>NC_064620.1:598851679-599477429 GCF_023898315.1 Schistocerca nitens | reverse complement strand
GAATTAAATTCAAAATGCACAATGCCGACTTAAGTACAAGAAGACTGATTCTTCTTACTCTACATCAATTTTGACTTTCGTGTGAGACCAGTTTTAGATTCCGGTGCTTCAGTTCAGGTTTACTGTATCCCTTGGACCTTCACATTGACGATGAAACAGAGAAATTGCATCGGAATTAAATACAAAGGCCACAATGCCGACATAAGTACAAGAAGTCTGACTCTTCTTACTATCTATGTTGTGAACCTTTCCTATGAGCCCAGTTTCAGATTCCGATGCTTCACTTCAGGTTTACTGTATCCCTTGGACCTTCACATTGACGATGAAGCACAGAAAGTGCATCGGAATTAAATACAAACGGCACAATGCCGACATAAGTACAAGAAGACTTACTCTTCTTACAGTATATGTTTTGAGACATTCCAGTGAGACCAGTTTTAGATTCCGATGCTTCACTTCAGGATTACTGTATGCCTTGGACCTTCACATTGACGATGCAGCACAGAAATTGCATCGGAATTAAATACAAAACGCACAATTCCGACCTAAGTACAAGAAGACTGACTCTTCTCACTGTCTACGTTTTGAGCCTTTCCAGTGCCACCAGTTTCAGATTCCGATGCACAACTGCAGGTTTACTGTATTCCTTGCTCCTTCACATTGACGATGAAACACAGAAATTGCATCGGAATTAAATACAAAAGGCACAATGCCGACTAAAGTACAAGAAGACTGACTTTTCGTACTGTCTATGTTTTGAGCCCTACCAGTGTCTCCAGTTTTAGATTCCGATGCACAACTGCAGGTTTACTGTATCCCTTGTACCTTCACATTGGTGATAAAACAAAGAAATTTCATCGGAATTAAATACAAAAGGCACAATGCTGACATAAATACAAGAAGACTGACTCTTCTTGCTGTCTATGTTTTTAGCGTTTCCTGTTACACCAGTTTTTGATTCTGATGCTTCACTTCAGGTTTTCTGTATCCATTGGACCATCATATTGACAATGAAACACAGAAATTGCATCGGAATTAAATACAAAAGGCACAATGCCGACTTAAGTACAAGAAGACTGACTCTTGTTACCGTCTATGCTTTGAGACTTTCCTGTGAGACCAGTTTTAGATTCCGATGCTTCACTTCAGGTTTACTGTATCCATTGGACCATCATTTTGTCGATGAAACACAGAAATTGCATCGGAATTAAATACAAAAGGCACAATGCCGACTTCAGTACATATAGCTGACTCTTCTTACTGTCTATCTTTTGATACTTTCCTGTGAGACCAATTTTAGATTCCGATGCTTCACTTCAGGTTTACTGTATCCCTTGGACCTTCACACTGACGAAGCAACACAGAAATTGCATCGGAATTTAATACAAAAGTCACAATGTCGACTTAAGTACAAGAAGACAGACGCTTCTTACTGTCTATGTTTGAGCCTTTCCTGTGAAACCAGTTTCAGATTCCGATGCTTCACTTCTGGTTTACTGTATCCCTTGCACCTTAACACTGACGATGAATCACAGAAATTACTTCGGAATTAAATACAAAAGGAACAATGTCGACTTAAGTACAAGAAAATTAACTCTTCTTACTGTCTATGTTTTCAGCCTTTCCTGTGAGAGCAGTTTCAGATTCCGATGCTTCACTTCAGGTTTACTGTATCCCTTGGACCTACACATTGACGATGGAACACAGAAATTCTATAGGAATTAAAAAGAAAAGTCACAATGCCGACTTAAGTGCAAGATGGCAGACTCTTCTTACTTTCAACGTTTTGACACTTTCCTGTGAGACCAGTTTTAGATTCCGATGTTCACTTCAGGTTTACTGTATCCCTTGCACCTTCACATTGGCGATGAAACAAAGAAATTGCATCGTAATTAAATACAAAAGGCACAATGCTGACATAAATACAAGAAGACTGACTCTTCTTACTATGTTTTGAGCCTTTCCTGTGAGACCAGTTTTTGATTCCGATGCTTCACTTCAGGTTTACTGTATCCATTGGACCATCACATTGACGATGGAACACAGAAATTGCATCGGAATTAAATAAAAAAGACAGAATGCCGACTTAAGTTCAAGAAGACTGACTCTTCTTACCGTCTATGCTTTGAGCCTTTCCTGTGAGACCAGTTTTAGTATCCGATATTTCACTTTAGGTTTACTGTATCCCTTGGACCTTCACATTGACGATGAAACGCGGAAATTGCATCGGAATTAAATACAAAAGCACAATGTCGATTAAGGTACAAAAAGACTGACTCTTCTTAATATCCATGTGTTGAACCTTTCCTGTGAGATCAGTTTCAGATTCCGATGTTTCACTTCAGGTTTACTGTACCCCTTGGACGTTCACCTTGACGATGAAACGCAGAAACTGCATTGGAATTAAATACAAAAGGCACAATTCCGACTTAAGTACAATAAGACTGACTCTCCTTACTGTCTATCCTTTGAAACTTTCCTGTGAGACAAGTTTTAGATTCCGATGCTTCACTTCAGGTTTACTATATCCCCTGGACCTTACCATTGACGATGAAACACAGAAATAGCATCGGAATTAAATACAAAAAGCACAATGCCGACTAAAGTACAAGAAGACTGACTTTTATTACTGTCTATGTTTTGAGCCCTTCCAGTGTCACCAGTTTTAGATTCCGATGCACAACTGCTGGTTTACTTTATCCCTTGCTTCTTCACATTGGCGATAAAACAAAGAAATTGCATCGGAATTAAATACAAAAGGCACAATGCTGACATAAATACAAGAAGACTGACTCTTCTTACTGTCTATGCTTTGAGCCTTTCCTGTGAGACCAGTTTTTGATTCCGATTCTTCACTTCAGGTTTACTGTATCCATTGGACCATCATATTGACGATGAAACACAGAAATTGCATCGGAATTAAATACAAAAGGCACAATGCCGACTTAAGTACAAGAAGACTAACTCTTCTTACTGTCTATGTTTTCAGCCTTTCCTGTGTGACCAGTTTCAGATTCCGATGCTTCACTTCAGGTTTACTGTATCCCTTGGACCTTCCCATTGCCGATGAAACACAGAAATAGCATCGGAATTAAATACAAAAAGCACAACGGCGACCAAAGTACAAGAAGACTGACTTTTCTTACTGTCTATGTTTTGAGCCCTTCCAGTGTCACCAGTTTTAGATTCCGATGCACAACTGCTGGTTTACTGTATCCCTTGCACCTTCACATTGGCGATAAAACAAAGAAATTGCATCGGAATTAAATACAAAAGGCACAATGCTGACATAAATACAAGAAGACTGACTCTTCTTACTGTCTATCCTTTGAGACTTTCCTGTGAGACCAGTTTTAGATTTCGATGCTTCACTTCAGGTTTGCTGTATCCCTCGGACCTTCATATTGACGATGAAACACAGAAATTACATCCGCATTAAATGCAAAAGGCATAATGCCGAGTTAGGTACAAAAAGACTGAATCTTCTTACTATCCATGTTTTGAACCTTTCCTGTGAGACCAGTTTCAGATTCCGATATTTCATTTCAGGTTTACTGTACCCCTTGGACGTTCACATTGACGATGAAACGCGGAAACTGCATCGGATTTAAATACAAAAGGCACAATGCCGACTTAAGTACAAGAAGACTGCCTCTTCTTACTCTCTATCATTTGAGCCTTTCCTGTGAGACCAGTTTTAGATTTCGATGCACACTTCAGGTTTGCTGTATCCCTCGGACCTTCATATTGACGATGAAACACAGAAATTACATCGGAATTAAATACTAAAGGCACAATGCCGAGTTAGGTACAAAAAGACTGACTCTTCTTACTATCCATGTTTTGAACCTTTCCTGTGAGACCAGTTTCAGATTCCGATGTCTCACTTCAGGTTTACTGTAACCTTGGACGTTCACATTGACGATGAAACGCAGAAACTGCATCGGAATTAATTACAAAAGGAACAATGCCAACCTAAGTACAAGAAGACTGACTCTTCTTACTGTCTATGTTTTGAGACGTTCCTGTGAGACCAGTTTTAGATTCCGATGCCTCACTTCAGGTTTACTGTATGCCTTGGACATCCACATTGACGATGAAACACAGAAATTGAATCTGAATTAAATACAAAAAGCACAATGCCGACTACAGTACAAGAAGACTGACTTTTCTTACTGTCTATGTTTTGAGCCCTTCCAGTGTCACCAGTTTTAGATTCCGATGCACAACTGCTGGTTTACTGTATCCCTTGCACCTTCACATTGGCGATAAAACAAAGAAATTGCATCTGAATTAAATACAAAAGGCACAATGCTGACATAAATACAAGAAGACTGACTCTTCTTGCTGTCCATGTTTTGACCCTATCCTGTGATACCAGTTTTTGATTCTGATGCTTCACTTCAAGCTTACTGTATCCATTGGACCATCATATTGACGATGAAACACAGAAATTGCATCCGAATTAAATACAAAAGGCACAATGCCGACTTAAGTACAAGAAGACTGCCTCTTCTTACTGTCTATCCTTTGAGACTTTCCTGTGAGGCCAGTTTTAGATTTCGATGCTTCACTTCAGGTTTGCTGTATCCCTCGGACCTCCATATTGACGATGAAACACAGAAATTACATCGGAAATAAATTCAAAAGGCACAATGCCGACTAAAGTACAAGAAGACTGACTTTTCTTACCGTCTATGCTTTGAACCTTCCCTGTGCGACCACTTTTAGTGTCCGATATTTCACTTTAGGTTTACTGTATCCCTTGGACCTTCCCATTGACGATGAAACGCGGAAATTGCATCGGAATTAAATACAAAAGGCACAATGCCGACTTAAGTACAAGAAGACTGACTCTTCTTACTGTATATGCTTTCAGCCTTTCCTGTGAGACCAGTTTTAGATTTCGATGCTTCACTTCAGGTTTGCTGTATCCCTCGGACCTTCATATTGACGATGAAACACAGAAATTACATCGTAATTAAATACAATAGGCACAATACCGGTATAGGTACAAATAGACTGACCGACCAAAGTACAGGAAGACTGACTCTTCTCACTGTCTACGTTTTGAGCCCTTCCAGTGCCACCAGTTTTAGATTCCGAAGCACAACTGTAGGTTTACTGTATTTCTTGCTCCTTCACATTGACGATGAGACACAGAAATTGCATCGGAATTAAATACAAAAGGCACAATGCCGAGTTAGGTACAAAAAGGCTGACTCTTCTTACTATCCATGTTTTGAATCTTTCCTGTGAGACCAGTTTCAGATTCCGATGTCTCACTTCAGGTTTACTGTACCCCTTGGACGTTCACATTGACGATGAAACGCAGAAAGTGCATCGGAATTAAATACAAAATGCACAATGCAGACTTAAGTTCAAGAAGACTGACTCTTCTTACCGTCTTTGCTTTGAGCCTTTCCTGTGAGACCAGTTTTACATTCCAATGCTTCACTTCAGGTTTACTGTACCCCTGGGACCTTCTTATTGACGACCCTTTCATCGTCAATGTGAAGGTCCAAGGGATACAGTAAACCTGAAGTGAAGCATCGGAATCTGAAAGTGGTCTCATAGGAATGGCTCAAAACATAGACAGTAAGAAGCGTCAGTCGTCTTGTACTTAAATCGGCATTCTGCTTTTTGTATTTAATTCCGATGCTATTTCTGTGTTTCATCGTCTATGTGAAGGTATAAGTGATATAGCAAACCTGAAGTGAAGCATCGAAATCTAAAACTGGTGTCACAGGAAAGGCTCAAAACATATACAGTAAGAAGAAAAAAATGGTTCAAATGGCTCTGAGCACTATGGGACTTAACATCTTTGGTCATCAGTCCCCTAGAACTTAAGAACTAATTAAACCTAACTAACCTAAGGACAGCACACAACACCCAGCCATCACTCGGCAGAGAAAATCCCTGACCTCGCCGGGAATCGAACCCGGGAACCCGGGCGTGGAAAGCGAGAACGCTACCGCACGACCACGAGATGCGGGCACAGTAGGAAGAGTCAGTCTTCTTGTACTTAAGTCGGCATTGTGCCTTTTGTATTTAATTCCCATGCAATTTCCGCTTTTCATCGTAAATGTGAAGGTCCAAGGGATACAGTAAACCTAAAGTGAAATATCGGAAACTAAAACTGGTCTCACAGGAAAGGCTCCAAGCATAGACGGTAAGAAGGGTCAGTATTCTTGAACTTAAGTCGGCATTGTGCCTTTTGTATTTAATTCCGTTGCAATTTCTGTGTTTCGTCGACAATGTGAAGATCCAAGGCATACAGTAAACCTGAAGTAAAGCATCGGAATCTAAAACTGGTCTCACAGGAAAGTCTCAAAGGATAGACAGTAAGAAGAGTCAGTCTTCTCGTACTTAAGTCGGAATTGTGCCTTTTGTATTTAATTCCGATGCAGTTTCTGCGTTTCACCGTCAATGTGAACGTCCAAGGGGTACAGTAATCCTGAAGTTAAACATCGGAATCTGAAACTGGTCTTACAGGAAAGGCTGAAAACATAGACAGTAAGAAGAGTTAGTCTTCTTGTACTTAAGTTGGCATTGTTCCTTTTGTAATTAATTCCGATGTAATTTCTGTGATTCATCGTCAGTGTGAAGGTCCAAGGGATACAGTAAACCTAAAGTGCAGCATCGGAATCTAAAACTGGTCTCACAGGAAAGGCTCAAAACATAGACAGCAAGAAGAGTCAGTCTTCTTGTACTTAAGTCGGCATTGTGCCTTTTGTATTTAATTCCGATGCAGTTTCTGCGTTTCATCGTCAATGTGAACGTCCAAGGGGTACAGGAAACCTGAAGTGAAACATCGGAATCTGAAACTGGTCTCACAGGAAAGGTTCAAAATATAGATAGTAAGAAGAGTAAGTCTTTTTGTACCTTACTCGTCATTGTGCCTTTTGCATTTAATTTCGATGTAATTTCTGTGTTTCATCGTCAATATGAAGGTACAAGGGATACAGCAAACCTGAAGTGAAGCATCGGAATCTAAAATTGGTCTCACAGGAAAGTCTCAAAAGATACACAGTAAGAAGAGTCTGTGTTCTTGCACTTAAGTCGGCATTGTGATTTTTCTATTTAATTCCGATGGAATTTCCTTGCTTCATCGTCAATGTGAAGGTCCAAGGGATACACTGAACCTGAAGTGAAGGATCGGAATCTGAAACTGGTCTCACAGGAAAGGCTCAAAACATAGACAGTAAGAAGAGTCAATCTACTTGTACTTATGTCGGCATTGTGCGTTTTGTATTTAATTCCGATGCAATTTCTGTGTTTCATCGTCAATGTGAAGGAGCAAGGGATACACTAAACCTGCAGTTGTGCATCGGAATTTATAACTGGTGGCACTGGAAGGGCTCAAAACGTAGACAGTGAGAAGAGTTAGTCTTCTTGTACTTAAGTTGGCATTGTTCCTTTTGTATTTAATTCCGATGTAATTTCTATGATTCATCGTCAGTGTAAAGGTCCAAGGGATACAGTAAACTTGAAGTGAAGCATCGGAATCTGAAACTGGTCTTACAGGAAATGTTCAAAGCATAGATAGTAAGAAGCGTCAGTCTTCTTGCACTTAAGTCGGCATTGTGCCTTTTGTATTTAATTCCTATGCAATTTCTGTGTTTCATCGTCAATGTGAAGGTCCAAGGGATAAGGTAAACCTGAAGTTAAACATCGGAATCTAAAACTGGCCTCACAGGAGACGCTCAAACATAGACAGTAAGAAAAGTCAGTCTTCTTGTACTTTATCCGGCTTGTGCCCTTTGTATTTAATTCCGATGCAATTTCTGTGTTTCATCGTCAATATGAAGGTCCAAGGAATACAGTAAACCTGGAGCTGGTGTCACAGGAAAGGTTGAAAACATAGACAGTAAGAAGAGTTAGTCTTCTGGTACTTAAGTTGGCATTGTTCCTTTTGTATTTAATTCCGATGTAATTTCTATGATTCATCGTCAGTGTAAAGGTCCAAGGGATACAGTAAACTTGAAGTGAAGCATCGGAATCTGAAACTGGTCTCACAGGAAAGGTTCAAAGCATAGACAGTAAGAAGTGTCAGTCTTCTTGCACTTAAGTCGGCATTGTGCCTTTTGTATTTAATTCCTATGCAATTTCTGTGTTTCATCGTCAGTGTTAAGGTCCGGGGATACAATAAACCTGAAGTGAAGCATCGGAATCTAAAACTGGTCTCACAGGAAAGGCTCAAAACATAGACAGTAATGAGAGTGAGTGTACTTGTACTTATGTCGGCATTATACCTTATGTATTTAATTCCGATGCAATTTCTGTATTTCATCGTCAATGTGAAGGAGCAAGGGATACAGTAAACCTGCAGTTGTGCATCGGAATTCACAACTGGTGGCACTGGAAAGGCTCAAAACGTAGACAGTGAGAAGAGTCAGTCTTCTTGTACTTAGGTCGGCATTGTGCCTTTTGTATTTAATACCCATGCAATTTCTATGTTTCATCGTCAATGTGAAGGTCCAAGGGATACAGTAAACCTGAAGTGAAGCACCGGAATCTAAAACTGGTCTCACAGGAAAGGCTCAAAACATAGGCAGTAAGAAGAGTCAGTATTCTGTCACAGAAATAGCATCGGAATTAAATACAATAGGCACAACGGCGACTTAAGTACAAGAATTCTGACTCTTCACACTGCCTACGTTTTGAGCCTTTCCAGTGCCACCAGTTGTAGATTCCGATGCACAACTGCAGGTTTACTGTATCCCTTTCACCCTCACATTGACGATGAAACAAAGAAATTGCATCGGAATTAAATACAAAAGGCACAATGCCGACTTAACAACAAGAATACTGACTCTTCTTAGTGCCTATGTTTTGAGCCTTTCCTGTGAGACCAGTTTTAGATTCCGGTGCTTCACTTCAGGTTTACTGTATCCCTTGGACCTTCACATTGACGATGAATCATAGAAATTGCATGGTAATTAAATACAAAAGGCACAATGCCGACCTAAGTACAAGAAGACTGACTCTTCTCACTGTCTACGTTTTGAGCCCTTTCAGCGCCACCAGTTTTAGATTCCGATGCACAACTGCAGGTTTACTGTATCTCTTGCTCCTTCACATTGACGATGAAACACAGAAATTGCATCGGAATTAAATACAAAAGGCACAATGCCGACTTAAGAACAAGAATACTGACTCTTCTTACTGCCTATGTTTTGAGCCTTTCCTGTGAGACCAGTTTTAGATTCCGATGCTTCACTTTAGGTTTACTGTATGCCTTGGACTTTTACACTGTCGATGAAACACAGAAATTGCATCGGAATTAAATACAAAAGGCACAATGCCGACTTAAATACAAGAAGACTGTCTCTTCTTACTGTCTATGTTTTGAGCCTTTCCTGTGAGACCAGTTTCAGATTCCGATCCTTCACTTCAGGTTTAATGTATCCCTTGGACCTTCACATTGACGATGAATCAAGGAAATTGCATCGGAATTAAATAGAAAAATCACAATGCCGACTTAAGTACAAGAAGACAGACTCTTCTTACTGTCTATCTTTTGAGACTTTCCTGTGAGACCAGTTTTAGATTCCTATGCTTCACTTCAGGTTTACTGTATCCCTTGGACCTTCACATTGACGATTAAACACAGGAATTGCATCGGAATTAAATACAAAAGGAACAATGCCGACTTAAGTACAAGATGACTGCCTCTTCTTACTGTCTATGTTTTGAGCCTTTCCTGTGAGGCCAGTTTTAGATTCGGATGTTCACGTTTACTGTGTCCCTTGGATCCTCATATTGACGATGAAACTGATTAGTGAGTGACTGGATGGAAGCCTTCGACCCGCTTACCGATTTTACGTAAGACCAGAATTTCCTTGGGTTTTAAGCAGATCTTTTGCTATGATATGACGGTGGTAGTGGTTGAATGCCTCGCGCATTGCTCTTTTTACAGCAGCACGAATCTCTACTAACTTTTGCCTGTCCTCATTCTCCCGATCTTTCTTGTACCGCGAGTGCAACTGGCTTTGATTCCTGAGCATTCTCAGAATTGCGCTTATAAACCACGGTGGGTCTTTTCGTCCGTAACCCAATTTTTCGGCACATACTTGTCCAATGCGGGATTTACAATGTGTTTAAAATTTGCCCATAATTCTTCCATGTCCATCATACCGGAAGTAAATGAAGTCGATTCATTTACTAAGTGGGATGCTAACAACTGCTTATCTGCTCTTTCTAGTAAGAATACTCTCCTAGCCATCTTGACCGACTTTTTCACTTCCGTAACCATAGTCGTAATGACAACATCATGATCACTAATCCCTGTCTCAACACTGACACCGTCGATGACGTCTGGTCTGTTCGTGGCTACCAGATCTAAAATATTTCCATTACGCGTTGGCTGTCGATTTAGCTGCTCAAGACAGTTTTCGGATAATGTGTTCAAAAGTAATTCACACGACGGCTTGTCTGTATCACCTGTAATGAATCCATAGACATCCCAGTAGGTAGGTTGAAGTAGCCTCCGACTAATATAGCATGATCCGGGTACTTCTGCGATACGGAATGTAGACTCCCTTTGAATGATTCTAGAACTGTCACGGTGGAACCTGGTGGCAGATAATAACACCCCACAATTAACTTTATTTCCCCTATACCTGTTCAACGTGTCCAGATAACTTCACAATCACACTCTACTTCGACCTCAGTAGACACAATATTTTTGTCAATTGCAATGAAGACACCACCTCCTACGGTGTCTAATCTGTCTTTCCGATACACGTTCCAACCCTAACTAAATATTTCAGAACTTCCTATCTCAGGGTTCAGCCAGGTCTCAGTCCCGAGAATAATTTGCGCACCACACGCTTCCTGGAGGGCAGTAAATTCAGGAACTTTATTCCGAACACTCTGAAAATTTACTGCTAATATCTTGATAGATGAGGGGTCTTTATACTGAGCGCATCCTGATTTCCCTGCCTGCACGTCGACTGGTGAGTGTTCATCAGGACACCTCGCACTACTGCCTAGCCTAAAAAAAAACCTATGTGCACGCCACAAGTACTCTGTCACCCGAGTAGCCGCTTCCTTTGTGTAGTGCACCCCTGACCTATCTAGGGGCGTCCTACAATTCCCCACCCAATAGCGAAAGTCTAGAAATCTGCAGTCAAGACCGTCACAGAGTCGACGAAGCCTCTGGTTGAGACCCTCCACTCGGCTCCAAACCAAAGGACCCCGATCCACTCTGGGAAGGATGCTGCAAATAGAGAGCTCTGATGCACCAAATCCGCCAGCCGCCCGTACGAACTGAGGATCGCCTCAGAACCCAAGCGTCAGGCATCATTGGTGCCGACGTGGGCAACTACTTGCAGAAAACTGCAACCCGTACGCTCGATAGCCGCAGGCAAGGCCGCCTCCACATCTAGGATGAGGCCCTCTGGCAGACAAACCGAGTGCACGTTGGATTTCTTTCCAGCCCTGTACGCAATTTCCCTAAGAGGCTCCATCACCCGCCTAACGTTGGAGCTCCCAATAACCAGCAAGCCTTTGCCCCTGTGTGCCTGCTCGGGCCCTGCTGAAGGAGCGGCCACCTGCCCACTGACAGGATGAACGGGCGAGGCCAGCCGGCCAGCCTCCACATTAGCTCTCCGCCTCGAGCGACGCGAACGCGTTCCAGTCCGCCAATCACCCTGGGGCGAGGGCGGCCCCAACGCGCCGGGTGAACTAGAAGGTGCCTCGGCGGCTGAGTCAGCGGACGCAGTAAGCGACACCTGGGGTGTCTCAAGCGACGCGCCAGACCCTTCGCCATCGCTGCACATCGAGGTAGCAGCCTGAAGACGGCTGAGCGTGGCCAACAGCAAGCGCTGCTGCTCGTGAACCGCGGCCAGTTCCTCCTGCGCCCGCACACAGCACGCACACACCATATCCATCCTACTGCTAATATCTAACGACTCTGCGAATTTATACTCTACGGCTATCAATAAGCAACATTACTCCTCTCAAATACGAGAATACACAAGGATTTTATGTAATGAAATATGCAAGCGCACAAACACTCGGAAAGAAATTAAGAATCAAACTACAAAACAAATATGAAAGCTAAATATGCGACTCGCTACTGCACTGCTGCTGCACTGATCTCTGGTCCAGATCTCTGGTCCAGATCTCTGGTCCAAATTGTATGCCAGTCAGGTTCCTTTCAGGGTATGCTGATGGAATAGCTCCATACTTAGCAATCATATACTGTTGCTCACGCATCGAAAGATCCGTACCTAAGGACTGCGAAGCTTCACAGGTTCCAACAATACCCAAGAAAAGAAGCAAGTGTAATACGCTCAATTACAGATCCACACTGCAATAGGTTTTTTGAAAAAGTATTGTGTTCGAACATTATGAATTACTCGAGGAAAACGATATATTGGTAAATACTCAGGACGGATTTAGAAAATATCGTTCTTGTGAAACACAACTAGCTCTTTATTGTCACGAAGTAATGAGTGCTATAGACAGAGAATGTCAAACTAATTCTATATTTTTAAATTTCTAGAAGGCTTATGACACCATTCCTCATAACCGACTTCTAATCAAATTGCAAGTCTGTGGAGAATCACCTCTCTTGTGAGACTGGATTCGTGAGTTCCTGTCAGAAAAGTCACGTTTCGTAGTCACTGACGGAAAGTCATCAAGTAAAAAAGAAGCAATACCTGGCGTTCCCCAAGGAAGTGTTATAGGCCCTCTGTTGTTCCTGATGTACATAAACGATTCAGGAGATAATGTGAGTAGCACTTTAGATTGTTTTCAGATGATGCTGCCGTTTGCCGTCTTGTACAGTCATCAGATGAGCAAACCCAACTGCAAAATGATCTAGACATATGGTGCGAATTGACTAAGTAACGAAAATAGTCATTTACATGGGTACTAAAAGGAATACGCTTAATTTCTGTTACAGGATAAATCACACACATCTAAAGGCTGTAAATTCAACTTAATGCTTAGAGATTACAACTACGAAAAACTTAAATTGGGACGATCACGTAGATAATGTTATGGGGGGAAGCAAGCCAACGATTTCGAGTTATTGGCAGAACACTTAGGAATTGTAACAGGTCTACTCCAGAGACTGCCTACACCACGCATATGCACCCTCCTCTGGAGTACTGCTGTGCAGTGCGGTGTGGAGTGCGCATCACATGGGATTGTCGGAGGACGTCGAAGAAGTTCAAAGAAGGACAGCTCGTGTCGTGTTATCGAGAAATAGGGGAGAGTGCGCCACGGATATGATACACGAACGGCAGTCATAAAAAAAAGGCGTTTTCGTAGCGGCTGGATCTTTTCGTGAAATTTCAGTCAAATGGCTCAAATGGCTCTGAGCACTATGCGACTTAACTTCTGAGGTCATCAGTCACCTAGAACTTAGAACTAATTAAACCTAACTAACCTAAGGACATCACACACATCCATGCCCGAGGCAGGATTCGAACCTGCGACCGTAGCGGTCACGCGGTTCCAGACTGAAGCGCCTTTAACCGCACGGCCACACCGGCCGCCAAATTTCAGTCACCACCTTCCTCCTCAGCCCGCAAAAACATTTTATTGACACCACCTCACCCAGGGAATAATGATCATCATGTTACATCTTAGTGTGCGAGCTCTTATGTATCATATTTTAAGCGCGCGTTTTTCCACCGCGCCGTTCGAGAGAGAACAGTACAATAACAGCCTCAAAATGGTTCAACAAACCCTTTGCTAGGCACTTAATTGTGAATTGGGGAGTAATCATGTAGATACATACGTCGATGTATTTATGACTGATCTAGAAATCGGCTTGGTTACGATTTCACTCCTTTGTAGCGGAATCATATTGCTGCTCAGAATATTCTAAGTTGGTTCAGTCGTTTCTGGTGCTTTTGTTGGATGGTAATAGTGGTTAGAAAGTAATAATAGTTTTAGTTTGTCCCGAAAGAGAACAAGATTAAGACGGAGTGAGTTGTAAAAGTTAGTAACAAAAGGAACCATTAGTCGAAGCATGAACAGGGTCATTATTCTCTTAGGAAAAGAACGTGTCGAGAGGCCGAATGTACGACAGTACTAGTGGTATTTTGTGCAGTTGGACGCCAACTCCTGAATAGGCCCAACTTTGTTTTCACGTGTTAAACACAAGTGTAATGTGGCAGAATAGGCTACAGTGGTTTGGCCGCACCTTCGAGCTGATTGATCCCTCCCGTGCCGAGTCCTCCGTTGTAAACCTGCTGGGAAACACCCAAAGCGACGTCCAGAGACGCGATAAAAGGATCGAGTATTAGCAATGCTTTTACGAGAGGAGCGGGGAGAGGTGGAAAGTGAAGTAACTGTGGACTACCACCTGCAGGGGACATCTCTTCTGTTGTGACCGACTAATCTCCTTTTTTATTGTGCTTTTGTAATGTGTTATTTCATAATTTTCTTGTTGAGCGCTTCTTTCCCCTTTCGTAACATGGTTATTTCTATTGTTTTTCTGCTGTAGGCCTTAACCCCAGCAATAACAGCAAAGCATTTTCCATACCGCGCGTTACAAAGAGAGGGGAGAGGGGCAGAGTGCTTTACGCCCGCCCAAAGAACAGGTTGACTTGGTCGTGTATTAAAAACATACTACTTAAAAAAGTACTGACGTGTAAGAAAGGACCATAACCTGAAAATATCTTTTACCACACTCTTAGCAATATCAATGCATTTTCAATGACGTGTGCTGTCATGCTTCATGGCCATCATAATTTTTTTTTCTAAACTGCAAATTTCGTTCATTTTGGTTCGCCTTTACTCACAACATAGTTTTCTAAGAGATTCTGATGTGTGTGTATGGTCCTGAGCCAGAAAATACTAAATAGCGTTCATAGTGGAGTGACATGTACTGGCAAGATTTAAAATTCTCATTTGAAGTGAACCCAAAAATTTACAACATTTACGGAATCTGGGAAAAGATTTCATTAAAAAGTATCTTTTTCTCAAAGTTTTAAAATATAAAAAGTAACCGACTAGATTACAATATTTCCAAAAAGTGGGCGTAAAGTGCCCTTCCGCTTTCGTACTGCAAGGGATAAATACCTATTAATGTAATAAATGATGATGATGAATAAGCTACGTCAGTACAAGTGGGTTGAAGAACTCGGGCCTCGTACAAAGCATATTCCGTTATAGACAAGCTCTTCTTAACGAAACCTCATTTATTGTAAAAAACAGAAGAGGTAATATTAGTTTTCTTTTTCAAGTTGCGATTTTCTCTTATCTGACGTTCAGCTGCACTGAAAAGATCATTTGATCATAGTAAACAAATGGACAGAAAAAAAAATATTTTTTGTCAAAGTATTAAGTAACGTATTACGCAAGATGCTACGTGATCAAAAATTATAGCAAACGTTGATAACATAGTAATTAGCAAAGAGTGTTCCAAAGATAGGAGTAGAACTAGAAAAAGAAGTCGCTCTGCGTTGCGGTATTAAGGTTCAAAACAGATTATTAAGCAAAGAAGTAATCAGTTTGCTCTACAAAGCTAAAACAAAATTAAGCTTATACACTACACTGATCGGAGAAAAGTAATAAGCAATACAATCAAAGCAAAGGAAATGTTCTTGTGTAATACTCTAAGCAAAAGACGTTAGGTTGTATTATATCTCTGACTCCGTTAGAGACATATCTTCGTCCGCTTGGCAATAATTTTGAAACAGAAAGTGGTGACATCTTCTTAATTGTTACAGAAACTGGATAGAACGCTTTAAACTGTAACTGAAAGGTTGCAACAATGTAACACTTTTGTTCCGAGCATCAAAATTAATTTATTATGAAATTGGGTCACAATGTATAATTACACATTTTTAAAGTTTTTCAGCCACTGATATGATCGTTGCTTGATATTCGCGGCAGCTAGAAACTTTGTGCAACAAAGTAATCATGTGCAATTTGCATATAATCAGAATTTAAACTTAGCACTTATATCATTAACGTTAAGGTAAGCAGATCACTTTTGAAAGTTGATCGCTGACACATTACCAATAGAGCTACCACACTTAGTGCTGACGTTAGGAGAAACGACGGCAGTAAAAAATTATTTTAGCGTCCTGCCCCATTGAGAAGAAGCGACAGCAAATAAATATCGGTTAAATTTGAAGCACAGCCACTCAGGAATGTGTAGGGTGGGCTGTAATTTTCGTATGGCATCGAAACGTGGTAGGTATACTAATGAATTAATGCGGAATCGATTTACGCTGCAAAAAAATTCGTTCCAATTTCTAACACAAGTGCAAATATGGCGCTGTATACTTGTTTGTATGACAGTATCTCATTAAAGCTGTCATTCGGCAAGTGATAACGTGAGTGAAAAGTACAGCTGTCGAGAAGAGAGACCACGTGCAGTTAGTGAAACTGTTTTATGTGAACAGCAGGAATTACAGTACTGCACAGAGAGAGTGTCGCCGACTGAAAAGTCAGAGGTCAGGCCCGATGTCATTAAATGGTTTAGGGAAAATGATAGTGAAATTGGAAATCACAGATGAGATTGGTGTGGCACCTGGAAGAGGAAGGCGTCCTATCCCGGTGGAAGTTGTTGACGAGGTTGCTGTTGCTGTAACTGACCATGCAGCACGTGTTCCGTGTAATGATAGTGCCCTTGCAGTGTCACGAGAACTGTCCATCCGACGTTCAACAGTATGGATAACTGAGCAGTCTGTTTTACACTGGTTCACATTCAAATGGCTCTGAGGACTATGGGACTTAACATCTGAGGTCATCAGTCCCCTAGAACTTAGAACTACTGAAACCTAACTAACCTAAGGACATCACATGCATCCATGCCCGAGGCAGGATTCGAACCTGCGACCGTATCAGTCGCGTGGTTCCGGACTGAAGCGCCTAGAACCGCTCTGCCACCGCGGCCGGTTTTACACTGGTATCCTTACAAGATCCACACGGTGCAGCAACCGAACCATCATGATTTGCAGCAACGTTCTGACTTTGCTCTTTGGTTCCTGGCACGAATCGAAGTTGATGACATGTGACCAGACAATATTCTATGGAGCGACGAGGTACATTTTACACCACAGTGTGCAGTCAATACAATGAACTGCCAAATTCAGGGTAAACTGCGTATTGTTCACGAAGACTGTGTTGTGTGGGTTCACAAGCACCTTTGTTCTCAGTCCCTTCTTCTTTGAAGAGAATACACCCAGAGGGCCTGCCAAGTGGACCGTGACATCTCCTTGTACAGCATGCGATTCCTGCTTTGGAAGAGTGCAGCTGTGTGGAAACCACTATTTCCGTGCAGGATGGGTCAACAGCTCATGTCGCTCGGCTAGTGAAATGCAGCCTTCCACGAACGTGTTAGCCGGCCGCTGGTGGCCGAGCGGTTCTGGCGCTACAGTCTGGAACCGCGCGACCGCTACGGTCGCAGGTTCGAATCCTGCCTCGGGCATGGATGTGTGTGTTGTCCTTAGGTTAGTTAGGTTTAAGTAGTTCTAAGTTCTAGGGGACTTATGACCTCAGCAGTTGAGTCCCATAGTGCTCAGAGCCATTTGAACCACGAACGTGTTATCTCCAAAGGTTTTCCAGACGCAACGCCTGCAAGATTACTTGATCTAAATCCATGTGAGTTTTGGCCCTGGGAATAACTAAAAGAAGGTGTTTACCTGGAACACGTACCGTCCCTGTCTGATAGGCCCGTGTACAGGAACACGTAGCCCAGTTTCCACAGGAATTGCTGCGAGCAAATGTTGATCACGTTTTACGGATGCAACACCTCGCCGAAGTCTTCGGTGCTCATATTAAACGAATTGTGCAAGCGACGGTTAACAATCGAATCAACGTTATGACTTTCTCGCTTGTTTGAGCTTTTCTGCCCACATTCTGATGCTAATCCATTACACGTGGAAACATTCGCCTTTCTCGCATACCCACCACTGCCTGGGGCGTCTTCACACAGGACTTCACCCTGGAATCTCAATGACTAGAGCGGCATTGTCTTTGATGATGAGTTCCATTTTGAACTGAGCCCCGATGACCGGCAAAGATGTGCCTCGAGACGCCCAACAGATCGGTGGGATACCAACTTGACGTCACCCGCCATATGGCCTGGCAACCAGGGGTGCCGTTTCCTATCGTATCAGGACCCATGCGGTTGCCATCCGCTGAACCCTTACAGAACAGCGGTACGTCGACGATATCCTAGCTCCGCTTGGTTGCATTTCATCGCATGCCGTCCGGGGCTTTCATTTCAGCAAGATAATGCCGTGCCGCACACGGCGAGTGTTTCTAATACTTACACTCCTGGAAATTGAAATAAGAACACCGTGAATTCATTGTCCCAGGAAGGGGAAACTTTATTGACACATTCCTGGGGTCAGATACATCACATGATCACACTGACAGAACCACAGGCACATAGACACAGGCAACAGAGCATGCACAATGTCGGCACTAGTACAGTGTATATCCACCTTTCGCAGCAATGCAGGCTGCTATTCTCCCATGGAGACGATCGTAGAGATGCTGGATGTAGTCCTGTGGAACGGCTTGCCATGCCATTTCCACCTGGCGCCTCAGTTGGACCAGCGTTCGTGCTGGACGTGCAGACCGCGTGAGACGACGCTTCATCCAGTCCCAAATATGCTCAATGGGGGACAGATCCGGAGATCTTGCTGGCCAGGGTAATTGACTTACACCTTCTAGAGCACGTTGGGTGGCACGGGATACATGCGGACGTGCATTGTCCTGTTGGAACAGCACGTTCCCTTGCCGGTCTAGGAATGGTAGAACGATGGGTTCGATGACGGTTTGGATGTACCGTGCACTATTCAGTGTCCCCTCGACGATCACCAGTGGTGTACAGCCAGTGTAGGAGATCGCTCCCCACACCATGATGCCGGGTGTTGGCCCTGTGTGCCTCGGTCGTATGCAGTCCTGATTGTGGCGCTCACCTGCACGGCGCCAAACACGCATACGACCATCATTGGCACCAAGGCAGAAGCGACTCTCATCGCTGAAGACGACACGTCTCCATTCGTCCCTCCATTCACGCCTGTCGCGACACCACTGGAGGCGGGCTGCACGATGTTGGGGCGTGAGCGGAAGACGGCCTAACGGTGTGCGGGACCGTAGCCCAGCTTCATGGAGACGGTTGCGAATGGTCCTCGCCGATACCCCAGGAGCAACAGTGTCCCTAATTTGCTGGGAAGTGGCGGTGCGGTCCCCTACGGCACTGCGTAGGATCCTACGGTCTTGGCGTGCATCCGTGCGTCGCTGCGGTCCAGTCCCATGTCGATGGGCACGTGCACCTTCCGCCGACCACTGGCGACAACATCGATGTACTGTGGAGACCTCACGCCCCACGTGTTGAGCAATTCGGCGGTACGTCCACCCGGCCTCCCGCATGCCCCACTATACGCCCTCGCTCAAAGTCCGTCAACTGCACATACGGTTCACGTCCACGCTGTCGCGGCATGCTACCAGTGTTAAAGACTGCGATGGAGCTCCGTATGCCACGGCAAACTGGCTGACACTGACGGCGGCGGTGCACAAATGCTGCGCAGCTAGCGCCATTCGACGGCCAACACCGCGGTTCCTGGTGTGTCCGCTGTGTCGTGCGTGTGATCATTGCTTGTACAGCCCTCTCGCAGTGTCCGGAGCAAGTATGGTGGGTCTGACACACCGGTGTCAATGTGTTCTTTTTTCCATTTCCAGGAGTGTATTTTGGTCACTGCCAAACGTAACGTTGTCCTGCAGGGTCGCCATGTCTCTCCCAAGCTGTGAACGTTTGAAGCATTACGGGCAGGGCCCTCCAATCAGCTCCGGATTTTGACGATCTAGCGCGCCAGTTGGACAGAATTTGGCACGATATCTCTCAGGAGAACGTCCAACAATTCTGTCAAAGCCAAGCCGAATAACTGCTAGCAGAAAGGGCCAGAATTGGACCAACAGGCTACTCACTTACTCAGTTTCTAATTTGTGAAGCTGTTTATCTTAAAAAATCAAACAGTTTTTAGGAAACTGAAATCATTTCTTTGCCTGCACATGTATGCACATCTACCGATTTCTGTCCCATTCAGATAATTCCTTCGTTATGTGTCGTCTTTCTGGCTTTGCTTTTCAAGTGTATTTGGCGGATTTTTTTTTTCTCGCAGTTGTCTCGTGGACCATGTCTTCATCTGAACGCTCATGTTCTGCAGGAATGCAGAAACGCAGGACGTCATCACAAGCATAGAGACGGACTTTGACTAAATACGTCCATTACGTTCCCGTTGGTTATAAACTGTTTTCAGACTCGTTTTCACGCCTATTTGAGCTTATCTGGTCTTTCTTCCCTTCTCACTTTTATTTCATGTCAGTTGCATGATAATGTTTTTATTTACAGTTGTGTTGTTATTGTTCCTAATGTCAAATGGTGTGCCACCACATAATGTAGTGTACTCATTTATACGAGGGTAATCCCAAAAGCAAGGTCTCCTATTTTTTATAAGTACATAGACCTGTTTATTTCTACAATGGTTTACATCAGTTTACAACTTGAACATTTAGCTATTTTTCGACATAACCACTATTTCTCTCGATGCAGTTTTGTAGACGCTGTGGCAGTTTTTGTATGTCTATGTCATACCAGGTCGCCGCCATGCTGTTCAGAAAGTTATGCACCTCTTCTTTCACCTAGTCGTCTGAGCTGAAACGCTTTCCGGCCAAATGTTCTCTTAACCTAGGGAACAGGTGTTAGTCACTGGGCAACAAGTCAGGACTATAGGGTGGGTTGGTGATTATGTTCCACTGAAACTGTTGCAGGAGAGCAACGGTTTGCCGAGCGATGTTTGGGCGAGCGTTGTCATGGAGAATGTGTACGCCCTTGCCCAACATTCCTCTCCTCCGGTTCTGAAGTGCCCGTTTGAGTTTTTTCAGAGTCTCACAGTACCTGTCAGCGTTAATTGTGGTCCCAGCGATTGCGGTCCGACGACAAGGTGAAAGAAGAGGTTCATAACTTTCTGAACAGCATGGCGGCGAGCTGGTATGACATGGGCATACAAAAACTGCCACAGCGTCTACAAAAATGCATCGACAGAAATGGTGACTATGTCGAAAAATAGCTAAATGTTCAAGCTGAAAACTGATGTAAACCATTGTAGAAATAAACAGATCTATGTACTTATAAAAAAATTGAGACCTTACTTTTGGGATTACCCTCGTAGTACGGTTCCTTCGCCTATTGTATTCTACATTTGTATCTGTACATAGCAAACCCCTGTGAAATGCATGGCTCAAGCTACCTTCTTTTAGTACCACATATTAGGATTTATTTCTGTTCCGATCGCGTATGGAGCGCGGAAAAGATGAGTGCTTAACTGCCTCTGTGCTTGCTGTGACGAATTTCATCTTGTCTTCAGGGCCCGTGTGAGAGCTGCACGCGCACTGGACAATACACCTACATTATTCGCATAGTACCGGTTCTTGGAACTTTGTAAGTAGGCTTTCGTGGCGGTATTAGCGTCTTATCTTCCAGAGACTACCCTTTCAGGTTTCTGAGAGTTCCCTCCTGGGCCAACAAACCTGTGACAGATGGT
Source organism: Schistocerca nitens (assembly GCF_023898315.1). Classification (NCBI taxonomy): domain Eukaryota; kingdom Metazoa; phylum Arthropoda; class Insecta; order Orthoptera; family Acrididae; genus Schistocerca; species Schistocerca nitens. Next base: position 599,455,896 of record NC_064620.1, on the reverse strand, counting down.
GTCGCCCTTCTTTGTGCATGCACGCTACCTCCCACTAGTCCTATGTAATACAAACTTCATATACGGATATTCTAAGACGAAAGACACTGCTACCTTGCAAGCAATCTCCTTTGTAGATTGACTGTATTTTCGCGGTATTCTATCAAAGAACTGAAGTATGGTACCTTCCTTGTGAAAGTTTTCTTCCGTGGTAAGTTTTTGTCTGAGCTGTGCTTGGTCTCTAGAATGCTTGAGGCGTGTAGTAGTTGTAAATGGTCGGGTGCGATGATACGACAAACAGTTTTACTATAAATTAATCGAGAGCAGGGCGGGCCACAGCACGTCAAAGGTACACGTGGGCCGGACGTGCGGGTCGCGTGCTGCCCGAGGCTCGGCCTGCCACTCGGCTTTTCTCGGTCGTTTTCGGAGGTACCCGGAACAACGCGGCATTTGATTTAGCACTGCGCTGCGGCGTATTTCTGTGGGCACATTTCTCTTCAGTTCGGCAGAATTGTGGTGACAGTGCTGTTTACCGTTCACTATTTGGTCGTGGTATGAAAGACGTCTACAAGTCAAATGGCTGTTTGCCCGAAAAGAGTCAATCTAGCGATCTGTCACCACAAACCTTTACAACTGAATGAGAATAAAGGAAGAGAAGGATGAGAATTCTCAATATCTATCACGCAGTCGCATAAACAACAGGTACTGCTTATTTCCTGTGAAACGACTTTAAATTGTTTCTGGAAGGTATTGTAAAGAGTTAGTTGACAGTCGTGGAGCACGTGAGAAATTGGTGATATGAATAGTAAAATTATTCCTCTCTCAGTTGGAAAAATTTTCGATGCAAGTGAATGAAGAGTATGGAGACTATACGCTGACGAGTGGAAACATTATGACCACTGCCCACAGCGAGGCTGAATACCTCCTGGCGGTGCTGCGGGCATGTAACGCAGTGAGTATGGAATGTAAGAGGAAGAGAGTCGAATGGGTAATCATTATAGCAAAGGTAAGAGCCGCAGATGTGGAAATCCACTGATATAAGCAGTTGTGACGAAAGGCACGCTGTTGTGGCGCTGCGACTGGAAATGAGAATTTCTGAAACGTCGAAGCTGGTGGCCTGTTGGCATTGAACTTTTTATGTCTCCATGCTCGTCGTCAATATGTGGAGTCTACGAATCCTACGTACCCGGTTCGCTAGATCAAACAATTCAAACAAACCGTGTTAATGAGTCTTAATACAAAATGAAAAGAGACAATACTTAACTTTGATAATTAAGTAGATGTGTCGCAAGCAAAGGGAGACATACGAAACAATCAAGTTTCTTCAGTATAGACAAACCTAAGTCGCTGCTATACAGATCACTAGTCTTGAAGCTACTATTGCATTGGGCCGCGACCAGTCGGGTGCGGCGCCTATGTCCTCTTCACACAGGGGCTGCTGCTGTTGCGTTGTCGTCCTGGAGAGAGGTCGGTGAGCGTGCGATTGGCTGACGTCTTTTCACAGCTCTCTATTGTTCCCGACTGCCGTGCTGGCACTTGACTTCACGCCGTAACGCAACTGTTGCAAGCACCTATGGAAAACAGTTGAAGGTTGGTGGAATAACAAGTAGACCGTATGGTACTGGACGACCACGCCTCATCACAAAACGTAGAGGTCAGAGAATCCCCCACTGTGTCTTCAGATCGGCCACAGATCGCTGCCTAGCCTAGATTACAGAGTTCGAAGCTGATGCTGTCATAAGTATTTCGGAGCACACCTTTCAATAGCCATTACCGAACATGGAGCTCCACATCACGTGACTCTTACGTGTTCCTGTGCTGACCCAACGACTTTGTGATTTATCATTGCAGTGGGCACAGCGTCACGGAGTTTGCACTGTGGATCAATAGAAACGTGTAGCCTAACTCACGAATCGCATTTCTTGCTACGCCAGGTCTATCGTTGGGTCCTTACACGCTGTCATCCAGGCAATTGGCTGCACGAAACATGCACTGAGCCACAGTTAGAGGCAGAATTACGCTGTGCGGTACATTGAGTTGGGCTTCCATGGTCATAGTCGGAGGCATGATTATAGCAGTGGACTATGCAAACATTACTGCGATCCACTTGCATGGCTTCATGCTTTACGTCTGTCCCACGGTGATGACATCTTTGAAGAGGATAATTGTCCCTGCTGCAAGGTAAGAATCATGCTGAAGTGGTTTGAGGGCCATTGTACTGAACTCACATTGATGTCTTGGCCAGAAAATGTGCCTGAGTGTACCCAATGAAACACACGTAGGGGCCAGCTACGTGCTCGTGAACCACCATCCCGTAACTTGTGGGACTTAATTGATCTGGGCATAGACCTCTGATGAGCCGGCCGCGGTGGCCGTGCGGTTCTAGGCGCTCCAGTCCGGAGCCGCGCTGCTGCTACGGTCGCACGTTCGAATCCTGCCTCGGGCATGGGTGTGTGTGATGTCCTTAGGTTAGTTAGGTTTAAGTAGTTCTAAGTTCTAGGGGACTGATGACCACAGCAGTTGAGTCCCATAGTGCTCAGAGCCATTTGAACCATTTTGAAGACCTCTGATGCCCCATACTTTTAGAGTCCTGTCAAGGACCTGAAGAATCCATGACAAGTAGAATTCGTTGGTTGGTTAGTTGGTTGGAGAAAACTAAACAGCGGGGTTATCAGTCCTATCGGATTAGGGAAGGATGGGGAAGGAAGTTGACCGTGCCCTTTCAAAGGAACTGCTGTGCCTTAGAGACTCGCCACTTGCGCTAGTTCCACCAGCACCAAGGGTGGCGCTGAGGATGAAGGTATCTACCTCGCCTCGGCCAACTGCCGGCCGAGTACAATCCGCCAATGACCGGACGTCAACGGACAGACGCCTACTCGGAAGATAGAAGAGCAGCTCTCGCCAATTTGGTTACAGATCATCGTCCAGGGCTGACACAGACAGGGAACATCGTTTAGTGAACTCTTAGAAGTGAACAGACAGTTGTACATTGCATTTCCTATGTGCTGCGAAGTTCACCTACGATTATTTACACTTAGCCATTGAGGGCCTTTCTTGTGTTGTATTACATACAGTGTTACGGACTTCATTATTCAACCAGCCACAAAGATGAGTAAATCTTTGTAATTTATTTCTGTGACTTTGCCCTGTTAGCTGGGCATAGCTGTGTAATAATGACAGCGAGAAATTATTTCAGCGGTGTACTGCACCAGAAGCCGTATCACAAACTCGGCCTAGCATAACAACAGTGGCAACTTGGCCTCCACAGCAGTAGCGACGAGGCCTTTACCAAACTTGCGACGAGGGTTTACCAAAGGAACCATTCCAGCACATGCCTGAGGCGATTTAGGGAAATCGCAGAAAATCTAAATCAGGGTGCGAGTTCAGCTGCTAAGCACTGCGCCACCCCACTCCTTCCCACGCAGAATCGCTGGCAATTGTGTTTGCATAGTGGACCAACACCCTATTAAGCAGGAGGCCATAATGTTTTGCCTCGTCAGAGTATATTACTACAAAGTACGTTGGTTAAGTTAAGGCCCATCCCTGGAACGAATTTTCGATATGCAACCAGATATTATTGAATTTTTAAGGAAAAATTAGACAAGTAAAAGAAAATTAGAACATCCCCAACGGATTACAGACCTGTCATTTTAAGTAGACTTGACTGCACACTGCCCATAGTAAGACAATGCACAGTGAGTAACAATTTACTGATCATTTGATGGGGTTGCAGCTACAAATAAAATGGCATTCCAGAAAGGACAAACTCTCACAAACACAACTCAGTAGCTCACTGGCGTTAAAGAAAACGCGAGGTTTGAAGAATTCGTTGTGATCTTGAAAGAATTACAAGCACAGTTTTCTAAATGCTTTGAGGAGATTGTCAGTCGCACATCTGTTTTCGAGACCCTTTGCCATTTCAATTTAAAGCACCCCTGTGCATGTGCCGATGTAACTGACTGATCTGCAATGAAATTACCATGTTAAAGATAAACCATTTTACGTGAAACCTGTCCAGGACGTCTATATAGCTTTCTTAGGGTAATGTTTCCACATCTCCATAACAAAAATGGTTCAAATGGCTCTGAGCACTATGGGACTCAATTGCTGTGGTCATCAGTCCCCTAGAACTTAGAACTACTTAAACCTAACTAACCTAAGGACATCACACACATCCATGCCCGAGGCAGGATTCGAACCTGCGACCGTAGCAGTCGCACGGTTCCGGACTGCGCGCCTAGAACCGCGAGACCACCGCGGCCGGCTCTCCATAACAAAGTTGCAAAAGTGCTACAATATTTCGTTCACCGGGCGTGATTGAAATAGTTTTTTCGATCAAAAAAGTAAATAAGTCACGATCAAATGGCAGCGTGAAAGCAAAAATGTCTGAAATTGTCTGCAGGTGTCTGTTTGTAACAGATATAAACTGTATTATGTCTGCAGCGCACCAAAATAATTAAATAATTTTGTGACCTGTGCTTCTGAGAAACGTGAAACATAGGACGAAGGGATATGCAGTGCGACTGCATTGCCATCTAATTAGGGTGCACTCGCAGTTTCTCCCTCTTCCCCCACGTTACTCAGATAACTGGCTGTGGCGGTGGAGGAAGTGTGCGGCGATTCTGAGCCCCAGTGTATGGCTCATGAGCAGAATTCTTTGCCACCCCTGGTCTAGAGAGACATACACATTCAGCTATGAGTTATCTTTTCATGACTTAGGTCTAGAATATTTTGTAACCTTGAGTTCAAATGGTTCAAATGGCTCTGAGCACTATGGGACTCAACTTCTGAGGTCATTAGTCCCCTAGAACTTAGAACTACACTCCTGGAAATGGAAAAAAGAACACATTGACACCGGTGTGTCAGACCTACCATACTTGCTCCGGACACTGCGAGAGGGCTGTACAAGCAATGATCACACGCACGGCACAGCGGACACATCAGGAACCGCGGTGTTGGCCGTCGAATGGCGCTAGCTGCGCAGCATTTGTGCACCGCCACCTTCAGTGTCAGCCAGTTTGCCGTGGCATACGGAGCTCCATCGCAGTCTTTAACACTGGTAGCATGCCGCGACAGCGTGGACGTGAACCGTATGTGCAGTTGACGGACTTTGAGCGAGGGCGTATAGTGGGCATGCGGGAGGCCGGGTGGACGTACCGCCGAATTGCTCAACACGTGGGGCGTGAGGTCTCCACAGTACATCGATGTTGTCGCCAGTGGTCGGCGGAAGGTGCACGTGCCCGTCGACCTGGGAACGGACCGCAGCGACGCACGGATGCACGCCAAGACCGTAGGATCCTACGCAGTGCCGTAGGGGACCGCACCGCCACTTCCCAGCAAATTAGGGACACTGTTGCTCCTGGGGTATCGGCGAGGACCATTCGCAACCGTCTCCATGAAGCTGGGCTACGGTCCCGCACACCGTTAGGCCGTCTTCCGCTCACGCCCCAACATCGTGCAGCCCGCCTCCAGTGGTGTCGCGACAGGCGCGAATGGAGGGACGAAGGGAGACGTGTCGTCTTCAGCGATGAGAGTCGCTTCTGCCTTGGTGCCAATGATGGTCGTATGCGTGTTTGGCGCCGTGCAGGTGAGCGCCACAATCAGGACTGCATACGACCGAGGCACACAGGGCCAACACCCGGCATCATGGTGTGGGGAGCGATCTCCTACACTGGCCGTACACCACTCGTGATCGTCGAGGGGACACTGAATAGTGCACGGTACATCCAAACCGTCATCGAACTCATCGTTCTACCATTCCTAGACCGGCAAGGGAACTTGCTGTTCCAACAGGACAATGCACGTCCGCATGTATCCCGTGCCACACAACGTGCTCTAGAAGGTGTAAGTCAACTACCCTGGCCAGCAAGATCTCCGGATCTGTCCCCCATTGAGCATGTTTGGGACTGGATGAAGCGTCGTCTCACGCGGTCTGCACGTCCAGCACGAACGCTGGTCCAACTGAGGCGTCAGGTGGAAATGGCATGGCAAGCCGTTCCACAGGACTACATCCAGCATCTCTACGATCGTCTCCATGGGAGAATAGCAGCCTGCATTGCTGCGAAAGGTGGATATACACTGTACTGGTGCCGACATTGTGCATGCTCTGTTGCCTGTGTCTATGTGCCTGTGGTTCTGTCAGTGTGATCATGTGATGTATCTGACCCCAGGAATGTGTCAATAAAGTTTCCCCTTCCTGGGACAATGAATTCACGGTGTTCTTATTTCAATTTCCAGGAGTGTAGTTAAACCTAACTAACCTAAGGACATCACAAACACCCATGCCCGAGGCAGGATTCGAACCTGCGACCGTAGCGGTCTTGCGGTTCCAGACTGCAGCGCCTTTAACCGCACGGCCACTTCGGCCGGCCTGAGTTCCAATAAGTGACTTCAGTCAAGTGACAGTCATCGAGAAGGTGTTGAGTGCATACTTGTGGGGCAGTGAAAAACGTTTTACGTCATAATTCGTAATGATGAGGGAAGTCAATGAAAAGTAAACAGTTTTTTTTGTCCCATACTGATCTCTCTTCACACTTCGTGTGCGCATGAACACAAACGCCTGTAGGTTAACATTAAAAACAGTCTATTTGCGAGCGAACAGCACTTATTGTGGATGAAGTGGGTGGGGAAGGTAGCCCTTACCGGGAAATCGCTCCAACTGCCATACAGTAACACTGAGAATCGGTTTACCGTCTATCAGTGTAGTGCAGCATGCGGTGGCATAGCTAGATTTTGCTTCTTAGAATTTCCTACGTCTGTTATTCAACTACACTGAAGAGCTAAAGAAACTGGTACACGTGTCTAGTATCGTGCATGCAGAAGTGCTGCAACACGACGTAGCATCGACTCGAAGTAGTGCTGTAGGGAACTACACTATGAATCCTGGAGGGTTGTCCATAAATCCGTAAGAGTGCGAGGGGTTTGAGATCTCTTCTGAACAGCAATTTGCAGAGCATCCCAGAAAAGCTCAAACTGTTCATGCCTGGAGAGTTTGGTAGCCAGCGGTATTGTTTAAACTTAGTAGAATGTTTCTGGAGCCACTCTGTAGCAATTATGGACTCGTGGGATGTCGCATTGTCCTGCTGGAATTGCCCAAGTTCGTCGGAATGCGCAATGGACACGAATGGATGCAGGTGATCAGACAGGATGCTTATGTGCGTGTCACCTGTTAGAGTAGTGTCTAGATGTATCAGGGGTCCCATATCACTCAATTGCACACGCCCCACACCATAACGCAACCTCCACCAGCTTGAACAGACCCTTGCAGACATGCAGGGTCCATGGATTCATGAGCTTGTCCCACCCATACACGTCCATCCACTCGATACAATTTGAAACGAGACTCGTACGACCAGGCAACATGTTTCCAGTCATCAACAGTCCAATGCCAGTGTTGATGGGCCCAGGCAAGGGGTAGAGCTTTGTGTCGTGCAGTCATCAAACGTACACAAGTGGGGCTTCGACTCCGAAAACCTATATCGATGATGTTTCGTTGAATGGTTCGCATGCTGACACTTGTTGATGGTCCAGCATTGAAATCTGTAGCAATTTGCGGAAGGTTTGCATTTCTGTCAAGTTGAACGATTCTCTTCAGTCGTTGTTGGTCCCGTTTTTGCAAGATCTTTTTCCGGCCGCAGCGATGTCGGAGACTGATGTTTTACCGGATTCCTGAGATTCACGGTACACTCGTGAAATCGTCGTACGGAAAAATCCGCACTTCATCATTACATTGGAGATGCTGTGTCCAATCGCTCGTGTGCCGACTATCACACCACTTTCAAACTCTCTTAGATCTTGATAACCGATCTGACAACAGCGCCAGACACTTGTTGTCTTATATAGGTGTTGCCCACCACAGCTCCGTATTCTACGTGTTTGCATATCTCTGCACTTTCTTTGTCGCTTCAATGTGAATGAAGTAATACTATGTTAAGCATGGAAATCTGTAACCAATGTAAGTGTTCTGCACAGAGCGTCAACTTTTCTTTCAAGGTTTTCTGCGGAAGGGTCGCTACAAGAGGGTGGTCACTTGCTGGGAAGTTGCAAAATATGAAACTGTTATTACTGGAGAAATCTCGAAAATCCCAGGAGATAACTCCGGAAATTCTGATAAGCTCTAGGGGACGGTGGGGGTGGGCTGTTCAACTTGCCAGCAGAAAGAAACGTTCTGAGTTACTTTATTCCGAGAGCATGCTGATAAGCAACTCCACAACTGCACAGAATTTTTTTTTTTTTTTTTTTTTTTTTTTGTGAAAACTGTTTGTGAGTCACCCTGGCAACGAACACATTTCTCCCGCCGAGAGAACAGTTTGCTGATACCACCAGTGTAGATTGTTTGACTTTGTTGGTGGAGACACAACTTCAACCCTCCTTGTACCGCTTCATCACTATAGGTGTGAAGTTCTCGAAGGCGCTCTTTAAGTTTTTGGATCAGCTGAAAATCAACCACGGGGAGGATGTTCGATTACTATCAACCAGAGGCGTCGGATTGTTGTAGATGCCACAGCACTCGTGTGCGATCTAGCATCCCATGCTAAAGGAGTGGATTCTCAATGTGTGGACGATATATTCTGCCGTTACAGCACTGTTGCAACAGCACCGAGACACGGTTCCAACTTGCTTCAGCAAAGCAGAAAAGGCGGCTTGGTAATGTGCATGACATGTAATATCTCAACTGATATTGAAAACAGAATAAAAAGTTCAGAGGTATTATACACTCTCGTATACATCACTCTGAGATTCTGCTGGGAAACTATCGGTTGTGGAGTTATCAAGGGAAATGTGAAGAACAGCACTAATCTTTTCTAATGTTCGTTGCTACCTATGACATGCTCGCCACTACATGTCCTTCTGTCTTCTTTGGTATTAAACATTTCTGATTTTAATGTAAGATGTGGTCAGGATTGTTGGGAACCAGGTAAAGGATATTTAATACACTGTTGTCGTCACGTTTGTTATACAGGCTCGTATATGCGGCTTACATATACGCAGGCGATAATCAGGGTTTCTACCCAGGTACAAATATTATAACAATTGGGTGCAGTTTTGCTTGTAATGGTTTCATTACGTTATCTAAATTCGCGGCTGGCTCAAAGATAATCAGATGTAGTATGAAACTAATACTATTATTGCCAGTTAAATTAATACACTCCTGGAAATGGAAAAAAGAACACATTGACACCGGTGTGTCAGACCCACCATACTTGCTCCGGACACTGCGAGAGGGCTGTACAAGCAATGATCACACGCACGGCACAGCGGACACACCAGGAACCGCGGTGTTGGCCGTCGAATGGCGCTAGCTGCGCAGCATTTGTGCACCGCCGCCGTCAGTGTCAGCCAGTTTGCCGTGGCATACGGAGCTCCATCGCAGTCTTTAACACTGGTAGCATGCCGCGACAGCGTGGACGTGAACCGTATGTGCAGTTGACGGACTTTGAGCGAGGGCGTATAGTGGGCATGCGGGAGGCCAGGTGGACGTACCGCCGAATTGCTCAACACGTGGGGCGTGAGGTCTCCACAGTACATCGATGTTGTCGCCAGAGGTCGGCGGAAGGTGCACGTGCCCGTCGACCTGGGACCGGACCGCAGCGACGCACGGATGCACGCCAAGACCGTAGGATCCTACGCAGTGCCGTAGGGGACCGCACCGCCACTTCCCAGCAAATTAGGGACACTGTTGCTCCTGGGGTATCGGCGAGGACCATTCGCAACCGTCTCCATGAAGCTGGGCTACGGTCCCGCACACCGTTAGGCCGTCTTCCGCTCACGCCCCAACATCGTGCAGCCCGCCTCCAGTGGTGTCGCGACAGGCGTGAATGGAGGGACGAATGGAGACGTGTCGTCTTCAGCGATGAGAGTCGCTTCTGCCTTGGTGCCAATGATGGTCGTATGCGTGTTTGGCGCCGTGCAGGTGAGCGCCACAATCAGGACTGCATACGACCGAGGCACACAGGGCCAACACCCGGCATCATGGTGTGGGGAGCGATCTCCTACACTGGCCGTACACCACTCGTGATCGTCGAGGGGACACTGAATAGTGCACGGTACATCCAAACCGTCATCGAACCCATCGTTCTACCATTCCTAGACCGGCAAGGGAACTTGCTGTTCCAACAGGACAATGCACGTCCGCATGTATCCCGTGCCACACAACGTGCTCTAGAAGGTGTAAGTCAACTACCCTGGCCAGCAAGATCTCCGGATCTGTCCCCCATTGAGCATGTTTGGGACTGGATGATGCGTCGTCTCACGCAGTCTGCACGTCCAGCACGAACGCTGGTCCAACTGAGGCGCCAGGTGGAAATGGCATGGCAAGCCGTTCCACAGGACTACATCCAGCATCTCTACGATCGTCTCCATGGGAGAATAGCAGCCTGCATTGCTGCGAAAGGTGGATATACACTGTACTAGTGCCGACATTGTGCATGCTCTGTTGCCTGTGTCTATGTGCCTGTGGTTCTGTCAGTGTGATCATGTGATGTATCTGACCCCAGGAATGTGTCAATAAAGTTTCCCCTTCCTGGGACAATGAATTCACGGTGTTCTTATTTCAATTTCCAGGAGTGTAGTTGGGAAGAGCGGGACGACATAACCACCTACGTAACTTACGGATTTGTACTCACGATAAATAATTTCACTGAAAGTACACTAGCTTCAATGGAGGTTAAGCATTTCCTTGACAGAAATAAATTCAGTTGCAAACTAAAAGATATCGTGAAACAAGCCCAAACCTCGTTGCCTACTGCACTTAAATCCATCCATGCCATTCCTTAAAAATTCTGATAAAATGAACTTTGAATATTGATAACTTTCAAGCAATTGAAAGGCGTCTGTTTTTGCGCGAAGAACTTCTCACACCGCGTAAACGCTCGGTACGGTGTCAGCATCACAGATCCGTAGTTTCCTATCTTTCTGTTAGCGCTGTGTATCTCTGGGTATAGCCTGCCAGATGTGTCTTGACGGGTCGTGTGAGCACTGACTGGAACCGGCGAAAACAATGTGTGTGGTAGGTAGCAGAATTCGTTTTGTGAGGCATGAATCACTTCGATCTGGTTTATGGTGTGATCATTGCTGCCTTGCACATTTGGGCTGGATGTACGTGACATTTCAAATCGTGAAGTTATAGGTTTCTGTCCGCAGTACATTTCGCATCCTAGGTATCTTTTCGCGCTTTCAACTCCTTTAGGACAGGCGGTGATGAATAATCGCTTCTGAATTAGTCATCCGATGTTTCAGATGGCTTTGTTCAATGCTCTTCCAATCATAAGACAATGTTTTTGAAATTAACAAACACGTGCTGTGATTTTCTAGTGTTTGTTGTATCCAGTGGTAATTTAAAGGCACATAATCGACTGAATTGGATGTACGCATGAAATATGTTATCCTGTACATGAATGTTGATCGTTATGTTACGTCTGTGCATGGTTGGTATCTTGCAAATTCGTTATCCTCCTCCCTGGTAACTATTTAATGAATCTTTCCACGTGCTACATACGTCATCATGTGTTCCCTGAAGAACTACATCCTCGAAGCGTACTGCAGCGCATTAATTTTATGTAAGTCCGGAGGGTTCCGTGGGCGTTGTCTCTGAAGGTAAAATCTTCTGGTTTGTTAGATTGCGCCATGTTTCTTCTAGACAACTGACGTTTCGACCGCTCTGCTGGGATCATCTTTAAAATCCTGTGGTGTTTACACTTAGCAAAATCCTGTCAATGACCACTGTCTCTGTATCGTTTGAAACGGAATTTTCCCACACCTTTGCTGAACTTTGGTTAGAAGAGGAATTTTCCCGGCCTTTGTACTATAAAGCGTTACGGGTTAACCAACAATTCTTCTTTCGCATACGAGCGGTATGATTTGCTGTTGTTTGACAGGCAACATTAGAGTGACTTATGAGTTATATGCCAGATGTCTTTAATTTTTTCTACACACTTTATTTGATGATGTCATTTTGCTGTGAATAAATGACAATGTTCTCAAACACAGACCAGTCCTTGTTAGAAGATATATTCAAGCAAAAATTGATATGGTGGATTCAGTGAGACTAGTAAAAAATTTCGTTGCTGTTTATGCATCTATTTTTCACGATTTTTTTTTCCGACAGGATGGTTACTGGTTTGTTAAGAAGGCTGCGACATATGCAGGCAAGTTAATTTTGAAATTTGCAACTAGTTGCCCATTGGCCTTTTTGAGCATACGATGTGGAAGATAATGTTTATCCCACTATCAACTTCTCAGTAAGATTAATCTGTGACAAGGATAACTCTTTTGATCCTCCTGGGAATATACTACATTTGTGTATCAAGGATTTGTCAAGACTGAGGCCCCAGCCCTCAGCAATATTGATTTCATATTTTTCTGTATTGCTATCCATTCTATCTCTACCGTCATATATGTTAGTGTAGAACTTTTACTATCAGCTTCTCGGTGCGCAAAGTTTTTAAAACGTTTGTCATCTGCTAACATGTATAGATCGGTGGTAAATGGTACAGAAGAATATGGGGATTGTTTGGTGTAACAAGGTAATATGGTAAGACATGTGAGAAACAGATTGCAATGTTAAAAAAATTTACGTGACCATGATAAGTGGGAATAAATTGGTTATAATCCCTGATGTGGAATCCATAACGAGTTTTATCACGGTGTGATAAAATGTGAAAAAAGTGAACTCCGTCCGAACGGGCGTCGAAAGGCCCAACGATACCAGTCGACCGCCGTGTCATCCTCAGCCGCTGGGCGTCACCTGATGCGGATATGGAGGTGCATGTGGTCAGCACACCGCTCTCCCGGCCTTGGTAGCTTTCATAGCTAGTAATAAAACGTGAATAAGACCTAACTATAAGGTTTATCTCCCAGTAAAGTTTCTCATGTATTACGACTGTGAATGTTTTCAAATTGCGATGATATTGATATTATTTTAAATAAAATAATTCTGGGTGTCCGGCTGCGTCATTGTACAACAGTAAAGCAGCGAAACTGCCGGCGTTTCTATTGACTTGCGGCCATTCTCTTGAGGTGGGTTAACTGCTGGATACTGATGAATTCGCCTATAATGTGCATTTAGGTTATCTGGCATCTACCGACGTCATATGTCTGGAGTGCCATTCGAGGAGAGGTTGCTATGGACCGGGGTCGCTGTATGGTAGCCTCCTGCCAGTGCTACTCTGGTGACTGATTGGAAGGCGTCTGTGGCAGGTGACTGGTATGCAGTAGTGTACCGCAGGGCTGTTGGCTGTGACACTATAGGAAGTGACTGGTAGGCAAGTCAGAATTGCCGCAAAATAGGAGATCTGTTGAGACCCACTAAGGTCAACTTGGATGGTCTCGACACTACAGGGGTCTTCGAAATTTGGTGTGTGGTGTGAATGCAGCGGAGTTAGACTTGGAGAAACCAGGAGACCCATTAGCAGGCGAATGTCGGAGCATTACCGTTATTTAGCGGAGATCGAGGCACAATGGGAAGTGGGCAACAGTGATTCAAATGGCTCTAAGCACTATGGGTCTTAACACGTGAGGTCATCATTGCCCTAGACTTAGAACTACTTAAACCTAGCTAACCTAAGGACATCAGGCCCGAGGCAGGATTCGAACCTGCGACCATAGAAGCAGCGCACTTCCGGTCTGAAGCGCCTAGAACCGCTCGGCCAGAGCGGCCGGCTTGCAACAGTGAGCAATAGACTACATAAAATGTATTCAGAATTCCATCATAGTCTTGCACATGTACTCTACACTCCGCGAGCATTTAGAAACCTCGTGACTCTTGTGTTTTCCTCTCCAAACTTTTCCATCTGTAGTAATGATCTGTACATCCTCATCTAGCAGAAACCAGATATTGAGAAGTAAGCACCTATGATACGTATAGTATCTTCATATCATTTTAAGTGCAGAATTATAACATCTGTATGTGGCTCTATAAATATGCTTGTGTTCGTGAAATATGGGACCGAGTGTGCAATTTTCTCGGGCATTGTTAGCTTATATGGAGAAAACAAAAATGGTGCGTACGGAGAACGGTTTAACAGCTGTTGAAGAAGTGATGAAGGCTGTGAATTGTATAGTTCAAGGCGGACAGAAGTTCTAGCAGCAGCTAAATGATACAACACTCCTAGACAGACCCTAGCCGGGTTACTTATCTCTGCACTATGAGGTTAAAAAAGCGTGTTTAAATAGTTCAAGACACTTGGTATCACCAAAGGAATTCCAACGTCTTCCAAAAGCAACAACATGTAGGATAACAGCTCACCATGGAAGAAAAGGACAAAGGACACGAATTCTTAATGATAGCCCAGAGAAGCAGGGAATGTGGAAATGGGAAGAAAACAAATTGCCCAAACTGTCAAAATCAAGCACCCAGCAAGGCCATTTATAAAAATATCAGAAGGCAACTTCAGCCTGAGAACAACTTATGAAGGTTCTGCTACTCTTCAGACGACCGACAGTGATCATAATTTATCACCTTGAATTTAATGTTGAAGGTGTGCTCGAAGAGAATGACTATGTCATTGTGTCAGTGGCAACCAAAAGAAAAGAAGTACCATTTCGTAGCGCATATCAATTCAATTAATAAAAATGAAAGCGGTGAAGATGTGACTTATCTACAGAAGTCGTGTATTTTTCACTGCTGTAGTCTGTTGATTCTGTTAACTGTTGCACACTGTGCGTCACGTCAGTGCCCGGGATGCCCAGTAATGGCGGTAGAGCGGGCATTTCGCACCACTTTCCTACCAATTATTCCATTTCTAAAGTCTTTATCAGAACAAAACATGTAAATTAATGAAACTTCCTGGCAGATTAAAACTGTGTGCCTGACCGAGACTCGAACTCGGGACCTTTGCCTTTCGCCGGCAAGTGCTCAACCATCTGAGCTACCGAAGCACGACTCACGTCCGGTCCTCACAGCTTTACTTCTGACAGTATCTCGTCTCCTACCTTCCAAACTTTACAGAAGCTCTCCTGCGAACCATGCAGAACTAGCACTCCTGAAAGAAAGGATACTGCGGAGACATGGCTTAGCCACAGCCTGGGGGATGTCCCGAGGTCCCGAGTTCGAGTCTCGGTCGGGCACACAATTTTAATCTGCCAGAAAGTTTCATATCAGCGCACACTCCGCTGCAGAGTGAAAACCTCATTCTGGAAACATCCCACATTCTGTGGCTAAACCATGTCTCCGCAGTATCCTTTCTTTCAGGAGTGCTAGTTCTGCATGGTTCGCAGGAGACCTTCTGTAAAGTTTGGGAGGTAGGAGACGAGATACTGGCAGAAGTAAAGCTGTGAGGACCGGACGTGAGTCGTGCTTCGGTAGCTCAGATGGCACAGTCTGCCGCCGGCAGTGCTGCGAGGCGGTCACGCGCCAGAGCGCTGCGGGCGAGGCGCGCACGGTGTGTTTGTGTTACTTCGGCCGCTGTAAGTGTCGTTTTCCTTCTAGACCACCATGGCGCACAACTATCGGAAGAAGACATTACGTTTCAACTTTTGTTCCGACTTCGCCCGACCCAAGGCCCTGGAGGTAGAACGATTTATACGCGATGAAGTTAAAATACCACCAACGGATCTAATTGGTATCCACTTGTCCATAGTTAGCAGTACCGTCTACGTCAAAATGATCAACGATGCGGCGTGCGACAAGGTGCTTCAAGAGGCAAAACGTGGACTGCGCTTCTGTCATTCCGACGGCAACGTCGGACCCGTTACCGTCGATCACGCAGGTCTCGGCACACGGACGATAAGGATCTTCGAACTGCCGTTCGAACTACCTGCAGACGTCGTCATCGAGGCGCTCCGTCCCTATGGCAACGTTCTGGAACATGTTGCCGAACGATGGGTCCAATTTCAGACCTATCCAGTTTTAAACGGTGTTAGACAGGTCCGCATCGAGTTGCAGAAACACGTGCCTTCCTATCTACGTATCGGAGGCTGCCGTGCCATTATAATGTACGACGGCCAACCTCGGACCTGTTCCGGTTGCGGGAAAGAAGGTCACCTACGGTCTGAATGCATTCAACGACGTGTCGCGCAGCTCCCGTTGTCGGAAGCGTCCGTCACACCCACGATGACCGCCCTACCGGTCACTTACGCAGCGGCTCTTGCCACGTCTACAGTTTCGTCCAGTCCGTCGCCCGGTCCTTCCGATCGGCACGTCCCACCGTCCCAGTCACCAACGGACGGTGCAGACGTCCCACCTGACAACCTTGCCGCCGAACAGGCTCCCGCACCGGACGCTGAGGAGACCAGTACATCTTCACAACACCTGTTTGACAATTTCATTGTAACCACCGACGCCTTCGAACCAGGTCGACGCTCCTCCTTGCCGTCGTCCGACACTGAGGAACACGTGCGCAAACAACGCTCGCCACGTAGGCGCAAACTCCGTCGCCGTTCACCCACGGGCTCTCAGAGCGTTGCCACCCGCGACGACGAAGACACCCAAGCAGCCGACATTTCCACGCAGAGGTCGGCGGACAACTTTCACGATGAACAAGACGTTTCGCAGGACGGGACCACTATGGAGGTCGCCACGCACAATGTAACGATCGGTGCGCCGGTTGAGACGCCTGTCTCCCCGCCGACAACTCCAGATCTCTCTCACCACGACGCAATTCCCATGGAGATTGGACAGACCCACGGCACAGTAGCATGGGCCGACGACATTGAGGAAGGTACGCCCCCTCCTCCGGATGATTTGCCTCCGCCGGACGAGGCTGCCTGTTAACATCAAAAGCGAGGCATTGCAGCTGATGGGATGGGACTTCCTGTCGGTGCCCTCCTCTTACTTCCCTTGGTGATGGTAGATGCGCGTCCACCACCACTGAAACAAACGTACCGGTTTGCCACACTGAACATCAACATGATCGGCACTGCACCCAAGCTGCAACTCCTATGTGACATGCTTCGGGCCTCTGACGTCGACGTCGCCCTTCTTCAGGAAGTACGCGTTGCCACACTACCACCAGTCTACGGCTACGACTCATACACGTCCACATGTGATCAATCAGGGCGTGGAGTGCCTTTCTACATACGCGAAGGAATCCCACTCACGGACACGACAATCCTTCCCTGTGGAAGAGGCATGGCTGTTACCATCTTCGACACGCGCGTCATCAATATCTACGCTCCGTCCGGCTCCACGAACCGTCGGCAGCGGTCCACTTTCTTCGGACACGACGTGGCGCCCCTGTTTTCTGGGCGCTATGATCGCCTTATCATGGGAGGCGATTTCAACTGTGTCCTCCACCCGCAGGACAAAGTGCCTGGTTATTCGCCATGCCCGGCGCTGCTCACCTTAATCGAAGATTTTCATCTAGTGGACGTTTGGGAGAAAATTCATGGCAATACCCCCGGTTTTACCCATTATACAGCACATTCTGCGAGCAGACTGGACCGGTTTTATGTCTCTGCTCACCTCGGCAATGAAGTCGCCCAAGCTGAACGATGGCCCCTTGCATTTTCGGTCCATTGCGCCGTCATTTGTTCCCGGGCTCTGCCACCTCAGTCAGTGTGGCGCAGCAGAGGTTACTGGAAGCTTAATACCTCCCTCCTTAATGATCCACACTGCCGACAATGTATTGCCACTACATGGGCGTCTTGCGAAAGACGCCTTCCGCAGTACACATCCACGTTCCATTGGTGGCTCAAATGTGCCAAACCTGCGATCAGAAAGGCCTTCATACAATGTGGCAAGGAAGCAGCAACATGGCATCGAGACACCATAAATGTTCACTACGCCGTCCTCCGTGAGCTCGATGCGCTCCCTCCATCACCTGAAACCCACAGGGAACGACAACATACTAAAGCTCGTCTCCTCTCTCTCCAACGTGGACGACTGCATGGTGTTGTGGTGCGTTCCCGACGACAAGACCTCCTCCACGACGAAACCCCATCCACAATCCAT
Organism: Schistocerca nitens; assembly: GCF_023898315.1. NCBI lineage: Eukaryota > Metazoa > Arthropoda > Insecta > Orthoptera > Acrididae > Schistocerca > Schistocerca nitens. The sequence goes on along the minus strand of NC_064620.1, from coordinate 599,438,027 downwards.
GCCGCATCCGACCATAGTCGTCGACGCCGGCTTTTCGTCCCCAACATCACGACCTCCGATGGTGTTCACCACACAACACAGGCGGCAGTCGTGGCTGCCTTTGCTGAACATTATCGCCAATTTTATGATTATGAACCGATGGCGACGCCCATTCCTGATGATCTCCGTCCTTCCCCTGATCGGACCCTCACCGTAGCGGAGTCAACGTCCATGATGTCTGCAATCACCGCAGAAGAGGTGGTAGATGCGATCAACAAAGGGGCCAAGAACAAATCACCCGGACCAGATGGTCTCCCAGTGGAGTTTTACTGGGCGTTCACCACGTTAATGCTTCCTCGCTGGACGGAAATGATTCAGGAACTCTTTACTCCGTCCTTCCCAATTCCACCTGAATTCGTCACTGGCATTCTTCTACCTGTGCCTAAACCGAAGGGAGGGTCTCATGTCTCTGCATATTTCCCCCTTACATTACTGAATGCAGACTATAAAATCTATGCACGCCTCTTAGCAGCGCGCATACGCACCGTCTTACCTACGGTCCTTTCACCGGAGCAGACTGCACGTGGTTGTGGGGCCACCTTACAAACAGCCCTAGGAGAATGCCGTGACCTCATTGCACTGGCGTCGGTTTGTCGCCTTCGTGCAGCACTGGTATCCGTCGATTTCACGAGTGCCTTTGATCGCGTTCGAAACCCATTCCTCCTCATGGTGGCGACACGTATGGGGTTCCCATTGCTTTTTGTCGATGCCATTCGCCGGTTACTACTTCCCGCGGTCTCGATGGTACAAGTCAATGGGAGGCTTGTAGGACCGATTCCTATACGCCGCTCTGTGCGTCAAGGATGCCCTATGTCTACTTTACTATATGCCATTGCACTTGAGCCCCTCATCACTGGTCTTACCTCTAGACTGCAGGGCCTCACTTTGCGTGACCACACCTTTCACTGCAGGGCTTATGCGGACGATCTCCTCTTTCTCACCTGCTCCTCCACGGAACTCAATGACGCCATCCAATGGATCCACCAGTATGGACGTCTTTCTGGTAGCATTCTTAATGTCCGTAAATCGACTATGATGCACATTGGGCGCGGCCTCCCGGCTATGGTGCCGACCCCACTCCCAGTCAGTGCCACCCTTCGTTACTTGGGTATCGAATTTACGAGCTCCACATACCGCACAGTGGCCCTGGCTTACCGGCGGCTTTTGCAGTCGATTCGGCACCATGTCCGCGGTCAAGTGCACCGTAACTTAAACCAACTCCAACGTTTGTCCTATGTCAACATCTATGTCGCCCCTAAACTGGTACACGTCGCCCAGATCCTCCCAATGCCGTTACTCCTTGGCCGCCGCATCCAATCAGCCTTTGGATATTTCGTATCAGCAGGGGCACTTTTCAAAGTCCGCTACAACACTCTAACACTGCCTCCTGCAAAAGGTGGCCTCGGACTCATCAACGTGCGGGCACGCTCTTCTGCACTCTTTGTCCACACTCTGTTGCGGCACTGGCAGGGGCCGGTCCCGTCCTTAACACGCAGTCTCTTAGATATCCTCCGACCAGCTTCTCTCGATCCACCGATCAATGTGGCACCTATTTCTCCATTATTGTACTACGTCGCCAATTGTTTCATAGAACTCAGCTACGTTCGGGCCGATCTTCCAGTCACCCGTCCTCCCCGTACAAAAATTATCGTTTGTTTATGCTGTCCAACCCTTGCGACCCCATGGTGCTACAGCATCCTGACATTAACTGGCGCACGGTTTGGGGGTGTGTACATGCACCCTTTTTACCGTCGTCTGTGTCTGCACTCTGGTATGTTTTAGTCTATGGAAAATTCCCGACTAATAGTCGACTTCATCGCATAGGACTGGCCACCTCCCCACTCTGCCCTGACTGTCAGCTCGAAGACACCGACGAGCACCGTGTTACGTGCCCCCTGAAACAAAACGTATGGCTCCTCATCCAACGAATTGTGGGCTTTTACCTCCGTGCCCCGCCAACGACGGTAACCCCGGATTTCCTGTTGTTGCCCCAGACATTTCACTACCCTCTTGCTAAGCACCATACCCTAATCTGGTTTCGAGGACAGGCTTTAGAATATCTCTTTCAGAGTGGTCCGCATACAGTCCTTGACTTCTGGTACAAAGTTGTGACCGCGCATAGCACCCTCATCCGAAAACCATCTTACCGACAAACTTTTGCCGGTTATCTCCGCAGCGTCTTCCTTGAACCCTCTCAATGTTGGGGTGTACCATGCCTACCTGTCACATGATGCAACACCCTTATCCACGTTCTCATGCATCGACCAAAAACAAACACATTTTTTTTAAAAAAAGGAAGAAGACAGAATATGTTATATTTTGTTGTATTTAATGTTTTTCTTTTTTAATATATTTTTGTTTAACTAACAGTTAAAAAAAATAAAAAAAGATGGTAGAGCACTTGCCCGCGAAAGGCAAAGATCCCGAGTTCGAGTCTCGGTCGGGCACACAGTTTTAATCTGCCAGGAAGTTTTATATCAGCGCACACTCCGCTGCAGAGTGAAAATCTCATTATGTAAATTAATATTGACACGAGAGGGTATACGCATAGTATATGAGAGGAAATAATCCACAAATGTTATCAAATTTCATCACAAAATATTTCGAAGCAAACTTTATGCTCGCACTGGCCCTGTCTCCCACACGACTAGGATTGAACAACGTGTCAGATGTAGGTGAACACCACCAGGAACGCAGCCACTGTATAAAATTTCTAGTACCTCGCGTGCTTGCTCGGCAGCCGTGGATGCAGCAGCTCAGCATAAGGGACGCTTTTGAAATAACCAAACGCTAACAAGTTAACTACGGGCTCGATTCTAGTGATTCTAGACTGGAAGACCGCGCATCATCGCCAGCCAGCGGCACGACTTGAAGGACGTGTACCAGCGTAAACAGCGTCCGCGACATTACTGCCGTGCGGCCTTGAGCGCAGGTAGGGCTGAACTTTCAACCCGGCCGTAAAAAAATTGCAGAGGGCTGAAAATTTGTTTCGTGACTTATCTTGGCGAGATAAATTCAGTGGGTAAATCCAATTTCATAAAAAAGTTTTTTTCATCGCTTCTGAATTTTTGAGTTTTGAAAATAACCATTATTTCTTCAAACCCATACATGGAGTTTTTGGTTATCACTGAATGCATTCACAAAAACGTTTGAGCCAAAAATGATTAAATTTTTTTATTGTGGCAATTTTATTATTTTGGAAAATGTTGAGGTATAGTTAGTTTTCCTCCACTAGATACTAATAGTTTAAATTTTTTGCAATTTCCGACATGCGAATCTGCGTTCCCGGCGGACTCAGTTCTGAATTGGAAAGTAAATATTTGCAAAGGTCTCTAAAAGTAGTTTTGTGAATACATTCCATGATAATCAACAACTCCACGCGTGGAATAGAAAAAAATGATTTTTTCCAAAACTCAAAAATTCAGAAGTGGTGAAAAACATTTTGTTCAGAAAATTGGATTTACCCATTGCATTCAGCAAGTCAAGATATTTATGAAATAAATTTTCGGCCTGCTGCGACATTTTTACAACTGGGATGAAATTTCACCGAACCTCCCTTTAACGCTTTTGACTGTGGGGAAACGCTACCCCACGTAAAGTAGCTGGCAGTTTGCTGTTGTCTACCAATAAGCCACAAGAGTCCCCTACTAATCACTTAGAAGAGTGGAACAGGCAGTGGCCTTCTGGTACGCGGTTTCCCACCAATCACCTACTACGGTTGCCTTCCAGTTAGCATGTAGAGTAGCACTCCCAATAGCCTACCATACAGCCACCCACCGCCCTCCCCCCCCCCCCCCATACCAACCTCTCATCGAACTGTCCAGTGACATCCCAGACGTGTGACGTCGGTAGCTGCCAGATAATCGAAATCGACAGTACACTCGTATAAGCGAAGACATACGTCAGTATCCACCATTTCACCGTCCTGATAATAAACACAGCAACTCGGACCAACGTCGGTTGTTTGCTTGTTTTAGAGTTTTACAATGATGCGATCTAGCACCCAAAATTACTTTATTGCCAATGGCACTGGCCATCGAAGCCTACGAACTCATAAAAGTGACTGAGTATTATTGCTTCCAAGGTTCATCAGAGATGAATCCCGGTATTATCGTTTGTAGCTGTACTGACTACCACTGTTCAGAGGCTAGATTTTTAGTGATGAATTAGTTCACTCATTGATTCCCTCCAGGTGTAGGATTTAAAGGACTGAAAAGCGCGGTTTTGTGATTTTATTGATGTTCCTTGTGCACTACTAAGAACGTACGATTGTTTTTGCGCCCCCTTGTGGTGTTATTATTATTATTATCATTTTTTTTGTTATCAGTCTTCTGACTCGTTTCATGCCATTTCGTATCCTGTTATGCTGTGCCTATTTCTTCATCTCACAGTAGCACTTGCAACATACATCCTCAATTATTTGCTGGACATATTCCAATCTTTGTTTTATTCTTCAGTTTTTATCTTCTACATCTCCCCCTAATCCCATGAAACTTATTCCCTGGTGACTTAACAGGTGTCCTATCATCCTGTCCCTTCTTGTTGTCAGTGTTTTCCATATATTCAATTTCTCACCGATTCTGCGCAGAACCTCACCATTCCTTATGTCATCAGTCCACCTACTTTCAATTTCTTCTGTAGCACCGTATATCAAATGATTTGATTTTTTTTGGTTCCGGTTTCCCGCCACATCATTTTTTACTAACATACAAAGCTGTACTCGAAAAGTACATCGTCAGAAATTTCTTCTTCAAAGTAACGCCTATGCTTGACACTAGCGGAATTCCCTTGCCAGGAACGCCGTCTTTGCCTGTCCTAGCCTGCTTGTCATGTCCTCCTTGCTCAATCCGTTGCTTTTTCGAAGTACAGCTGAAACAGTAGGGTGGAAGTCTACATCCCCGTTTTTAACCCTTTTTAATCAGACACTTCGTTCTTGGCGTCCACTCTTATTATTCCCTGTCAGCTGTTGTATATTTTGTACGTTACCTGTAGAGTCCTGTACCACAAGGAAACAAGGGAGAATATGTTGTTATGTGTGGCCAGTACCCTCTTTCTACAGCACAAATGCACACATGGATTAACACGGTTCTTTATTTATTAGAAATGAAAACTTTGTTTAACTTGAATAGAGTCCACATGTTACGGTACAAGCTCACCAGTAATAGTCCTCTTGCAGACTGATGTAAACAACAATTCTTTTTAAGGTAAACTAGTCCCGCTATAGTTGCTCATATGGTCCCTATGTACTGTCATAGCTTGTCACGAGCTAAACCCGCTCTGCGAGTAAACTAATAGACGCCAAACTGGGTGATTGATTGAGTGAGTCAGTGAGTGAGTTAGGCCCTCCGATCAGTGGCGGCGGCCTGGATACATGTTGTCGAGAGGGCGTTGGCCGTGTATTGCTCGTACGGTGTGTCTCAGGCCTCTCTGGTGGTAGGCACGCTTGATCTAGCGCCGACTAATCGATATTTGCGCTTCATGTTTGCCGATCGGTGTGCTGGCGGCAGCTTACACCAACACATTCGCTCCCCCAAAATGCTGCACCGTTGTCGTTTAGGGAGGATGCGAAAGACAATGTCGGGGAAGGGAGGGAGGGAGGACGTAGACATGAGCTGGGAGCCGTGACTGTAGAGGACGGAGTACTGCCAACCGTACCCCGCCATGTGGATTGCAAGGCAACAGGAACATCGTCCGGAAAACTGCTGCTGGGCAAACTTCCAGGCACGATGGCGTCTCCTGGGGCGATGACGGTGACGGCGATGGCGACAGCGGGTCCACGTCCAGCGGGTCGTCGAGGAGAGGCGGCGTGGGCGAGGGTGCATCGTCCATCCGCTCCTCCCGGGTGGCACCAGCAGGCAGCTGCGAAGGCCGCGCGGTCCCGTGAGGCCGTGAGTCTGGGGGAAGAATCACGGTGCAACTAACTCACGAATTTGGTTCTGGTGGCGGCGCTGCAAACCATCGGGACCTGCTGTCAAATACATAAAAGAGCCAATGCGTTACTGGTTACTGGATCACACCTCCTTCCCAGCGCCCACGATTGCCATAAATCCTGAAAAGATCAAGATCGTGGTGCAAAGCGATACTTGAGGACCATTTGCAGCGTCGGATGCTACGGTGGGTGTAGCAAATGTAACAGCGTCCGATGGCGTCAGCCATGTGGAAGTTCCGCCGGTGGGTCTCGACGATGGCAGCGATAGGAGGCGGGAAAGAGTTGCAGCGCCCGTTCCTGTGTGTGGGCAGTGGTGGCGTGGCCATCTGTTGTTTAAGAGTGCATACGAAGTGTTCTGCTTCTCCGTTGGACTGAGGGTGAAACGGAGCACTTGTTAGAGACGAAAGCCATTTCGTTCACAAAACTGTTCAAAATGACGTGAAGTGAACTGTGGTCCGTTGTCCGACACAAGTACTTCTGGCAAACCTTCTATGCAATAATGGAGGGCCGGCCGCGGTGGTCTAGCGGTTCTGGCGCTGCAGTCCGGAACCGCGGGACTGCTACGGTCGCAGGTTCGAATCCTGCCTCGGGCATGGGTGTGTGTGATGTCCTTAGGTTAGTTAGGTTTAAGTAGTCCTAAGTTCTAGGGGACTTATGACCTAAGATGTTGAGTCCCATAGTGCTCAGAGCCATTTGAACCAATAATGGAGGAAAACGCTTGAATGGTGCTACGTGATGTGGTAGAAGACATAGGCATCGCAAATAGGAACTTGCTGAAAGAGTGCCAACGAGTGTTCCAAAATGGTCCTGCAAAGTCTATGTGCACTCGTTGCCATGGCGATTGTGTCTTAGGCCAAGCTGCGGATGTTTGTGGCCGATTGGATTCGTTTCCCTCGAGTGTGTGTGACGCTGTGACGCTATCTGATCAATATGGGCGTCCATGCCCCACCACGTACTGTCCCGTCGCGCTAACTGTTTAGTGCGAACAATTCCCCAATGTGCTTGGTGGAGCAATCGCAACACTTCCTTTTGCAACACATTGGGAATAAGCACAAGTGATTGTCCACTGTCAGTTTGAACTAGAATCACCCACTGTTGAACTGAAAGGTTATGCCGACGTTCAAAATATCGGCGCATAGCTGTTCCAAGTAACGTGAAAATAGGCTGGTGCGGAAGCATTGCCGAAGGGCAAAGACAAATACTTGAACAATCCTAAGTCTGTATTTACAACACACAATTTCTGTGGTTCTTCATCCAATGGAATTTGCAAGTAGGCATCACGCAAATCTATCTTAGAAAAGCAACAAGCCTTCCAGGAGTTCCTCAGGGCGAGGTAACGAATAAGTGTCAAATACTGTCTGTGGGTTGACGACTGGTTGACTGTAGACTTCAATTAAAAAAAAAAAAAAAAGAAATACGAATGCGCCCACAAGGCTTCGGCAACAAAACGAGAGAACTCACCTGTTATCTTGCAATTCTTTCAATTCACTGGAAGAATGAAAGCAATTGGAACGCGGCGGGCCAGGAAACACTTAGGCTTTCCATTGTCTTTCAATGTAAGATGCGCTACAAAGTAATTAGCTATACCCGTTCCTTCTGAAAATAGTTCAAGATTATCTTTAAGCAAGCTAGCAGCACTGTCTTTTGGTTCGAAATCAGACACATTGTCTTGGATCCAAAGTCCAAACAAATTAAAGACATCTAAACCAAATATTTTATCACTGCCTCTTGATTTTCACACAGTAAAATTCACTGTCGTAGTGTCACATTTATAAGTGGAATGCAAATTACACTGCACAGGCACTGGAATTTCCTGTCCGTTGTAAGCAGTAAGTTGCTTGCTAGGTTTAAAAAGTCTTGGTGAGCCTGACTGTTCGTATGTGGCACGATTAAGGAAAGTTACTGAGGCACCTGTGCTAACTGAGAGTTGACCCGACGGTCAGCATTTCTTAATGAGAGAAATAGTTTGTTATAACGTCTTTGCACAGCACTAGGGGGAGAAAGAGACACAACATTCATCTTGCTTTTGTGAGAATCTCTTGTAGGTTCACCGAGCGGGGTGGCGCAGTGGTTAGACACTGGACTCGCATTCGGGAGGACGACGGTTCAATCCCGCGTCCGGCCATCCTGATTTAGGTTTTCCGTGATTTCCCTAAATCACTCCAGGCAAATGCCGGGATGGTTCCTCTGAAAGGGCACGGCCGACTTCCTTCCCAATCCTTCCCTAATCCGATGAGACCGATGACCACGCTGTCTGGTCTCCTTCCCCAAACCAACCAACCAACCTTGTAGGTTCTGAAAACGCAGGATTCACTGCATGTGCACGACCGTGTTTTTTCTCGGAGAGGGCAAAATTGTCCTTTTTGCGCCACTGCAAACAAACTGCTTGGGCATGGCCTTTTTTTCCCACACGTCTAACACGTTCCGTTGCATAATGAGCAGTCCTGTCTTTTATGGTGAGCAAAACATCTAGGGCAAGACTCCACTAAATTCATAGGCTTGTTTACATATTGATGTAGCTATCTGCGCGGCTGTGTACGGTCCCGTTGTTGTGGCAGCTTGGAGTGGTTGCGAACAATGGGCGGCTCGCCCCGACAAATCGGGCGCTCGTCAAACATATCGACCGCTATCGCTCCGGAATCATATTGCTTCAAGATTTGGAACATTTGGGGGATACTTTAAGATCTGTTCCCTTATTCTATTGTCTGGGACATTGAACATCATTGGATCACATATCATTAAATCAGAGTAAAAGTTGCCACAACTACACTTAAATTTACACTTCCTCGTTATGCCACTTAATTCTGTGTACCGCTGGTGGTACGTCTGCTTCGTCTTATTCTGTAAGTGAAATAACTGATGTCTCGCTGCTGCTAGTTGGACTTGCTGGTCATAGTATTTAGTTAATGCAGGTTGTACTTGGTCACAGACGAGTTTGTCGGGAGTCGCGGTTGGGAATAGTTTTTGTACTAACCTGAACACTGGGGACCCGGCAATCGACAGGAAGTGCTGTAATTTTACAGTACCTTGAACACGGTAAACTTGAAAAAGTGCTTGGAACTGAGGTATTCAACCCATTCCTCATCTGTTTCCTTATATTGCCAGTACGGTGGTATAATGTTCAGCGGCGCTTGTTGAGCTGGCTGGTTGGCCGGTTGTGGATGTGCGGCCGACGTAGCTTGTGCAGCCAGTAGTTGCTGTACCGTCGCCAGTAAGGTAGCGATTTGTTGGTCCTGAAACTGAAGATCTTCTGTTAGATCCATCACATTGGCCGTCTGCGGCTGAGGTGCGGGGGAGGTGGTGCAGAGGGCGGGGAATTCATGGTTTACACAATTACGCTATTGCGAAAAGCAAGTAAAGCCACTGAAAAGAGAAATTTGATTATTTCTTTAGGTCTCCTCCTGGAATACGTGCAAGAGTACAACAACAAATTAGCAAATAGAAACACTTGAACACTATCATCCCTATAAGCTAAAAGACATGAGAAGCCAGAAAAATCTTCGGCTAGGTTGATTAACTTCGATCGCCACTGAACTGTCCTCCGTCGCCACTGTAGAGTCTTGTACCACAAGGAAGCGAGGGAAAGGATGTTGTTATGGGTAGCTGGTCTTCTCTTTGTACAACCAAATCCACATGTGGATTCATATGCTTCTTTATTTACATCAACTGAAAGCTTTACTTAACTTGAATAGAGTCCATATATTGTGCTACAAGCTAATCAGTAATAGTTCTCTTGCCGACATATGTAAAGTACAATTCTGGTTGAGGTAAACGATTCCCGTCGTAGCCACTAATGTGGTCGCTATGTGCTGTCATAGCATGTGAGCAACTAAACCTGCTCTGTGAGTAACTGACAGACGCCAACCTCGATCATTGATTGATTGAGTGAGTGAGTGAGGCCTTCTGGTCAGCGGCAACGGCTTGAATACATGCTGTCGAGAGAGCGTTGGCGGCATGTTACTTGTGGGTGTGTCTCTGGCCTCTCGCGTGATAGGCGCACTTGATCCAGCGCCAACTAATCAACCTTCGTGCTTCATCTTTGCCGACTGGTGTGCTGGCTACAGCTTACACCAGCAAATTGCCCATCTCTCCCTATAGCTGGCCCCTATTTTTCTCAAAATTTCAAACATCTTGCACCATTTTATATTGTCAAACGCTCTTTCTAGGTCGACAAATCCTATCAATGTGTCTTGATTTTTCTTTAGTCTTGCTTCCATTATCAACCTCAATGTCAGAAATGCATCTTTGGCGTCTTTCCCTTCCTAATGCCAATCTGATAGTCGTCTAACATATCTTCAATTTTCTTTTCCATTCTTCTGTGTATTATTCTTGTCAACTACTCGGATGTGAGGTGTTAAACTGATTGTGCGATAATTCTCGCACTTGTCAGCTCTTGAAATCTTCGGAACTGTGTGGATGATATTTTTCCGGAAGTCAGATGTTATGTCGCCAGACTCCTACATTCTACGTACCAACATGAATGGTCGTTTTGTTGCCACTTCCCCCAATGATTTTAGAAGTTTTGATGGAATGTTATCTATCAGCCTTATCTGATCTTAAGTCTTGCAGAACTCTTTCAAATTCTGATTTTAATTCTGGATTTCCTATCTCTTCTAAATCGGCTAATGTTTCTTCCTCTATCACATCAGACAAATCTTCCCCCTCATACAGGCCTTCTAGGCACTCCCTCCATCTATCTGCTCTCTCTTCTTCACTTAACACTGGAATTCACAATGGACTGATAATGCTACCACCCTTGTTTTTAATTTCACTGAAGGCTGTTTTGACTTTACTACATGCTGAGTCAGTCCTTCCAACAATCATTTCTTCACATTTTTCATGCATCTTCGCTTCCCTGCAGTTCATATGTATTTCATTCGTCAGGAACTTGTATTTCTGTATTCCTGAATTTCCCCGAACACGTTTGTACTTCCATCTTTCATAAATAAGCTGAAGTATTTCTTCTGTTACCTGTGGTTTACCCATAGTTTCTCCGCACTTACCTTTTTTGTGCCTATGTTTTTGTGTCCAGTCTCTGTAATTGCCCTTTTTAGAGATGCCCATTCCTCTTCAACAGTGCTGACTACTGAGCTATTCCTTATTGTAGTATCTATAGTCGCAAAGAACTTCAAGCATATCTCGCCATTCCTTAGTACTTTCATATCCCACTACGTTGCGTATTCGTTCTTCCTGAGCAATCTCGTATACTTCAGACTATTCTTCATCACTCCTACATTGTGATATGAGTCCATATCAGCTGCTGGGTATGCCTTAAAATCCAGTATCTGATTTCGGAATCTATATCTGACCATGATGTAGTCTAATTGAAAACTTCCTCTCTCACCAGTTTTTTTTTTTCAATTATACCTCCTCCTTTTGTAATTATTGTACAGAATATTAGCAACTAATAACTGAAATTTGTTACTGAACTCAATTAGTCTTCGTCCTCTCTCATTCCTAGTACGAAGCCTATATTCTTCCGTAATTACTTTCTTCTGCTCCTTCCCCTACAACTGAATTCCAGTCCCCCATGACTATTAGGCTTTTATCTCCCTTTGCGTACTGCATTATCCATTGTATACCTTTATATCCCCCCCATGCACCATGGACCTTCCCGTTGGTGGGGAGGCTTGCGTGCCTCAGCGATACAGATAGCCGTACCGTAGGTACAACCACGATGGAGCGGTATCTGTTGAGAGGCCAGACAAACGTGTGGTTCCTGAAGAGGGGTAGCAGCCTTTTCAGTAGTTGCAAGGGCAACAGTATGGATGATTGACTGATCTGGCCTTGTAACAATAACCAAAACGGCCTTGCTGTGCTGGTACTGCGAACGGCTGAAAGCAAGGGGAAACTACGGCCGTAATTTTTCCCGAGGGCATGCAGCTTTACTGTATGATTAAATGATGATGGCGTCCTCTTGGGTAAAATATTCCGGAGGTAAAATAGTCCCCCATTCGGATCTCCGGGCGGGGACTACTCAAGAGGATGTCGTTATCAGGAGAAAGAAAACTGGCGTCCTATGGATCGGAGCGTGGAATGTCAGGTCCCTTAATCGGGCAGGTAGGCTAGAAAATTTGAAAAGAGAAATGGATAGGTTAAATTTAGATATAGTGGGAATTAGTGAAGTTCGGTGTCAGGAGAAACAAGACTTCTGGTCAGGTGACTACCGGGTTATAAACACAAAGTCAAATAGGGGTAATGCAGGAGTAGGTTTAATGATGAATAGGAAAATAGGAAGGCGGGTAAGCTACTACAAACAGCACAGTGAACACATTATTGTGGCCAAGATAGATACGAAGCCCACACCTACTACAGTAGTACAAGTTTATATGCCAACTAGCTCTGCAGATGACGAAGAAATTGAAGAAATGTATGATGAAATAAAATAAATCATTCAGATAGTGAAGGGAGACGAAAATTTAATAGTCATTGGTGACTGGAATTCGAGTGTAGGAAAAGGGAGAGAAGGAAACGTAGTAGGTGAATATGGATTGGGGCTAAGAAATGAAAGAGGAAGCCGCCTGGTAGAATTTTGCACAGAGCACAACTTAATCATAGCTAACACTTGGTTTAAGAATCATGAAAGAAGGTTGTATACATGGAAGAACCCTGGAGATACTAAAAGCTATCAGATAGATTATATAATGGTAAGACAGAGATTTAGGAACCAGGTTTTAAATTGTAAACATTTCCAGGGGCAGATGTGGACTCTGACCACAATCTATTGGTTATGACCTGTAGATTAAAACTGAAGAAACTGCAAAAAGGTGGGAATTTAAGGAGATGGGACCTGGATAAACTGAAAGAACCAGAGGTTGTACAGAGTTTCAGGGAGAGCATAAGGGAACAATTCACAGGAATGGGGGAAAGAAATACAGTAGAAGAAAAATGGGTAGGTTTGAGGGATGAAGTAATGAAGGCAGCAGAGGATCAAGTAGGTAAAAAGACGAGGGCTAGTAGAAATCCTAGGGGTTGTGTTGTTGTGGTCTTCAGTCCTGAGACTGGTTTGATGCAGCTATCCATGCTACTCTAACTTGTGCAAGCTTCTTCATCTCCCAGTACCTACTGCAACCTACATCCTTCTCAATCTGCTTAGTGTATTCATCTCTTGGTCTCCCCCTACGATTTTTACCCTCCACGCTGCCCTCCAATACTAAATTGGTGATCCCTTGATGCCTCAGAACATATCCTACCAACCGATCCCTTCTTATGATCAAGTTGTGCCACAAACTCCTCTTCTCCCCAATCCTATTCAGTACCTCCTCATTAGTTATGTGATCTACCCATCTAATCTTCAGCATTCTTCTGTAGCACCACATTTCGAAAGCTTCTATTCTCTTCTTGTCCAAACTATTTACCGTCCATGTTTCACTTCCATACATGGCTACACTCCATACAAATACTTTCAGAAATGACTTCCTGACACTTAAATCTATACTCGATGTTAACAAATTTCTCTTCTTCAGAAACGCTTTCCTTGCCATTGCCAGTCTACATTTTATATCCTCTCTACTTCGACCATCATCAGTTATTTTGCTCCCCAAATAGCAAAACTCCTTACTATCTTAAGTGTCTCATTTCCTAATCTAATACCCTCAACATCGCCCGACTTAATTCGACTACATTCCATTATCCTCGTTTTGCTTTTGTCGATGTTCATCTTATATCCTCCCTTCAAGACACCATCCATTCCGTTCAACTGCCCTTCCAAGTCCTTTGCTGTCTCTGACAGAATTACAATGTCATCGGCGAACCTCAAATTTTATATTTCTTCTCCATGGATTTTAATACATACTCCGAATTTTTCTTTTGTTTCCTTCGCTGCTTGCTCAATATACATATTGAATAACATCGGGGAGAGGCTACAACCCTGTCTTACTCCCTTCCCAACCACTGCTTCCCTTTCATGTCCCTCGACTCTTATAACTACCATCTGGTTTCTGTACAAATTGTAAATAGCCTTTCGCTCCCTGTATTTTACCCCTGCCACCTTTAGAATTTGAATGAGAATATTCCAGTTAACATTGTCAAAAGCTTTCTCTAAGTCTACAAATGCTAGAAACGTAGGTTTGCCTTTCCTTAATCTTTCTTCTAAGATAAGTCGTAAGGTCAGTATTGCCTCACGTGTTCCAGTATTTCTACGGAATCCAAACTGATCTTCCCCGAGGTCGGCTTCTACTAGTTTTTCCATTCGTCTGTAAAGAATTAGCGTTAGTATTGTGCAGCCGTGGCTTATTAAACCGATAGTTCGGTAATTTTCACATCTGTCAACACCTGCTTTCTTTGGGATTGGAATTATTATATTCTTCTTGACGTCTGAGGGTATTTCGCCTGTTTCATACATCTTGCTCACCAGATGGTAGAGTTTTGTCAGGACTAGCTCTCCCAAGGCCGCCAGCAGTTCTAATGGAATGTTGTCTACTCTGGCGGCCTTGTTTCGATTCAGGGCTTTCAGTGCTCTGTCAAACTCTTCACGCAGTATCGTATCTCCCATTTCATCTTCATCTACATCCTCTTCCATTTCCATAATATTGTCCTCAAGTACATCGCCCTTGTATAGACCCTCTATATACTCCTTCCACCTTTCTGCTTTCCCTTCTTTGCTTAGAACTGGGTTTCCATCTGAGCTCTTGATGTTCATACAAGTGGTTCTCTTATCTCCAAAGGTCTCTTTAATTTTCCTGTAGGCAGTATCTATCTTACCCCTAGTACGATAAGCCTCTACATCCTTACATTTGTCCTCTAGCCATCCCTGCTTAGCCATTTTGCACTTCCTGTCGATCTCATTTTTGAGACGGTTGTATTCCTTTTTGCCTGCTTCATTTACTGCATTTTTATATTTTCTCCTTTCATCAATTAAATTCAATATTTCTTCTGTTACCCAAAGATTTCTACTAGCCCTCGTCTTTCTACCTACTTGATCCTCTGCTGCCTTCACTACTTCATCCCTCAAAGCTACCCATTCTTCTTCTACTGTATTTCTTTCCCCCATTCCTGGGAATTGGTCCCTTATGCTCTCCCTGAAACTCTGTACAACCTCTGGTTCTTTCAGTTTATCCAGGTCCCATCTCCTTAAATTCCCACCTTTTTGCAGTTTCTTCAGTTTTAATCTACAGGTCATAACCAATAGATTGTGGTCAGAGTCCACATCTGCCCCTGGAAATGTCTTACAATTTAAAACCTGGTTCCTAAATCTCTTTCTTACCATTATATAATCTATCTGATAGCTTTTAGTATCTCCAGGGTTCTTCCATGTATACAACCTTCTTTCATGATTCTTAAACCAAGTGTTAGCTATGATTAAGTTGTGCTCTGTGCAAAATTCTACCAGGCGGCTTCCTCTTTCATTTCTTAGCCCCAATCCATATTCACCTACTACGTTTCCTTCTCTCCCTTTTCCTTCACTCGAATTCCAGTCACCAATGACTATTAAATTTTCGTCTCCCTTCACTATCTGAATAATTTCTTTTATTTCATCATACATTACTTCAATTTCTTCGTCATCTGCAGAGCTAGTTGACATATAAACTTGTACTACTGTAGTAGGTGTGGGCTTCGTATCTATCTTGGCCACAATAATGTGTTCACTGTGCTGTTTGTAGTAGCTTACCCTCATTCCTATTTTCCTATTCATTATTAAACCTACTCCTGCATTACCCCTATTTGACTTTGTGTTTATAACCCTGTAGTCACCTGACCAGAAGTCTTGTTCCTCCTGCAACCGAACTTCACTAATTCCCACTATATCTAACTTTAACCTATCCATTTCCCTTTTCAAATTTTCTAACCTACCTGCCCGATTAAGGGACCTGACATTCCACGCTCCGATCCGTAGAACGCCAGTTTTCCTTTGGAGATAAGAGAACCACTTGTATGAACATCAAGAGCTCAGATGGAAACCCAGTTCTAAGCAAAGAAGAGAAAGCAGAAAGGTGGAAGGAGTATATAGAGGGTCTATACAAGGGCGATGTACTTGAGGACAATATTATGGAAATGGAAGAGGATGTAGATGAAGATGAAATGGGAGATACGATACTGCGTGAAGAGTTTGACAGAGCACTGAAAGACCTGAGTCGAAACAAGGCTCCCGGAGTAGACAATATTCCATTGGAACTACTGACAGCCTTGGGAGAGTTAGTCCTGACAAAACTCTACCATCTGGTGAGCCAGATGTATGAAACAGGCGAAATACCCTCAGACGTCAAGAAGAATATAATAATTCCAATCCCAAAGAAAGCAGGTGTTGACAGATGTGATAATTACCGAAGAATCAGTTTAATAAGCCACAGCTGCAAAATACTAACACGAATTCTTTACAGACGAATGGAAAAACTAGTAGAAGCCGACCTCGGGGAAGATCAGTTTGGATTCTGTAGAAATACTGGAATACGTGAGGCAATACTGCCTTACGACTTATCTTAGAAGAAAGATTAAGGAAAGGCAAACCTACGTTTCTAGCATTTGTAGACTTAAAGAAAGCTTTTGACAATGTTAACTGGAATACTCTCTTTCAAATTCTAAAGGTGGCAGGGGTAAAATACAGGGAGCGAAAGGCTATTTACAATTTGTACAGAAACCAGATGGCAGTTATAAGAGTTGAGGGACATGATAGGGAAGCAGTGGTTGGGAAGGGAGTAAGACAGGGTTGTAGCCTCTCCCCGATGTTATTCAATCTGTATATTGAGCAAGCAGCAAAGGAAACAAAAGAAAAATTCGGAGTAGGTATTAAAATCCATGGAGAAGAAATAAAAACTTTGAGGTTCGCTGATGACATTGTAATTCTGTCAGAGACAGCAAAGGACTTGGAAGGGCAGTTGAACGGAATGGATGGTGTCTTGAAGGGAGGATATAAGATGAACATCGACAAAAGCAAAACGAGGATAATGGAATGTAGTCGAATTAAGTCGGGTGATGTTGAGGGTATTAGAATAGGAAATGAGACACTTAAAGTAGTAAAGGAGTTTTGCTATTTGGGGAGCAAAATAACTGATGATGGTCGAAGTAGAGAGGATAGAAAATGTAGACTGGTAATGGCAAGGAAAGCGTTTCTGAAGAAGAGAAATTTGTTAACATCGAGTATAGATTTAAGTGTCAGGAAGTCATTTCTGAAAGTATTTGTATGGAGTGTAGCCATGTATGGAAGTGAAACATGGACGGTAAATAGTTTGGACAAGAAGAGAATAGAAGCTTTCGAAATGTGGTGCTACAGAAGAATGCTGAAGATTAGATGGGCAGATCACATAACTAAAGAGGAGGTACTGAATAGGTTTGGGGAGAAGAGGAGTTTGTGGCACAACTTGACCATAAGAAGGGATCGGTTGGTAGGACATGTTCTTAGGCATCAAGGGATCACCAATTTAGTATTGGAGGGCAGCGTGGAGGGTAAAAATCGTAGGGGGAGACCAAGAGATGAATACACTAAGGAGATTCAGAAGGATGTAGGTTGCAGTAGGTACTGGGAGATGAAGAAGCTTGTACAGGATAGAGTAGCATGGATAGCTGCATCAAACCAGTCTCAGGACTGAAGACCACAACAACAACAACCTTTATATACGAGGGGGAGTTGGAAAATAAGTTTCCCCTGTAGATTGTGGGCAGAGTTGTGTGATAGGGGCGAAAGACGACACGGCAGGTGAATGCACACGTGCAAGACACCGATACACCATTGGGTAGAGGTCGACCGCGATCAAGCAGATGGCGCTCTCGCAGTGCCTGCGCAAAGAGGAGGCCAGCCGCTCGGTCTTTTCCCGGAGCTATGGAGAGAATGTGCGATTTGGAGTCGTGGTCAAGGCGGAAGTGAGAGC
Organism: Schistocerca nitens; assembly: GCF_023898315.1. Classification (NCBI taxonomy): domain Eukaryota; kingdom Metazoa; phylum Arthropoda; class Insecta; order Orthoptera; family Acrididae; genus Schistocerca; species Schistocerca nitens. The sequence goes on along the minus strand of NC_064620.1, from coordinate 599,420,255 downwards.
TGTTATGCGCTATGAATGGGCTCAGAAATTCATAACCGCCTTGTTGAGACGAATGGGTCAGGTGTGATGTCGAGGCAAATGGTGAGGAGATGGTGCCAGCAATTCAGCGATGGGCGTCAGCAAGTGCAGGACATACCGAGACCTGGACGGACGCGCACGGCCACTACAGGTGCAAATGTCAGGAAGGTGGGTGACATGATTAAAGCGAACCGGCGTATCGCCATCTATGGAGTAGCGGCAGAACTTGGAATGGGACATGAGCGACCTCACAAGATCACGGCACGACATTCTTCGATACAGTGTAACCTCCCCGCAAAATTTTAATGACAATATTTAAATGTTAATCGGAATAGAGCCAAATGTAACCTTCCCGCGGATTATTTTAATGTCAATAATTAAATGCATATGGCAATACAGCCAAATGTTGTTGAGCTCCCACAAAACATCGTTAAATTGAAATAAAAGCAACTGTACCTTCTCTACAAAAATATTGAAAAATAATGGCCCAATGTAAACTCGCGACAAAAATTAAGAAATGAAGATTGATCATTAAACCCACAATAATAGGCCAGCAGCGCTGACCTTCGGCCCTGTCAAATTATTAAACCTGGTAAATTGATTCTCGGAGGAAAAACATAGGAAATATTCTTTAAATTCAAATGAATCTTTTTCTTTAAAACGATTACTTTGAAAAATTTTTATTGGGGGATTTCTTGAACAAATTCATTACAATTAACATACATTATCTGATGTGCGCAATGCTGCTTCATTACCTTCTTTAACAATATACCTCGTCCCGAACCGTGACCAGAGATGTAAGGAGGGCACGCCGCCGACCCATGCCGACGCCCGCTCAGTACAACCGTCCACTCGCTACTACAGTCGGCTGACTACATCGTCTCGCGACTCCGTACACACAACAACGGTTCCTGCCGACTCGCTACGTACTACTGCGATAAATAACTCTCTGGTCAGAGATTCTGTCATGCCTCGCCATCGCTGGTACTGAATAGATACGCGTTTCATAACCCTCCACTGGGGGGGGGGGGGGGGGGTGGCAAAAATTTGGCAGCGATGGTGAGTCATTTGGACTTGCCATGAGCAACAAATTTTTCTTAACTAATTAACTTTACATTCACAGAATATACAGATGTAGAACATGTAAATATGGTGCACATACACCGAGTACAAAACATATTAGGCAATAACAAAATGTGAGTACAAAACATATTAACAAATGACATAAGTGCACATGCACTGAAAAATTCTTCAACGTTTTCACAACAAATAAACATAATGAGTACAAGTCTCATTGACAAATGACATAAGTGCACATGTAATGTAGTTCAGAACATATCAGCAAATCAAAAAAAAAAAATGTACATACAATGAGTATAAATCATGTTAGAAAAATGACAAAAGTGCACACGCACTGTAACTCAGAATATATCAGCAAATCACAAAATGTATTGGTCATGAATAAAATCATGTTAGCAAAAGAAATGATTTTCACTATGTTACAAGAATTAGGATAGGAAAGGGAAGGATTGCATCATGGTTGTAGCACTTTAGGTTGCACGCAGCTGCACTGAAAGTCCATATCTTTCTACTGAAGCACAACACCAAGTGAGACAATCTGAAGTTCTTTTCCCAGAAGTATTTATCAGCGTAGCCAAGACACTGAAATGTCGTAGTCATATTCCTTGTTATCATTTTGGCAGTACATTCGGTACACCAAACAGTGGGACCATAATAACGTCTCCATCGCTTACAGTGGTGGACAGCATGTCGTGTCAACACCACGCTCTTACAAGGCACACCAACGTAGAATTAGTGCAGAAACCAAATATAGTGCTCCATGATCAAGAGGATATACAGGACAAATGGATATTGCAGTAATTCAGGGTAGTTAGGTCAGAAGGTGAAGGACATTAAGTCACATACTAGTCTTCATTAAGAATTACATTAGTAGTTTGCGGCATTCATTGCCGAGTTATTGAACATTTCTGTACCATGTATGTAGTATTACAGAATAATGCTCAAGAATTGCTTTACAGAGAACATTGGCACTCATTGCCTAATTACAAATCATCAGAAGACATTATATAATAATATTCATGTGGTGTTTTACAGAGAACATTGGGACTCATTCCCTAATTACAAATCATCAGAAGTCATTACTTAAAACAGGAGGTAGTCAATAACATAGTATTACAGAATAATGTTCATTATTAATCATTGGTCATCTCAATACAGTAATCAGTAGCATTCATTTCCCAGTTACAAAGCATTATTATTTTTAATGTTCATAATTAATCATTGGTCATCTCAATACAGTAATCAGTAGCATTCATTTCCCAGTTACAAAGCATTATTATTATTTTTTTGTATTATTTAGAAGTGATGATTCAAAACAAGGGTTAATTATTGGCATAGCATTTATAGAGTATAACAAAAATATTATTTACTGAAATTATGCGCATAGTATTTATGCATTATCACTCAGTATTACTCAAAATTCATTATTCAAGTGACATACTATTCAGAGCTGATCAGTATTACTCAGAACTTTCTTAAACTGGTATCATTATTTGGGACCGGTAATACATTTTCTTGTTAGCAATGCATTGTGTTGGGTAATTATAGGGGAAAGAAAAAAAAATTGCTTTTGGGTTATTGCTGTCAATGAAAATGTTAACGTCATTCGTCATGAGTCCGCTGTAGCAAGATTATGAAACAAGTAGAGTATATGTAATCACATTCATAAATGACATAGATTTAATGAACAACTGCTTATAGCACATTAATTTCATATATAATTTCTCCTGCAAAAAATATACAAAAATGGAATATTAAACTGAAAGAAGAAACGCATTATATGCTGAAAAGTAGTGAACTTTGCAAACACAGGTAGTGAAATGTGTATAAAAATGTGTTCCATAGCTGTCCCTTCCAAAACCTTCAGTCATCATACTATGCAATATAATACCTACTGTCAAAACGAACTGCAACAAATACTTAAATAACTACATAGCATAAATACATAACTTCAACAATATCCTCATCTGTAAAGAAAAAAAACTTCATTATCCTTCACTTCATTATCTATATTATCATAACTCCATTATCATCATCACCTGTAAAGAAAAACTTCATTATCCATAGCAGCATATTCTTCATCATTATTCATCAGCATTCATTATCATCTGCAAAAAAATCACTTCATTACTCATTACACAACTATTCCTTATCTGTAGCATATTTCATCACTAAAACTAAGATGTGTAGTTCTGTCTGACAGCCTGCATCAATCGCCTTGTATTCTGAAAGAAAAAATTAGTTAAGACTGCTATTCTACGATGTGTATAGTATATTCTTGTTAATGCACGACTCTTAGAACGTTATCCTTTCCTTGGTTATTCAATCTTTTTCTCATGGTCACCTCCCCCTTGGCAGTTCACCCCAGAGATCCGAATGGAGGACTATTCCGGAATCTGTTGCCAATGGAGAGATCATTATGACACTTTTTCAATTAGAGGCTACAAGTCCTCTGAATACACATTATGTTTATTTAATGCAGTGGTTTCCATTGCACTTTACGTCCACATGCCGTTGATCATTGCTCATCCTTCCAACTTTCCCACCCCAAGGGTAAGAGAGTGCCCTGACATTTTGTACGCTCTTCCGCCCTCTTTGACAAAACCATTGGCAAAATGAAGGTGACCTTATGCCGGAAGACTTCTACCGCCAATGATGATGTTTTTTATTCACAATTAAAGCGCTGGAGGGGTCCGAACCCACGAACGAGGACGTTTTGATTAGTAATCAGAGACACTACCCCTAGACCACTGGTGCATGTTCGCTACCTGGTGATTTTGTCGGTCTTGGTTATACAGTGAAGTAGGGCAGCAGTCACAAAGGCCATTGCGTCTTTAGTCTTGTATGAAAGCTTGTTGATGAGTGATGAAAGTGATAAAATGAGGTATATATGAATTTATGAGGATTTACGATGTTTTACTGGTACCTGAAGGAATAGGACCATGCCAGTAGTGAGGATTTTCTGATATGTTGATGTAGGAAAGCATGATGCCAAATTATTGTTCGTGATAGAGTACAGGAATAGCACTGTTAGTAGAATAAACTTTCTTTTCTGTAAGCCAGAAAGTTGTTTTAAGCATTTGTAGGCTGGAGACTAGTTAACGTCTATTTTGAGGGTATAAGAGACCACCCTATGTTTATAATGTGTAAATACAGAGGATCAGAGTGAATGGAAATTTGCCATCCGAGAATTAAGATTGAAACTCGATTTCAGACACAATTAAAATGGTTCAAATGACTCTGAGCCTTATGGGACTTAACATCTGAGGTCATCAGTCCCCTAGGAACGTAGAACTACTTAAACCTAACTAACCAAAAGACATCACACACATCCATGCCCGAGGCAGGATTCGAACCTGCGACCGTAGCGGTCGCGCGGTTCCAGACTGAAGCGCCTGGACCCACTCGGCCACATCGGCCGGCCAGAGACAATAGTTAAAGAGAAAAATGGAATTTGATGATTACAGTAACAACTTCCCTTTCTCTCAGAATTTTTATGAGTGACCATAATAATCATTTTGAAAGTAATAAGATCCTCTTTGATAAGACAAGAGGGGTAATACTCTGAATAGCGTATTACAATTAGAATTTTTGGTATTTTTCGGTGCTGAAATGGATGTGGGTTGTGATGTAATTGATGGTTGGGCTTTGGATGGGCGGACACTCTCTTAACCTTGAGGTGGAGAATTACCCATTAAATTGGAAGTTGGGCAAACAGTGTGTTACTATGAACAGTTCAGTGACAGGGTTCTTCTTATCAGAATCGACAGAAAACCAACTGCGACAACGATAGTTCAAGTATACACGCTGACGTCGCAAGCTGAAGATGAGGAGACAAAGTATATAAGGATACTGAATGGATAATGCAGTAAGTAAAGGGAAATGAAAATCTAACAGTTATGGGGGGACTGGAATGCAATTGTAGGGGAGGGAGTAGAATGAAGGGTTACGGGAGTATATGGGATTGGTACTAGGAATGACAAAGGCTAATTGTGTTCTTTAGTAAATTTCAGTGATTAGTAGCGAATACTCTGTCCAAGAATCACAAGAGCAAGAGGTATATTTGGAAAATTTCAGGTGATACGGGAAGATTTCAATTAGATTACATCGTAGTCAGACAGAGATACTGGACTATAAAGCATACCCAGGAGCAGATAGAGACACAGGTCACAATGTAGTCGTGATGAAGAGTAGTCTGAAATTTAAGAGATAGGTCAGGAAGAATCAATACGCAAAGTAGTGGGATACGGAAGTACTAATACGTTTGAAGTTCTCTGAATCTATACAGACTGCAATAAGAAATAGCTCAGTAGGCAGTACAGTTGAAGAAGAATGGACGTGTCTAAAAAGGGCAATCACAGAAACTGGAAACAAAATATAGGTACAAAAAAGGTAATTGCAAAGAAACCATGGGTAACAGCCGGCCGTTATGGCCGAGCGGTACTAAGCGCTTCAGCCTGGAACCGCGCGACCGCTACGGTCGAGGTTCTAATATTGCCTCTGGCATGGATGTGCGTGATGTCCTTAGGTTACTTAGGTTTAAGTAGTTCTGAGTTCTAGGGGACTGATGACCTCAGATGTAAAGTCCCATAGTGCTCAGAGCCATCTGAACCATGGGTAACCGACAGGTAACAGAGGAAATACGTGAGCGTAACGACGAAAGATGGAGGTACAAAAATGTTCATGGAAATTTAGGAATACAGAAATACAAATCGCTGAGGAATGAAATACATAGGAAGTGCAGGGAAGCGAATACGAAGCCGCTGCATGGAAAAAATGAGGAAATCGAAAAAGAAATGACTGAACTCAGCATATAGGAAAGTCGAAACAATCTTCAGTGAAACTAAAAGTAAGTGTGGTAACCTTAAGAGTACTACGGGAATTCCACTGAGTGCAGAGGAAAGAGAGGTAGGTGGAAAGAGTACCTTGAAGGCATCTATGAGGGGGAAGATTTGTCTGATGTAATAAAAGAAACAAGAGTCGAGTTACACCGACGTGCCAAAGAAACTGGTATAGGCATTCGTATCCCCATACAGAGATACGAAAACAGGCACAATAAAGCGCCTCGGTCGGGAACGCCTATATAGGACAACTAGTGTTTTTGCGAAGTTGTTACATCGGTTACTGCTGCTACAATGGTAGGTTATCAAGATTTAAGTGAGATTGAATGCCGTGTTATAGTCGGCGCACGAGTGATGGGACACAGTATCTCCGAGGTAGCAATGAAGTGGGGATTTTCCCGCACGACCATTTCAAGACTGTACCGTGAATATCAGGAATCCGGTAAAACATCAAATACCCGAAATCGCTGCAGCCGGAAAAAGATCCTGCAAGAACGGGACCAACGACGACTGAAAAGAATCGTTCAACGTGACAGAAGTGCAACCCTATCGCAAATTGGTGCGGATTTCAGTGCTTGACCATCAACAAGTGACGATTCAACGACACATCACCGCTACGGGCTTTCGGAGCCGAAGGCCCACTCGTGTACCCTTGATAACTGCATGACACTTGGCTTTACGCCTTGCCTGGCTCTGTCAACACCGACGTAGGACTGTTGATAACTGGAAACATGTTGCCTGGTCGGACGAATCTCGTCTCAAGTTGTATCCAGCGGATCGATGTGTACGGTTATGAAGACAACCTCGTGAATCCATGGATCCCGCATGTCAGCAGGAGACTGTTCAAGCTGGTGGAGACTCTGTAATGATGTGGGGCGTGAGCAGATGGAGTGAAATGGGACCCCTGATACGTCTAGAAAAGACTCTGACTCGTGACACGTACGGAATCATCCTGTGTGATCATATGCATCCATTCAATTCCACTGTGCATTCCGACGGACTTGGGCAATTCAAGGAGGACAATGTGACACCCCACACATCTACAATTGCTACAGAGTGTCTCCAGGAACCCTCATCTGATTTTAAACGCTTCCTCTGCTCACCAAACTCCCTAGACATGAACGGAATTGAGCGTACGTGGGATGCCTTGCCTTGCAATAGCGAGAGTAAACCATCCACTTCGAGTACTCCCTGTGGCAACGTCAAGACTGAAATTAACTCGACAACTACGGAAAAAAATCGGTCCATTCAATATGACACTTTGTGCAGCCACCAATCGCTAGACGTACATCTGATGAACGGGAGCTCAAGGATGCAACACTTGAAAAAAAATCGAAAACATAGTGTCGCGTTGGCCACTGAGCGCCTGCGAGGCTGCATGATGCAACCCGCTTGGCCGTCCAGCCCGCGGGTACGTGATAGCACTCCCGCGGCGGCCTTCGCATCGGCTAAGTCCGGTATCAGCGCTCTTACGTAATGAAGGTCATGTGCTCTGTATAAAAGCGGCCAACGCAGACCAGCGGAATCATTCCGCTGTGAGCTATATCTGCAAATCTGACATTGCTGTTGACAGCAGAAGCAAGACTAAAGAAAGATTAAGACACGTTGATAGGATTTGTCGACCTGGGAAAAGCGTTTGACAATGTAAAGTAGTGCAAGATGTTTGAAATTTTGAGAAAAATAGGGGTCAGCTGCAGGGAGAGACGGGTAATGTGCTGGCGTTAGCTGTAGCCAGCACATCAGTCGGCAAAGACGAAGCACGAAGACCGATTAGTAGGCGCTGGATCAAATGCGCTACCACAAGAGAGGCCAGAGACACACCCACAAGCAACAAGCCGCCAACGCCTTCTCGACAGCAAGTATTCAAGCCGTCGCAGCCGACTAGGAATGACAAAGGCTAATTGTGTTCTGTAGTAAATTTCAGTGATTAGTAGCGAATACTCTGTCCAAGAATCACAAGAGCAAGAGGTATATTTGGAAAATTCCAGGTGATACGGAAAGATTTCAATTAGATTACATCGTAGTCAGACAGAGATACTGGACTATAAAGCATACCCAGGAGCAGATAGAGACGCAGGTCACAATGAAGTCGTGATGAAGAGTAGTCTGAAATTTAAGAGATAGGTCAGGAAGAAACAATATGCAAAGTAGTGGGATACGAAAGTACTAATACGTTTGAAGTTCTCTGCATCTATACAGGCTGCAATAAGAAATAGCTCAGTAGGCAGTACAGTTGAAGAAGAATGGACGTGTCTAAAAAGGGCAATCACAGAAACTGGAAACAAAATATAGGTACAAAAAAGGTAATTGCAAAGAAACCATGGGTAACCGCCGGCCGTTATGGCCGAGCGGTACTAGGCGCTTCAGCCTGGAACCGCGCGACCGCTACGGTCGAGGTTCTAATATTGCCTCTCACATGGATGTGAGTGATGTCCTTAGGTTAGTTAGGTTTAAGTAGTTCTGATTTCTAGGGCACTGATGACCTCAGATGTAAAGTCCCATAGTGCTCAGAGCCATCTGAACCATGGGTAACCGACAGGTAACAGAAGAAATATTTGAGCGTAGCGATGAAAGATGGAGGTACAAAAATGTTCATGGAAATTTAGGAATACAGAAATACAAATCGCTGAGGAATGAAATACATAGGAAGTGCAGGGAAGCGAATACGAAGCCGCTGCATGGAAAAAGTGAGGAAATCGAAAAAGAAATGACTGAACTCAGCATATAGGAAAGTCGAAACAATCTTCAGTGAAACTAAAGGTAAGGGTGGTAACATTAAGAGTACTACGGGAATTCCACTGAGTGCAGAGGAGAGAGAGGTAGGTGGAAAGAGTACCTTGAAGGCATCTATGAGGGGGAAGATTTGTCTGATGTAATAGAAGAAACAAGGGACGAGTTACACCGACGTGCCAAAGAAACTGGTATAGGCATTCGTATCCCAATACAGAGATACGAAAACAGGCAGAACACAGCGCCTCGGTCGGGAACGCCTATATAGGACAACTAGTGTTTTTGCGAAGTTGTTACATCGGTTACTGCTGCTACAATGGTAGGTTATCAAGATTTAAGTGAGATTGAATGCCGTGTTATAGTCGGCGCACGAGCAATGGGACACAGTATCTCCGAGGTAGCAATGAAGTGGGGATTTTCCCGCACGACCATTTCAAGACTGTACCGTGAATATCAGGAATCCGGTAAAACATCAAATACCCGAAATCGCTGCAGCCGGAAAAAGATCCTGCAAGAACGGGACCAACGACGACTGAAAAGAATCGTTCAACGTGACAGAAGTGCAACCCTATCGCAAATTGGTGCGGATTTCAGTGCTTGACCATCAACAAGTGACGATTCAACGACACATCACCGCTACGGGCTTTCGGAGCCGAAGGCCCACTCGTGTACCCTTGATAACTGCATGACACTTGGCTTTACGCCTTGCCTGGCTCTGTCAACACCGACATCGGACTGTTGATAACTGGAAACATGTTGCCTGGTCGGACGAATCTCGTTTCAAGTTGTATCCAGCGGATCGATGTGTACGGTTATGAAGACAACCTCATGAATCCATGGACCCTGCATGTCAGCAGGAGACTGTTCAAGCTGGTGGAGACTCTGTAATGATGTGGGGCGTGTGCAGATGGAGTGAAATGGGACCCCTGATACGTCTAGAAAGGACGATGGCTCGTGACACGTACGGAATCATCCTGTGTGATCATATGCATCCATTCAATTCCACTGTGCATTCCGACGGACATGGGCAATTCAAGGAGGACAATGTGACACCCCACACATCTACAATTGCTACAGAGAGTCTCCAGGAACCCTCATCTGATTTTAAACGCTTCCTCTGCTCACCAAACTCCCTAGACATGAACGGAATTGAGCGTTCGTGGGATGCCTTGCCTTGCAATAGCGAGAGTAAACCATCCACTTCGAGTACTCCCTGTGGCAACGTCAAGACTGACTGTGCAGCCACTAATCGCTAGACGTACATCTGGTGAACGGGAGCTCAAGGATGCAACACTTGAAAAAAAATCGAAAACATAGCGCCGCGATGGCCGCTGAGCGCCTGCGAGGTTATATGATGCAACCCGCTGGGGCCGTCCAGCCCGCGGGTGCGCGTGCTGCTAAAGAGACTAGAGCACGCGTACGCGATAGCACTCCCCCGCCGGCCCTCGCAGCGGCTAAGTCCGGTATCAGCGCTCTTACGTAATGATGGTCATGTGCTCTGTATAAAAGCGGCCAACGCAGACCAGCGGAATCATTCCGCTGTGAGCTATATCTGCAAATCTGACATTGCTGTTGACAGTAGAAGCAAGACTAAAGAAAGATTAAGACACGTTGATAGGATTTGTCGACCTGGGAAAAGCGTTCGACAATGTAAACTAGTGCAAGATGTTTGAAATTTTGAGAAAAATAGGGGTCAGCTGCAGGGAGAGACGGGTAATGTGTTGGCGTTAGCTGTAGCCAGCACATCAGTCGGCAAAGACGAATCACGAAGACCGATTAGTAGGCGCTGGATCAAATGCGCCTACCACAAGAGAGGCCAGAGACGCACCCACAAGCAACAAGCCGCCAACGCCCTCTCGACAGCAAGTATTCAAGCCGTCGCAGCCGACTGGAAGGCCTCACTCACTCACTCACTAAATCAATCAATTAGTTTAGCGTCTATCAGTTTACTGGCAGAGTAGGTTTAGTTCGTCACAGGCTATAACAGACCACAGTGACCAGATTTTTGACTATAGCATGACTAGTTTACCTCAGCCAGGATTGTACTTTACGCCAGTCAGGGAGAGGATTATTACTGATGAGCTTGTACCACACAACACATGTACTTCATTCAAGTCAAGTTTTCAGTTCATGTAAATAAAAAACCATATTAATCCACGTGCGCATTTGTGTTATAGAAAGCGGATGATGGCCACTCATAGCAACATCCTCTCTCTTGCTTCCTTGCAGTACAAGACTCTACAGTGGCGAACGAGGATAATTTAGTGGCGATCGAAGTTAACAAACTTGACCGAAGATTTTGCTTGCTTCTCTTGTGTTTTTGCTTGCATGAGCGACCGTGTTCAAGTGTTTCTATTTCCTAATTTGTTGTCGTACTCTTGCATGTATTCCAGGAGGGGAGCTGCATAACTAATCACATTTCTCTTGTGAGAGACTTTGCATGCTTTTTGATATAACGTATATGTGTCAACCATGAATTCCCCGCCCTCCGCACCATCTCCCCCGCACCGCAGTTTCAGTTTCAGAACCACCATAGCGCTACCTTACTGACGACGATACATCAACTACTGGCTTCTTAAGGTGCGACGGCCGCAAAACCTCAACCGACCAACCAATCAGCACAACAAGTGCCGCAGGCTAGTACCACTGCCCCGGGAAGTTAAGGAAACAGTGGAAGAATGGAGTGAATACATGACTCAGTTCCAGTTGTCAAGTTCATTGTGTTCAAGGTGATGTAAAGTTACAATACTTCCTTTCGATTGCGGTATCCCCAGTGTTCAGGCTAATACACAAACCATTCCCAACCGCGTCTCCCGAATAACTCGAGCGTGACCAAGTAATCGATGCATTAACTAAATAGGCCAGCCGGAGTGGCCGTGCGGTTCTGGGCGCTACAGTATGGAGCTGGGCGACTGCTACGGTCGCAGGTTCGAATCCTGCCTCGGGCATGGATGTGTGTGATATCCTTAGGTTAGGTAGGTTTAATTAGTTCTTACCGTCCAAGAGAGTGTATTTTCACTGAGTGCATTTACTCTAAAAGACAATGTAGCTACCCTGTTTAAAGAATTTCCTGGAATATTTTCAGAACCAATGGGAAAAACTAATAACTTTTTAGCGCATGTTAGATTGAAAGAAAATACACAGCCAAAGTTTTTCCGGGCCCGCCCCATTCCAGTTGCAAAATTTTGGAAATTTGTGGTAAGGTCTTATGGGACCAAACTGGTGAGGTCATCGGCCCCTAAGCTTACCCACTACGTAATCTAACTTAAACTAAGTTACGCTAAGGATAACACACACACACACACCCATGCCCGAGGGAGGACTCGAACCTTCAACGGGGGGAGCCGCGCGGACCGTGACAAGGCGCCTCACATCGCGCGGCTACCCCGCGTGGCCTTCCAGTTGGTTTTAGAGACAAAGTAGCCAGTGAATTGACAGAATTGCGAGACAATGGTGTAATTGCTCCCATTCAAGCTACTCAATGGGAAAGTCCTCTTGTTTTGTTGCCGAAGCCTTCTGGACGCATTCGCAATTGTGTTGACTTCAAGTCTACAGTCAACCCACAGACAGTAGTTGACACTTATCCGTTACCTCGCCCTGCGGACAGGTTTGGTACAGGTTGTTACTTTTCTAAGATAGATTTACGTGATGCCTACTTGCAAATTCCATTGATTGAAGAATCACTTTGAAGAAGAAATTTCTGAGGATGTGCTTTTCGAGTACAGCTTTGTATGTCCTGTAAAATGATCTGGCGGAAAACCGGAACAAAAGAAAATCAAACCATTTGATATGCGGTGCTGCAGAATAATATTGAAAGTAGGTGGACTGATGACATAAGGAATGGTGAGGTTCTGCGCAGAAACGGTGAGATATGGTATATGTGGAAAACACTGACAAGAAGAAGGGACAGGATGATAGGACGTCTGTCTCCAGCGATTAACTTTCATGGGAGTAGGGGGAGATGTAGAAGATAAAAACTGAAGAATAAAACAGAGATTGGAATACGTCCAGCAAATTATTGAGGATGTATGTTGCAAGTGCTATAGGCACAGGATAACAGGATAGGAATTGGCATGAAACGAGTCAAAGGCCGATGACTCAAAAAAAAAATTGGTAACTCCACAAGGGGGAGGAAAAACAATCATACGTTGTTACTAGTCCACACGATACATAAATCACAAAACCACACCTTTCAATCCTACACCTGGAAGGAATCAATGAGTGAACTAATTCATCTCTAAAATTCTAGCCTCGGAAGAGCGGTAGTCAATACAGCCACAAACGATAATAGCGGGATTCATCTCTGATGAACCTTGGACGCAATAATATTCACTCACTTTTATGAGTTCGTAGGCTTCGATGGCCAGTGCCATTGGTAATAAAGTAATTTTGGGTGCTAGATCGCATCATTGTAAAACTCTAAAACAAGCAAACAACCGACGTTGGTCCGAGTTGCTGTGTTTATTATCAGGACGGTGAAATGGTGGATACTGACGCATGTCTTCGCTTATACGAGTGTACTGTCGATTTCGATTATCTGGCAGCTACCGACGTCACACGTCTGGGATGTCACTGGACAATCCGAAGAGTGGTTGGTATGGGGGGGGGGGGGGGGGGCTGTACGATAGGCTATTGGGAGTGCTACACTACAGGCTAACTGGAAGGCAACCATAGCAGGTGATTGGTAGGAAACTGAATACCTGTTCCACTCTAGTAAGTGACTGGTAGGGGACTCTCGTTGCTTATTGGTAGACAATAACAAATTGGCAGCTACTTTACGTTGGGTAGCGTTTCCCTGCAGCCAAAGCGTGCCCTGCAGCTGGAAATGTCTCTCTCACCCCGTATACCAATGATACCTACCGACTTACCCTTTATTTTTAAGGGACTTCAGTTCAAAATCCAGGTTTTGCTTTCAATACCAGCTAGCAAATCTCAGCATCAGAGAGAGGAGGGGAAGAGAAGGTGGGCAGTAGATGATGGAGGAGGAGGAAATCGAAAGAGAGGGGGGGGGGGTGAGGGATGGGGGAGAAGAAAATGAGAACATGCATCTAGTCTAAGTACATATGTAGCCATTGCGAAGAATTACCAGGATCGCTAGGTCGTTATATATTTTATGGAATGTAGATATCACTACGCCTAAACCTTGTACTAACGTACAACTTGCGTCTTACCGAATCTATGCTTTTTTCAATACTTAAACGTGGATGTGGGGAGTCGATATTCCATGATCCTTACACCTAATGTTGCATCTCGTCAAAGAAGTAACTGGTAACGCAAAGAGGAGAAGAATCTGCCACTTCGTGTCGAAACTCCTCATCTGAAGTGAGTCTGCTGATGGAACCAGCGAGTGAGCAGAGCACTGTGGGTAAGACGAGAAGTGTAAGCATATGTAGTGCTCCGTTGGAGGAATTCAGGTACTTTCTGCTATTCCAATAGCAACAGGATGTGCTGGATGGTGTGTGGAGGTTCCTTCCAGTCTTTATGGTTCCATCTACGAACAACAGAAGTTGAGCAGTCGTACTAGCCTTCTATGTTCGTATCTGGTCCTACACGTCGGTGCTCTCATGGTAAACGCCGCTGTAGCAAATGACCTCCACTGATGCTAAGGCAACATTTATTCTCTTTATTAACCACAATGCTGCGGCATTATTTTATCGACTTATATATCGCTGAACACTAGAATACATGTTGTTCAACAGTGAAGTCTGATAGAAGGCTGGCGAGCGTAATTCTTGCTAGTTGTCCTGTGTTCAGCTAACGTTCTGCGATGGGAGTGACTGATACTTGCTAGAGTCCTACTTTTTCCTACTACCGACGTGTGATCAGCAGTAAACTCCTCCTCTGCTGCAGAGGTCGGGTTCGAATTCATATGGTGCTGTTTACCGTCTTAACACTAGGATGACCTGCATTAGCGAACTACCTAGAAGGACCGCTACCTGTCATTTTGACCAGTGAAGTTTTTCTTTTTTGTAATTAAATTTTCCCCGAGACATTTAAGTCTCATCTTCATCTACGATAATGATGTAAGCTGAAGAAATTAGTTAATATTTATGCCACGGACAGCACTCGATCTCGGGTCTCCTTGCTTTTTCGGGAGAAAAGCTAACCATTGCACCACCGCAGCACTATCCTCAACACTGCTGCACAAACTATCCAAGTCGAATGCCCTCCCCAACAAAATAAGCTGAGAATATAATTTCGTGTTGGGACGGGCATTCGACTTCAATGTTAATTATACTGCTGCGGTGGTGTAATGGTTAGCATTTCTGCCTGCTAAGCAACAAAACCCGTACAAATGCGTTATGCTTAAAAATGTCTATAGAAATTATATTATAGAAAAGATGAAAGTAAAGAATATATTGTAAATATAAAATAAAATCATATTTTTATTTGTATGACTTGTACTCAGTCAAAACCCCAAACAGGTCATAAAATATATTAAGTACGCAAAATAAAGAAAATTTACACATTACTGTAGCTATAACAATAAAATAACATTTTTTCCCTGTACGACATATTTTCAGTCAAAGCCACCACTTTAGTCAAAACACTTTGCACACATGTACTGAACACTTCCAGCAAATGGACCACATACGAATTTATTGCACTGCACATACATATTTTTAGTTTTGTTCGAACTTTTGCATCCTGCTATCTGGCAGGTCTTCCATACTGATACCTTACGTATCTCAGTGGTCGCAGTGAATATATGGGCAGGTCCTTTCCTTGATTGTACATACACAGAGGATGGTTTTCCTACTAATTTGAAAAGAAACTTTCGCTGGCTAACTTTTCCTGGTCTGGTTTAGGGCGTTGTCAAACACCTGCACAGGGCTTGTGCGGCAGCCAGACTTGACAGTGTACAGACGAGACATCTGGTCTGGAATATCAACTACAATTTAGTGGAACTGTAGAAGCTCACAGTGTCAGGAAGTTTCTTCTATGTTTGATCGTCCACTGCAACTGAATGGTGCACTGTGTTCAATAGGAGAACATTTTCTTGTTCTTCCCCTGATAGGAAGTAATTGTTGTTAACACCAGATTTGTATAAAATACTATGATACAAAGATCGGGCAGTAGATTTCGCTGATGGAGGAACTTCTCTTCTTGTTTTCTTCAGTGTCTCCAACATAGTTGTGTTCTCCCGCTTCAGCTGCACTGCAAGATGTTTGGCTGGGAACAAATTGTCACATGTTAGGCTACATTACTTCCTTTGGAGGTGAAAGGTTGCTGATTTTTCACTTTGGTTACCCAAATAAGGAAATCTATTCACCATATTGAAAGGTATGTGCTAAGGACTGATCAGGCTAGCACCAGATAATAGTCAGTAGTTGCCAACCGCAAGGTGGAACGAGTATAATATCTTTGAGTAGGAGGTTCTTTGATGGTTAAGAGAGCTGGGCGCGTGCAGTAAAAAACCGAGGAGTCACAGCTAGGTGCCCGGAGGAAGCAGACGTGTGGTGACAGCAGTAAGGTAGGTCGCGCTCGCTGCCCCAGACCAAACCTTAGCACGTAAATGAGAGAAGATTTATAATAATTTCAAATTGGTTTTTTTAGATAATATTCAGAGTTAGGATTTGTATGTCCAAGGTTTGACACAGTAAGCATTTGGTAAAAATTTTTTTGTAAGAGTGTTTCGTGCTACAGAAATGTTGGAAATGGTAGGTTTTGTGTATGACTTAAAATTTTAGCAATATATATATATATATATATATATATATATATATATATATATATATATATATATATATATATATATATATATCAACATTGTGTTTAAATCTAACAGCCTGAATCATAATCCAAATCCTTTGCTTAAATTGAATATGAAAATGAGTAGTAGTGTAAAGTTACCCACCAATGAAAGAACCAAGTAAACATCAGGGCCAAAAGTTAATTTTCCAGTACCATCTAAATGCCGTTGCACAAACGGCATTATTCTCTTAAATTTTATTGCTGAGTCAAATACATGTTGCATTTCTGGCAAAATGGAGGAGTGCAAGAAACAAGTTCACAGACGCAGTCAGATGCAGGTTTGCTGAATAATTAATTTAGAACAATCTTATCAATGATACTTTCACTATATTTTCTACTGGCGTATGGTGCAAACCAAAACATCTAACCAAATTTGTCTACTTTATTGCTCATGTATTCTATATGGTGGCTCCGAGCTTTGCACAGATAGAGCTGCTTATCTACGGTTATAATGCACCTCGTTTGTAGTTCTGGATACATTTAGCTATAAATGGAGTAGTTGCTGTGAAGCCATCGGTCTTTTTTGGCACAGGTGTGCTTATCCCCAAATCTTAAAAATCGCGTGACTTCTGTGAACTTACTTCTTCCCATAGCGTGAGAAAAAAATGCCGGTCCCGACACTTGAGATGACAGAAGTTTCAGGGGGAAATTCTTTCCTCCACACTCTCCACTTGCATACATTATAACTGTGGCAGCTTCTAATTGGGTAATAAATGTCAAGTACCCATGTTTCATCCTGGGCTCTAGTTACTGTAAATTTTTTTATGTTCCGTAGAATATTATTGCCTATCAACACTTGTCATACACTCAAGTAACTGCCTGTGACTATAAGGTTCTTAGCGCCACACGTTAGTCCAGGAGTTTCTACCAACACGTTGCGACGCCCTAATCTCTACAGGTGTATGCCCCGGGGCAATTCGGGTTCGCATTGTTCCGTCGGCTGCAGTTTCTGTACTTCCAACTTCGGCTGCTGAGCTGGACGGGATTTTTTCAGTTTTTTCCTCAGCTGCGAGTAAAAATTTCCAGTGCCAATGGAATCGAACGTGCAAGCACTGGGTTATTTGTATGTTGTTGTACAGGTTCTGAAAATTCTTCTTCCGACACATGATTCGCCTTGTTCTGTTTCGTGGGGCTGATTTTCCGTGTCACCTTTATAATCTTTGTCATCTTTATCATCCAACTTATTACATTCTAAAATATCTTCTCAGTATCACTTCACGTAATTCAGTATTTCTTTATCCGACACAAAAACACTAGCGCCCATAATAGTGAGGAGAAGCGCTAAACTTCTGCGGAGCATAACAGCGTACTGGCGGAGAACAGCAACTAAAGTAATTCCACTCATCCACTAAATAAAGTAAAATGTAAAGAGAGAGAGGGAACGAGACCACAACGGAATAAACCGGGTGAAAAAATAGATTGTTGCGTCTTTACAGAGATGAACCGTAAAAGTTATTTCACGTGTCAGAATGACCGGCTGCGGTCCTTTAAGGTAAAAATGTTTATAATTCGTTCAGTTTCTGTAATCGACGCTTGTCTATTACATAAATTATAAAACATCAAGGAAAGTTAAAGGTCATAAAAAATAATGCCCCTAAATTAAAAGTACGTTATTTATTAAATGTTAAACAACGCTCACCGGTAAGATTGACCAGTACGATCCTTCTAGTGTTAATCTGTAATTGGTCGGTAAATTATACAGTGGAATGTATTAATTGTTGACATTTCGTTAAGACTTCCTTCAGAAGACACATGACGAACGAGAGGTGCTTCACGGTGGAACAGGTTGGACGGACCGGTCATTAACGGACCTGTCTCTAGGAGAAGACGTTATTCTCACATGTAGTCTACCTGTTTCTTGTCCAACTCGTTCTTCTCCTCTTCCAAGGCAGGTGACCAGCAGCCTGGAGCCCGGAGTGACTCGCACAGTCT
This sequence comes from Schistocerca nitens, assembly GCF_023898315.1. NCBI lineage: Eukaryota > Metazoa > Arthropoda > Insecta > Orthoptera > Acrididae > Schistocerca > Schistocerca nitens. The sequence continues at coordinate 599,401,899 of NC_064620.1, read as the reverse complement.
AAGAGCTCGGTACGCCTCACCCATGTAACTTGTCCATTCGCGACATGTAGGCCACTGTTTGCCTTCCAGCTCGACCCTCACATTTCAAGGCAATGATATTTTACGTTAAGTAGCTGGCTACACGATATTAGGCAGGTGTACCAGTCTCCTTGCTTCTTCAGTGCGTAATGCAAGTTTGTATTACTCATATTTACAGTGATGCAAGAGAATCGCAACACGAGAAAGGAGTTCTGCGACATAAACGGAAGCTGGTAGATAATACCTATTCAAACTTCGCGCCTGTTGCGTTAAAGTGGCATCCTATGAGGATGCAAAGCAGGTTTACTTTAAATACACTCTGTAACGTTCGTGCGCGTTACTTTGAGATTCGACGTGGTGAGCTGATAATAGTCAAGAACAGCTTTGAGGGGACAAAGACGCCATTATCAACACGTCACTGAGTTTGAACGAAAAGCTATTCCTTCTACGATACTGCAGAAGGACTTGGCAGGAAAGTAGCCACTCTACACGATTGCTGGCAGCGGTGGTCACGGGAAGGTAAGGTCGAAAGAAGACCGATTTCCGGACGGCCACGTCGCACTGCCGAGAGAGAGGACAACCGTGTTCTGTGTTTGGCCTGTGGCTCTGGCGCAACTACACCGACAGTTTCAGCAACAGTTGGCACCACAGTGACACAACGAACTGTTACTAATCGGTCACTTCGAGGACAGCTCAAATTCAGCCGTCCTCTAGCTTGCATTGCACTGACCCCAAACTACCACAGCTTGCGACTTAAGTGTTGTAGAGCGAGAGATCATTGGAGGGTCGTGTTCTGCAGAAAGCTGGTTCTGCCTCAGTGTCAGTGATGGCCGACCTGACTGCGTGCTAGACACGCTGGACCTTCTCATGGAACTCTGGTCCAGGGTGCGACTGTGTATGAAAGCAGGAGCACTCCCGTCGTCATCCCGCACACCCTCACTTCTGTTGTGCTGTCATTCACGGGGTGTTTTCCAACAGGACAATACTCGGCCACATACCTTTGTCGTAAGCCAACATCCACTACAGAGTGTCGACGTGTTGTCTTGGCCTTCTCAATCACCACATCTGTCTCCAGTCGAATATAATATGAGACATCTTTGGACTCCAACTCCAGCACCATCCACAAACAACAATATCCATCCCTGTATTGACCGATTGAGTGCAACAGGCATGGAACTCCGTACCACGAAGTGACATCTGCCACTGTACGACACAATGCAGGTACATCTGCATGCTTTCATTCAACATTTTGGCGATTAAACCAGTTATTTTTGTAAAACCATTTCATGTTTGCAATGGCATATCTCACATTAACCTGTGATCTTGCAACGTTAATCCGTTAAATATGTTATCTAGACAAATATATTCCCGAAATTTCATTACTCTTCATTAATTACTTTTTGGTGTTGCTATTTTTGCATCAGTGTATTGTGTTGAGTGTGTTATGAGCGTACAGCTTTATTCATAATGTATCCAAAATACAACCTCAACCAAAAACTGCAAAGCAAACAATGGCAGGTATGCTTTAATCATCTTCATACTGCCCATCCTTGGCTGGCTACAGGCAGATACTGTAACAATTGTACAAGACTCGTGGTAGTATATACTGAAGAACAACGCAAGCGCATACACTAGTTATTTGTATTCTGACCAGTAATGAGGCAAATGACATCAAAGGTTGTGTTCAAAATGACAACTAGCAGTGGCAATACAAGCTTTCAGTCGGGTATGGAAGGACTGTTGCACACGTGCTAGCATTTCAGTGGAAATATCCCAGTAGGCTGCAGTAATACGTCTTTGCGTATCATCAGGTGTAGTTGGTATGACCTTGTAGACAGACTGTTTCCGCTTTGCCCAGAGAAACAAGTCTACAGGTGTCAAGTATGGGGAATGGGCTGGCCAAGTTATGGGTCCTCTGTGTCCAGTCCAACGATTTGGAAACAATTAGTGAAGACATGCGGTACTACTTCGTGAGCAATGAACTGGACAGCCATCATGCTGATGCCATAGGTTCCTCCTAGTCTGCAGAGCAGTATCTCCTACCATCTGTGGAAGATGATCTGTACTGTGATAGCCCACCTGATAAAGCGAATGGGTGTTGTCAACAAACCAACAGTGCATCTTTCGGCAGTTTACCTGGCCATGATAGGTAAATGTCTCTTCACCACTAAACAAGGTACATGATACATCGGGGGTATCCTGTAGTAATGCCAATACACAGAAATTAACACGATTCTCATAATCGTTTCCATACCACTCTTGAGGGAGAAAAATACGACGGGGCTGTAAGCTATGTCGATGGAGAATGCATAGGACATTTCCTCGACTCATGGCACTTCTTCATGCAATTGCATGAGAGCTGACGTGCAGATCAATTGCAACAGCAGCAAGAACATTAATTTCACCCTCTTCTGTCTACTACTTGTTTCCTTCTGTTACTTTGTATAGGTGTTACACTACTGCTGTCGCGAAACCTATCGAAGAGATTGAAAAATAACTGCCGAAATGGTTGACATCTATTGAGATATCTTGCCGTATACACCATACAAGAACGAACGGCATTCTACTACCTACACTCTCCACACACAATGAACTTCTCGACTTTTTCTGCATTGATAAATCCCAGCCGCGGGGAGTGGCTGCGCGGTTGGAGGCGCCATGTCACGGACAGCGGGTCCCCCACCACGGAGGTTCGAGTCCTCACTCGGGCATTGGTGTGTGTGTTGTTCTTAGCATAAGTTAGTTTAAGTAGTGTGTAAGTCTAGGGACCGATGACCTCCGCAGTTTGGTCTCTTAAGAATTCACACACATTTGAACATTTTTTTATATAAATCCCATCGTCTAATAACGATCTACTGCTTGTGGTAACTGGCTAGCAAGTCGCAGTGCACTCAAGGGACACATAAGCATACTCTAAGGAAACATAACAGTGTCATACCTAGCAACTACGCAGGTTGAATGGCACAAACAAGTGTACATACATAACTCGTAAACGACTCGTATTGTAATCCTGCAATAAAAACCTCTGACATTCTAATTTACCCTAATTTTAGTCTGTTGATGGCATTTAAGGAAGTGTACGTTTGCACAGAAACTATACTTTCTAAGTATTATTACAATCTTTTTGTTGGCTAACAGTACAAGCCCCTGAGTAGCAATCCCTTCTGTGAAAGCCACACATCGTTACCGCTTTCCACATCAGCAATATTTGTCGTGCAAGTTTTAGGTGATTCACCCTGAATACACACAAAGACATGGATTGTGGTTGGAGTGTGGCACATTTCAACCTTCTCCAGGTACACCAAACATGCCAGAAGACAAGGCCCAAACCGTGTAGCTAAATAGAGTGGGACTAAATACAGCGGGCAGGCATGGTTAATGCATGTTAATAACTCATCATAACTGGAAATAATTTTCGATACTTAGCAAGAGATGCCATGTAAGAAATTTTATGTCAGTTGCTTACTGTGTCCTTTGCTGTCTGCTCTGACAAGAGCTAGCATTATTTGTCTCGCTATGTTCCCGTCAGATGACACACCTAAAGTGTGTGTGTGTGTGTGTGTGTGTGTGTGTGTGAGAGCCTATATCACCATCGGCTTGGACACGATTACAGTAAGGTAGAACTTGCTGGTAGGGTATCTGCATTCCAGACCATGTTGACTGCTCAAGCACTCGTTCTAGCTGTCGCTAGGAAGTGCCCACTTGGTACATATTTACTTGTGTCTTTGGATTACTTGGTTCATACATTGGTTTGTTTATGATGTTGTTTTAGTAATGCATTGCTAAGTTACTTACTGTGGATAGGTGACGCTAGGTGGGAATGTGTGAGCCAGGGAGTGTGCCGAGGTAGTCTGCACATTCGTGATAAACATTGTGTATAGGTGGCACAGTGATTAATGCAAATGCCTAATAAGCAGGAGATCCTGGGTTCGAGTCATGGTACAGCACACATTTTAACTCGTTTCTGCTGATTTCTCATAAAGATCTGATAGCATTAGTTTCTACCCTTTCATTTCCTCCTCCCCCCCCCCCGATCCCACCCCCATCCCCCACTGCAATTTCACCTTACATTATATGAAGGACTTCTTTCAATAGTGGTACAAGTCCATTACATCCACTTTTCTGTCTATAATGCTTCTGAAATTAATGAGCCAAACAAACAGAAAGAAAGGTTCATCTCTAGCAAGAAGCCATATGCTTGAATATTTCTGGTATCTCAACTGCAGATTTTTCAGCGCTCATTTAACTTTAGGACTCTGTATCTCAATATGAACAAAAATGGACTTTTACCACTGTTGAAATAAGCCCTTCATATGTGTCTGTTCTTTTGGACATATCCATAAGAACCGACACCTCGTATTCATATAGCTGTCAATACAGTAGTGTGTTAGTTGCAAGCCTCGTTTTGCTACTATGAAACAGTATGGAGAAAAAAAATAGGTGTCAATAACGTAAATATCAATGTGTTGTGGGTGGACATACTCAGATTTTTTCCATCGTTGTTATTATTTGTGAGTTCTTTAGACAGTCTTACAGCGGCATCACACTAACATAGCCTTGATACATATTTGGTGTTAAACAATGCTTTACAGAATATGTTAAACATTCAAGCATCTCGTTTTTATATGTGGTTTGTAATACTAGGCGATGGTCATGCTTAGTAGTACTTACAGACAACGCCATATCATTAAATTATGGTAACTTAGTCGGTAGGATAACGCCCTGTTTTAATACATACTATGGCGATACGCACCAACGTTGTAGGAGCAACGTAGATAGATGACCAGACAGAAAGTTTCAGATCACAGTGGGCTCTCATCAGCAATCTTTGATACCAGCAAGCAACAATGGAGGGATGTGATTATTTATCATCACACTTGCAGACGATATTATCAGGAGTGTAGTAGTTGTTAACTTTTACTGATAAGCAAATTGTTGACAGAGTTTGGTTCATATGTAGCAGAATATGGTGATGTCGCCTCTAGAATTGCATTTCCGCACTCCACAGTTTGCTGGGTGTTTCTCCCAGACTACTTAACCAAGGAGTTTGATGCAGAAGGGCTAGCAACCACTTTCAGGTGCTACATCCACATTAACACAATAAGATTCGCTAACAATTTATGTGTACTGGCTGACGGTGGGGTTCTGGTGGCAGTCACCTGATGCATGGAGTGCAAAGCCATTCTCATACTCGTCAGCTATTGGTCTAAACACAACATCCTATTAGAGTAGAAGACTGATCTGACATTCATGTCTGTCTGAAATTACATATTTCACCATGACGAAAAGTTCTGACAAGTTGGGACTTGCAGAAGTACTTAGTCAGTGAGTCAATACTTTCCCAGTCTCACATACACCACCTACTCGACACAAATGAATGTGTCCTTTTCCTAGTACAAGAAACGCTTAGTGTGTGACTTTAGGCTTGCTCCTTGCTAATCGACATGTGTGTCATATTACATCAAACGAGTACTCTAGAAAGTCTTATTATGCGCCTCTAACATACAGACAACAATGGCTCAGTCAGTCTGTCACGCTCGCTAAGGCATAGAATAGACCAACATGTTCAGAGCTCTCGAATATTTAATGTAAAAGCACACATGAGGATCAGTGGAAGCAGGGCCAAAATTTAGGGGTGTGTTTGCTTGTAGCGACTGCTTCTTTGCTGCTCAGTATCATACTTAGGAACAATGGGAGATGCAGTATTTACAGAAAAAGAAGTTCAGTACCTTGCTGCTGCTGCTGCTGCTCCTCCTCCTCCTCTTCCTACTCCTCTCCATCTAAACAGGTCTCGGAAGGCCCAACAGTACTGACTGACAGCTGGGTCCTCCTCAGCCTATAGGAGTCACTGTATGCGTATATAGAGGGGTATATGGCCACTACACTACACTGATAGCCGTTGTCAGTTCACAAGACCGGAGCCGTTACTTCTCAGTCAAGTAGCTCTCAACTTGCCTCACAAGGGCTGAGTGCACCCCACTTGCCAACAGCACACAGCAGACTGGACGATCACGCATCCAGGGGCTAGCCAAGTCGGACAGCGCTTAACTTCGGTGATCTGACGGGAACTGGTGTTACCACTGTGGCAAAGCCGTTGACAATACTGTGTTGCTAATTGTGTTAATTCTGATACGAAATTTGCAGGTGAGCATTATTTATGGTAATATGGTTATCAGTCACAATTCGCATAGAGAAGATGGACTAACATTTTTCACTATTTTGTAAAATTTAAAGGTAAAGTGTCAAATAACTCGCAGGAACCAAATTTTGGTAGTATACGTGGCCTTTTTGTTTTCTTACAAAAATGTGTGTGTGTGTGGGGGGGGGGGTGTAGTTCAACTATTCAGTGGGATAACACATGCATGAATGAGCCTGTATTTAACAACCAGCTGCTTTACTCAGCTACACTAACAAAAAATCTTTTATAAACTCTTAAACTATTATACATTAAATTGCAAGATGACATGCTAACGAGGCTAAGTGCCTATGTGCACAAATTTTCATGTTTTAACATGAGTTTAATGAAATCATACTCCTGTCATCTCCTAACCTGTAATTTAATTAAATAATAAAGTGTTTACTTTGATGCCTCATTGTACCTACAAAGTGTGCGAAATCTTACACAAAATCAACTTCATTTAAACTCTAATTTTTGCAGAGGTCTTGCATGTTATGATAAGCCTGTACGCTGCATATAATTTTAATGTACTACAGGGCTATTACAAATGATTGAAGCGATTTCATAAATTCACTGTAGCTCCATTCATTGACATATGGTCACGACACACTACAGATACGTAGAAAAACTCATAAAGTTTTGTTCGGCTGAAGCCGCACTTCAGGTTTGTGCCGCCAGAGCGCTCGAGAGCGCAGTGAGACAAAATGGTGACAGGAGCCGAGAAAGCGTATGTCGTGCTTGAAATGCACTCACATCAGTCAGTCATAACAGTGCAACGACACTTCAGGACGAAGTTCAACAAAGATCCACCAACTGATAACTCCATTCGGCGATGGTATGCGCAGTTTAAAGCTTCTGGATGCCTCTGTAAGGGGAAATCAACGGGTCGGCCTGCAGTGAGCCAAGAAACGGTAGAACGCGTGCGGGCAAGTTTCACGTGTAGCCCGCGGAAGTCGAAGAATAAAGCAAGCAGGGAGCTAAACGTACCACAGCCGACGGTTTGGAAAATCTTACGGAAAAGGCTAAAGCAGAAGCCTTACCGTTTACAATTGCTACAAGCCGTGACACCCGATGACAAAGTCAAACGCTTTGAATTTTCGGCGCGGTTGCAACAGCTCATGGAAGAGGATGCGTTCAGTGCGAAACTTGTTTTCAGTGATGAAGCAACATTTTTTCTTAATGGTGAAGTGAACAGACCCAATGTGCGAATCTGGGCGGTAGAGAATCCTCACGCATTCGTGCAGCAAATTCGCAATTCACCAAAAGTTAATGTGTTTTGTGCAATCTCACGGTTTAAAGTTTACGGCCCCTTTTTCTTCTGCGAAAAAAACGTTACAGGACACGTGTATCTGGACATGCTGGAAAATTGGCTCATGCCACAACTGGAGACCGACAGCGCCGACTTCATCTTTCAACAGGATGGCGCTCGACCGCACTTCCATCATGATGTTCGGCATTTCTTAAACAGGAGATTGGAAAACCGATGGATCGGTCGTGGTGGAGATCATGATCAGCAATTCATGTCATGGCCTCCACGCTCTCCCGACTTAACCCCATGCGATTTCTTTCTGTGGGGTTATGTGAAAGATTCAGTGTTTAAACCTCCTCTACCAAAAAACGTGCCAGAACTGCGAGCTCGCATCAACGATGCTTTCGAACTCATTGATGGGGACATGCTGCGCCGAGTGTGGGAGGAACTTGATTATCGGCTTGATGTCTGCCGAATCACTAAAGGGGCACATATCGAACATTTGTGAATGCCTAAAAAATTGTTTTGAGTTTTTGTATGTGTGTGCAAAGCATTGTGAAAATATCTCAAATAACAAAGTTATTGTAGAGCTGTGAAATCGCTTCAATCATTTGTAATAAGCCCTGTATACAGAACCTTTGGATGAGGAAATATTTAGTTTAAATCTCAAAAGAACTTGTGAGTGTGGCACCTTACACATAATACCGTAACTAATAAGTAATTTCATCTTTATTCGAGATATCGACTCTCATCGTTCTTACAGATCTCAAATCTCTCTTTGATACTTTCTTTGGCTGCCTCATGAGTGTGTATACACAAAGAATGTCATTTCGCATATTAAGTGGAAAACTGTAATAAAAAGACGTTCAAAAGATTAAAAAAAGCCGACCAGTTGCAAAGGATAAAGTAATCTTTACCTAGGTTTCAATAGATATAAATCTATCTTCTTCAGAAGACAGCCTGGGGACAATGAACATCATAATTTATATTCAAGGTAAGATACATGAGTCAAGAATAAAGTATAACATATATTAGGAGAATCTTGTATTACAACATGTGAGAAGGATTACTGATACTTACAGTATTACATTAACATGGAGTGAAGTATCCTAGTCGTTTTCGCAAACATTTACATAACTCAGTTAATCCAAATAAAACATAGCTCTGAGAACAGGGTTTGTCAGACATATAAAAATGAAGAACATAGTAGTTGAAGAGCGCATGGGCGACTGAGTAAAATCGGCCAGCGTAGTAGCACTGCGGCCAGGGCAGGTGGCGCTCAGGTCGCAAACTATTTGCCGATTGGCGTACTGCAGTAACATGTGAAGTATCAATATTAAATGCATCCTTAGATAGAGTTACAAAAATAAATAAAATCATTTACCACTCCCGTTGTGACATTCTGGGAGTTATAGGAGCAATACGTAGAACATTCATCAAAAAAGGCAGGTGGCGCTTTCGCCGTGAGTAATATGTAGTGGCATATACAGCCAGAATATAAAGGTTATATTACCATAATAGTGAAGCACATAGGATGTATATAAGTAAAAATTTAAGAAAATCGTAATGGCTCTTAAGTCATAATTATGAAACCTGGGCTACAATCCAGTTAATACATATGTTAGAATGAAAAAAAATTATTACACGAAGGCCCGTATAGTGGCAGCCATACATCGTGAGAAAGATATATTATATAACAGGCAGTGAGCTGAAAGATAAGAAAGTGCATTATAGCTTCCTGAGGAAATAGAGTACTGAGGTTACTAGTATTTATGTTATATATTAAACAGTACGGGTTTAAAGCCTTCGAAAAATTGTCTACAGGCAAGGTTCAGCTGATCATTCAGTATATTGCCGTCTTTGAGCTCAAGATGTTTAAAAATAAATAACTCTTCCCACAGATCTAGTCTCCGTCCTTTGACTTGTCTGTGTAGGATAACCGTGTCTTCTAACTGTTTAGGCGTATGGCCGGCTATCAAGAGGTGTTCAGCAAAAGTAGAGTTGCGAATATTCATTCCTTTTGTACCTAATAGATGCTCTTTATATCGTGTTTTCACAGCTCTGCCTGTTTGACCAATGTATATGAGGGGCAGTTATTACAGGTTAGTTTGTAAATACCTGAATTAGAAAACCAATCCCTGGCAATCTCTACTGACTGTACAAGATTTCTTTTTAAACTGTTATTTGTAGAGAAAGAGACGTTACAGTTATATTTTTTATTTAGAAGACGTTTGATCCTATAGGATACGTTACCCAAGAAGGGGATGGAAATAAATTTTTTAGTTTCTATGGTATCTGTGGGGAGGTTATTTCTCAAAGTCGAGCAATTTTGGGAATTTTTCTTATTGAGCAGGTAATCGATCATATTCTGGTTGTACCCATTATTGACTGCAATAGCTTTGATGACATTCAATTCCTTTTTTTGGGCCGCAGGTGATAAAGGAGTGGTTACCATTCGATGAATGGCGGAATGAAAAAATGCCAGTTTATGAGCTTGTGGATGAGTTGAGTCAGCAGGAATAATATTATCTGAATATGTTTCTTTGCGGAAGATATTGAAATGGAAGGTATTATCTTGTATAAAAATTGTTAAATCTGGAAAATTTAGTTCGCGTTTATCATTTTGAAGTTCTTTAGTGAAGGAAATTTTTTCATGTAAACCGTTGAAAGTGTTAAAGAGAAGCTATAAATCATAATCAGTGCCATCAAAAGCAATGAAAATGTCGTCAACATAACGTGCATAATAGCGGATTGTTTGGCGTGATTCTGAACTAGAATTGAAGAAGGTTGTTTCCAGGGCGTTGATGAAAATCTCTGCTAGAATACCGGCAAGTGGGCTACCCATTGCTAGACCATCTGGCTGTACATACATTTTCCCATTAAATGTGAAATAATTGTATTTTAGAACGACCTTAAGCAAACTAATGAGTTCCGCAATTTGTGTTTCACTTAATTTTTTATGCTTGAGAAGATTCTCTTTTACAAGGTCTATGGTTTCATTGACCGGGATATTTGTGTAAAGGCTGACGATGTCAAAGGACACCAGTCTAGTGTCAGGTATACAAACTATAGACTGAATATTGTTAATTAATTCCTTACTGTTTTTTATGGAAAAGTTATTTTCAAATGTGAAAGCATCTTTAATTTTAAAATGGAGGCGCCTAGCAAGCGTATGATGTGGACTACCTATACCATTCACTATAGGGCGGATAGGGTGATTTCGTTTATGCAGTTTAAACTGGCTTCTGAGCACGGGTGGTTTTGGGTTCATGTTTATAAGCTCTTTCTTTTGAAACTTATTGAACAGGCTGACGGAATAAGTTAAAGTACGCCGGATTTCATTTTGCAGTTCAGCAGTAGGATCTACAGTAACCTCAGTGATATCGTTTTCCTCAAAAAACTTTACAGTCTTTTCTATATATTCATTTTTATACGCCACGACGGTGGTGTTCCCTTTGTCACTCTTAGTGACTAAGGCATCGTGCTCTCTAAGTTTATGATTAATGCTTTTTACAATACTAAATTCGTCCGATTGCACATTAGGGGATAATTTAATTTTTGTTTTTCTATTATGTTATTACATTCGTAGGCACATTTGACTTGCTCTGTTTTCTCTAATTTCAGAGATTCTAAACCGATTTTTAGGTCTACAATGAGATTACAAATAGCAGGATATTTATCGAGTTTAGCAGGTAAGTTATATTTACCATAATAGAAAAAGAAATTAAATTATCCCCTAATGTGCAATCGGACGAATTTAGTATTGTAAAAAGCATTAATCATAAACTTAGAGAGCACGATGCCTTAGTCACTAAGAGTGACAAAGGGAACACCACCGTCGTGGCGTATAAAAATGAATATATAGAAAAGACTGTAAAGTTTTTTGAGGAAAACGATATCACTGAGGTTACTGTAGATCCTACTGCTGAACTGCAAAATGAAATCCGGCGTACTTTAACTTATTCCGTCAGCCTGTTCAATAAGTTTCAAAAGAAAGAGCTTATAAACATGAACCCAAAACCACCCGTGCTCAGAAGCCAGTTTAAACTGCATAAACGAAATCACCCTATCCGCCCTATAGTGAATGGTATAGGTAGTCCACATCATACGCTTGCTAGGCGCCTCCATTTTAAAATTAAAGATGCTTTCACATTTGAAAATAACTTTTCCATAAAAAACAGTAAGGAATTAATTAACAATATTCAGTCTATACTTTGTATACCTGACACTAGACTGGTGTCCTTTGACATCGTCAGCCTTTACACAAATATCCCGGTCAATGAAACCATAGACCTTGTAAAAGAGAATCTTCTCAAGCATAAAAAATTAAGTGAAACACAGATTGCGGAACTCATTAGTTTGCTTAAGGTCGTTCTAAAATACAATTATTTCACATTTAATAGGAAAATGTATGTACAGCCAGATGGTCTAGCAATGGGTAGCCCACTTGCCGGTATTCTAGCAGAGATTTTCATCAACGCCCTGGAAACAACCTTCTTCAATTCTAGTTCAGAATCACGCCAAACAATCCGCTATTATGCACGTTATGTTGACGACATTTTCATTGCTTTTGATGGCACTGATTATGATTTATAGCTTCTCTTTAACACTTTCAACGGTTTACATGAAAAAATTTCCTTCACTAAAGAACTTCAAAATGATAAACGCGAACTAAATTTTCCAGATTTAACAATTTTTATACAAGATAATACCTTCCATTTCAATATCTTCCGCAAAGAAACATATTCAGATAATATTATTCCTGCTGACTCAACTCATCCACAAGCTCATAAACTGGCATTTTTTCATTCCGCCATTCATCGAATGGTAACCACTCCTTTATCACCTGCGGCCCAAAAAAAGGAATTGAATGTCATCAAAGCTATTGCAGTCAATAATGGGTACAACCAGAATATGATCGATTACCTGCTCAATAAGAAAAATTCCCAAAATTGCTCGACTTTGAGAAATAACCTCCCCACAGATACCATAGAAACTAAAAAATTTATTTCCATCCCCTTCTTGGGTAACGTATCCTATAGGATCAAACGTCTTCTAAATAAAAAATATAACTGTAACGTCTCTTTCTCTACAAATAACAGTTTAAAAAGAAATCTTGTACAGTCAGTAGAGATTGCCAGGGATTGGTTTTCTAATTCAGGTATTTACAAACTAACCTGTAATAACTGCCCCTCATATACATTGGTCAAACAGGCAGAGCTGTGAAAACACGATATAAAGAGCATCTATTAGGTACAAAAGGAATGAATATTCGCAACTCTACTTTTGCTGAACACCTCTTGATAGCCGGCCATACGCCTAAACAGTTAGAAGACACGGTTATCCTACACAGACAAGTCAAAGGACGGAGACTAGATCTGTGGGAAGAGTTATTTATTTTTAAACATCTTGAGCTCAAAGACGGCAATATACTGAATGATCAGCTGAACCTTGCCTGTAGACAATTTTTCGAAGGCTTTAAACCCGTACTGTTTAATATATAACATAAATACTAGTAACCTCAGTACTCTATTTCCTCAGGAAGCTATAATGCACTTTCTTATCTTTCAGCTCACTGCCTGTTATATAATATATCTTTCTCACGATGTATGGCTGCCACTATACGGGCCTTCGTGTAATAATTTTTTTTCATTCTAACATATGTATTAACTGGATTGTAGCCCAGGTTTCATAATTATGACTTAAGAGCCATTACGATTTTCTTAAATTTTTACTTATATACATCCTATGTGCTTCACTATTATGGTAATATAACCTTTATATTCTGGCTGTATATGCCACTACATATTACTCACGGCGAAAGCGCCACCTGCCTTTTTTGATGAATGTTCTACGTATTGCTCCTATAACTCCCAGAATGTCACAACGGGAGTGGTAAATGATTTTATTTATTTTTGTAACTCTATCTAAGGATGCATTTAATATTGATACTTCACATATTACTTCAGTACGCCAATCGGCAAATGGTTTGCGACCTGAGCGCCACCTGCCCTGGCCGCAGTGCTACTACGCTGGCCGATTTTACTCAGTCGCCCATGCGCTCTTCAACTACTATGTTCTTCATTTTTATATGTCTGACAAACCCTGTTCTCAGAGCTATGTTTTATTTGGATTAACTGAGTTATGTAAATGTTTGCAAAAACGACTAGGATACTTCACTCCATGTTAATGTAATACTGTAAGTATCAGTAATCCTTCTCACATGTTGTAATACAAGATTCTCCTAATATATGTTATACTTTATTCTTGACTCATGTATCTTACCTTGAATATAAATTATGATGTTCATTGTCCCCAGGCCGTCTTCTGAAGAAGATAGATTTATATCTATTGAAACCTAGGTAAAGATTACTTTATCCTTTGCAACTGGTCGGCTGTTTTTTTTTTAATCTTTTTAAGCTGTAGCGCAGCTATGTTTAAAATACTGAAAAAGACGTTCTTTCATCCCAAAATCGAAAATGTTGTTCTTTCATTCTTGTTGTTGGTTTGTCTTTTGGCTCTGGTGTGAAGTGTGTGTGTGTGTGTGTATGTGTGTGTGTGTGTGTGTGTGTGTGTGTGTGCGCGCGCGTGTGCGCGAGCATTTCTTTTCACTAGGTCTATATATCTTTAAGAGAGTCTTGGCATCATAACTCTCATTGCCAATTTCGTCGAATGCGGTAGGTATACATAACCTCCAATAGGCTTGTGTCATTTGTAATAATAGCAGCAATTGTCAGTTAATATCAACGATTGTACTTATCTGGTGTGTAACATGATGCATTACCCCTTCAAAATGGGGTCTGTTTAAAAGCGGAAATATTTAATTTCACGTTGTGTTGTGACCTACATCGGACGTAGGCCTAATTAATTACATTAAGATTGGCAGTCTTCTTGCGTACTCACTTGCTTATCGCTTTATTTTAGCTAACACCTATTTTTCCGCAGATATAAATCTGGGTAGGTTAATTTTATGACATCGATTTGTTCGGTTCTAGGCGCTACAGTCTGGAACCGCACGACCGCTACGGTCGCAGGTTCGAATCCTGCCTCGGGCATGGATGTGTGTCATGTCCTTAGGTTAGTTAGGTTTAAGTAGTTCTAAGTTCTAGGGGACTGATGACCTCAGAAGCTAAGTCCCATAGTGCTCAGAGCCACATCGATTTGTTAGGTCTACATTCTAAAGTATTAGCTGTTGCTAGGCATGGAAATAGCATTAATTTACGTACTTTGGAACTCTTGACGTAAATCTGGTGTCTGTCAGAGTATGTGGAACTCAACCTTACGATAATAGACATAAACATTGAACTCTTTCGTGTTGCAGGCATATTTTTCCAGACGTTTTAGAATATTGTGGCAAATGACGAACATAATTAACACAGAGAATGATCGTCTACTGTTAGGCATGGAAGTAAGTTTGGAGTACTTATTAGAGTTTTAGCTACTTATTTGGCGACCATGTGTGTGTATGTGGCAATGAAAATTATGATAATGGACATAAACAGTGCACTTTCTTGCACTGAAGACGTGTTGTTGGAGATGTTTTACACTTGGAAACACTATTGTGGCATTTTAGAAGCATAATAATAATGTGGAAAACAATTAATTTAAAGGCCTTTTGTCTCTTAAACCAAGCGGTGTACATAGAATAAATATCTGTTGTTGGCAGCAAGAACCTCATGGTCTAAAGATCGAACTATGCACTTTTTTTTACATTTCAGCCATGTGTTGGTGACTGTGAACAACTCAGGGATAAAACAGCAGTTGATTTTATTTCATGGTTTTCAGGGTTTGCGTAATAGTGTTTAAAGAAAAACTCAAGTGCCATAACTACGTTTTACAAACTTATTAATTAACTTTAGAAACTAACATTGGATTTTAATTGTTTAAAGAGAGTATTTAGCACATTCATTCCAATATTCCATAGTGAACAGTAAATAGCATTGAATGAAATTTGCTGGTGTGACAGGTGAGCCAGCCAATAAATGATTGTAGGAAGTCAGTAATGTAAAAACAGTTCGTAATTTTTATGCAGTTCAGATACTTAGATGCATATTTTTGATAACTATGGAGGGAAGGAGAGGAGAGGAGGGGGAGGTGTGTGACGTGTTTGTTGATAAATAATTCAGGTCGTTCGGATTCTTTGAGCACAGCTGTCATGGACTTACTTCCAGATCTACCAGCCATCTTCCGGTTTAGCGTACAGACCTTGAATGAAGGGGCTGGGCGACCTTGAACGTAACAAGGTCAATAATCTCAGCCTGACTCTGACGCTGGAAAAAGTGCTGACATCATCTACTACAACCAGAATGCCCACTGCCCTCCTCCTTATGATATAACACAAGCGGCAGCCATAAAGACGGAAGTAACGCTGTCCTATATTTTGTCTCTACAAGAAGTTAAGGATAAGTATTTCGTCAGATTTTACATTATTGTTAAAAAGACGTTGTTACTTTGGACAACATATGAAGCCATTGTCCCGTAGTTCAGGACGAAAGTCTCTTATGTAGTAATGGGGGCTCGATTCAGTGTCAGAAAAAACATGGAAGATCTGTATAACACGCACTATTTCAGTTCTATAATCGTAAAGTTACAGATTCGGAAATAAAGCCGAGGTTATGTCTCAAGTGTTGTGTTTAAGCTACCACCTTTGATTCACTTAAATTAATTTAAGAAAACTGCTAAAATTTTGAGAGTGACGTTCTGAACCACATTTCTCCTTAACATGAATTATGTATCTTATTCGGCCAACCAAACAAAGTGATCTTAGCCTGTTAATGGGTCATATCCTCCACAAAGCTTCAGTAGTACTGTAATACTTCTTAAATCGCTTGCTGAATTTTAAAGCTCTTACACTCGCAAAGAAAAGAATTTTGTGCCATGGGCATGGAACTGGTTTTGGTGTGCATTGAGCTAGTTACTGCGGGTTGTATCTAGCGTCATCCTGTACTGCCTGTCTCGCTGTAAAAGAACCATAAATGCAGAAGCGTGAGACGCATATATGTGAGTGATCAGTAAGCATCTGCATTCCTCCTGTTAAGATTTCTAGCAGTGTCTTTGTGAGGAACATCATTATTCGGCGTCACAACAGCTTTTCAATAAGGAATTTAAACACTGTTTAGACGATTGAAATTGCTATGGATAGGGGCTTCTGACTCTTCGTCAGTAATAAATTACTGCAGCGGTGCCATTCCGATATCAGATGACTGAAATGGGAAAAAGAGCTCTAATCTTAGTACCATTTGCATCGGCTTATGCGGGAGTGTAATGCATGAGAATCATTAAGTGAGTTCATTTACCAGTATTGGTTGTTACTTAGTTTCACTCAGTTGTGGCTTCAATAGGGTTGTGGGAATATACCAAGCTCTGATATCATGGTTTTGTATTAATCACATCACTTGAAAGAAAAGATTTTACACTGCATATGGTAGGAAAGTTTAACAGGAAAAGCGAAGGACATAACGAAAAATTAGTTTATTTTTGCTTCAGTAACAGTATAGAATCGTTATAATAGCTGTAGACACATATGAATTAAGGAAAAAACCTTCATAAAAAGTATCATTACTATCGATCACACAAGTGATATACTCCCCTCAGAATGACATATTCAGTCTAAAATAATTCTCTGTATTTACTATACTGTGCCAATATAATGTGTAACATTAATTCTTGATCTTACCTTCATTGCCATAGACTTTCCCAGGACGTTTAAAATTGAGCACACAAATAAATCCACTGTGGAAATCACCAGCACCGCCGAAGTTTCATATATTTGAAAAGACGTATTAATTCACTGCCTTAATATATATTACAGCAGATCTCAGTGACAAATTAACTGTTAGAGAAAACAAGTATAAGCCACCATCATAAATTTGTAACGTTTTATTAACTGAAACCGGTATCACTTGAGTTTCTCTTTATAATTTTCATTACATGAATTTCATTCAGCTAATGCACACTACCGAATAAGTATTACAAGCCTAGAACTAGGATCCGAAAGAGGTGAAGTTAAACAAAGAAAAAGAACCATTGAAAACGTATTAGGAATAGGTGAAATTCCCTTACAAGCTCCGGGATTGTTGAATGATCTTAGTGACACTGATCAAAGTGCAAGGAAATGTTAAATGGTTCCCTACCGCTTGTAATTCGGACTGTGTGGATGGTTTTTGGAAAGCATAGACTTGAACAGCATTAGAGACGGATCAGAAACTGAATCAGAGAAGTGTGGGCAGCAACTAACTGGTCGTGGTCTCGTTGAGGGAACCATCACGGGATTTGCCTAAAGTGGTTTAGGAAAACCCAGATCAGGATTTGAGTCCATCACAACGAATTACAAGGTGAATGTTTTAATTATAACGTTACCTTGCTCAATTCTTCACTGTTTATTAGTTGTAAATCTCCCAATTGTTGGTATGAGAAAAAGAGCCCTAGGAGATACGTTTTCACGTCAGAAGTGGAGAGACGCCGAGCCCACAAGATTGTTTAAAAATATGAATGTTGTGTAAATATAAGCTTCTTCATAAATACCGTTCTCACACGCTCTGTTAGTATTAGTGTTAAATTGGCAACCTATTACACGCATTCATCGCTAGTGCAGAGTTGGTTATATGAATCTGTTAGGGGGGGGGAGACTATCCTACAAACGATAAACTTCTAGTCATGTATCTGCAGAAAAATCAAAAACTGTGCGGGAAGACCGCCCTGTAGAAGCCACTGTTAGCGGACGTCTTTGGAAACAGCTGATCGTAGGACACAGTGTGGAAAACGGCTTGCGCGTTATGGCGGTACACTTCAGCCAGCCACTTTTCCAGTGTCGGCGTAATGTTGGGTTCCACTATGCTCGATGCGACGCTGTTGATGAACGTGTTACCGGCGTGCGCTGTAAACAGAGAAACGACAGTGTGAAACAGATCAATCGCCACAAGGTGATTGTCACGATGTTGCCTTACAAGCAGTAAACGGATCACGACTTTTCTTACTTTAAAGTGCCACTCAGTTATTAAGAATACAGGAAAAATAAAGGGATGTGGTCTGATAAGTCTGGCAAAAATGCAAGAAAAACATGTTTCTTTCCTAATCAGCTCACCGTATTTCTCGACATAGTTTCCTGTGATGGATATACACTTGGTCCAGCGATCCCCCACCTTTATCAACCCATTCAAAAATTATTTTCTGTCAAACTCAAAATCAAATCCTAAAAAAAAAAAAAAAAAAAAAAAAAAAAAAAAAAAACAAGTTGCTCCCAACAGTACGAAACCATTAGTGCTGATTACTGACGTAGTCTATTTTTCAAGTAATTAAAACAACCGTTAAACTGAAACATCCTTATGCGAAACTGATATCTGACTTGTGTCTGGCAGAAACAAACAGGAACATTCTTCCTCAGTTAGTGTCAGATGTGAAGAGTTTATATACTGCCAACATAGAGATTGATCACAGCCTACTCATGGCAAGAGTCAGGAGGAACAAAAATGCTAAAGAAGCAATCTTAAAAGAAAAAAAAATTAATTTAGAGTCATTATGGGGTCAAGAGACAAAAATTTTATATCATAAACGATTGGCAGAGAAAATTAAAGAAAAATCCCTTTATGCAGAGGATAGCATAGAACAGGCTTTGGAGAAAATCAGAGAAAGTAATGAGACAGCATCTCAAGAAGCACTAAGGAGAACCTTTATAAGGCAAAAGAGGGAAATAAACAGAACACTATGGTTTCGCGGAGAAGAGTCTCATGAAGATTACAAAAGAGCTCCTAATGAGATAAAACCGTTTTAAATATGAACACTGGCAATTTTTTTCTAAAAATCTAAAACATGACTTCTTTAGGTTGCAGAAACAAATCTGCAGAATAATACGACAGAAGACGAAAGAAATAAATGAAATTCTGAAAGTAAACGACATAAACGAGGAATCATAGGTCAAATATTTAAAAGAGTTGTATAAAGGTAAAAAGTGATCAGAAAAAAAACAGAGATCAGCGTACAAGTATATGATAATGTAACTGTTTCACATGCAGAGGTAGAAAACCTGTAAGTCTGTTAAAAACAGGAAATCTGCAGGGAGAGGTAGGATTCCTAATGAATCTGTAACTATGTAAGATATCCACTAATTGAAAGACTAACCAAGTTGGCTAAAAGTGACAGAGCTGTTAATAAAATTCCAAACGAGTGGAGAACTAGTACTGCAATTCTCTTGTACAAAAAATAAGATAGGAAAGACGCATCCAAATGCAGTGGGGTAAATGCACTGAATACGATTCTTAGTCACAACAAAAACAACTGGAAATAAAGTAAAAAGAGGAACAGTATGGTTTTAGATCCAGTAGGTGAGGCACAGATACAGTATCTGTTCTTAGACAGGTTGTAGACAAGTCCATTGAATACAACAAACCAGCTTAACTTTGGTTTATTGATTTGCAGAAGGCGTTCGATAGGATTCGGTTAACAGATGCAATAAACCGGATCTACAAACTGGGGATTTCTTCCAGCTTAATAAAAACAACTGAAAACATTTATTCCAACAACTATATCCAAGCAAAAACTGGTTCCAGGTTAACTACGTGCATAGAAGTAATACTGGTATTAGACAAGGTGACTCTTTGAGTCCGTTATTTTTTAATATCGACATGGGTGAGGTGATAAAGATGGTATTGGCTGGTAGTGCGTTTTAACGATATTATTTGGAAAAACAAACATATAGGAAAAGATTCAAAGGCGAGAATATACAAAACAATAGTGAGACCAATTATGACGTACAGTGCTGAGACAAGATTGGACACATCAGAAACAAAAAGACTTTTGGAAATCACGGAGATGAGAATTCAGCGAAGGATTACAGGGAAGACATTGCGAGACAGAGAGAGAAGTGAAAACATGAGAAAAGTATGTTAAGTGGAGTGCATTAATGAGTGGGTACATAAGAGAAAGCATGAATGGAACGAACACATTGACAGTATGGATGAACGGAAGATCGTGAAAATCGTAAGAGATAAATTACCAGCTGTTAGAAGAAGTATAGTCTCCCATAAGTCAAACCCCTCGTGCAAGTTATAGGAGACAGGCAACGACATGAAGTAGGGGACTGCCTGTAGGAGTGAGTTCTGTGGGGACTGTGTATGCCCCGGGACCGCTACGGTAGCTGTGAGGGTCCTACAGGAACCATGAAAAGTGACGGCTCACGGGGCTCTGGTGACGCTACGATGGGCCCAGCAAGCCAGTAGTGGATTATGCTTTCTGCTTTCAAAAATAGAACGAGCCTCGGCAGGACGGATTTAATCGACGATGAAATGACTATAAACAAGGACTAAGATTTGGAATATTAAATATGCAAACATTGACTGGAAAGGTGGAGGAGATGGAAGACTTGATGGAAAGAAGTAAGTTAGACCTATTGGGGTTAGCTGAAACGAGATGGATATGAAAAGGAAGGAGAGGAAAGGCTACCGACTGTACTGGAGTGGAAATGAGGAGGGAAGGAGAAATGCAGTCGGAATAGTAGTAAGAGATGGATTAAAAGAGGAAGTGAAGAGAATAAGTGATAGGATGATGAAGACCAAAATATCACTCAATCAGGCGACCATGGAGGTAATACAAGTGCATGGGCCGCAGGTGGGCTGCACTTCTGAGGCAGGGAAGTGCACTTTCACCATTACTCTTCATTGTAGTGATGGATGATATAATGAGTACAGTAGCACGAGTAACTGGTGAAAGGAATATGAAAGCTATGGTGTTTGCAGAAGATCTGATGATTTGGGGGAATAAGGAGGAGGAAGTACAAGAGCAGTTGGACGTATGGGAACGAACAGTACAAGAATATGGGATGAAAATTAGTATAAGTAAAAGCGAGATGATTATCACAACTAGAAAGAAGGAGAGAGGAACAACGGGAATAACAATTGGTGGGGAACGATTGAGGAGAGTGGAGAGTTTCAAGTACCTAGGAAGCCTGATACAGGAAGATGGAAAAAACGACAGAGAAATAAACGAGTGGGGGAGAAAAGCAGAAGCATATCGCAAGAGTGTCATTAGCCTGATATGGAGCAAGGATGTATCCCAAATCAGTAAAAAGGCTATATACCAGTCATACTATGTCCCGATCCTGACATATGCGTCAGAAACCTGGGTTATGAAAGGAAGAGAGAAAAGCAAAGTACAAGCTAGTGAGATGAAATTCTTGAGAAACAGTATTGGAGTGACAAAGGTAGACAGGTTAAGAAATGATATGATCAGAGAGTTAATGAAGGAGGAGATAGAGAAATCAAGGCTGAGATGGTATGGACACGTTAAGAGAATGGAGGAGAAGAGGATACCCAGGAGGATACACGATTGAAACTAGAATGAAAGAGACCAAGAGGAAGACCGAGATGCAGATGGCTGAAAGGAGTAGAGGAATGCGTCCAGAAGAAAGGAGAAGACTGGACCAAGGTGAAGACGGAGAGATGGTGGCAAGACAGAAGACGATGGAGAGGCCTAGGTTCCATACAGACCTGTCCAGAGGCTGGAAACTGTCCAAGATGATGATGCTGGTGAGAAGAAATATTTACCGCCCAAGGAAAAGATGGAGCGCCAACATCAGGGTAGACTGAGGTGTACTCAAGTAAACAGGCTTTAGCGGAGAAAGACGGGAAGAAGAAGAAGAAGAAATGTAAGTGCGTAACCTACCTAGAGGCTGGTAGTCCCCGAAGAGGCCAGTGAGTTCGTACTGAGACTCGCCTATGGCCAGTGCGACGTGTGCGGCGTCCAGTCTGAGGTACGGCCGTCCTCCCTCGCCGGTCTCCAGGTGTCCAGAATACGTGACGTCGGCGCCGCCACCATCTGAAATGATCATCACGATAATATAAGAGAAATCATGGCTCGCACGGAAAAATTTAAGTGCTCGTTTTTCCCGCGTGCCGTTCAAGAGTGGAACGGTAGAGAGACAGCATGAAGGTGGTTCATTGAACCATCTGCCAGGCACTTTGTTATGAATAGCAGAGTAATCACGTAGATGTAGATGAAATGAAATCTATAATGTCAGTTTTCTTCCAGCCAAACAAAAAGATATGGAAAGCATATTTTCGGAAAAGATGTCAACAGCCTAGAAATTACATTTGTGTGTCTTTAAAGTGTTTTGTTTTTCTTCTGCTGACCGTATCTAAGACAGGTAATATAGTGTTTAAAATAGTAATGTATCCTAGTCAGTAAAGTATTCTGAGCTAACATAATCTTTGTTTTTTTTTTATAAATACCAGCTCGAGGATGGGGAGTAACAACATACTGAAATGACTTTCAAAATGTGCACCTATTCAGTAATTTTAAAAATTTACTCTTATCTTTGGTGTCTTAATTATTTTCATTTTGATCGTAGACTGATGAACGTTGCAGTTAAAAACGGCGAATTCAAGTGTTAGCTATCGCCTAGGTAATTTCTCCTCGATACTGTAAGAGCTTCACGCATCATTAGACATTTATGTTTCTTTCATCTTCTAACGACTGTGTTACCATCTGTTCGCTTTTTCTGTAGTCTATCTCTTAGCTCACTGATTTTTTTACGTTGCTTTATTTTCATACAAACAATGTACTTCATGCTCTACATGATACAAGGAGTGTTTAATAAATAATGCAATACAATTTTTTTCTCGGGCAGTGTCGGTTGAGAAAAGGCGGAACTACTGTGGTACATCGTGGAATATTCCTGCTTCAGCTCCCATAATCCCATGACGTTCCGATAAATGACGGCGCTATACGTAGCCTTCAAAATGGCGTCTGTAACCGAGGTGCGTTCCAAACAGAGACTGTTATTGAGTTAGTTTTTGCAAAAAACCAGAGCATCGCAGATATTCATAGGGGCTTGCAGAATGTCTACGGAGATCTGACAGTGATCGACAGCACGGTGAATCGTTGACGAAGTGCCTGTGATCTACATCTACATCTACATCCTTACTCTGCAAGCCACCTGACAGTGTGTGGCGGAGGGTTCCCTGAGTACCTCTATCGGTTCTCCCCTCTATTCCAGTCTCGTATTGTTCGTGGAAAGAAAGATTGTCGGTATGCCTACGTGTGGGCTCTAATCTCTCTGATTTTATCCTCATGGTCTCTCGCGAGATATGCGTAGGAGGGAGAAATATACTGCTTGATTCCTCGGTGAAGGTATGTTCTCGAAACTTTAACAAAAGCCCGTACCGAGCTACTGAGCGTCTCTCTTTCAGAATCTTCCACTGGAGCACACCTGAAATGACGCGATTACTAAATGATCCTGTAACGAAAAGCGCTGCTCTCCGTTGGATCTTCTCTATCTCTGGTACAGATCCCACACCAGTGAGCAGTATTCAAGCACTGGGCGAACAAGTGTACTGTAACCTACTTCCTTTGTTTTCTGACTGCATTTCCTTAGGATTCTTCCAATGAATCTCAGTCTGGCATCTTCTTTACCGACGATTAATTTTATATGGTCAATCCATTTTAAATCACTCCTAATGCCTACTCCCAGATAATTTATGGAATTAACTGCTTCCAGTTCCTGACCTACTATATTGTAGCTAAATGAGAAACGATCTTCCTTTCTGTGTATTCGCAGCATATTACACTTGTCTACATGGAGATTCTATTGCCATTCCCTGCACGATGCGTCAATTCGTTGCAGATCCTCCTGCATTTCAGTACAATTTTCCATTGTTACAACCTCTCTATATACCATAGCATCAGCCGCAAAAAGCCTCAGTGAACTTCCGGTGTTATCCACAAGGTCATATATATATATTGTGAATAGCAACGGTCATACAACACTCCCCTGCGGCACACCTGAAATGACTCTTACTTCGGAAGACTTCTCTCCATTGAGAATGACATGGTGCCTTCTGTTATCTAGGAACTCTTCAATCCAACCACACAATTGGTCTGATAGTCCATATGCTCTTCCTTTGTTCATTAAATGACGGTGGGGAACTGTATCGAACGCCTTGCGGAAGTCAAGAAACACGGCATCTACCTGGGAACCCGTGTCTATGGCCCTCTGAGTCTCGTGGACGAATAGCGCGAGGTGGCTTTCACACGATCGTCTTTTTTCGAAATGCATGATGATTCCTACAGAGTAGATTTCTAGTCTCCAGAAAAGTCCTTATACTCGAACATAATACGTGCTCCAAAATTCTACAACTGATCAACGTTAGAGATATAGGTCTATAGTTCTGCACATCTGTTCGACGTCCCTCCTTGAAAACGGGGATGACCTGTGCCCTATTCCAATCTTTTGGAACGCTGCGCTCTTCTAGAGACCTACGGTACACCGCTGCAAGAAGAGGGGCAAGTTCCTTCACGTACTCTGTGTAAAATCGAACTGGTATCTCATCAGGTCCAACGGCCTTTCCTCTTTTGAGCGATTTTAATTGTTTTCTATCCCTCTGTCATCTATTTTGATATCTACCACTTTGTCATCTGTGCGACAATCTAGACAAGGAACTGCAGTGCAGTCTTCGTCTGTGAAACAGCTTTGCAAAAAGACATTTAGTATTTCGGCCTGTAGTCTGTCATCCTCTGTTTCAGTACCATTTTGGTCACAGAGTGTCTGGACATTTTGTTTTGATCCACCTACCGCTTTGACATAAGACCAAAATTTCTTAGGATTTTCTGCCAAGTCAGTACATAGAACTTTACTTTCGAATTCATTGAACGCCTCTCGCATAGCCCTCCTCACACTACATTTCGCTTCGCGTACTTTTTGTTTGTCTGCAAGGCTTTGGCTATGTTTATGTTTGCTGTGAATTTCCCTCTGCTCTTCCGTAGCAGTTTTGTAACTCGGTTGCTGTACCACGGTGGCTCTCTTCCATCGTCGCAACAAGGTCGCGCAAACCTGTGCGACCTCCCGAGTGCCGGCTGGCCGCACACAGCTGTCACTCCTGCAATGCTGGGACGTGCGGTCACTCTCACATTCGAGGCGACTGACGGATCATACTCTGACTCGTCGCTGTACAGTGGATCTTTTGGTAGTGTGGCACACTGGTCCACTAGCTGGGGTACTCAGAGGTATGTGCCCGCTGGATTTCTCACTGCCTAAGTGAAGACCATAAAGTGCAACGAAAAGCATCGATGTGAAGCTGCTTGCGTGTTACGCAACAGTACTTGAATGATGGTGAGGTTATTGATACAACAAGATGTTGGCTCAGACGTCGACCACCGGATTGGTCCATGTGGCTGTACGGGGCGTCCCATTAAGGTGGCGTAACACCGTCGCATTCATCGGAGATTATGTTGAAGAAAACGGTGT
The DNA here is from genome assembly GCF_023898315.1 of Schistocerca nitens. NCBI lineage: Eukaryota > Metazoa > Arthropoda > Insecta > Orthoptera > Acrididae > Schistocerca > Schistocerca nitens. The sequence goes on along the minus strand of NC_064620.1, from coordinate 599,376,219 downwards.
TGTTCCCAAAAGACTGGGGAATGTGATGGCGTATTAGAACCCTGAATAAAACCGAACTGCCTTAACACAAATATGTTTTGCATTAGTTATTGAACGGTCCTCGTACATATCAAGTGCTCTGAACTGTCCTTTTTAATGTAATGGTGACGATGAGAACAACTATTTGTTGGATTACGTTAATAAGTCTGCAGTAACATTCACTGGGCGTCCCTTCAACAACTTTCTGTGTACGAAGTAGTGAAAATTATTCACAACGTACTCACGACAGAAGACTTAAGAAAACAGTTACGGCTATTCTTTAGTTTACTAAGTGATTCACATATGATAGTCCTTTTCTAATTATGTTCATCACCCTTGTTATTAGAGACTACAATCTATATTTCTTCTTCTGTATATTAAACGTCCTATCCTGTTACAACTTTATATTGGTCAAGTGCAGTAGTTACGCCGGAATACTGAATCGTTGATTATCATTGTATTAAAAAATAGCACAAAATTCTTCCAGGATGTGTTCTGGAAATTACAGGAGATCATAAAGGTATACCAAATTCAGATAATCAACTCTGACTTATTCTCAGAAAATAATGTACAAAGCTGACACCAGTTCTGACACAGAAAGTTACCATTTAGCTGTCCCTGTTGTTCAGTGAATGACGGTGGTATTTCTGGGATAAGATATATGAAAATATTTGACTGGGTTTCAGCATCGCTCTCATTACTCTTTCCTCCCGCCTCACGCTTTTAGATTAAGTACCCAACTCACTTCCATATTTTTTCCTTTTTATGCCGTGACAAGATATTGTTCAATGAGGATACTCACTCATAGTAACCTTGAAGAGCCCAGTACCTTCCAGAGGTATGCCAAGTATGCGGGCGGCCAGAGTATATGTGCCTTCTAATGTGCTGGCGCCATCGATGTGGGTAACGACGCGGATGCGTTGGTTAATGGTATCCACTCTGGAAAAGGGAACACAATGCGGTGAGACGAACTACCGAGAAAAAAGAGAAAGAGATGGGAACTGTAAAAGTTACTAACGGCACAATATGGATGAAGTTAGAGGAAGATAACTTAGCCAAGTCATAAACTTTCTTTAAAGAAAACTGTTAATTGTTCCTGAGATTACCCAACAAAAAAGTGAGAGAGAGATGGAATATTAGCGAGTGCGTCCCCTATTTCGTGTGTAATCTGCAATACTTGGAGGAACTTGTTGCAGCATTTCGCCGTTAGTATGTCTTGTGCCTTAAATTAAGAATGCGGTTGTTTCAAACAACAGATACCGATCCTGTTAAATATGAACAACTGAAGCGTATTATTGGACTACTACATTCGTTGTGAGACAGTTCTGACCAATGTTCCTATTATGTGTATCATATAAGCGGACGTTGGTGGGCGCGTTGCTACACTTGAAAGATAAAGTCTGTTCAGATTTGGCGCCTTTCACATGAGAGTGGCACTGGCAGCGCCAATATGAGGGTGGAAATCCGATTTGTTTCAAATACACGCTGCAACCGTCGTGAGCGTTATAGTTACATAATGTTGGACGTGGCTAGAAGCTATTAGTCGAGAATGCTTTTAAGGCGACAAAGACACCATTATCAGCACCTCACACAGTTTAAACAAACGCGACGTGGAAAACCGACACGTGTAGAAGTTCAGCGTGTGCTTGTTATCTTCCACCAGCTGAACAATATCTTCCAGTTCATGCACACTCTCTTCTACAGGTCCGCAAAGCCGGTCGCGGTGGCCGAGCGGTTCTAGGCGCTTCAGACCGGAACCGCGCGACTGCTACGGTCGCAGGTTCGAGTCCTGCCTCGGGCATGACTGTGTATGATGTCCTTAGGTTAGTTAAGTTTAAGTAGTTCCAAGTTCTACGGGACTGATGACCTCCGATGGGAAGTCCCATAGTGCTCAGAGCCATTTGAACCATTTTAAGCTCCGCAAATGACATACGGCGATTTCTTCGTACCACTCCAGTCTTACGTAGGTTTGTAAAAACAGGAGTAAACACTCTTGACTTCGGGTTTTTGCGGTCGGGAAATCGTCCACCGTAATCTTTACAAGCATGAGTAGCGCATCCGTTACAAAACCCGTATATAAATACCATATCGGCTTTCTCGGGGATTGCAAATAAGTGCGGCATGTTCAAACGATAAACAGAATTAGCTAAGAATTACCATTATAATCACAAGTGCAACATTTAACAGTGCAAACTGAAGCACAGCTCTAAATTCAACATCAAAACAAAAATGACATTTCCTAAAACACCCTATAGCATCCAGAGGTGTAATAGTATTCTTAGTGAAGACTGTACTGGTTGGTCAAGAATTCGCGAATCTGCATGAACCATCTGGTTCTCCGAATTCTCTTCGGTGAGATGACTACCTTATCCGTTTCCTTATCGCCCTCTGTGACAGTACTGCAGATAAATGGAGGACATGCACTTTTCGAAAGTTACGATTTACCCTCCAGGTAACGTGATTCGCTCATTATCATTAAAAATAATGATGTACACTGAGGCGACAAAAGTCAGGAGATACCTCCTGATATCGTGTAGAACCTGATTTTGTGTGGCCCAGTGCAGCAACTCGACGTGCCAGGGACTCAACAAGTCGTCGGGAGTCCCGTACAGAAATACTCAGCCATGCTGCCTTTATAGCAGCTCAAAATCGCGAAAGTGTTGCCGTTCCAGGTTTTGTTGTCGGGAGATTTTGCTCTAATTGTCAAAAATATTCTTCAAAGTAATCACTATCAATTGTGGCCCAGTGACATGGCGTACTGTCATCCATAAAAATTCCATTGTTCTTTGGGAACACGAAATCCACGAATGGCTGAAGATGATCTAAAAGTAGCCGAACATAACCAATTCCGGTTAAGGATCGGTTCTGTTGAACCAGAGGATCAATCTATTCCACGTAAACACAGCCCACAACATTGGGGAACCACCACCAGCTTGCACATAGCCTTGTAGGCAACTTAGGCAACACGAGTCCACGGCTTCGTGGGATGTGCGCCACACTGGAACCCTACCATCAGCTTTCACCAACTGAAAACGGGACTCATCTCACCGGGTCACGGTTTTCCTGTATGGTCACGAGCCCAAGAGAGACGCTCGGGAGAGTGCTGACCCACACGCCCCTACATATCCGCGTCCAGTGACGCCTGTGGGTTGAATGTGACACGGCGGCCGGTCAGTACCGTTGGACCTTCATGGCCTGTTCGGGCGGAGTTTAGTTGTAGTTGCTTGTCAGTTAGCGCTGACAGCTCAACGCAAGCGCCACTGCTGTCGGTCGTTGAGTAAAGGCCGTCGGCCACTGGAATGTCCGTGAGGAAAGATAAGGCCTGAAGTTTGTTATTCTCGACACACCCTTGACACAGTGGGTCTAGGAATATTGAATTCGCTAACGATTTCGAAACGTAATGTCCCATGCGTGTAGCTCCAACTACCACTCCACATTCAAGGACTCTTAATTTCCGTCTTGCGGCCATATGACGTTGGAAGTCTTTTCACAGGAATCAACTGATTACAAATGTCAACTCCGCCAATGCAATGCCCTGTTGTAGCTTGTGTATGCCATATGACAGTCATCTGTGTAAGCTAATCAGCCAAAAATTTTAATGACCTTACCTTATAGTTGGTATGTCGACCTTTAGCACGCATAACAGCGGCGAAACCTCGTGACGTGGATGCAATGATGTCTTGAAAGATCGCTGGAGGGAGTTAGCACCACATCTGCGCACACAAATCACCTAACTCTCGTAAATTCCGGGTAGAGGGGCAATAAGCTCTGACGCCCTGCTCAGTCACATCACAGATGTGTTCGATGGGATTCAGATCCGACGAATTGAGAGACCAGCACATTATCTGGAACTCGCCACTGTGTTCGTCGATCCAACCCATCACACTCCTGGCCTTGTAACGCGTTGCAATGTCTTGTCGAAAAATACCTTCGCTCTCGAGAAACATGATAGCCGCGGAGTGGCCGCGCGGTTGGAGGCGCAATGTCACTGATTGCTCGGCCCCTTCCGCCGGAGGTTCGAGTCCTCCCTCGTGTGTTGTTCTTAGCATAAGTTAGTTTAAGTAGTGTGTAAGACTAGGGACCCATAACCTCAGCAGTTTGGTCCTTTAGGAATCCACACACATTTGAACATGATAGCCATGAAGGGGTGTACGTGGTCTGCAACCAGTCGACGGTACTAATTGGCCGACATGGTTCCTTGCATGAGCTCCACTGTATCTGCGGATGCCCACCTGAATGTTTCCCAGAGCATAATGGATCCACCGCCAAATTTTCTCCATCCCGTAGTATACATGTCAAGGAGCACTTGCCTGGAAGAGGACGGATACGCCCTCTCCCATGGGCACGATGAAGAAGGTATCGGGATTCCTCGGTCGATTCAACGCTCTGCCAGCGCGCCAACGTCCAATTTCGATGGTCACGCACCCATTTCAGTTGTATATGCCGGTGTCGTGGTGTTAATATTGGCACATGCATAGGTCGTCGGCTGCGGAGGCCCATCCTTAGGAGCGTTCGGTGCACTGTGTCTTCTGACACACATGTACCCTGCCCAGCATTAAAGTCTGACGTTAGTTCCGCCATAGTTCGCCGCCTGTCCTGTTTTACCAGTCTGCCCAGCCTACGACGTCCGACACCTGTAATGAGGGGTGGCCGCCCAGCTCCAAGACGTCTCCACGTGGTTTCACTTTGGTTTCGCCACGTGTTGAAGACACTCACCACAGCACTCCTAGAGCGCCCCACGAGTCGTGCAGTTTCCGAAATGCTCGTGCCGAGCCCCCAGGCCATCATAACCTGCCTTCCGCATTCTACACACGGGCAGCACGCTCACTGGTTCTACATGCACTGTGCGTTTGTCTGACTGGCAGACATTCCTCGCCAAGTGATGTTGTTATCCCCTAGACGGGTTTATATCGACAGCTGGTCAGAGGTCATACTGTTCTGGTTGATGAGAGTATCTGCATATCACTGTCCCGTGACTTTCGTCACTTTAGTGTAAATTATGTTGGCAACTGTGGATACAAATTGTGCAGTGCAGAACGACGAAGTTACGCTTTCAAATTTGAGCCCATATGGAAGTGAAAATTAGAGAAATGGGCCCATCATCCTTTCGTGAATCTTCGTACATACGATGTGGATCTGCTGTACAGATCAAGCGGTTCACCGTAAGATCAACATTCTCTTGAGCATGCATACATTCTACTATCTTAAACTCGACGAATAAGGGCTTTAGGCCCTTATTGTTCTCAGTGCCTCAATTCATCAGTTCCAAAATAATTATTGGCCTGTGCAGGAGCCAAGTTTGGTATCTACCCCAATCTTGGTGTAAAAGCTTATTACGAGCCACATTCATCTCGAGAAAGCAGTCCTTCATATGGAGCCCATAGTGCTGCTCGCGCCATGCCGAGCACGAAAGGCCCTTTCCAGTGGTGAACAAGCAACAGCACTGTATGCCGGTGTGCATAGGGTCTGCAGTGTTTTATGGGTCTGTCTCACCATGAGGAGTCATCTCCTGAAGTCGCGGCTCACTAGCCTCAGTGCAAAAATCTCGATGTGGGGCTGCTTCTAAAGGCACCAATGGCCAAATAACCAACCGACTTCCTTTTGGTGCACCACGTCCAACATTTTTAAATAAGTGGGTCGTGCAGACCCATGTTCCTTGCTCCCAAATTCAAAACAAGATTGCACGAATACCCAGTTAACTGTATCAGGCAAACTCGGTTTGCTTCCCATAGATGATGACTAAGAAATTTTAAAGTACTGAGTGCTTTCAGGGACAGCCTTTTCACGTCCTTAAGGTGTGACAACAGTGTAAGTCGATAGTCAAATGTGACCCCCTAAATCCTCACCGTTCTTTAAACGTAAGAACAGTGTACTCCAGCTGTACCTAACCAGAGTTTAAAACAGAAGATGAACGATTGAAAGGAACACACATTGACTACTCGATGGACAAAATGAAACCGACCTTCAGTACCAGTTCCTCCAAACGTCGAGCAGTCAGTTGCAACTGACGACTTTTTATTGCAAGCCTCGAGGTAGAATAAGAGACAGAGACACTGTCAACAAACGAAGATCACTGTACTAGATATTTAACTACTGACGTGATACTACTAATAGCAGTGGCAAAGACAGTAAACCCTAAAACACTATCTCGAGGGACACAGTTATACTGGTCAAAGCGGTCAGAGAGGACAACGCCATCATGATACCTAAAGGAGCGCGCTGAGAGTAAGGATCGTACAAAGATAGGAATCGAAAACCTCATTCACTCCGAGCTGCCAGACAAACTACGTCCCCAAATAGTATTGTAGGCCTTCTAGATGTCCAAAAATATACCCATTAGTAGATGACCTCGCCTTGAAAGCTTTTGGATCTGGTTACCAAAGGTGGAGTGACTCCAGCTGAACTCACACTGAAAGCGACTAAGGAATTGCCCGGATTCTAAGGCCCAGACAACCTGGCGGTTGTCCATCCTCTCTAAGCAAGTGAGGGTAGCACTACGATAACTGTAGCAGTATAAGCGCTCCTTCCCGTGTTTGTAAACTTGTCTCTCTCCACGAGTCTTCGCGACTGACCTGAAGCAAAAATGAGGTTAAAAAGAGCAGCAGAATTTGAATCACGATTTGTTAAACGGACTTAGCTTCAGTTTTACCTTTTTCTGTCAAGTAAGTTGTCCGGATCTTGACACATAAATACACAGATCAACGTTAAAAGGACTTTACGACTACCAGTCCTTGAACAAAACGAAGCCTTCAGTCTTTTCATGCAGTGTCAGAAGAAGTTGATTCAAGGACTTAAGTTCTTTTAACACTGAATGAAAGCGATTACACATGGAAATAATAGTCTAATTTCTGACTACAAATGTAATGGAGAAGAAGCTGAATTTATCTTTTTTTTATTATTCACGATTATTTCAGAGTTTTAACATGGTTGACTTAGGTGAAATGGTAGTCCCCTAAGAACACAATGGGAAGATAATGAGACTTACTGAAGGCTGTCCACGACGGAGCGTCCCAGTCCGGTGTAGCGGCCGTTGTCCAGGCGGAATGCGACGTCTAGCCCTCTGGACTTGGAGTGCCACGTCAAGGGAGGCAGCTGATCCATAGGGTCGATTGGTGTAGCGCCGATCGGTGGGAATCCTGCGTGCAGGGTAAGGTTTCAACAGTAAGACTGCTGCGTCTTTGGAGCTTTTTGGACTACTTTTAGTGCGGTTGAGCCTAGGATGGCGAGTAGAAGAATGTGTGATTGTTGTAACTTACAAAAGTAACCAGAGCGCAAAGTAAAGGAGAAAAATGCTACGTGCCCTTAATAACATCCAACATTTGTTTTTTACGAACTATCTGAGTCAGAAACAGTGATAATATGGATATACGTATATAATGAACAACTTCTCATTAGTCGTGATCGACGAAGCTAATGTAATACCTGTTAACTACGTGCATTTCAAAGTCGTAACTCAGCGACTTGAAGTAAGTGACTCAGTATAGAAAACCATCGTTTCAAGCACCAAATGGTTCTCTTGTGTTCTGATAATGAGACTTTCTGAGATCGATGGCAATGCATGTCTTCGTGATGAAAAATGTGTGCAGCAGTAATATAGGGTGATTCAATGGTGATGGCGCAAATTCACAGGGATGGTGGAGAAGGGTAAACTCGAGGTGAGGCACCCTGGTCTGGGAACGAAAGAGTCGAAAGTAATACACGAGAAACGTTCTGGTACCTCTGAGAGTGGAATGCATGCACCGGCACTGTTGTTGCTAAGATTGTAGTCTATGCATCTTTCAAAGGTGGCAGTACGGACCAAAAGAACAAAAATACAACTAGTATACTTGGACTTTAAAATATATACCTTAAGACCTATGAGCAACTGCTCATCTTCGATACTATGAAACACATCTCTTCTACTTCAAGATTTTTCACAGTGTCGAAGATGAGCAAGTGCTCGAAGTTCTTAAATAATTGCGACTTAGAGCCCATGTTTACTAGATGTTTTTCTCTTGTTTTCGTCCATACTACCCTCTCTAAAAGCTGACTGCCCTACAATCTTAGCGAAAGCAGTACCGATACATGTAATCCGTTGTCAGAGTTATCAAAAGAATTTTCGCAAACCCTTTGCTTTCCATATTGTTGGAGGAGGTAGTATGGACAAAACAAGGGAAAAAGGTCTAGTAAACATGGCTCGCTCAGTACAAGAGGTGTGTATTCGCCCAGTTCACAAGGTGTTTCAAGAAGGACTTTACAACTTTAAAAATTCATATAAATTTATTGAAACAAGATATAAAGCTGGGTTTATTGTTATTTTGTAGGAAAACAGATCAAATTTCTTTTTACCTTAAACTAAAGTTGTATGTGGCTTCTGTTGGTTATCCTGTTCACATCCCATCGGAAGTCAATTTTTTTCCCAAAGTCGCTCTAGCACTTCAGTTGTTACTTGCTCAGTGGCGGCGTAAGTTCTTGGTCTAAGTTCAGGTAGAGAAGCTGGCACAGGAGGTACAAACACGATATCCTTGATGAATCCCCATAAAAAAGTAGAGTGGTGTCACGTTTTGCGAACCTGGGGACCATGCAATTGGAGTATCATGGCCAGCCCATTGATGTGGAAAGCGGTCGCTGAGAGAATCCCAGTCATCAGCCAGGTAAGGGGATGGTGCACCATCTTGCAGGAAGTAAACATTTCGTTCTTGGTCATCCTCGTCGATCTGTGATATCACAACTTGTTGATAAAACATTGCCTCACTCTCTCAACGACGTCGTCAGATCAGCTTAGACGACCTGAAGATTTCCCATGTTTTACTGAGCACCCTGTTTCTACAAACCATTTATACCACTCGTAAATTGTAGGCCTGCTATGAGGATCTTTAGAGTACTTGGTACGGAAACTACGCTGAATTGTTGTCGCCCACATCGATTCTTCAAACCAAAACTCAAAGCTAGCACGTTCGGGTCCAGTGAGGGCAGCCATCTTTAACGCAACTGCCACTAGCGCTCCTTACGGTGCGATTCTGCACTAGCGAACTACGCGAGACAAAACTTGATGTTTATAATACACTTTTCAATATGCACTCTGTGAGTGCTAATTATGTCAAAGTAAAGGTCAATAGTCAAACAAAAGTATGCTAAGCTTGCTAAAGCAAAATGAGAAACTATTTGGATAAAAACAGAAATCAAACTACAATATAAGAAGAAAGATAATCTTATTTGTATGTAATTTTCTTTATTTGGTTTTAGACTAATTTCATACACTAGCAAAGAGATATTTTACTGTACCCATATCGACTATACAGCATCTGTAAGTTAACATCGTTATGTCTGTAAGCTCTTTGCAACTATTGTTCTCGTTTGTATTATAAAGCTGGGCCACGTTTTGTAAACATTATTCGAGTGTGCTGCGTATGTAATTAAGATGATGAGGTTGAAAGTGACGTCCATTGACTGGAATACCACTCACATAGTGCATATTGAAAAGTGAATTAAGCTTGCGTTCGAAAACATAAACGCACGAATATTTCGTCAGGCAGAACTACACAGCTCGTAAGTGCACTAACCTTCACGTTTACTAAGTCTAAATCTAATTGCATGAGCAATTAGATTTTGTAAAAGAAGTAAATCATTCGTAAAAATACCATTACTGTTATGACAACAAAAATATTTCTTTTCTTTCCCAGTGCAGCAAACGAATAACAAAAACAAAACTAGGTCAACTAAGAATCCTTGTGACTGCCATCTGAAGATGGATTTCTAAAGGAAAATCCGAAGCCGGTGATGGTCTGAAGATAATAAACCTTTTTTAAACCATACATGTTGCTGGTAGCTGTTTTTTATGAATTATAAACCTTAAGTACAACAGCCACGTTTCGCAACATGTCGACTTTCGGCAAAATAGCGTTAAGCTTACCTAGCCAGGTAATGAGAATGTTACATGCGTTCAAAAAATGTCAGATTGATATAATGAATACAATTAACAACATAAAATTCAACAAAAGATGTCTGTTAGAAGAAGTGAGCCCAAATTATCTTAAAGTTAAGGTCAATAGTCAAACAAAAGCTGCTAAGCTTGCTAAAGCAAAATTTGAAATTATTTCGATAAAAACAGAAATCAAATTACAATATAAGAAGAAAGATAATCTTATTTGTATGTTATTTTATTTATTCCGTTTTAGATTAATTTCATACACTAGCAAAGAGATATTTTACTGTACCCATATCGACTATACACCATCTGTAAGTTAACATCTTTATGACTGTAAGCTCTTTGCAAATATTGTTCTCGTTTAAAGTATGAAGCTGGTCCACATTTTGTACATGTTATTCGTGTGTGCTGCGTGTGTAATTAAGATGATGAGGTTGAAAGTGACATCCATTGACTGGAATAGTACTCACATTGTATATATTGAAAAGTGTAAATATACCATTACTGATATGACAACAAAAATATTACTTTTCTTTCCCAGTGCAGCAAACGAATAACAAAATCAAAACTATTTCCAACTAAAAATGCTTGTAACTGCCGTCTGAAGATAGATTTGTAAAGAAAAATCCGAAACCAGTCATGGTCTGAAGATAATAAACCTTTTTTAAACCATACATGTGGCTGGTAGCTGTTTTTTGTGAATTATAAACCTTAAGTACAACAGCCACGTTTCGCAACATGTCGACTTTCGACAAAATAGCGTTAAGCTTACCTATCCAGGCAATGAGAATCTTACATGCGTTCAAAAAATGTAAGATTGATGTAATGAATACAATTAACAACATAAAATTCCACAAAAGATGTCTGTTAGAAAAAGTGGCCCCAAATTATGTTATAGTTAAGGTCAATAGTCAAACAAAAGATGCTAAGCTTGCTAAAGCAAAATGTGAAACTATTTGGATAAAAACAGAATTCAAATTACAATATAAGAAGAAGGAAAATGTTATTTGTATGTAATTTTATTTATTCCGTTTTAGATTAATTTCATACACTAGCAAAGAGATATTTTACTGTACCCATATCGACTATACAGCATCTGTAAGTTACCATCATTATGATTGTAAGCTGTTTGCAAATATTGTTCTCATTTGTATTATGAAGCTGGGCCACGTTTTGTAAACGTTAATCGAGTGTGCTGCGCATGTAATTAAGATGATGAGGTTCAAAGTGACGTCCATTGACTGGAACAGCACTCACATAGTGCATATTGAAAAGTGAATTATGCTTGCGTTCGAAAACATAAACGCACGAATATATCGTCAGGCTGAACTACACAGCTCGTAAGTAAACTAACCTGCACGTTTACTAAGTGCAAATAACTGTCTCATGAGCAATTAGATTTTGTAAAAGAAGTAAATCTTTCGTAAAAATACCATTATCGATATGACACGAAAAATATTTCTTTTCTTTGCCAGTGCAGCAAACGAATAACAAAAACAAAACTAGGTCCAACTAAGAATGCTTGTAACTGCCATCTTAAGATGGATTTGTCAAGAGAAATACGAAACCGGTCATGGTCTGAAGATAATAAACCTTTGTAAACCATACATGTGGCTGGTAGCTGTTTTTTATGAATTATAAACCTTGTGTACAACAGCCACTTTTCTCAACATGTCGACATTCGACAAAATAGCGTTAAGCTTACCTAGCCAGGAAATGACAGTGTTACATGCGTTCTAAAAATGTAAGAACATGTCATGATAACAATTAACAACATAAAATTCAACAAAAGATGTCTGTTACAAAAAGTGACCCCAAATTATGTTAAAGTTAAGGTCAATAGTCAAACAAAAGTTGCTAACCTTGCTAAAGCAAGATGTGAAACTATTTGGATATAAACAGAAATCAAATTACAATATAAGAAGAAAGATAATCTTATTTGTGTGTAATTTTATTTATTCCATTTTAGATTAATGTCATACACTAGCAAAGAGATATTTTACTGTACCCATGCCGACTATACAGCATCTGTTAGTTAACATCGTTATGTCTGTAATCTCTTTGCAAATATTGTTTTCGTTTGTATTATGAATCTGGGCCACGTTTTGTAAACGTTATTCGTGTGTGCTGCGTGTGTAATTAAGATGATGAGGTTGAAAGTGATGTCCATTGGCTGGAATAGCACTCACTTAGTGCATATTGGAAAGTTTATTAAGCTTGCGTTCGAAAACATAAACGCCCGAATATTTCGTCAGGCAGAACTACACAGCTCGTAAGTACACTAATCTTCACGTGTACTAAGTCTAAAAAACTATCGCATGAGCAATTAGATTTTGTACAACTAGTAAATCTTTCGTAAAAATACCTTTACCGACATGACAACAAAAATATTTCTTTTCTTTCCCGATGCAGCAAACGAATAACAAAAACAAAACTAGGTCCAACTAAGAATGCTTATGACTGCCATCTGAAGATGGATTTGCAAAGAAAAATCCGACATTGGTCATGGTCTGATGATAATAAACTTTTTTTTTAAACCATACATGTTGCTGGTAGCTGTTTTTATACATTATAAACCTTAACAACAACAGCCACGTTTCTCAACATGTCGACTTTCGACAAAATAGCGTTAAGCTTACCTAGCCAGGTAATGAGAATGTTACATGCGTTCAAAAAATGTAAGAATGATGTAATGAAAACAATTAACAACATAAAATTCAACAAAAGATGTCTGTTAGAAAAACTGACCCCTACTATGTTATAGGTAAAGTCAATAATCAAACAAAAGTTGCTAACCTTGCTAAAGCAAAATGTGAAACTACTTGGATAAAAACAGAAATCAAATTACAATATAAGAAGAAAGATAATCTTATTTGTATGTAATTTTATTTATTCCGTTTTAGATTAATTTCATACACTAGCAAAGAGATATTTTACTGTTCCAATATCGACTATACAGCATCTGTAAGTTAACATCGTTATGTCTGTAAGCTGTATGCAAATATTGTTCTCGTTTGTATAATGAAGCTGGGCCACATTTTGTAAACGTTATTCGTTTGTGAAGCGTGTGTATTTAAGATGATGAGGTTGAAAGTGACGTCCATTGAGTGTAACAGCACTCACATAGTCCATATTGAAATGTGTATTAAGCTTGCATTCGAAAACATAACTGCACGAATATTTCGTCAGGCAGTACTACACAGCTCGTAAGTACACTAACCTGGACGTTTACTAAGTCCAAATAACTATCTCACGAGCAATTAGATTTTGTAAGAGAAATAAATCTTTCGTAAAAATACCATTACCGATATGACAACAAAAATATTGCTTTTCTTTCCCAGTGCAGCAAACGAATAACAAAAACAAAACTAGGTCCAACTAAGAATGCTTGTAACTGCCATCTGAAGATGGATTTGTAAAGAAAAATCCGAAACCGGTCATGGTCTGAAGATAATAAACCTTTTTTAAACCATACATGTGGCTGGTAGCAGTTTTTTATAAATTATAAACCTTAAGTACAACAGCCACGTCTCTCAACATGTCGACTTTCGACAAAATAGCGTTAAGCTCACCTATCCAGGTAGTGGGTATGTTACATGCGTTCAAAAAATGTAAGATTGATGTAATGAAAACTATTAACAACATAAAGTTCAACAAAAGATGTCTGTTAGCAAAAGTGACCCCAAATTGTGTTAAAGTTAAGGTCAATAGTCAAACGAAAGATGCTAAGCTTGCTAAAGCAAAATGTGAAACTATTTGGATAAAAACAGAAATCAAATTACAATGTTAAAAGAAAGGTAATCTTATTTGTATGTAATTTAATTTATTCAATTTTAGATTAATTTCATACACTAGCAAAGCGATAGTTTACTGTACTCATATCGTCTATACAGCATCTGTAAGTTACCATCGTTATGATTGCAAGCTCTTTGCAAATATTGTTCTCGTTTGTATTATGAAGCTGTGCCACGTTTTGTAAGCGTTATTCGTGTGTGCTGCATGTGTAATTAAGATAATGAGGTTGAAAGTGACGTCTACTGACTGGAACAGCCCTCGAAATAGTGCATATTTAAAAGTGTATCAAGCTTGCATTCGAAAACATAAACGTACGAATATTTCGTCAGGCAGAACTACACAGCTCGTAAGTACACTAACCTGCACGTTTACTAAGTCCAAATAACTATCTCATGAGCAATTAGATTTTGTAAAAGAATTAAATCTTTCGTAGAATTACCATTACCTATAGACAACAAAAGCGGCTCTTTTCTTTCCCGGTGCAGCAAACGAATAACAAAAACAAAACTAACTCCACCTAAGAATACTTGTAACTGCCATCTGAAGATGGTTTTGTAAAGAAAAATCCGAAACTGCTCATGGTCTGAAGATAAACATTTTTTAAACCATACATGTGGCTGGTAGCTTTTTTTTATGAATTATAAACCTTAAGTACAACAGCCACGTTTCTCAACATGTCGACTTTCTACAAAATAGCGTTAAGCTTACCTAGCCAGGTAATGAGAATGTTACATGCGTTCAAAAAATGTAAGATTGATGTAATGAAGACAATTAAAAACATAAAATTCAACAAAATGTGTCTGTTAGAAAAAGTGACCCCAAATTATGTTAAAGTTAAAGTCAATAGTCAAACAAAAGCTGCTAAGCTTGCTAAAGCAAAATGTGAAACTATTTGGATGAAAACAGAAATCAAATTACAATATAAGAAGAAAGATAATCTAATTTGTATGTAATTATATTTATTCCGTTTTAGATTAATTTCTTACACTAGCAAAGAGATATTTTACTGTGCCCATATCGACTATACAGCATCTGTAAGTTAACATCGTTATGTCTGTAAACTGTTTGCAAATATTGTTTCCGTTTGTATTATGAAGCTGGGCCACGTTTTGTAAACGTTATTCGTGTGTGATGCGTGTGAAATTAAAATGATGAGGTTGAAAGTGACATCCTTTGACTGGAATAGCACTCACATAGTGCATATTGAAAAGTGTATTAAGTTTGCATTTGAAACATAAAAGCACGAATATTTCGTCAGGCAGAACTACACAGCTCGTAAGTACACTAACCTCCACCATTACTAAGTCCAATTAACTATCTCATGACCAATTAGCTTTTGTAAAAGAAGTAAATCTTTCGTAAAAATACCATTAACGATATGACAACAAAAATATTTCTTTTCTTTCCCAGTGCAGCAAACGAATAACAAAAACAAAACTAGGTCCTACTAAGAATGCTTGTAACTGCCATCTGAAGATGGATTTGTAAAGAATAATCCGAAACCGTTGATGGTCTGAAGATAATAAACCTTTTTTAAACCATACATGTGGCTGGTAGCAGTTTTTTATAAATTAGAAACCTTAAGTACGACAGACACGTTTCGCAACATGTCGACTTTCGACAAAATGGCGTTAAGCTTACCTAGTCAGGTAATGAGAATGTTACATGCGTTCAAAAAAAAGTAAGATTGATGTAATGAAAACTATTAACAACATAAAGTTCAACAAAAGATGTCTGTTAGCAAAAGTGACCCCAAATTGTGTTAAAGTTAAGGACAATAGTCAAACGAAAGATGCTAAGCTTGCTAAAGCAAAATGTGACACTATTTGGATAAAAACAGGAATCAAATTACAATGTTAAAAGAAAGGTAATCTTATTTGTATGTAATTTATTTATTCAATTTTAGATTAATTTCATACACTAGCAAAGCGATAGTTTACTGTACTCATATCGTCTATACAGCATCTGTAAGTTACCATCGTTATGATTGTAAGCTCTTTGCAAATATTGTTCTCGTTTGTATTATGAAGCTGGGCCACGTTTTGTAAACGTTATTCGTGTTTGCTGCATGTGTAATTAAGATAATGAGGTTGAAAGTGACGTCCACTGACTGGAACAGCCCTCGAAATAGTGCATATTGAAAAGTGTATCAAGCTTGCGTTCGAAAACATAAACGTACGAATATTTCGTCAGGCAGAACTACACAGCTCGTAAGTACACTAACCTGCACGTTTACTAAGTCCAAATAACTATCTCATGAGCAATTAGATTTTGTAAAAGAATTAAATCTTTCGTAGAAATACCATTTCCTATAGACAACAAAAACGGCTCTTTTCTTTCCCGGTGCAGCAAATGAATAACAAAAACAAAACTAACTCCAACTAAGAATGCTTGTAACTGCCATCTGAAGATGGATTTGGAAAGAAAAATCCGAAACCGGCCATGGTATGAAGATAATAATCCTTTTTTAAACCATACATGAGGCTGGTAGCTGTTTTATGAATTATAAATCTTAAGTACAACAGCCACGTTTCTCAACATGTCGACTTTCGACAAAATAGCGTTAAGCTTACCTATCCAGGCAATGAGAATGTTACATGCGTTCAAAAAATGTAAGATTGATGTAATGAAAACAATTAACAACATAAAATTCAGCAAAAGATATCTGTTGGAAAAAGTGACCCCAAATTATGTTATAGTTAAGGTCAATAGTCAAACAGAAGATTCTAAGCTTGCTAAAGCAAAATGTGGATCTATTTCGATAAAAACAGAAATCAAATTACAATGTTAAAAGAAAGATATTCTTATTTGTATGTAATTTTATTTATTCAATTTTAGATTAATTTCATACACTAGCAAAGCGATAGTTTACTGTACCCATACCGTCTATACCGCATCTGTAAGTTACCATCGTTATGATTGTAAGCTCTTTGCAAATATTGTTCTCATTTGTATTATGAAGCTGGGCAACGTTTTGTAAACGTTATTCGTGTGCGCTGCGTGTGTAATTAAGATGATGAGGTTGAAAGTGACGTCCATTGACTGGAAGAGCACTCACATAGTGAATATTGAAAAGTGAATTAAGCTTGCGTTCGAAAACACAAACGCACGAATATTTCGTCAGGCAGAACTACACAGCTCGTATGTTAACTAACCTGCACGTTTACTAAGTCCAAATATCTATTTCATGAGCGATTAGATTTTGTAAAAGAAGTAAATCTTTCGTAAAAATACCATTACCGATATGACAACAAAAATATTTCTTTCCTTGCCAGTGCAGCAAAGGAATAACAACAACAAAACTAGGTCCAACTAAGAATGCTTGTAACTGCCATTTTAAGGTGGATTTGTCAAGAGAAATACGAAACCAGTCATGGTCTGAAGATAATAAACCTTTTTTAAACCATACATGTGGCTGGTAGCTGTTTTTTATAAATTATGAACCTTAAGTACAACAGCCACGTTTCTCAACATGACGACTTTCGACAAAATAGCGTTAAGCTTACCTAGCCAGGTAATGAGAATGTTACATGCGTTCAAAAAATGTAAGATTGATGTCATGAAAAGAATTAACAACATAAAATTCAACTAAAGATGTCTGTTACTAAAAGTGACACCAAATTATGTTAAAGTTAAGGTCAATAGTCAAACAATAATTCCTAAGCTTGCTAAAGCAAAATGTGAAACTATTTGGATAAAAACAGAAATCAAATTACAATATAAGAAGAAAGATAATCTTATTTGTATGTCATTGCATTTATTCGGTTTCAGATTAATTTTATACAATAGCAAAGAGATATTTTACTGTACCCATATCGACTATACAGCATCTGTAAGTTACCATCGTTATGTCTGTAAGCCCTTTGCAAATATTGTTCCCGTTTGTATTATGAAGTAGGACCACGATTTGTAAATGTTATTCGTGTGTGCTGCGTGTGTAATTAGAATGATGAGGTTGAAAGTGACATCCATTGAATGGAATAGCACTCACATAGTAAATATTGGAAAGAGTATTAAGCTTGCGTTTGAAACATAAAAGCACGAATATTTCGTCAGGCAGAACGCCACAGCTCGTAAGTACACTAACCTTCACGTTTACTAGGTCTATAAAACTATCTCATGAGCAATTAGATTTTGTTAAAGAAGTAAATCTTTCGTAAAAATACCTTTACTGATATGACAACAAAAATATTTCTCTTCTTTCAAAGTGCAGCAAACTAATAACAAAATCAAAACAAGTCTAACTAAGAATGCTTGTATCTGCCATCTGAAGATGGATTTGTAAAGATAAATCCGAAACCGGTCATGGTCTGAATATAATAAACCTTTTTTAAACCATACACGTGGCTGGTAGCTGTTTTTTGTGAATTATAAACCCTAAGTACAACAGCCACGTTTCTCAACATGTCGAATTTCGACAAAATAGCGTTAAGCTTACCTAGCCAGGTAATGAGAATGTTACATGCGTTCAAAAAAAGTAAGATTGATGTAATGAAAACATTTAACAACATAAAATTCAACAAAATATGTCTGTTAGCAAAAGAGACCCCAAATTATGTTAAAGTTAAGGTCAATAGTAAAACAATAATTCCTAAGCCTGCTAAAGCAAAATTTGAAACTATTTGGATAAAAACAGAAATCAAATTACAATATAAGAATAAAGATAATCTTATTGGTATGTAATTTTATTTATTCGGTTTCAGATTAATTTCATACACTAGCAAAGAGATATTTTACTGTGCCCATATAGACCATACAGCATCTGTAAGTTAACATCATTATGTCTGTTATCTATTTGCAATATTGTTCTCGTTTGTATTATGAATCTGGGCCACGTTTTGTAAGCGTTATTCGTGTGTGCTGCGTGTGTAATTAAGATGATGAGGTTGAAAGTGACGTCCATTGAGTGGAACAGCACTCACATAGTGCATATTGAAATCTGTATGAAGCTTGCGTTCGAAAACATAAACGCACGAATATTTCGTCAGGCAGAACTACACAGCTCGTAAGTGCACTAATCTGCAAGTTTAATAAGTCCAAATAACTATCTCATGAGCAATTAGATTTTGTAGAAGAAGTAAATCTTTCATAAAAATACCATTACCGATATGACAACAAAAATATTTCTTTTCTTTCCCAGTGCAGCAAACGAATAACAAAAACAAAACTAGGTCCAACTAAGAATGCTTGTAACTGCCATCTGAAGATGGATTTGTAAATAAAAATCCAAAACCGGTCATTATCTGAAGATAATAAACCTTTTTCAAACCATACATATGGCTGGTAGCTGTATTATTGTGAATTATAAACCTTAAGTACAACAGCCACTTTTCTCAACATGTCGACTTTCGACAAAATAGCGTTAAGCTTACGTAGCCAGGTAAGGAGAATGTTACATGCTTTCAAAAAATGTAAGATTGATGTAATGAAGAAATTAACAACATAAAATTCTACAAAAGATGTCTGATAGGAAAAGTGACCCTAAATTATGTTAAACTTAAGGTCAATAGTAAAACAAAAGATACTAAGTTTGCTAAAGAAAAATGTGAAACTATTTGGATAAAAACAGAAATCAGATTAGAATATAAGAAGAAAGATAATCTTATTTGTATGTAATTTTATTTATTCCGTTTTAGATTAATTTCATACACTAGCAAAGAGATATTTTACTGTACCCATATCGACTATACAGCATCTGTAAGTTAATGTCGTTATGTCTGTAAGCTGTTTGCAAATATTGTTCCCATTTGTATTATGAAGCTGGGCCACGTTTTGTAAGCGTTATTCCTGTGTGCAGCATGTGTAATTAAAATGATGAGTTTCAAAGTGACATCCATTGATTGGAATAGCACTCAAATAGTACATATTGAAAAGTGTATTAAGCTTGCTTTTGAAAACATAAACGCACGAATATTTCGTCAGGCAGAACTACACAGCTCGTAAGTACACTAACCTGCAAGTTTACTAAGTCTAAAAAACTATCGCATGAGCAATTAGATTTTGTACAACTAGTAAATCTTTCGTAAAAATACCTTTACCGACATGACAACAAAAATATTTCTTTTCTTTCCCGATGCAGCAAACGAATAACAGAAACAAAACTAGGTCAAACTAAGATTGTTAAAGCTTGGTAAAGCAAAATGTGAAACTATTTGGATAAAAACAGAAATCAAATTACAATATAAGAAGAAAGACAATCTTATTTGTATGTAATTTTTTTTATTCCGTTTTAGATTAATTTCATACACTAGCAAAGATATATTTTACTGTACCCATATTGGCTATGCAGCAACTGTAAATAACATCGTTATGTCTGTAAGCTCATTGCAAATACTGTTCCCGTTCGTATTATGAATCTGGGACACGTTTTGTAAATGTTATTTGTGTGTGCTACCTGTGTAATAAAGATGATGAGGTTGAAAGTGACGTCCATTGACTGGAATACCACTCACATAGTACATATTGATAATTTTATTAACCTTGCGTTCCAAAACATCAAAGCACGAATATTTCGTCAGGCAGAACTGAACAGCTCGTAAGTGCACTAACCTGCACGTTAACTAAGTCTATAAAACTATCTCATGAGCAATTACATTTTGTAAAAGAAGTAAATCTTTTGTAAAAATACCATTACCGATATGACAACAAAACTATTTCTTTTCTTTCCCAGTGCAGCAAACGAATAACAAAAACAAAACTAGGTCCAACTAAGAATGCTTGTAACTGCCATATGAAAATGGATTTGTAAAGAAATATACGAAACCGGCCATGGTATGAAGATAATAAACCTTTTTTAACCCGTACATGTGGCTGGTAGTTGTTTTTTGTGAATAATATAAACCTTAAGTACAACAGCCACGTTTCTCAACATGTCGACTTTCGACAAGATAGCGTTAAGTTTACCTAGCCAGGTAATGAGAATGTTACATGCGTTCAAAAAATGTAAGACTGATGTAATGAAAACAATTAACAACATAAAATTCAGCAAAAGATGTCTGTTAGAAAAAGTGACCCCAAGTTGTGTTAAAGTTAAGGTGAATAGTCAAACAAAAGCTGTTAAGCTTGCTAAAGCAAATTGTGAAACTATCTGGATAAAAACAGAAATAAAATGACATTATAAGAAAAAAAAATCTTATTTGTATGTAATTTTATTTATTCGGTTTTACATTAATTGCATACACTAGCAAAGAGATATTTTACTGTACCCATATCGACTATACAGCATCTGTAAGTTAACATCGTTATGTCTGTAATCTCTGTGCAAATATTGTTCTTGTTTGTATTATGAAGATGGGCCACGTTTTGTAAGCGTTTTCGTGTGTGCTGCGTGAGTAATTAAGATGATGAGGTTGAAAGTGACGTCCATTGACTGGAACAGCACTCACATAGTGCATATTGAAATGTGTATGAAGCTTGCATTCGAAAACATAAACACACGAATATTTCGTCAGGCAGAACTACACAGCTCGTAAGTACACTAACCTGCACGTTTACTAAGTCCAAATAACTATCTCATGAGCAATTAGATTTTATAAAAGAAGTAAATCTTTCGTAAAAATACCATTACCGATCTTACAACAAAAATATTTCTTTTCTTTCCCAGTGCAGCAAACGAATAACAAAAACAAAACTAGGTCCAACTAAGAATGCTTGTAACTGCCATATGAAAATGGATTTGTAAAGAAATATACGAAACCGGCCATGGTATGAAGATAATAAACCTTTTTTAACCCGTACATGTGGCTGGTAGCTGTTTTTTGTGAATAATATATACCTTAAGTACAACAGCCACGTTTCTCAACATGTCGACTTTCGACAAGATAGCGCTAAGCTTACCTAGCCAGTTAATGAGAATGTTACATGCGTTCAAAAAATGTAAGATTGATGTAATGAAAGCAATTAACAACATAAAATTCAACAAAAGATGCCTGTTAGAAAAAGTGACCCCAAATTACGATAAAGTTAAGGTCAATAGTCAAACAAAAGCTGCTAAGCTTGCTAAAGCAAAATGTGAAACTTTTTTGATAAAAACAGAAACCAAATTACATTATAAGAAGAAAGATAATGTTATTTTTATGTAATTTTATGTATTCGGTTTTTGATTAATTTCATACACTAGCAAAGACATATTTTACTGTACCCATATCGACTATACAGCATCTGTAAGTTAACATCGTTATGTCTGTAATCTCTGTGCAGATATTGTTCTCGTTTGTATTATGGAGCTGGGCCACGTTTTGTAAGCGTTATTCGTGTGTGCTGCGTGTGTAATTAAGATGATGAGGTTGAAAGTGACTGGAACAGCACTCTAATAGTGCATATTGAAAAGTGTATTAAGCTTGCGTTCGAAAACATAAACGCACGAATATTTCGTCAGGCAGAACTACACAGCCCGTAAGTGCACTAACCTGCACGTTTACTAAGTCTAAAAAACTATGTCATGAGCATTTAAATTTTGTAAAAGAAGTAAATCTTTCGTAAAAATACCTTTACCGATATGACAACAAAAATATTTCTTTTCTTTCAATGTGCAGTAAACGAATAACAAAAACAAAACTAGGTCCAACTAAGAATTCTTGTAACTGCCATCTGAAGATGGATTTGTAAAGAAAAATCCGAAACCGGTCATGGTCTGAAGATAATCAATCTTTTTTAAACCATACATGTGGATGGTAACTCATTTTAATAAATTATAAACCTTAAGTACAACAGCCACGTTTCTCAACAAGTCGACTTTCGACAAAATAGCGTTAAGTTTACCTAGCCAGTTAATGAGAATGTTACGTGCGTTCAAAAAATGTAAGACTGATGTAATGAAAACAATTAACAACATAAAATTCAACAAAAGATGTCTGTTAGAAAAAGTGACCTCAAATTATGTTGAGGTTAGGGTCAATAGTCAAACAAAAGATGCTAAGCTTGCTAAAGCAAATTGCGAAACTATTTTGGTAAAAACAGAAACCAAATTACATTATAAGAAGAAAGATTATCTTATTTATATGTAATTTTATTTATTCGGTTTTAGATTAATTTCATACACTAGCAAAGAGATATTTTACTGTACCCATATCGACTATACAGCATCTGTAAGTTAACATCGTTATGTCTGTAATCTCTTTGCAAATATTGTTCTCGTTTGTATTATGAAACTGGGCCACGTTTTGTAAGCGTTATTCATGTGTGCTGCGTGTGTAATTAAGATGATGAGGTTGAAAGGGAAGTCCATTGACTGGAACAGCACTCACATAGTGTATATTGAAAAGTGTATTAAGCTTGCATTCGAAAACATAAACGCACGAATATTTCGTCAGGCAGAGCTACACAGCTCGTAAGTACACTAACCTGCACGTTTACTAAGTCCAAATAACTATCTCATGAGCAATTAGATTTTGTAAAAGAAGTAAATCTTTCGTAAAAATTCCATTACCGATATGAACACAAAAATATTTCTTTTCTTTCCCAGTGCAGCAAACGCTTAACAAAAACAAACTAGGTCCTACTAAGAATGCTTTTAACTGCCATCTGAAGATGGATTTGTAAAGAAAAATCCGAAACCGGTCATGGTCTGAATATAATAAACCTTTTTTAAACCATACATGTGTCTGGTAGCTGTTTTTTGTGAATTATAAACCTTAAGTACAACAGCCACGTTTCGCAACATGTCGAATTTCGACAAAATAGCGATAAGCTTTCCTAGCCAGGTAATGAGAATGTTACATGCGTTCAAAAAATGTAAGATTGATGGAAAGAAAGCAATTAACAACATAAAATTCAACAAATGATGTCTGTTAGAAAAGGTGACCCCAAATTATTTTAAAGTTAACGTCAATAGTCAAACAAAAGCTGCTAAGCTTGCTAAAGCAACATGTGGAACTATTTGGATAAAAACAGAAATCAAATTACAATATAAGAAGAAAGATAATCTTATTTGCATGTAATTTTATTTATTCCGTTTTAGATTAATTTTATACACTAGCAAAGAGATATTTTACTGTGCCCATATCGACTATACAGCATCTGTAAGTTAACATCGTTATGTCTGTAATCCGTTTGCAAATATTGTTCTCGTTTGTATTATGAATCTGGTCCACATTTTGTAAACGTGATTCGTGTGTGTTGCCTGTGTAATTTAGATGATGAGGTTGAAAGTGACTGGAACAGCACTAACATAGTACATATTGAAAAGTGTTTTAAGCTTGGGTTTGAAACATAAAAGCACGAATATTTCGTCAGGCAGAACTACACAGCTCGTAAGTACACTAACCTGCACGTTTACTAAGTCCAAATAACTATCTCATGAGGAATTAGATTTTGTAAAAGAAGTAATTCTTTCGTAAAAATTCCATTACCGATATGACAACAAGAATATTCCTTTTCTTTCCCAGTGCAGCAAACAAATAACAAAAACAAAACTAGGTCCAACTAAGAATGCTTGTAACTGCCATCTGAAGATGGATTTGTAAAGAAAAATCCGAAACCGGCCATGGTATGACGATAATAAACCTTTTTGAAAACATACATGTGGCTGGTAGCCTTTTTTGTGAATTATAAAACTTAAGTTCAACAGCCATGTTTCTCAACATGTCGACTTTCGATAAATTAGCGGTAAGCTTACCTAGCCAGGTAATGAGAATGTTACATGCGTTCAAAAAATGTAAGAATGATGTAATGAAGACAATTAACAACATAAAATTCAACAAAAGGTGTCTGTTAGAAAAAGTGACCCCAAATTATGTTAAAGTTAAAGTTAATAGTCAAACAAAAGCTGCTAAACTTGTTAAAGCAATATGTGAAACTATTTGGATAAAAACTGAAATCAAATTACAATATAAGAAGAAAGATAATCTTATTTGTATGTAATTTTATTTATTCGGTTTTAGATTAATTTCGATATTTTACTGTACCCAAATCGACTATACAGCATCTGTAAGTTAACATCGTTATGTCTGTAATCTTTTTGCAAATATTGTTCTCGTTTGTATTATGAAGCTGGGCCACATTTTGTAAACGTTATTCGTGTGTGCTGCGTGTGTAATTAAAATGATGAGGTTGAAAGTGACGTCCATTGACTGGAACAGCACTCACTTAGTGCATATTGAAAAGTGTATTAAGCTTGCGTTCGAAAACATAAACGCACGAATAGTTCATCAGGCAGAACTACACAGCTCGTAAGTACACTAATCAGCACGTTTACTAAGTCCAAATAACTATCTCATGAGCAATTAGATTTTGTAAAAGAAGTAAACCTTTCGTAAAAATACCATTACCGATATGACAACAAAAATATTTCTTTTCTTTTCCAGTGCAGCAAACGAATAACAAAAACAAAACTAGGTCAAACTAAGATTGCTTGTAACTGCCATCGGAAGATAGATTTGTAAAGAAAAATCCGAAACCGGTCATGGTCTGAATATAATAGACCTCCTTTAAACCATACATGTGGCTGGTAGCTGTTTTTTGTGAATTATAAACCTTAAGTACAACAGCCACGTTTCTCAACATGTCGAGTTTCAACAAAATAGCGATAAGCTTTCCTAGCCAGGTAATGAGAATGTTACATGCGTTCAAAAAATGTAAGGTTGATGGAATGAAAGCAATTGACAACATAAAATTTAACAATAGATGTCTGTTAGAAAAGGTGACCCCAAATTATGTTAAAGTTAACGTCAATAGTCAAACAAAAGCTGCTAAGCTTGCTAAAGCAATATGTGAAACTATTTTGATAAAAACAGAAATCAAATTACAATATAAGAAGAAAGATAATCTTATTTGTATGTAATTTTACTTATTCCGTTTTACATTAATTTCATACACTAGCAAAGAGATATTTTACTGTGCCCATATCGACTATACAGCATCTGTAAGTTAACATCATTATGTCTGTAAGCTGTTTGCAAATATTGTTCTCGTTTGTATTATGAATCTGGGCCACATTTTGTAAATGTTATTCGTGTGTGCTGCGTGTGTAATTAAGATGATGAGGTTGAAAGTGACTGGAACAGCACTCACTTAGTACATATTGAAAAGTGTATTAAGCTTGCGTTTGAAACATAAAAGCACGAATATTTCGTGAGGCAGAACTACACAGCTCGTAAGTACACTAACCTGCACATTTACTAAGTTCAAATAACTATCTCACGAGCAACTAGATTATTTAAAAGATGTAAATCTTTCGTAAAAATACCATTACCGATATGACAACAAAAATATTTCTTTTCTTTCCCAGTGCAGCAAACGAATAACAAAAACAAAACTAGGTCCTACTAAGAATGCTTTTAACTGCCATCTGAAGATGGATTTGTAAAGAAAAATCCGAAACCGGTCATGGTCTGAATATAATAAACCTTTTTTAAACCATACATGTGTCTGGTAGCTTTTTTTTTGAATTATAAACCTTAAGTACAACAGCCACGTTTCGCAACATGTCGAATTTCGACAAAATAGCGATAAGCTTTCCTAGCCAGGTAATGAGAATGTTACATGCGTTCAAAAAATGTAAGATTGATGGAAAGAAACCAATTAACAACATAAAATTCAACGAAAGATGTCTGTTAGAAAAGGTGACCCCAAATTATGATAAAGTTAAGGTCAATAGTCAAACAAAAGCTGCTAAGCTTGCTAAAGCAATATGTGGAACTATTTGGATAAAAACAGAAATCAAATTACAATATAAGAAGAAAGATAATCTTATTTGTATGTAATTTTATTTATTCCGTTTTAGATTAATTTCATACACTAGCAAAGAGATATTTTACTGTGCCCATATCGACTATACAGCATCTGTAAGTTAACATCGTTATGTCTGTAATCCATTTGCAAATATTGTTCTCGTTTGTATTATGAATCTGGTCCACATTTTGTAAACGTGATTCGTGTGTGTTGCGTGTGTAATTAAGATGATGAGGTTGAAAGTGACTGGTACAGCACTCACATAGTACATATTGAAAAGTGTTTTAAGCTTGGGTTTGAAACATAAAAGCACGAATATTTCGTCAGGCAGAACTACACAGCTCGTATGTACACTAACCTGCACGTTTACTAAGTCCAAATAACTATCTCATGAGCAATTAGATTTTGTAAAAGAAGTAAATCTTTCGTAAAAATTCCATTACCGATATGACAACAAGAATATTCCTTTTCTTTCCCAGTGCAGCAAACAAATAACAAAAACAAAACTAGGTCCAACTAAGAATGCTTGTAACTGCCATCTGGAGATGGATTTGTAAAGAAAAATCCGAAACCGGCCATGGTATGAAGATAACAAACCTTTTTTAAAACATACATGTGGCTGGTAGCTTTTTTTTGTGAATTATAAAACTTAAGTACAACAGCCATGTTTCTCAACATGTCGACTTTCGATAAATTAGCGGTAAGCTTACCTAGCCAGGTAATGAGAATGTTACATGCGTTCAAAAAATGTAAGAATGATGTAATGAAGACAATTAACAACATAAAATTCAACAAAAGGTGTCTGTTAGAAAAAGTGACCCCAAATTATGTTAAAGTTAAAGTTAATAGTCAAACAAAAGCTGCTAAACTTGCTAAAGCAAAACGTGAAACTATTTGGATAAAAACTGAAATCAAATTACAATATAAGAAGAAAGATAATCTTATTTGTATGTAATTTTATTTATTCGGTTTTAGATTAATTTCGATATTTTACTGTACCCAATTCGACTATACAGCATCTGTAAATTAACATCGTTATGTCTGTAATCTCTTTGCAAATATTGTTCTCGTTTGTATTATGAAGCTGGGCCACATTTTGTAAACGTTATTCGTGTGTGCTGCATGTGTAATTAAAATGATGAGGTTGAAAGTGACGTCCATTGACTGGAACAGCACTCACTTAGTGCATATTGAAAAGTGTATTAAGCTTGCGTTCGAAAACATAAACGCACGAATAGTTCGTCAGGCAGAACTACACAGCTCGTAAGTACACTAACCTGCACGTTTACTAAGTCCAAATAACTATCTCATGAGCAATTAGATTTTGTAAAAGAAGTAAACCTTTCGTAAAAATACCATTACCGATATGACAACAAAAATATTTCTTTTCTTTTCCAGTGCAGCAAACGAATAACAAAAACAAAACTAGGTCAAACTAAGATTGCTTGTAACTGCCATCGGAAGATAGATTTGTAAAGAAAAATCCGAAACCGGTCATGGTCTGAATATAATAAACCTCCTTTAAACCATACATGTGGCTGGTAGCTGTTTTTTGTGAATTATAAACCTTAAGTACAACAGCCACGTTTCTCAACATGTCGACTTTCGGCAAAATAGCGTTAAGCTTTCCTAGCCAGGTAATGAGAATGTTACATGTGTTCAAAAAATGTAAGGTTGATGGAATGAAAGCAATTGACAACATAAAATTTAACAATAGATGTCTGTTAGAAAAGGTGACCCCAAATTATGTTAAAGTTAACGTCAATAGTCAAACAAAAGCTGCTAAACTTGCTAAAGCAATATGTGAAACTATTTTGATAAAAACAGAAATCAAATTACAATATAAGAAGAAAGATAATCTTATTTGTATGTAATTTTATTTATTCCGTTTTACATTAATTTCATACACTAGCAAAGAGATATTTTACTGTGCCCATATCGACTATACAGCATCTGTAAGTTAACATCATTATGTCTGTAAGCTGTTTGCAAATATTGTTCTCGTTTGTATTATGAATCTGGGCCACATTTTGTAAATGTTATTCGTGTGTGCTGCGTGTGTAATTAAGATGATGAGGTTGAAAGTGACTGGAACAGCACTCACTTAGTACATATTGAAAAGTGTATTAAGCTTGCGTTTGAAACATAAAAGCACGAATATTTCGTGAGGCAGAACTACACAGCTCGTAAGTACACTAACCTGCACGTTTACTAAGTTCAAATAACTATCTCACGAGCAACTAGATTATTTAAAAGATGTAAATCTTTCGTAAAAATACCATTACCGATATGACAACAAAAATATTTCTTTTCTTTCCCAGTGCAGCAAACGAATAACAAAAACAAAACTAGGTCCAACTAAGAATGCTTGTAACTGCCATCTGAAGATTGATTTGTAAAGAAAAATCCGAAACCGGTCATGGTCTGAATATAATAAACCTTTTTTAAACCATACATGTGGCTGGTAGCTCTTTATTATAAATTATAAACCTTAAGTACAACAGCCACGTTTCTCAACATGTCGACTTTCGACAAAATTGCGTTAAACTTACCTAGCCAGGTAATGAGATTGTTACATGCGTTCAAAAAAAAGTAAGATTGTTGTAATGAAAACAATTAACTACATAAAATTCAACAAAAGATGTCTGTTAATAAAAGTTACCCCAAATTATGTTAAAGTGAAGGTCAATAGCCAAACAAAAGATGTTAAGCTTGCTAAAGCAAATGTGAAACTATTTGGATAAAGACAGAAACCAAATTACAATATAAGAAGATAGATAATCTTATTTGTATGTAATTTTATTTATTCTGTTTTAGATTAATTGCTTACACTAGTAAAGAGATATTATACCGTACCCATACCGTTATTCTGTTTTAGATTAATTGCATACACTAGCAAAGAGATATTATACTGTACACATATCGACTATACAACATCTGTAAGTTAACATCGTTATGTCTGTAATCTCTTTGCAAATATTGTTCTCGTTTGTATTATGAAGCTGGGCCACGTTTTGTAAATGTTATTCGTGTGTGCTGCGTGTGTAATTAAGATGATGAGGTTTAAAGTGACGTCCATTGACTGGAACAGCACTCACAAAGTGCATATTGAAAAGTGTATTAAGATTGCGTTCGAAAACATAAACGCACGAATATTTCGTCAGGCAGAACAACACAGCTCGTAAGTACACTAACCTGCACGTTTACTAAGTCCAACTAACTATCTCATGAGCAATTAGATTTCGTAAAAGAAGTAAATCTTTCATAAAAATACCATTACCAATATGACAAGAAAAATATTTCTTTTCTTTCCCAGTGCAGCAAACGAAAAACAAAAACAAAACTAGGTCCAACTAAGAATGCTTGTAACTGCCATCTGAAGATGGATTTGTAAAGAAAAATCCGAAACCGGTCATGGTCTGAATGTAATAAACCTCCTTTAAACCATACATGTGGCTGGTAGCTGTTTTTGTGAATTATAAACCTTAAGTACAACAGCCACATTTCTCAACATGTCGACTTTCGACAAAATAGCGTTAAGCTTTCCTAGCCAGGTAATTAGAATGTTACATGCGTTCAAAAAATGTAAGATTGATGGAATGAAAGCAATTAACAATATAAAATTTAACAAAAGATGTCTGTTAGAAAAGGTGACCCCAAATTATGTTAAAGTTAACGTCAATAGTCAAACAAAAGCTGCTAAGCTTGCTAAAGCAAAATGTGAAACTATTTGGATAAAAACAGAAATCAAATTACAATATAAGAAGAAAGATAATCTTATTTGTATGTAATTTTATTTATTCCGTTTTACATTAATTTCATACACTAGCAAAGAGATATTTTACTGTGCCCGTATCGACTATACAGCATCTGTAAGTTAACATCGTTATGTCTGTAAGCTGTTTGCAAATATTGTTCTCGTTTGTATTATGAATCAGGACCACATTTTGTAAACGTTATTCGTGTGTGCTGCATGTGTAATTAAGATGATGAAGTCGAAAGTGACATTCATTGACTGTAATAGTACTCACATAGTGAATATTGAAAAGTGTATTAACCTTCATTCGAAAACATAAACGCACGAATATTTCGTCAGGCTGAACTACAAACCTCGTAAGTACACTAAACTGCACGTTTACTCAGTCCAAATAACTATCTCATGAGCAATTAGATTTTGTAAAAGAAGTAAATCTTTCGTAAAAATACCGTTACCGATATGACAACAAAAATATTTCCTTTCTTTCCCAGTGCTGCAAACGAATAACAAAAACAAAACTAGGTCCAACTAAGAATGCTTCTAACTGCCATCTGAAGATGGATTTGTAAAGAAAAATCCGAAACCGGTCATGGTCTGAAGATAATAAACCTATTTTAAACCATACATGTGGCTGGTAGCTCTTTTTTATGAATCATAAACCTTAAGTACAACAGCCACGTTTCTCAACATGTCGACTTTCGACAAAATAGCGTTAAGCTTACCTAGCCAGGTAATGAGATTGTTACATGCGTTCAAAAAAAAAGTAAGATTGATGTAATGAAAACAATTAACTACATAAAATTCAACAAAAGATGTCTGTTAGGAAAAGTGACCCCAAATTATGTAAAAGTTATGGTCAATAGGCAAACAAAAGATGCTAAGCTTGCTAAAGAAAATGTGAAACTATTTGGATAAAAACAGAAATCAACTTACAAAATAAGAAGAAAGATAATCTTATTTCTATGTAATTTTATTTATTCTGTTTTAGATTAATTGCATACACTAGCAAAGAGATATTATACTGTACCCAAATCGACTATACAGCATCTGTAAGTTAACATCGTTATGTCTGTAATCTCTTTGCTAATATTGTTCTCGTTTGTATTATGAAGCTGGGCCACGTTTTGTAAACGTTATTCGTTTGTGCTGCGTGTGTAATTAAGATGATGAGGTTTAAAGTGACGTCCATTGACTGGAACAGCACTCACAAAGTGCATATTGAAAAGTGTATTAAGCTTGCGTTCGAAAACATAAACGCACGAATATTTCGTCAGGCAGAACAACACAGCTCGTAAGAACACTAACCTGCACGTTTACTAAGTCCAACTAACTATCTCACGAGCAATTAGATTTTGTAAAAGAATTAAATCTTTCGTCAAAATACCATTACCGATATGACAAGAAAAATATTTCTTTTCTTTCCCAGTGCAGCAAACGAATAACAAAAACAAAACTCGGACTAACTAAGAATACTTGTAACTGCCATCTGAAGATGGTTTTGTAAAGAAAAATCCGAAACCGGTCATGGTCTGAAGGTAATAACCATTTTTTAAACCATACATGTGGCTGGTAGCTTTTTTTTTATGAATTATAAACCTTAAGTACAACAGCCACGTTTCTCAACATGTCGACTTTCGACAAAATAGCGTTAACCTTACCTAGCCAGGTAATGAGAACGTTACATGCCTTCAAAAATTTAAGATTGGTGGAATGAAGACAGTTAACAACATAAAATTCAACAAAAGGTGTCTGTTAGAAAAAGTGACCCCAAATTATGTTAAAGTTAACGTCAATAGTCAAACAAAAGCTGCTAAGCTTGCTAAAGCAAAATGTGAAACTATTTGGATAAACCAGAAATGAAATTACAATATAAAAAGAAAGATAATCTTATTTGTATGTAATTTTATTTATCCGATTTACATTAATTTCATACACTAGCAAAGAGATATTATACTGTACCCATATCGTTATTCTGTTTTAGATTAATTGCATACACTAGCAAAGAGATATTATACTGTACCCATATCGACTATACAGCATCTGTAAGTTAACATCGTTAAGTCTGTAATCTCTTTGCAAATACTGTTCTCGTTTGTATTATGAAGCTGGGCCACGTTTTGTAAACGTTATTCGTGTGTGCTGCAGTGTGTAATTAAGATGATGAGGTTTAAAGTGACGTCCATTGACTGGAACAGCACTCACATAGTGCATATTGAAAAGTGTATTAAGCTTGTGTTCGAAAACATAAACGCACGAATATTTCGTGAGGCAGAACTACACAGCTCGTAAGTACACTAACCTGCACGTTTACTAACTCTGACTAACTATCTCCTGAGCAATTAGATTTCGTAAAAGAATTAAATCTTTCGTAAACATACCATTACCGATCGTACAACAAAAATATTTCTTTTCTTTCCCAGTGCAGCAAACGAATAACAAAAACAAAACTAGGTCCAACTAAGAATACTTGTAACTGCCATCTGAAGATGGTTTTGTAAAGAAAAATCCGAAACTGGTCATGGTCTGAAGATAATAAACATTTTTTAAACCATACATGTGGCTGGTAGCTTTTTTTTTATGAATTATAAACCTTAAGTACAACAGCCACGTTTCTCAACATGTCGACTTTCGACAAAATAGCGTTAAGCTTACCTAGCCAGGTAATGAGAATGTTACATGCGTTCAAAAAATGTAAGATTGATGTAATGAAGACAATTAAAAACATAAAATTCAACAAAATGTGTCTGTTAGAAAAAGTGACCCCAAATTATGTTAAAGTTAAAGTCAATAGTCAAACAAAAGCTGCTAAGCATGCTAAAGCAAAATGTGAAACTATTTGGATGAAAACAGAAATCAAATTACAATATAAGAAGAAAGATAATCTTATTTGTATGTAATTTTATTTATTCCGTTTTAGATTAATTTCATACACTAGCAAAGAGATATTTTACTGAGCCCATATCCACCATACAGCATCTGTAACTTAACATCGTTATGTCTGTAATCTCTTTGTAAATATTGTTGTCGTTTGTATTATGAATCTGGGCCACATTTTGTAAACGTTATTTGTGTGTGCTGCTTGTGTTATGAAGATGATGAGGTTGAAAGTGACTGGAACAGCACTCACATAGTGAATATTGAAAAGTGTATTAAGCTTGCATTCGAAAACATTAACGCACGAATATTTCGTCTGGCAGAACTACACAGCTCGTAAGTACACTAACCTGCACCTTTACTAAGTCCAAATAACTATCTCATGAGCAATTAGACTTTGTAAAAGAAGTAAATCTTTCGTAAAAATACCATTACCGATATGACAACAAAAATATTTCTTTTCTTTCCCAGTGCAGCAAACGATTAACAAAAACAAAACTAGGTCCAACTAAGAATGCTTGTAACTGCCATCTGAAGATGGATTTGTAAAGAAAAATCCGAAACCGGCCATGGTATGAAGGTAATAAACCTTTTTTAAAACATACATGTGGCTGGTAGCTTTTTTTCGTGAATTATAAAACTTAAGTACAACAGCCATCTTTCTCAACATGTCGACTTTCGACAAATTAGCGCTAAGCTTACCTAACCAGGTAATGAGAATGTTACATGCGTTCAAAGAATGTAAGATTGATGTAATGAAGACAATTAACAACATAAAATTCAACAAAAGGTGTCTGTTAGAAAGAGTGACCCCAAATTATGTTAAAGTTAAAGTCAATAGTCAAACAAAAGCCGCTAAGCTTGCTAAAGCAAAATGTGAAACTATTTGGATAAAAACAGAATTCAATTTACAATATAAGAAGAAAGATAATCTTATTTGTATGTAATTTTATTTAATCTGTTTTAGATTAATTGCATACACTAGCAAAGAGATATTTTACTGTACCCATATCGACTATACAGCATCTGTAAAGTAACATCGTTATGTCTGTAATCTCTGTGCAGATATTGTTCTCGTTTGTATTATGAAGCTGGGCCACATTTTGTAAACGTTATTCGTGTACGATGCGTGTGTAATTAAGATGATGAGGATGAAAGTGACATCCATTGTCTGTAATAGTACTCACATAGTGAATATTGAAAAGTGAATTAAGCTTGCTTTTGAAAACATAAACGCACGAATATTTCGTCTGGCAGAACTACACACCTCGTAAGTACACTAAACTGCACGTTTACTACGTCTAAAAAACTATCTCATGAGCCATTAGATTTTGTAAAAGAAGTAAATCTTTCGTAAAAATACCATTACCGATATGACAACAAAAATATTTCTTTTCTTTTCCAGTGCAGCAAACGAATAACAAAAACAAATCTAGGTCCAACTAAGAATGCTTGTAACTGCCATCTGAAGATGGTTTAGTAAAGAAAAATCCGAAACCGGTCATGGTCTGAAGATAATAAACCTATTTTAAACCATACATGTGGCTGGTAACTGTTTTTAATAAATTGTAAACCTTATGTACAACAGTCACGTTTCTGAACATGTCGACTTTCGACAAAATAGCGTTAAGCTTACCTAGCCAGGTAATGAGATTGTTACATGCGTTCAAAAAAAAATAAGATTAATGTAATGAAAACAATTAACTACATAAATTTCAACAAAAGATGTCTGTTAGGAAAACTGACCCCAAATTATGTTAAAGTTAAGGTCAATAGCCAAACAAAAGATGGTAAGCTTGCTAAAGCAAATGTGAAACTATTTGGATAAAAACAGAAATCAAATTACAATATAAGAAGAAAGATAATCTTATTTGTATGTAATTTTATATATTCCGTTTTAGATTAATTTCATACACTAGCAAAGAGATATTATACTGCACCCATATCGACTATACAGCATCTGTAAGTTAACATCGTTATGTCTGTAATCTCTTTGCAAATATTGTTCTCGTTTGTATTATGAAACTGGGCCACGTTTTGTAAGCATTATTCGTGTGTGCTGCGTGTGAAATTAAGATGATGAGGATTAAAGTGACGTCCATTGACTGGAACAGCACTCACATAGTGCATATTGAAAAGTGTATTAAGCTTGCATTCGAAAACATAAATGCACGAATATTTCGACAGGCAGAACTACACAGCTCGTAAATACACTAACCTGCAAGTTTACTAAGTGCAACTAATTATCTCGTGAGCAATTAGATTTTGTAAAAGAATTAAATATTTCGTAAAAATACCATTACCGATATGACAACAAAAATATTTCTTTTCTTTCCCAGTGCAGCAAACAAATAACAAAAACAAAACTAGGTCCAACGAAGAATACTTGTAACTGCCATCTGAAGGTGGTTTTGTAAAGAAAAATCCGAAACCGGTCATGGTCTGCAGATAATAAACATTTTTTAAAACATACATGTGGCTGGTAACTGTTTTTTGTGAATTATAAACCTTAAGTACAACAGCCACGTTCCTCAACATGTCGACTTTCGACAAAATAGCGTTAAGCTTACCTAGCCAGGTAATGAGAATGTTACATGCGTTCAAAAAATGTAAGATTGATGTAATGAAGACACTTAACTACATAAAATTCAACAAAAGTTGTCTGCTAGAAAAAGTGAACCCAAATTATGTTAAAGTTAAGGTGAATAGGCAAACAAAAGATGCTAGCTTGCTAAAGCAAAATGTGAAACTATTTGGATAAAAACAGAAATCAAATTACAATATAAGAAGAAAGATAATCTTATTTGTATGTAATTTTATATATTCCGTTTTAGATTAATTTCATACACTAGCAAAGAGATATTTTACTGTACCCATATCGACTATACAGCATCTGTAAGTTAACATCGTTATGTCTGTAAGCTCTTTGCAAATATTGTTCTCGTTTGTTTATGAATGTGGGCCATGTTTTGTAAACGTTATTCGTGAGTGCTGCGTGTGTAATTAAGATGATGAGATTGAAAGTTACGTCCATTGACTGGAACAGCACTCACATAGTGCATATTGAACAGTGTATTAAACTTGCGTTCGAAAACATAAACGCACGAATATTTCGTCAGGCAGAACTACACAGCTCGAAAGTACACTAACCTGCACGTTTACTACGTCTAAAAAACTATTTCATGAGCCATTAGATTTTGTAAAAGAAGTAAATCTTTCGTAAAAATACCATTACCGATATGACAACAAAAATATTTCTTTTCTTTCCCAGTGCAGCAAACGATTAACAAAAACAAAACTAGGTCCAACTAAGAATACTTGTAACTGCCATCTGAAGATGGTTTTGTAAAGAAAAATCCGAAACTGGTCATGGTCTGAAGATAATAAACATTTTTTAAACCATACATGTGGCTGGTAGCTTTTTTTATGAATTATAAACCTTAAGTACAACAGCCACGTTTCTCAACATGTCGACTTTCGACAAAATAGCGTTAAGCTTACCTAGCCAGGTAATGAGAACGTTACATGCCTTCAAAAATTTAAGATTGGTGGAATGAAGACAGTTAACAACATAAAATTCAACAAAAGGTGTCTGTTAGAAAAAGTGACCCCAAATTATGTTAAAGTTAACGTCAATAGCCAAACAAATGCTGCTAAGCTTGCTAAAGCAAAATGTGAAAATATTTGGATAAACCAGAAATGAAATTACAATATAAAAAGAAAGATAATCTTATTTGTATGTAATTTTATTTATTCCGTTTTACATTAATTTCATACACTAGCAAAGAGATATTTTACTGTGCCCATATGGACTATACAGCATCTGTAAGTTAACATCGTTATGTCTGTAATCTCTGTGCAGATTTTGTTCTCGTTTGTATTATGAAGCTGAGCCACATTTTGTAAACGTTATTCATGTGTGCTGCGTTTGTAATTGAGATGATGAGATTTAAAGTGACGTCCATTGACTGGAACAGCACTCACATAGTGCATATTGAAAAGTGTATTAAGCTTGTGTTCGAAAACATAAACGCACGAATATTTCGTGAGGCAGAACTACACAGCTCGTAAGTACACTAACCTGCACGTTTACTAACTCCGACTAACTATCTCCTGAGCAATTAGATTTCGTAAAAGAATTAAATCTTTCGTAAACATACCATTACCGATCTTACAACAAAAATATTTCTTTTCTTTCCCAGTGCAGCAAACGAATAACAAAAACAAAACTAGGTCCAACTAAGAATACTTGTAACTGCCATCTGAAGATGGTTTTGTAAAGAAAAATCCGAAACTGGTCATGGTCTGAAGATAATAAACATTTTGTAAACCATACATGTGGCTGGTAGCTCTTTTTTTATGTATTATAAACCTTAAGTACAACAGCCACGTTTCTCAACATGTCGACTTTCGACAAAATAGCGTTAAGCTTACCTAGCCAGGTAATGAGAATGTTACATGCGTTCAAAAAATGTAAGATTGATGTAATGAAGACAATTAAAAACATAAAATTCAACAAAATGTGTCTGTTAGAAAAAGTGACCCCAAATTGTGTTAAAGTTAAAGTCAATAGTCAAACAAAAGCCGCTAAGCTTGCTAAAGCAAAATGTGAAACTATTTGGATAAAAACAGAATTCAATTTACAATATAAGAAGAAAGATAATCTTATTTGTATGTAATTTTATTTAATCTGTTTTAGATTAATTGCATACACTAGCAAAGAGATATTTTACTGTACCCATATCGACTATACAGCATCTGTAAAGTAACATCGTTATGTCTGTAATCTCTGTGCAGATATTGTTCTCGTTTGTATTATGAAGCTGGGCCACATTTTGTAAACGTTATTCGTGTACGATGCGTGTGTAATTAAGATGATGAGGATGAAAGTGACATCCATTGTCTGTAATAGTACTCACATAGTGAATATTGAAAAGTGAATTAAGCTTGCTTTTGAAAACATAAACGCACGAATATTTCGTCTGGCAGAACTACACACCTCGTAAGTACACTAAACTGCACGTTTACTACGTCTAAAAAACTATCTCATGAGCCATTAGATTTTGTAAAAGAAGTAAATCTTTCGTAAAAATACCATTACCGATATGACAACAAAAATATTTCTTTTCTTTTCCAGTGCAGCAAACGAATAACAAAAACAAATCTAGGTCCAACTAAGAATGCTTGTAACTGCCATCTGAAGATGGTTTAGTAAAGAAAAATCCGAAACCGGTCATGGTCTGAAGATAATAAACCTATTTTAAACCATACATGTGGCTGGTAACTGTTTTTAATAAATTGTAAACCTTATGTACAACAGTCACGTTTCTCAACATGTCGACTTTCGACAAAATAGCGTTAAGCTTACCTAGCCAGGTAATGAGATTGTTACATGCGTTCAAAAAAAAATAAGATTAATGTAATGAAAACAATTAACTACATAAATTTCAACAAAAGATGTCTGTTAGGAAAAGTGACCCCAAATTATGTTAAAGTTAAGGTCAATAGCCAAACAAAACATGGTAAGCTTGCTAAAGCAAATGTGAAACTATTTGGATAAAAACAGAAATCAAATTACAATATAAGAAGAAAGATAATCTAATTTGTATGTAATTTTATTTATTCTGTTTTAGATTAATTGCATACACTAGCAGAGAGATATTATACTGCACCCATATCGACTATACAGCATCTGTAAGTTAACATCGTTATGTCTGCAATCTCTTTGCAAATATTGTTCTCGTTTGTATTATGAAACTGGGCCACGTTTTGTAAGCATTATTCGTGTGTGCTGCGTGTGAAATTAAGATGATGAGGATTAAAGTGACGTCCATTGACTGGAACAGCACTCACATAGTGCATATTGAAAAGTGTATTAAGCTTGCATTCGAAAACATAAACGCACGAATATTTCGACAGGCAGAACTACACAGCTCGTAAATACACTAACCTGCAAGTTTACTAAGTGCAACTAATTATCTCGTGAGCAATTAGATTTTGTAAAAGAATTAAATATTTCGTAAAAATACCATTACCGATATGACAACAAAAATATTTCTTTTCTTTCCCAGTGCAGCAAACAAATAACAAAAACAAAACTAGGTCCAACGAAGAATACTTGTAACTGCCATCTGAAGGTGGTTTTGTAAAGAAAAA
This sequence comes from Schistocerca nitens, assembly GCF_023898315.1. Taxonomy (NCBI): domain Eukaryota; kingdom Metazoa; phylum Arthropoda; class Insecta; order Orthoptera; family Acrididae; genus Schistocerca; species Schistocerca nitens. Next base: position 599,337,043 of record NC_064620.1, on the reverse strand, counting down.
TCCGAAACAGGTCATGGTCTGAAGATAATAAACATTTTTTAAAACATACATGTGGCTGGTAACTGTTTTTTGTGAATTATAAACCTTAAGTACAACAGCCACGTTCCTCAACATGTCGACTTTCGACAAAATAGCGTTAAGCTTACCTAGCCAGGTAATGAGAATGTTACATGCGTTCAAAAAATGTAAGATTGATGTAATGAAGACACTTAACTACATAAAATTCAACAAAAGTTGTCTGCTAGAAAAAGTGACCCCAAATTATGTTAAAGTTAAGGTGAATAGGCAAACAAAAGATGCTAGCTTGCTAAAGCAAAATGTGAAACTATTTGGATAAAAACAGAAATCAAATTACAATATAAGAAGAAAGATAATCTTATTTGTATGTAATTTTATATATTCCGTTTTAGATTAATTTCATACACTAGCAAAGAGATATTTTACTGTACCCATATCGACTATACAGCATCTGTAAGTTAACATTGTTATGTCTGTAAGCTCTTTGCAAATATTGTTCTCGTTTGTGTATGAATGTGGGCCATGTTTTGTAAACGTTATTCGTGAGTGCTGCGTGTATAATTAAGATGATGAGATTGAAAGTTACGTCCATTGACTGGAACAGCACTCACATAGTGCATATTGAACATTGTATTAAACTTGCGTTCGAAAACATAAACGCACGAATATTTCGTCAGGCAGAACTACACAGCTCGAAAGTACACTAACCTGCACGTTTACTACGTCTAAAAAACTATCTCATGAGCCATTAGATTTTGTAAAAGAAGTAAATCTTTCGTAAAAATACCATTACCGATATGACAACAAAAACATTTCTTTTCTTTCCCAGTGCAGCAAACGAATAACAAAAACAAAACTAGGTCAAACTAAGAATGCTTGTAACTGCCATCTGAAGATGGATTTGTAAAAAAAAATCCGAAACCGGTCATGGTCTGAAGATAATAAACCTTTCTTAAACCATACATGTGGCTGGTAGCTCTTTTTTATAAATTATAAACCTTAAGTATAACAGCCACGTTTCGCAACATGTCGACTTTCGACAAAATAGCGTTAAGCTTTCCTAGCCAGGAAAGTTAAGGTCAATAGTCAAACAAAAGCTGCTAAGCTTGCTAAAGCAAAATGTGAAACTATTTGGATAAAAACAGAAATCTAATTACAATATAAGAAGAAAGATAATCTTATTTGTATGTAATTTTGTTTATTCCGTTTTAGATTAATTTCATACACTAGCAAAGAGTTATTTTACTGTACCCATATCGACTATACAGCATCTGTAAGTTAACATCGTTATTTCTGTAAGCTCTTTGCAAATATTGTTCTCGTTTGTATTATGAATCTGGGCCACGTTTTGTAAACGTTATTCGTGTGTGCTGCGTGTGTAATTAAGATGATGAGACTTAAAGTGACGTCCATTGACTGGAACAGCACTCACCTAGTGCATATTGAAAAGTGTATTAAACTTGCGTTCGAAAACATAAACACACGAATATTTCGTCAGGCAGAACAACACATCTCGTAAGTACACTAACCAGCACGTGTACTAAGTCTAAAAAACTATCTCATGAGCAATTAGATTTTGTAAAAGAAGTAAATCTTTCGTAAAAATACCATTACCGATATGACAACAAAAATATTTCTTTTCTTTCCCAGTGCAGCAAACGAATAACAAAAACAAAACTAGGTCCAACTAAGAATGCTTGTAACTGCCATCTGGAGATGGATTTGTAAAGAAAAATCCGAAACCGGTCATGGTCTGAAGATAATAAACCTTTTTTAAACCATACCTGTGGCTGGTAGTTTTTTTTATAAATTATAAACCTTAAGTACAACAGCCACGTTTCTCAACATGTCGACTTTCGACAAAATAGCGTTAAGCTTTCCTAGCCAGGTAATGAGAATGTTACATGCGTTCAAAAAATGTAAGATTGATGTAATGAAGACAAGTAACAACATAAAATTCAACAAAAGATGTCTGTTACAAAAAGTGACCCCAAATTATGTTAAATTAAGGTCAATAGTCAAACAAAAGCTGCTAAGCTTGCTAAAGCAAAATGTGAAACTATTTGGATAAAAACAGATATCAAATTACAATATAAGAAGAAAGATAATCTTATTTGTATGTAATTTTGTTTATTCCGTTTTAGATTAATTTCATACACTAGCAAAGAGATATTTTACTGTACCCATATCGACTATACAGCATCTGTAAGTTAACATCGTTATGTCTGTAAGCTCTTTGCAAATATTGTTCTCGGTTGTATTATGAAGCTGGGCCACGTTTTGTAAACGTTATTCGTGTGTGCTGCGTGTGTAATTAAGATGATGAGGTTGAAATTGACGTCCATTGACTGGAATAGCACTCACATAGTGCATATTGAAAAGTGCATTAAGCTTGCGTTCGAAAACATAAAAGCACGAATATTTCGTCGGGCAGAACTACACAGCTCTTAAGTGCACTAACCTGGACGTTTACTAAGTCTAAAAATCTATCTCATGAGCAATTAGATTTTGTAAAAGAAGTAAATCTTTCGTAAAAATACCATTACCGATATGACAACAAAAATATTTCTTTTCTTTCCCAGTGTAGCAAACGAATAACAAAAACAAAACTAGGTCCAACTAAGAATACTTGTAACTGCCATCTGAAGATGGTTTTGTAAAGAAAAATCCGAAACCGGTCATGGTACGAAGATAATAAACCGTTTTTAAACCATACATGTGGCTAGTAGCTGTTTTTTATAAATTATAAAGCCTAAGTACAACAGCCACGTTTCTCAACATGTCGACTTTCGACAAAATAGCGTAAACTTGATGTATTTCCCTACAAATTGACACTACCATCACCTCTGTAGGTTCTATGAATTAATTTATATGTATCTTCAAAGTTGTTAAGTCCTTTTTTAAACACCCTATATATAATGTGTGTGTGTGTGTGTGTGTGTGTATCATAGTGACGAAGATGAACAAGTGTTCGTAGCTCTTACGGTATGCACTACTTAGTCCATGTTTACTAGAATATTTTGCTTTGAATCATCGTTGGTGTCATATCCTCGAACAGTGATCATTCACCCAGGTACAGCCTACGTAACTCTCTGATGACAAATGTGAACTGTTTTTGTTCGTAACGCTTAAGACGCTCGCACTGGCATTCATTCATCGATTCATACATGACTCACTGCTTCGGCCACAGATGCTGTGGACGTCTGTACGGTCTTGCAAATGTGATATGATATACTGATACGTTACCGTCAAATTTATTGGTGAAGGTATAGTTGTCTCCACAGGCAAATATGAGCACAAGGTTCGCGTAAGACTGACAGTGCTAAACATGCATTTAATCTGCACATGAAAAGTGTTGCCAAAATGTAAGTGAGCCTCATCAGAATTTAGCTTTTTGTGTAATATTTTCTATAGAGTGAACCTGAGCTTTTCGTAAGCGGTATTTTATTCCAACATTGAAGTTGCGCTCCACGTTGTTTGCAGCATTTGGAGCAACGTAGTCCTTTCAGTCTTGAAGAAGGACTTGCTGCTGCCAGTCATTCACACTCAGGTTGTACTGTAGCGACAGGAGTGTATCTACTTACCAGTGGCAAGTAGAGGCACAGCGTCCTGTAGAGCCTGTCGCCGACATTCCGCAACGTGTTGTTCATCGTCAGCACACGTCTTGATGGCCAGAGGTACCACTGTAACAGAATAAAGGAACTCTCTAAAAAAATATGCCATTGTCTGAAATGTCCACACCATTACCGTATTCTCATACTCATTAAATATCATCGACACCTTCTGTGGATAGAATAAACCCACTTTCCTCATATAACACTGGATAGTAAATTATCAGCGTTGTAATGCTGCCTTTTCAACAGGATGTGTATTAGGCTGTATCTCGCTGTTGTACGTTGTAACGTGTGTGTGAGAAGCCTGTATGTTGTTATTACCGATGTTCGATTCGTTTACGTGATTTGACTGTCTTTTTTTTTAAATCTACGTATGTCCCGTCGAAGGATAACGCAATGCGGATTAAATGAGCTCTTTCAGTTGTATCAGAGAAACACCCTTTAGTAGTATTACAGTAGACTTAATCAGGCGCATCAGTCTCTTGTTCCCAGATCTAAACCCAACATTCTTCCTAACTTGTGTGAGTACCAGTGGGTTCTCATCCTCATAAAGGATATTTATTGCCTGTGGGTCGTGCAGAAGGCGTAATTACTGTTTTGCATCAACAAATTTATGGACTTTCACGATTTCGAGGTGATACTGATAAGACGAATTCCTTAAGAAAGGTCCTAGTCATTGCAAGGTCTTCTCTATTATGAAAAACACTGTCGACGAACGATAGAAAGGCTAAGGGTTAGAGGATCGCGTTCACGAAACCTCAGGGAAACAAACAGAATAATAACAACATTAGACCTGAAATGACTTAATGCATCTAAGTCAAGCAACTCGGAAAAGAATTTACAAGAAACATAAAATTAATATAGAGGAGAATAAGTGTTGCGTAGCTATAGCCGACTTGGATCACTATAATGTGAGGACAGGGACCCTTTGTACATGGGACGTGCGTTATCTAAATTCTTAATAAATATAATGGCAAATTACGAGGCGTGTTTTTTAAGTAAGTACCGTTTTGAAATTTAAAAAAGATGTGCTAAGATATCTCAATAATTTCATTTTTACATGAAAGACTGTACCTTAATCTACTTTTCTACATAATTTCCGTCGATATTGAGGCACTTGTCATAACGCTGTACCAATTTATGAATAGCCTCCTCTCAGAAGTCTGCCTCCTGACTTGTTAACCACTGAATCACCACTGTTTTGACTTCGTCATCGTGTTGAAGACGCTGACCGCCCAGGTGTTTCTTCAAGTGCAGGAACAGATGGTAGCCACTGGGCGCAAGGTCGGAGCTGTACAGAGGATGATCTAGAATTTCCCATCGAAAAGATGTGATGAGATCTTTGGTCTGATTCGTCACATGTGGACGGGCATTGTCTTGCAGCAAAACAATGCCCTTGCTCAACTTCCATGGACGACGAAGGCCACCCATGTTTCATCGCCCGTAACAATTTGGCTTAAGAAATCATCACCGTTGTTGTGGTACCGCTCAAGGAAAGTAAATGCACTGTCTAAACGTTTGGTTTTGTGCACATCCGTCTACATTTTTGGTACCCAACGTGCGCACAATTTTCGGTAATTCAAGTGCCCGGTTACAATGCCATACAAAACACTACGAGAAACATTAGGAAAGGCACCCCCAAGAAGGAAATCGTAAAGCGTCTGTTTTCTCTCACTTTATTGTCCACTTCCTGCTCCAAACTTTCATTAACGACTGAAGGACGCCCACTCCGTTGTTCATCATGCGCATTTGTGCGGCCATCCGTAAATGCTCTCACCCACTTTCTTACCATTCCGTCACTCATAATGTTTTCTCCGTAAACTGCAGAGATCTGACGATGAATATCGATCGCTTTTTGGCTTTTAGCACTAAGAAATCTTATAACAGCCCGTGCTTCACAGTCGGTGGGACCCACGATTATCGGAGGCATCTCAAACACTCAGTACACAACGTAAGCAAGGCAGAATCAGACTGTAATGGCGTCAGTGCGTATATTAAGGTACAGGCTTTCATGTAAAAATAAAATTATTGAGATATCTTAGCACGCCTTTTGTTAATTTCAAAACGGTACTTACTTAAAAAACACGCCTCGTATATTCAAAAAATCAGCCCTCGTGACCGTGATCTACTAAAGTAATTGAAATGAAATGTAGGTGCAAATGAAGCCAACAGTGTCCAGCATTGTTACTGACCCCTTAAACAGCAGTCTCCGGTGTTCACATCTGGTTGTCCCTGCGGCAGGTGGAAGAGTTACTTTTACCCTGTGATGGACATGAGTGAGTGCCTGCCAACGAAATGTTCAGCCAAAAGGCTAGTTTGCAGAAGTTGGCAACATACGAATCGGTTACATCGGTGGTTCCAGCTCACCACAGACGAAATGGTGAAATATTGCAAGCTGGAGTTCGTGATTCCGACACTGGACTGTCAAAGCAAACAAATCTCAGAGGATTTCAGTAATCTACGGCGAGGCCCCTCCTACTGACGTGTCGCAAAGTGAACAGTTAGACCGTGGTTGAAATTTATTTTGTTCTCTAAGGAAGTAATAATTTGTTCCTGAAGCTAATAATCTGCCCTCTTTCGTGTCCTAACACAGGGTTGAGGGAAGACAGGGGGCTTAGAGGTCAGTCTGTAATTTCGGAGCGGTTAGAAGCAAATGCGGAAAGACAAACTTGTTGTGAAGGCAGGTCGATTGCGCCAAACACTGGCATAGGGCTCGTACTAGAGGCGCGGATTTTGAGACTCGATAGGAGGGTCGCAGCAGAAAAGGATACACGGCGATCCGATTAACGCTATGTATTTGCAGTCACACAAACTACTACATTGAAGGCTAATTCGAAACATTAGAAAAAGCAAAGGATACAACTGTTTTGACAACAGAGTCTGTGGACTGAGAGCTAGCACAAATAGTAATCACTGGCGGCATTGTATAGAACGAACTTTAAGAGTAGGACTCCAAGTGACAAAAGTAGACTTGTTGGATCTTAACTGAGGCTGGCGATGAGCGACGCGGAGTTGGCGACCGGACGATCTGACTGAGAACAACCCTTGAATAAAAAAAATTTTGGTGTCTTAAATGATTGTGGTGGCGTACTATTTCTCCATCCCTACAGCCGGCCCCCAAGTCTACAGGCGCTTTACAGGCTTCAGCCAACTTGAAGAGTCACTATCCTTCTCCAGGGCTCCTCTGGCCAACCGCATTCAGATTCCTTCCCTTCTTCTACTCAGCAGGTAGGGATGTCTCCGGCCTTTACTTTAACAAACCTCAAGTTTGGTGTCAATAGCGTTCAGCTGAAATCTAAACGTCACTGCCACTCCAGCAACTACAGTGTTTTCGTCGCTTGATCTCGCTCTGAGGCGTCTTGTGAGTGGGAACCTCTGTTGCATCATTCTAACCTGTGTGAACCGACTGACGTTGTGGTTCTCAGGGACAAGTATCGAGCTAGCTTGCCGCCTTTGCTACAACGTGCCTCTTTGTGACCATCCTCTACTGTGGCACCTTAGAACAACCTCTAGGTCGTGGATAGAGTTACCATCTAAATCTCTGAGTTGATACTTCTCCCCAAAGCGTCTGGGATTCCCAGGGCTCTACCGTCACTATTTACCTTAGGAAATCAGAGACACAATACAGAAAGCTGACAAAAGTGGCAGCATTTGGATTATTGACCTTAAAGTGCTCTTGCTGGCTTCCAACACCCTTGAGCTTCACAATGTACGAGTCATTATATCGTCAGTATACGACAACTATTACTGGAAAGTAAAATCGGTTCACAGTTAATGTATCATATGATTACTTACTCAGTCACAATACAGTACAGAAACATTTAAAATCGTCCTAGCCTTTGTGCGCCATACAGTAAGTTTTAAGTGTATGGGGTTGTGTGGGCAGAGCAATTCTCACAGCGCCCACAGTATTTTCGATAAAGTCAGACGTGCCCCCGGAGTCATTTTAAACGGTGCAGCAGCCCAGGGAGCTCAGCGAGGGGGGCGGCTGGCGAACCCGGGTTCTCGGGACTGGAGACTAGTGACAGCTGCCAGTCCTCTGTGGATAACGGCAAGCAAGCTCTGGACCTGCTCCAGCCACCATCGTGCTGCGAGGCGGTGGAACGTTGTGTGTCACAACGAACGGGGACCTTGCTTAGCTATCCGCATCGCGAGGATGGTCAAAATTTCTATTTTAATCTCAAGGTGGATTTGGTCCCAATTAGATACTAGCAAGCACGTTCTGTAACTTCTACGCAATATCTTCTATGCAGTCAGCCGCACCTCGGTTGTACACTTGTGCGCAAAACTCCAGGACGAAAGTAACTTTCGCACGATGTGTCATTGCCAAATAACATAGCACGATGAAACTTGGATCATACATACAAATAATAGCTGTAGTACAGAAGGTAAATGAAAGAAATACTTTTATTTGAATACAATAATTACGTTCGAGTTACCTTGATTTCTGATGGCCCTCTCGACATTAAAAAATGTGTGACATAATCCTCAGTAGGGTGAGTGATCACCACGGGTAGAAGGGCACGCTCTGAAAGGCGCCCACGTGCCGGCCACATGGTCGGTAAGGAGTTCTTGTCATTGGGTGTCCTGTTTCTCCACCCGCGTGTGGTTGACAGGTTCTGCATTGTCACTGGAGCATGTCGCCGTGCTGAAGCACGTCTGCCCAACGTATCCCAGACGTACTCGATGCGATTTGAGTGAGGGGAGACGGCAAGGCTAGTCCATTCGCCGTATACCCTTTCATTCCAAGAGTGCCTCCCCTTGCGCTTTTCGATGAGGTGAGGCTTTTCATCCACAAAAATGAATTCAGCGCCGAATGAAGCCACGAACAGAAGCACTTCGGGAAGGAGAACAGTGTCATGGTAACGTTGACTTGTGACTGTAGTGTGTTCAGTCACTTTGAGCTCAGTACGGCCACACAACCGTCCCCAGAATCCGAGCACTGTACGAAACTCAACAGTCCAAAGCGATGAGGTCTAAAATAGTCAGACCATTGCTCTGACTGTTGGATCAGACGTTTACCATATCGTCGTTGGTACAATGTTGACGTCTACCTGAGGGAACCGGCGAGTCTCACATGAAACCACCAATCTCGTTAAGATGGCTTCCATACTACAGTGGAACTTCATGGGGTTTGGGACACGTGTGGAGGACCTACAGCTATTGCCTTAGGGTAGAACATCTGGGCCAACAAAACCATCGTGTTCGACGATCTTGCTGGGTGAATTGCGTGTCCCCATTAGTCGCCATATGCGGATACGTCCAGAATCATGTCGAAGGTGATCATTTCTCTCTTCCAGGCGTTATGGTTTGTGGAGACATACTATTGCGTGGCAATACAGACCTCGAAATCTTTGAAAATGGTACCCTCGCTGTTCACCGTTATTGGGATGATGTAGTCGTTCCCCTGGGTGTCTTTTCAGGAAAGTAACCACCCGTTATGGATGAAAACTTCACTATTATGGCTCAAAATGAGCGATCTCATCGAACAGCACAACAGGAGTAGATTTTTGAAGGAGAGGATATTCGGGAAAAGGACTTCTCTGGCAGTTATTCCTACTTAAATCGTATGGAACACGTGTGTGATGCGTTGGAGGTACGTACTGCAGCACATCCACATGCACCAACGACCAGACCGAGCGAGGTGGCGCAGTGGTTAGCACACTCGACTCGCATTCGGGACGACGATGGTTCAATCCCGCGTCCGGCCATCCTGATTTAGGTTTTCCGTGATTTCCCTATATCGCTCCAGGCAAATACCGGAATGGTTCCTCTGAAAGGGCATGGCCGACTTCCTTCCCCATTCCTTCGCTAACCCAACAACCCAACCAACGACCATCCAGTGACTGTCAGCCGCTCTGCTGGGGGAATGGAGCGTCCTAGCACGGGAACTCCTTACCACGCCGCCGCCAGCGTGGGAGAGCGCTGCAGTGCACACGTTTTCCTCCGAGGAGACGACACACTCTGCTGTGAAACACTTCCCGCCTTTTGTAGTGTCGAGGGGCCATCATAAATCGGAATTACTTCAGTGTAATTATCGTCTTTGAATAAAAGTCTCGTTGGGTATTCATTCAGTCACCTTCTGTACTATAATAGTTCCTTGCATTTGCGGTCAAAGTTTCAACGAGCTATGCTGCTTGGCAGAGACACACCATGCGCTAGTTACTTTCGTCCTTAATTTTTCCACACCATTATTACGTTTTCCACACCATTGCATTAGGAATACACAGCTAAGCGGGTCTCTGTTGGGTAGACACTTACTCCCCCAGCCCGCATCTCGTGGTCGTGCGGTAGCGTTGTCGCTTCCCACGCCCGGGTTCCCGGGTTCGATTCCCGGCGGGGTCAGGGATTTTCTCTGCCTCGTGATGGCTGGGTGTTGTGTGATGTCCTTAGGTTAGTTAGGTTTAAGTAGTTCTAAGTTCTAGGGGACTGATGACCATAGATGTTAAGTTCCATAGTGCTCAGATCCATTTGAACCATTTTTTGAACTTACTCCCCTAGCTGCTCGTGAGATTTCGAAGTAGCCTACATCCATTTTCCTTTACTCCCAGCTGTTTCATAGGTCCACTGGGCAGTGTTAACACCTAAAAAGACGTCATAGGGCTGGTCCACCTTAGACGTCTGTGAAGGTGAAAGAAAGCTGTAATAGTAACGGACCGCTACTGTGCTAGGTGGTGTACTTCTTACTGCTACAGGTGTAAGAGGGTCTTCTGAAAAACTGTCACATTTCTATACCCACATAGCTCTCGAGAGACTTTCACCACAAATGAAATCTATCAAGAGGGCTACCCAAGTAAACAACTTCCTAAGTGATAAGCGTCCTGGAGAATACGCCATCACCAGTGCAGTGCACACTGGCCTCAGTCACTGTAAAGGAATTGTGTCATTCGCGATATTATGGACATACAGTTGATACCAAAGGAGTCAAAGAGTCAAACAGAAAATGGATAGGGGGAGGTGTCGCTAGAGAACCGAATTTCGAGAGAAGGGTTCGTGGCGAGCGTCAGAAATCATTGTCTTTAATCCTCACTTTCAGCCTACCGAAGTTGCCTGAGTATATTTCAGCAGCCTTTGTTCGTCTTCAGGTGTGGCAACGAAACGGCTGACACGTTGGTGTGTAGAATGACTTTCCAAAGAGCATCATCCACATATTTCTGAAGTTAGCAAGAACTGACAAGTGCAACAATATTGCACAATCAGCTTAACAGCTCATGCATTCAATTTGTTGACAGGAATAATACACAGAAGAATGGAAAATAAACTGGAGGATATGCCATATGATGAGCAGTTTGCTTTCAGGAAAGATAAAGGAACCGGAGAGCCATTTCCGACGTCGCGACCGATAATGGAGGCGAGGCTAAAGAAAAATTAAGACACATTCATAGGCTTTGTAGACCTGGAAAAAGGGTTCGACAGTGTCAAATGGTGCAAGATATTCGAAATTCTCAGAAAAATAGGGGTAAGCTACAGGGAAAGACGGGTAATATACAATATGTACCAGAGCCAAGAGAGAACAGTAAGAGTGGAAGACCAAGAACGACGTGCTCTGATTGAAATGGGTTTCCTTCTATACATCGAAGAAGGAATGACAGAGATAAAAGAAACATTCAAGAGTGGAATTAAAACTCAGGGCGAAAGGATATCAATGACAAGATTCACTGATGACATTGCTATCTTCAGGGAAAGTGAAGAAGAATTAGTGGATGTGTTGACTACAATGAACGGTCTAATGAGTACAGCATATGGCTGTATGGTAGTGAAACATGGACTGTGAGGAAACTGGAAAAGAAGAGAACCGAAGCATTTGAGATGTGGTGCTACAGACGAATGTTGAAAATTACGTAAACTGATAAGGTAAGGAATGAGGAGGTCTCCAGAGAACCAGCGAGGAACGAAATGTATGAAAGACATCTACTGACACATCAACGATTTACTTCCACCGTACTAGATGGAGAGGACGGCAGAGATTGAAATACAACGAGGAAATATCTGAGGCCGTAGGTTGCGAGTGCTACTCCGAGATGAAGAGGTTGGCACAGGAGAGGAATTGTCGTCGAGGGGGTGCACCAAACCATTTACAACACTCATCATTTAATTAAAAGTAAAAAAGAGTGCCCAAGCCAATGCTCTCCTTTCAGTGTCAAAACTTCGGTCACAGCACCGCCGGTCGCAACCTTCAGAGGCCTTGTGGACGACGACGTTCCGCGGGCCATGACCAGGTACTAAATGTACTGCCACACTCATGTGTGTCAACTGGTCACAAACCCTCCCAGTTTGGAGCAAGGAATGCCCTGTCTTCGCGAAAGAGAAAAAGATACAGGAGATTAAAATCGTCCAACAGATCTCCTACACTTACATGAAGAACGTTTGTAACGGCATAAAGCCAGCATCTTTTGTCAAGTTGCTTGGGTCAGAACTGAAGCATTCTGTATATAAGACTAGTGTCGGCACCCACAGTAAGACAGCTAAGCAGAGGACACCAACCTGCACCTGTACATGCAGCTGCACCCGTCCATCGATGGTCCGTCAACCATGCCTCTCTACCACTGAAATAATGGTCGTTACTCTCACGGCAGACAGTAGAAGAGACCTGCAATTTTTTTTTTGTTTTAAAACGGCCTTGCCACTGTACCCGGAATCCGAGCACTAGGCCGAAACCAAACAGGCCAAAGCGATTAGTTCTAAAACAGTCAGACCATGGCCCCGACTGTTGGATCAATCGTTTACCATATTGTCGATGTCTATTGAGGGAACCGGCGGGTCTCGCATAAAACCACCACTCTGGTGGAGGAACGACAGTAGGAAAAAAAAAACCACAGGAAAACCTTTAAGACCGCTCTCATACTACAGTGGAACTGCACAGGGTTCGGGACACATGTGGAGCACGTACATCTATTGCCTTAGGGTAGGACAATGCTTACAAGAGACGCAGTTTAAATTCTCTGATGCCCCTGAGCTACTTGCTTACATTCTGCATAGAAATGACAATATGAGAGGAGAAAGAGCAAACGGCGTCCACCACTCCTCAATTCTCTCCCTCACGACTAGCCCACATGTGGCCGCTGTAACAGTCCACGTTTCGCCATCAGTTGACAGTCAGTCCACTATGGCAGACCCCCTGCGAAGTGCTACCGGAGAAGGTACCTGTGACCTCCTTACTCGGGTCCCCCACACTTCGTCCACTGTGCTAAGTTTCACACACACACACACACACACACAAAATGTACTTCGGAGCTCTGCCCCCACCTGCCCCAGACGTAAGGCAACTGAGAGGCTTCACACGTCCTGAGGTGTGTGTTTGTTGACCGTGGGAACAGGACTTCAGGACTGCAAAAGCGTCTTCCACTGCCACCCATTTTTCGGTATGTTCTCCGGCCTTGGCACACGCAACAGTATATGCCTGTCTGTGACGCTTTACCTACGTTTAGATTTGCAGAGAGGCTCTCCTTCCTTTCGCAGTTGCTTTCTAACATGACTGTCGAGCCACGGCGGGTCCTTCCCACAGCCCGCAACTTTGATCAGCACATACTTGTCTAAGGCGTACTGTACAATTCTCTTGAGTGTTTGTCCATTGATACTCAGCGAAGTTAGTGGTGCAAATGAAATTTGCTTGCTGACCGGGAAGGTAATCCGAAATGCTTCTTGTTGCTCTTGCCATGTAGAAATATTTTCCTGGCTTTCTTCGTATTCCTACTGAAAGCCGCATTCAGTGTCAAAGAATAACGTTGAGAATTCAGACTGATAAGGTAAGGAATCGTGAGGTTCGCCGCCGAATCTGTGAAGAAATGTGAGTGTGTAAGACGCTGACAAGAAGAAGGGACAGGAAAATAGGACATATGTTAAGACATCGGGGAATAGCTACGATGGTACTAGAGGGAGATGTAGAGGGTAAAAACTGTAGAGGAAGACAGCGACTAGGATATGTCCAGCAAGTAATTGCGGACTTTGGGTGCAAGATCTCCACTGAGTCTAAGAAGTTGACGCAGGAGAGGAATTCGTGGCTAGCCGGATCAAACCAGTCAGAAGATTGATGAGTCAAATACTAAAACGTATGTTTGACTGTGTATATGTGAGTATGTATATGTATATATGTTCCAAATCACCTCCTAAACCACTGCACCGATTTCGACCGGACTTGATACATGTATTCCTTACTGTCAAGTAACAATCGTAGTCGGAATAACCACTACCTTTCATTATAGTTCAGGAGGTATGACGTCATAAACACTGAAATGCGTGAAAATCTAGCGCATCGTGCATTACGTTTAAATTTCTTACTTCTATCCTACTCACTCTATTCGCAATAAATTTCGCAGATAGTCTACACACATGCCGATAAACGCACCTTCAAAGTTATATCACGATACCACACATATCTTAGGACACATGATGTAAATACTGCAATGCGTGAAAAATTACCGCATCACGTATGGAGTTTTAATAATTTATTCTTTACTTCTACTGACACTGATACAGTTGTGTCAAGTTAAGGAAAAGTCTGACACCTAGTAGCGCTTCTTACAGATTTAAACTGCGAAGCGCAAGTATCTGTAGGCGAAAGCAATGATCGTCTATAGAGCTATGAAGAGGCGTTGCCGTAGAGAGTTGTACATAATCGCATTGTACACATGCGAGGGAACTGTACTTATACGTTTATACATTATGCGTATTTCTTTGTACAACTGGTCGTTTCTAATAGAAAACTAGCAAAATGAATAGAAGGGCAATGACGGGTTTGTCAGCTAATATACTGTATAAAACGGGTATTCCCTTCGAACTTCAAGACGAAGTTTTGGGACACATTCTGCTACTTGAATCCCACAGGTTTGCATGTTCTCGAGCTGAACTACATATACTAGCCTTCGATTTGGCAGAATCAGAAGGAATTAAATATATACCTAAACTGGGATGGCAGGTAAACAGTATTATTATAGATTCTGAATTGTCTTTGCACCATGCAGAAGCTACTTCGGCAAATTTAGCCTTTGGGTTCAACAAAGCTATCATGAAGTTTTTTAACTTAATTGTGATTTAGGAGACAAAAGTAGTTTTCTGGCTATGCTGACATTCAATATGGTTGAGACAAGCCAATTCGCAGCGCAAAAACCTTACCAGACCACTGAACGAAAAAGGAAGCAATAGGTGGGTTGGTTCAAATGGCTCTGAGCACTATGGGACTTAACTTCTGAGGTCGTCCGTCCCCCAGAACTTAGAACTACTTAAACCTAACTAACCTAAGCACATCACACACATCCATGCCCGCGGCAGGATTCGAACCTGCGACGGTAGCGGTCGCGTGGTTCCAGACTGAAGCGCCTAGAACCGCTCCGCCACCCCGGCCGGCCAATATGTGGGGCTACAAGAAGTGCACAGAGGTGATTTTTAATTTGGAGCTCCAACTGGTCCAAATTTACAATTTTGGACAGTGACTGGATGAGTAGTCATTTGTTCGATCAATGGATGGAGCACTTTTTCGGAACTGTCACACCTGATTCTAACCGAAAGGTGTTACTAATACTGAATGGACATGAAACGCATACGAAATACTACAAACTCTAACTCTAGCTACATATAGGGGTGTAATCGTTCTTTGCTTGCCTCCACGCAACATTCAAAAGCTCTAGACACCAGACTTTGCACTTTCTGATCCACTTGCAGTTACTACAACCTAGCAGCTGACAGTCGCCTTCGTACAAATCCTGACAGCAGTATCAGTCAGACCGCGGGTGCTCAGCTGCTAGGCGAGTCTTGTGGAGGGGCTGTAATCGTACAGAATGCCGTCAGTGGCTTTCGCAAAACTAGAATCTGGCAATGGCATCGACACATTTTTCAAATATCGGACTTCTCGGTGATGAACTCCAATCCACAATCGTGAACTAAATATGAGGATGAAGAAATGACTCGGCAGATAATTCAAGAACTTCCGGGAACATCGAGGCAGACTAATGGAAATGATGCACGCCTTCATCCAACTCCCACAAAATAACGCTGTAGTAGGGGAGCGCCAGTGGGCTCGCACGATACCCCGCCTATTACAAATCTGCAAAAGAGAAATACACTGGCGGAGTAAGGAAATTTTGGGAATACATTGGTCTAGGTAACATACTTAAGTGATTAACATTGCAAGACGACATGTTAATGTAAGCTGAGAGATAAGCCACTGCAAATGTGAAGTGCTGCTATATCAATAGCCACTATTACCGCTGCAGAATATTGAATGCAAGAATGCAAACGTCCATGCATGGCGTTGTACAGGTGCCAGATGTCAGTTTGTGGGATTGAGTTCCAAGCCTGTTGCACTTGGTCGTTTACTACACGGACGGTTAATGCCCTTCGTGGATGATGCTGATATTGTCGTCTGATGACGTCCCTAATAACGTCAACAACACGTCGGCATTCCATATAGCATGTTGGGTTACAAGAACGGAATGTCAGCGAGCTTTATCCCGTTGGAAAACACCCCATGGAATGCCGTTCATGAATGACAGCAAAACAGGTCGTATCATCAGACTGACGTACAGTCTGATACAGAGGATACACCGTTAAAATTTGAGCAATTTGCTGGTGTTATTTGTTATTTAGATTTCGTCTCGTACCGCATTTTACATGTAGAAGTAGGGTAAATTCGAACCTCTGCATCTTGGAAACGGAAACTGTCAAGAAAATTTTCAAGAATGTTCGGGATCGAGATGTTAGGAATATGTGATAAAAATTTCAGCCATTTCCTGTGCATAGCCACCTCGGCTGTGTTTTGAGCTGCTGATGATTGCGAAAATATAATAAAGAACCTTTTTTGGGGGGATTTCCTAGAAACCAATGACAAACTAACAGTGCCTCCAGCAAGCCCACCGTAAACCACATGAAACGCAAGAAGAACCAACCGATATGCTTCATTTGCCTAAGTCGGAAGATGTGTGTGATGTTCCTATTAATATAACCCGAGCTACGAGCTCCAGAAAATTCCGTTTCTATGCGGGGCTGCTCGGAACGTATTAGGTACGCAGGGTGTTGCATGCATACCGATCAAAACATGTTTCAACCTCCTGAAACTCAGTTCGTCGTTAGCAAACACTTTGGATCACCACGAAGTCGTTGAGATGTAAAGCCGACATCCGAAAGACCGGAGCAGGCCGCCGATAGCGCGAAGCAGCTTACCCAACTCAGCTAGCGCCAACCCGCCGACGAACAGGAGCGAGGGAAACAGTTGGTGATGCATGTCTGTCGGAACGTGGAGTGCTGACGCCGCGTACGGCAGCTCTTATACGTGGAGGAGAGCGTGCCTAGAAATGAGGTCGCTATGAGCCCCCACTCCGCGACCAACAAACTAGTCCACGTCGCTATAACCAATTGCTGTTAATTTGCCAACCTGCGCAGCTATAGAAGAGGGCGATGAAAAAAATCTCCTTTTGAGGTCGTTACATCAGCATTCACTACGGGTAAATGTTCCCCATCACCTGTCGCAACTACGGATTTATAGTTAAAACACGAATTTTGTTGTGAATATTCCAAAGAAAGCAGTTGTTGACCGGTCGAAAATTACTGAAATATCAGTTTAATAAGTAATGTTTGCAAAATACAAACACGAATTGTCTACAGCCGACCTCTGGGAAAATCAGTTTACATTTCAGGCACAATACTCATCCCGTGTTTTATCTAGTAGGATTTCTTTTTTTTTTTTTTTTTTTTGTTTTTTTTTTGTTTTTGGGTCATAAGTCTTCTGACTGGTTTGATGTGGCCCGCCACGAATTCCTGTCCAGTGTTAACCTCTTTATCTCAGAGTAGCACTTGCAACTTATGTCCTCAATTACTTGCTGGTTGTATTCCAATCTCTGTCTCCTCTACAGTTTTTGCTCTCTACAGCCCCCTCTAGTACCATGGAAGTCATTCCCTCATATCTTAACACATGTCCTATCAAACTTCCTGGCAGATTAAAACTGTGTGCGGACCGAGACTCGAACTCGGGACCTTGGCCTTTCGCGGGCTAGTGCTCTACCAACTGAGCTACCCAAGAAAACACTACAAAATGACACATGTACAAGAAGTGAAGGAGGAAGATAAGGCAAAACGTGTGAATTACTGTACGTGGCTATGCCAAACAGTTGGGAGTGGAATGTTGGGTCCGCTGCTGTATTTCACGAATGATGAAGCCTGGTTCCATCTGACAGGACGTGCGAGCTCCCGGAACACTGGATACAGGTCAACAAACAGTCCCT
Organism: Schistocerca nitens; assembly: GCF_023898315.1. NCBI lineage: Eukaryota > Metazoa > Arthropoda > Insecta > Orthoptera > Acrididae > Schistocerca > Schistocerca nitens. Next base: position 599,319,198 of record NC_064620.1, on the reverse strand, counting down.
ATACGACTAGTGAGGAACCTCTTCACGGTGAAAACATCTGAGTGTGGTGTGTCATGCCACCGAGTCGGATTGTGGGTTCCATATTTTTTTTTTTTTTTGAAACAACAGTAGACACTGCGGTGTATATGAGAGTCAGTCTCAAGAATTCATAAAAGATTCACAGAAGAAGAGAATGTCAGCAAAGTATTGTGGACGCTGCGTTCTTTTATCTGTGAGTTAGTCTACAGCAAAAAGTGTACAGAAACAACCGAATAACGTTGGAAGACTTGAAGGACAATATTCTTAATGAAATTTTGCGGATTTATGCGGCAGAGTTGTGCAAAGTGTATATCAACATGTTAGGGCGCGTGGAAAAGGGCACTGAAGCTCAAGGAGGTCATTTTAAATGCTTAATATAATGTAAATAACAAAATAAGTTCAATAAATATAGACATTGGCATTAGCTTATTTGTTATTTCTTTATCTTGTTCTTACATTTTTATCTATTTGTTGCTGTATCTGCTCGTGGCTGGCAACAATCCGTGCGTGTTTGGCGAGCAGTGTGTGCCCGGAGCCGGTGTTTCTCTGTGGGCCTGCCCCAGGAAGGCTACTCTGTCAGGACAGGACAGCAGCAACAAAAACTGCCGTAGGTCTGTCTACAGTGATGTATGCATTTCTGCGATTTAAGCAATCTGGCACCGATGCAGATGTTTCTCGATCTGGAATAACACCGCCAGAGAAGGTAAGTCCGTATGCGTATAGAGTAAACGTCAAACGACTACTCGTACTGCACTTGAAATTTGCGAGGATGTGCACGGTACGTGACTGTCTCCAGTCCCTGTATCAACAGTGCAACGCCGCCTTCGTGAACACAGTTCAAAGGGCTGTATAATGGCCAAAAAGCTGTAATACGGAGACAAATTGAAAGGATTGCAAATGAAACAGGAGCATAAAAAATGTAGTGGCAGCAAAGGTGCAAGATATTATTCACGGACGAATCTCAGTTTGAAGTATGTATTACGAACATCGAATGTTTGTTCGTCGAGTTCATAGAGATATTATGAAGAGTCTAAAGGCCGAAATAGTAAATGTCTTTTTGCAAAGCTGTTTCACAGACGAAGACTGCACTGTTGTTCCTTGTCTAGATTGTCGCACAGATGACAAAATGGTACATATCGAAATAGATGACAGGGATAGAAAAAACAATTAAAATCGCTCAAAAGAGAAAAGGTCGCTGGACCTGATGGGATACCATTTCGATTTTACACAGAGTACGCGAAGGAACTTGGCCCCCTTCTTGTAGCGGTGTACCGTAGGTCACTAGAACAGTGTAGCGTTCCAAAAGATTGGAAAAGGGCACAGGTCATTCCCCGTTTTCAAGAAGGGGCATCGAACAGATGTGCAGAACTATAGACCTATATCTTTAACGTCGATCAGTTGTAGAATTTTGGAACACGTATTATTTTCGAGTATAATGACTTTTCTGGAGACTAGAAGTTTACTCGGCCGGAATCAGCATGGATTTCAAAAAAGACGATCGTGTGAAACCCAGCTCGCTCTATTTGTCCACGAGACTCAGAGGGCCATAGACTCGGGTTCCCAGGTAGATGCCGTGTTTCTTGACTTCCACAAGGCGTTCGATACCGTTCCCCACAGTCGTTTAATGAACAAATTAAGAGCATATGGACTATCAGACCAATTCTTTGACTGGATTGAAGAGTTCCTAGATAACGGAACGCAGCATGTCATTCTCAATGGAGAGAAGTCTTCCGAAGTAAGAGTAATTTCAGGTGTGCCGCAGGGTAGTGTCGTAGGACCGTTGCTATTCACAACATATATAAATGACCTTGTGGATAACATCGGAAATTCACTGAGGCTTTTTGCGGATGATGCTGTAGTATATGAAAGGTTGTAACAATGGAAAATTGTACTGAAATGCAGGAGGATCTGCAACGAATTGACGCATGGTGCAGGGAACGGCAATTGAATCTCGTTGTAGACAAGTGTAATGTGCTGCGAATGCATGGAAAGAAACATACTTTATCATTTAGCTACAGTATAGCAGGTCAGCAACTGGAAGCAGTTAATTTTATAAATTATTTGGGAGTAGGCATTACGAGTCATTTAAAATGGAATGACCATATAAAATTAATCGTCGGTAAAGCAGATGCCAGACTGAGATTCACTGGAAGAATCCTAAGGAAATGCAGTCCGAAAACAAAGGAAGTAGGTTACAGTACACTTGTTCGCCCACTGCTTGAATACTGCTCACGGGTTTGGGGTCCGTGCCAGATAGGGTTGATAGAACAGATAGAGAAGATGCAACGGAGAGCAGGGCGCTTCGTTACAGGATCATTTAGTAATGGCGAAAGCGTTACGGAGATGATAGATAAACTCCAGTGGAAGACTCTGCAAGAGGGACGCTCAGTAGCTCGGTACGGGCTTTTGTTAAAGTTTCGAGAACATACCTTCACCGAGGAGTCAAGCAGTATATTGGTCCCTCCTACGTATATGTCGCGAAGAGACCATGAGGATAAAATGAGAGAGATTAGAGCCCACACAGAGGCATACCGACAATCCTTCTTTCCACGAACAATACGAGACTGGAATAGAAGGGAGAACCGATAGAGGTATTCAAGGTACCCTCCACCACACACCGTCAGGTGGCTTGCGGAGTATGGATGTAGATGTAGAAGAGTCAGTGTGTGACGCCTATGGTGAAGTTTGCTGGAGGGTCGGTCATGTTGAGGGAACCTTTTGCGGATGACAAAGCCGGTGATCTAGAGTGAATTTATGGAACATTAAGGAAGGAAGTATATCACACGATACTGATAAAAAATGCAGTTCCACGTGGCAAGACAGTTTACTGATATAGGTTTGTTCTGCAGCAGGACAATGTTCCTAAACACGCTTCTAAACTGTTGAGAGGGTATGGCAGTAGGAAAGAGAAACGTGGAAAATTGAAGAATATGGTTTGGCCCACGTCAGTCACCTGAGTTTAATCCCGTTGAACTCGTACGGTACGAACTTGACATTGGGGTCAGAAAACTGAGGTCATTTAATGTTGAAGATCTACGGAACTATATACAAACGTGTTGGAATGCGATATCTGCAAAAACGCTACAAAATGTTACCTCTAGAATGCCAAGAATTTGTGCACCTGTTCTGAGGGCAAAGGGTAGAGACTCTGAAGAAGCTAAAATCTAAATCATATCGTACTGTACTTTATGACAGAGTGAGAGAGTACTTGTTTTGTTGGTCTATTTAGCTTGTATGATGTGTTTCTACATTGAAACAAAGTATATAGTTTTTAACATTGGTGATCGAAAACTTTTGACCGATAGTTTACATGCGACATAGCGCGTATGCGTGTATATAAGCAACGGCATGTAGGCAGGTGATTTGTGTGGCTTATGTGCCTTTCCGAGATGCGTACGGTAAATGCGGAAACATGAACTATACCGACATTATTACGACATGCGTCCAAACAGGACCAACGTACTAATATTATTTTCCTGGCTACAGAACTGCAGACACCATCGGAGAGTGGAGGGGGGTTAGGGTTGTTTTGGGGGAAGAGACCAAACTGCGAGGTCATCGGTCTCATCGGTTTTAGGGAAGGACGGGGAAGGAAGTCGGCCGTGCCCTTTCAAAGGAACCATCCCGGAATTGGCCTAGAGCGATTTAGGGAAATGACGGAAAACCCAAATCAGGATGCCCGGACGCAGGATTGAACCGTCGACCTGCCGAATGCGAGTCCAGTGTGTTAACCACTGCACCATCTCGGTCGGTCCGGAGAGTGGCGAATGTTCTCGAGGCAGCATGTCTGTCGAAAAACACCGTTGTGGAATGGTGCGCCAATGGTGCTGCAGGTTCATGATAACGCACGTCCCCATACCGGAAATGTCGAAACGCAGGAGATACACCAACTCAAGCGGGAGACACTCCAGCACCCGACCTATAATCCTGACATCACCCCACAGGATTATCACGCCTCCGGTCCGTTAAAAATGGCCTTGAAGGCTGGACGATTCCTGTCGTGGAGGATCTGTAGCAGGCAGTTACGCACTTCTTCACGCAGCAGGACACGGTGTTTGACCAAACGGGTACTTTCAACCTGGTGCGTCGTTGATACGACTGCCTCAGTGCTCAAGGCGGTTTTGCCTGATTGCCACATTGGACTGTACGGTCTTCGAACGGAAACTTTTTCATCGCCCCTTATACAAGGATACTGTCCAACATGCCTTCAATGTTTCTAAAAATAACTATACGATAATATCAGCTACTGACACAGTTCTGCACTTTTCACCTCTTGTACCAACTGGGACGCATAATTCCCATTACATTTCTCCCTGAGCAGCTATATATAGTGGTTCCGGGTGACTTGACTTGATACGAGCAGTTTGCCTTGATGTTATACGATCGTAACAAAATGGCGTCTTAATCTATATTTTCATCAAAAGACAACTCATGGTTTAATATCGTTACCAAGAACTTCGAAAAGTACTTGACTGATTTCCTTCATATTTTTACATGGTGCTCTAATAAACATTCGGAGGGACGTAGGCTATATATACAGGGTGTTCAAAAAGTCTCTCCGCAGTGCCGTATGATTGTTAGCCGCACGTGCTGTATGCCACAGTGAATATAGCGAAATGAAACTCAATGAAATACAAATTATTAATTTTTTGAATATTCATTTTTACTGAGAAAAACAAAACAGTGGAATGTTGGGAGAGTCCACTTGAAGGGAAGTAACCAAGGCAGGCGAACAATCATACGGCATGTACGGCTAATAATCATACGGCATTGCGGAGAGACTTCTTGAACACCCCGTGAAAGGATATCAACGATACGATTCGCTGATGACATTACTATCTTAAGTGAAAATGAAGAAGAATTACTTGATATGCTGAATGGAATGAATCGTCTAATCAGTACAGAATATTGATTGAGAGTAAATCGAAGAAATACGAAAGTAATGAGAAGTAGGAGAAGTGAAAACAGCGAGAAACTTAACATCAGGATTTATGGTCACGAATTAGATGAGGTTATGGAATCCTGCTATCTAGGCAGCAACATAACCCACGACGGACGGAGCAAGGAAGACATCAAAAGCAGACTTACACTGGAAAAAAGACATTCCTGGCCAAGAGAAGTAGTGTCAAAGATAGGCCTTAATTTGAGGAACAAATTTCTGAGCATATACGTTTCGAGCACAGCATTGTACGGTAATGAAACATGGAATGTGGATAAACAGAGACAGAAGAGAATCGAAGCATTTGGGATGTGGTGCTACAGACGAATGTTGGAAATTAGGTGGACTGATAAGGTAAGCAAAGTGGAGGCTCTGCGCAGAATCGGAGAGGAAAGGAATATGTGGAAAACACTGACAAGGGGAAGGGACAAGATGACAGGACATCTGATAAGACATCAGGGACTGACTTCTTTGGTACTAGAGCAAGCTGTAGGGAGCAAAAACTGTAGAGGAAGATAGACATTGTAATACATCCAGCAAATAACTGAGGACGTAGGTTGCAAGTGATGAAGATGTTGGCACAGGAGAGAAATTCGTCGCGGACCGCATCAAACCAGTCAGAAGACTGATGACTCAACAAAAAAAAAGAGACAGACACACTATGAAAGCTAGAGAAACAATTTGTCCATTTCACTGCATAAGGGAAGGTTCCAAGTTTTATGATGGCACAGACTTCTTACCATACACTCAAAATAGGTACCACGTGTTGCCCGGGAACAAGCGAAACGGTAGTCTATTTCATTCCGCACACGACTCAGCAGATACCTGTTTATCGAATCGACAGCTCCAACAAATTCGATTTCTCAGCTCTTGAAGAGTGGCTGCCGTAGGTGGGACGGAGACTGTGTCTTTTACGTACCCGCACAGGAAAAACTCGCAAAGTTTGAGGCCAGGTGATCTGGGAGGCCAAAAGCAATGAACAAGGTCTAGTTGTCTACCTCTTCCAGTGTAGCTCTGTGGCACGGTGTTGTTAAGATAACGCCGCTTCTCAGTGTCAAAATACACTCCTGGAAATTGAAATAAGAACACCGTGAATTCATTGTCCCAGGAAGGGGAAACTTTATTGACACATTCCTGGGGTCAGATACATCACATGATCACACTGACAGAACCACAGGCACATAGACACAGGCAACAGAGCATGCACAATGTCGGCACTAGTACAGTGTATATCCACCTTTCGCAGCAATGCAGGCTGATATTCTCCCATGGAGACGATCGTAGAGATGCTGGATGTAGTCCTGTGGAACGGCTTGCCATGCCATTTCCACCTGGCGCCTCAGCTGGACCAGCGTTCGTGCTGGACGTGCAGACCGCGTGAGACGACGCTTCATCCAGTCCCAAACATGCTCAATGGGGGACAGATCCGGAGATCTTGCTGGCCAGGGTAGTTGACTTACACCTTCTAGAGCACGTTGGGTGGCACGGGATACATGCGACGTGCATTGTCCTGTTGGAACAGCAAGTTCCCTTGCCGGTCTAGGAATGGTAGAACAATGGGTTCGATGACGGTTTGGATGTACCGTGCACTATTCAGTGTCCCCTCGACGATCACCAGTGGTGTACGGCCAGTGTAAGAGATCGCTCCCCACACCATGATGCCGGGTGTTGGCCCTGTGTGCCTCGGTCGTATGCAGTCCTGATTGTGGCGCTCACCTGCACGGCGCCAAACACGCATACGATCATCATTGGCACCAAGGCAGAAGCGACTCTCATCGCTGAAGACGACACGTCTCCATTCGTCCCTCCATTCACGCCTGTCGCGACACCACTGGAGGCGGGCTGCACGATGTTGGGGCGTGAGCGGAAGATGGCCTAACGGTGTGCGGGACCGTAGCCCAGCTTCATGGAGACGGTTGCGAATGGTCCTCGCCGATACCCCAGGAGCAACAGTGTCCCTAATTTGCTGGGAAGTGGCGGTGCGGTCCCCTACGGCAGTGCGTAGGATCCTACGGTCTTGGCGTGCATCCGTGCGTCGCTGCGATCCGGTCCCAGGTCGACGGGCACGTGCACCTTCCGCCGACCACTGGCGACAACATCGATGTACTGTGGAGACCTCACGCCCCACGTGTTGAGCAATTCGGCGGTACGTCCACCCGGCCTCCCGCATGCCCACTATACGCCCTCGCTCAAAGTCCGTCAACTGCACATACGGTTCACGTCCACGCTGTCGCGGCATGCTACCAGTGTTAAAGACTGCGATGGAGCTCCGTATGCCACGGCAAACTGGCTGACACTGACGGCGGCGGTGCACAAATGCTGCGCAGCTAGCGCCATTCGACGGCCAACACCGCGGGTCCTGGTGTGTCCGCTGTGCCGTGCGTGTGATCATTGCTTGTACAGCCCTCTCGTAGTGTCCGGAGCAAGTATGGTGGGTCTGACACACCGGTGTCAGTGTGTTCTTTTTTCCATTTCCAGGAGTGTAGGACGTGGCAGCATCATGTACAAAAATTAGATCATTGAAATCCTCGTGAAGCTAAGGAAATAACCAGTTCAGAAGTATGTCCAGGTATGACATTCCTGTCGCAGTTATATCCGCAAAAACAAAGGTCCGCAAACTTTGTAAGCAGAAACGTCACAAAACAAATTCCGTTTCGGTGTGTCTCTTTCATCTTCGGCGACGACGTCAGCATTTTGTGACCCTCCAAATTCTTACATAACGGCGCTTTATTTTACTCGACAGATGAAACGTCTATCCGTCCGGAGAGATGTGTCGTTCGGAAAAAGTGTTCTCTACCATATCCTGGAGAAAGGAAATGCAAAATTCGCACCTTCTGTTATAGTCACCGGCACGCGTTCCTTGCAGTAACTGCATGTAACTTGTAAGAATCCATATGAAGCGTACATGCAGCCGTCGTTCCGGAACACGCAACGCCGTTGTTTTGGGAAGTTGAGTTTCCTGGCCCGCCTGCCTTGTGGGCTTCCGAGGGCTCCGTCTGAACGCTTTTCCGATACGCTCGACATTTTCACCAAACGCGTGTGGCCGGCCAGTGCTCTCCCATTTGCATATGCCACCAACTTCCAAGAGTCTTGTATGCCAGTAGGAAATCTACTTGTGCAGAGGCGGCTTCTCACTGAACCGACGTCGGAATGCTCGTTGCACTTGAACAACCGACTGACTTCGAGAAAATTCCAGCGCACAAATCTGATTTCTCTTGTGGTGTAGTCGCCATATTACAACAAACAACAGCGCAGCTTCGTCAAAACTTTCAACCTTCCTCAATCCAGTGACATTAGCAGTGTGTTTCCATCTTTTGTAGTTTGTCTGTAATACACTACTGCCCATTAAAATTGGTAGACCAAGAAGAAATGCAGATGGTAAACGGGTATTCATTGGACAGATATATTATACAAGAACTGACATGTGATTACATTTTCACGCAATTTGGGTGCATAGATCCTGAGAAATCAGTACCCAGAACAACCACCTCTGGCTGTAATAACGGCCGTGATACGCCTGGGCACTGAGTCAAACAGCTTGGATGGCGTGTACAGGTACAGCTGCCCATGCAGCTTCAACACGATACCCCAGTTCATCAAGAGTAGTGACTGGCGTATTGTGACGAGCCAGTTGCTCGGCCACCATTGACCAGACGTGAGAGATCTGGAGAATGTGCTGGCCAGGGCAGCAGTCGAACATTTTCTGTATCCAGAAAGGCCCGTACAGGACCTGCAACACGCGGTCGTGCATTATCCTGCTGAAATGTGGAGTTTCGCAGGGATCGTGTGAAGGGTAGAGCCACGGGTCGTAACACATCTGAAATGTAACGTCCACTGCTCAAAGTCCCGTCAATGCGAACAAGAGGTGACCGAGACGTGTAACCAATGGCACCTCATACAATCACGCCGGGTGACACGCCAGTATGGCGATGACAAATACACCCTTCCAATGTGCGTTCACCGCGATGTCACCAAACACGGATGCGACCATCATGATGCTGTAAACATAACCTGGATTCATCCGAAAAAAATAACGTTTTGCCGTTCGTGCACCCAGGTTCGTCGTTGAGTACACCATCGCAGGCGCTCCTGTCTGTGATGCAGCGCCAAGGGTAACCGCAGCCATGGTCTCCGAGCTGATAGTCCATGCTGCTGCAAACGTCGTAGAACTGTTCGTGCAGATGGTTGTTGTCTTGCAAACGTCCCCGTCTTTTGACTCAGGGATCGAGACGTGACTGCACGGTCCGTTACAGCCATGCGGATAAGATGCCTGTCATCTAGACTGCTAGTGATACGAGGCCGTTGGGATCCATCACGGCGTTCCGTATTACCCTCCTGAACCCACCGATTCCATATTCTGCCAAAAGTCATTGGATCTCGACCAACGCGAGCAGCAATGTCGCGATACGATAAACCGCAATCGCGATAGGCTACAATCCGACCTTTATAAATGTCGGAAACGTAATGGTACGCATTTCTCCTCCTTACACGAGGCATCACAACAACGTTTCACCAGGCAACGCCGGTCAACTGCTGTTTGTGTATGAGAAATCGGTTGGAAACTTTCCTCATGTCAACACGTTGTAGGTGTCGCCACCGGCGCCAACCTTGTGTGAATGCTGTGAAAAGCTAATCATTTGCATATCACAGCATCGTCTTCCTGTCGGTTAAATTTCGCGTTTGTAGCACGTCATGTTAGTGGTGTAGCAATTTTAATGGCCAGTAGTGTAAATAACTGAAATCCGTTCTTCATGTAGGAATCACGCAGTACCACTAAATTATTAGTGCGGGAGTCGGTTCCATAGTTAATTAACATGAACTCACTGCAGTTACTTTGAAACAAGTCACGTGTAAAATCATACTGGCCGAGATGGATTCACACCACGAAAGTACGTATGCTCCTAACTCGTCTATTATAATCAACGAATAGTCCAGAAATGTGGAGTGGTGTCGCCCCACGCCTCCCCGAATGGTCGACATAGATGTGGAGCTCGTTTCCAAACGCCAACAAATCCAACTGGGCAAACTTTTGAGTAGAGCAGAAAAATTCCCTGTAGCCGCAGTAGTTGTCGTATGCAAACCATAATGGACATAAAATTTTGTCTGGGCCCCACTGGTACGTCTTTTAGAAAAGTTTAAGGTGTTCTTGATTATTATTGTACAGTTACTTGGAATTTAATTTCGTCTTTGGTACTTTTTGCATAAAATTGTTTTAAAAGTGTACAAATTATTCCTCATGAGTAAATAAAGCTCAATTCTGGTATATTTCTAGACATTTATTGCAAATGACTTTAGAGGACGTGTACAAGAATAAAAAATTTGAAACATTACTTAGAGCATAACTTATCATATATTAATTCTCAACTCGACCTTCTAGAATGGAATTTAGTTCAATTCATACGTAATTACGGGGGCTATCCAGAAAGTAAGTTCCGATCGGTCGCGAAATGGAAACCACTGTAAAAATCCGATGAAGCTTTGCACAGATGTGTTGGGCAATGGCTGTAGAACGCCCGTCGATCGCGTCACTCATTGCTCTTTCCAGTTCCCCGCGCACAGTGAGCACGTAAATGTACCTAGAAAATAGTGTCTCCCGCCAAGTACGAAGGCCTGGGGTAAAATTTCGCCTGAAGCTATGCAGCCCACGTAACACAACTGTCACGCCGTTCCTTCTTCAGAATTCTCAGCTGCACTCTGCAGGGGCAATGAAAATCTTCCTAAAGCGTTTTCGGTGGGAAGTGATCACCCACAATACAGACCGCAATTGACCCCCTGAGTTTCATCTCTGCTCGCACGAACCGCTGACTATGAAGACAACATTTTGGAACAGACAACGAGCTGTAGACCTGCATACAGTATTAGTGGAAAGCACTGGCGGCTGCCTTCTACGACAAGGGTATTGAAAATTGGTACAACGCCACGACAAATTTAGATACGAGTAATTAGCTGGGAGTTGTGGCTAGCTGTTGCAAATAAAATATTTTTGATTTTTACACAATGTCCATTTCGCGGACGATCGGAACTTACTTTCTGGATAGCCTTCATATTTTGTTCGAGTTGCTAAGAAGTACTATTTTAATCATGAACAGATTTTTCCTGGTATTCCACACATCAGTCATCGTAATGAAAGTCTATGTTATCATTGTCTCCATCCTCATTAACTCCTCGTACATTATTATCCCCTGCCGCACTTTTGTAGAAAGGGATTTGGCGCAGTTCATAGCCCACTGCAGAAAGTAGGGATAACAAGTCATTTTTCTGTGTCTGTTGTATGTGACTGTTATTTGGTAAAACTTTTACTTCATGTAAAATACGATATACGATCATATGAGGGAGAGAGGGAGGGCAGGAGGGATGGTGGGAGGGAGGGCGGGAGGGAGGAAGGGAGGGAGGGCTGATGGGCTGGTGGAAGGGTGAGAGAGAGGGAGGGAGGGAGGGAGGGAGGAAAGGGTGAGATGCAGCAAGTCGGTGCAGTTGCACTTGCCATATTAGCGCTCTGAACACTTTCTTTTCTGATCTCTCTTACATACAAAATACATAAACCTACGTACAAACGTAACTCCAAAACAAATGCACAACATTTCTTTTTTCAAAAAAAAGAATCCATGTAATACAATAACACATGCAGTTTTCGCGTCTTCGTCTGCGTTGGAAAGTAAACCGATTTTGTGACATATTAGAAGTTCCTGATCAGGGGTGAATTATTTCGTCTCACATGAGTGCTTTGGTACTTCGATTTTTGAATCCCTGCATATTAATCAAATTTTTGAGACACAGCCCCTATGTTTTCGTCGGCGTTTACAGTAGAGTTCCGCAGCACTTTCCGATAGTCCATTTATCTGGGTAGTGTAGTTTTCCACAGTCTTTTGTATGGATAGGGACTACGATTGCTGTGTGGGGATGCGAGCCGAGTTGGCGAAACTTCACTCTCAGCTCCAGGCTGTGATGGCTTCGGTTACAAAGCTTGAAGCTGCAGTGGAGGGTCACGACTGTTGTGAGCCTATCGTGGGGATGCAACGGAAGTCCCCATGTCAGAGGCCTCTGATCGGTCTTCACTGGTGGCCAGCCCAGTTACTACTCCAACTGAGGTTGACCCCTCATCTGTGGTCGAGTGGGAGGTCGCCTCAGCACGTGGCAGGAGGCAAAAGACTTCCCTGAGGTTCCAGGTGTAATCCCGCAAATTTTCCTGGCATGTTGTATGATTATGTTAGTCACGGATATGCTGCCGGATATAATCGTCTTCAGTACACGATATTTCGGCGATCCATCTGGCCGCCATCTTCAGGTGCGAATGAACATCAGAAACGGCGGCTTCTTTATACCCCAGGTACAGGCCACTGCGCCTGCAGGAGAAGCGGAAGAGCTGCCGCCTGTGAAGCGAAGAATTGCAATGCCGCCAGCGGTAGAAACTGGTGAAAGTGATAAATCTCAAATTAAAATGTGGCAGGTCGAAAACCAGACCGTTGTTGTTTTACATCAGATAAAATAGGGTTCCATATCTTGCTTAAAGGAAAACCTCTATCTCTGTTAATTAAACCGACAAGGAACTGGATGATGCTACTTTGTTGGTTTTGGAGAAAAGTATGAACTTTGTTCCTACACCGAGGAACCTGCCTATATTGATTTGATTAGCGCTGTTGAGAAGGCCGTTGCTCGCTTTCCTGAAGATGTGGCAGAGGAAATTAAACAGGAAGTTTCTCATCATCTTCGTCCTGCACCACCACTGCAGAGTAACATTTCTTCCAGTGAAAGGAAGGTCATTCCGTCATTGAGGGAAGATAAGGATCTTTTAATTCTTCCTGCTGATAAAGGTAGTGCTACTGTTTATTTGGCTAAAATGGCCTGTTTATTGAATGATTCTGCTTACCGTAAACTTCGGAGCGATCCTACGGACCGGATAAAGTGGAAGGCCATTTCACTTACTAAGAAGAGCTCTCTGCCAAAGGACGCCATCAAAAAACTTCATCCAGGTTGTATGGTTTACCAAAGGTGCATAAACTTGGAAATCCTCTTCGTCCTATCGTTAGTAATTTGGGCGCTCCCACTTATGATTTAGCTAAATATCTTGCTTCCGTCCTCAGTCCTTACATAGGGAAATGTGAACATCAATTATCCAACTCGACTGATTTTATTCAACGGTTGAAGTCTTTATGCATTGGAACATCTGACCTTTTAGTTAGTTTTGATGTGGCTTCTCTTTTCACCCAGGTACCTTTGGAAGAGTCTTTGTTGTTAACTGGTCAACTTTTGGATGACGAAACTACTGAGCTGTGTCGACACGTGTTGACATCGACATATTTTTTATTTAATCACGTGTTTTTTGAACAAACTGACGGTGTGGCTATGGGGAGTACTCTTTCCCCCATTGTCGCCAATATTTTATGGAAGATTTTGAAGATATCGCACTCAGGACTTCTTCTCTTCAACCTAAATGTTTTTGGACATATGTGGAGGACATTTTCCCTGTTTAATCGAAAATTTGATGCGTGGATGAAGACAGTTAATTTTCGATGGTAATTGAAAAAGGTGGTAAATTACCTTTTTTGGATGTTTTAGTACACAAAAAATGGTACCTTGGGACATGGCGTAAATTATAAACCCACATATACAGACCGTTATCTTAATTCTACTAGCTGTCATCCACCATATCAGCGCATGGGAGTTCTACGTACATTGCTCAAGAGAGCTTATGCCATTTCTTATTCAGAAAATTTGTCACAGGAACTGGATCATCTTAAGGCCGTCTTCAAGCTCAATGGAAATACCGATCATCAAATTAATCGTGCTTTTCAGTTTGGACGAGAACCAGCGCTGGATACTAGTAAATGAGTTGCTTTTCTACCCTTTCTATTGGAAGTATTTCTTCAAACATTTCTAGAATTCTAAGGAAATATGATATTAAAAGTGTTTTTCTTCCCCTTTGGCCAAGACTAGAACCGTGTTTGGATCTGTTAAAGATGGTTTGGGATTGAGAAAGCCAGTAGTTTATAAAATTTCCTGTCATTGTGGAAAGGCCTATGTTGGACAGACTATTTGCACCGTTCATGACCGATGTGTGGGACATCAGCGTCGCAAACGTTTGCTCCAGCCTGAAAAATCTGCCGTCGCCGATCTTTGTCTCAACGAAGGGCATAGCATCTCGTTTAAAGAGACACAAATTGTTGCTCTGGCTTCTTGTTACTGGGACTGTGTACTCAAGGAATTCATCGAAATATGATTATTCGATGGCATTATTAACAAAAAATTTTCAAATGTGTGTGAAATCTTATGGGACTTAACTGCTAAGGTCATCAGTCCCTAAGCTTACACACTACTTAGCCTAAATTATCCTAAGGACAAACACACACACCGATTCCCGAGGGAGGACTCGAACCTCCACCGGGACCAGCCGCACAGTCCATGACTGCAGCGCCTTACACCGCTCGGCTAATCCCGCGCCATTATTAAAAGAGATGTTTTCTTTTAAGCAAGATATGGAACTCTGTTTTATATGATGTAAAACAACAACGATCTGGCTTTCGACCCACCACATTTTAATTTGCGATTTACCACTTTCGCCAGATTCTACCGCCGGCGGCGCTGTAATTCTTCGCTTCGCAGGGGGCAGCTCTTCCGTTTCTCGCGCAGGCGCAGTGGCCTGTACCTTGCTGTCAGTCCGCTTGTCTGCCTGCCCGCCTGCCTGCTCGCCGCCGCCCATCGCCGCCGCCGCCTGCTGTTCGTCCGTCCTTCGCCGTCCATCGCCGTCGCCTGCTGTCCGTCCATCATGAACCTTCCCACCTCCACTGTCAATTACACCTCCCTCTCCCCCTCCTCCACCCCCACGTCTTGGTGTTCTGTCCCTGGCCTACACCTCACCTCCCCTCCCTCCACTCACCCATTCCCCCATTTCCTCCCCTTGCTGTGTATCCCCACATCTGCACCCTTCCCCCAGCCTCCACACCCACAGCAGCTCCTATTCCTGTTCCCACGCTCATGTATGCCTCCGCTGCCACCCCTCATGTGGCTGCCTACTCCTCTCTCACCCCCCCACCCCCGTCACTTTATCATCTGTGTCCCTTGCATGCATCATGTCACGCCGGGCCACCATCGCCACTAGTTATCGAGCTGTTCCTTCTGACACCTCCACCATGCCAATGGGATCTGCCACACGCCACCACCCTCTCCTCCACATTCCTCTCTCCTCCTCCCAGCCTACAGTCTCCAAAAAACTCCAAAAGCACGTCACTGCCGACTCTGCTCCTGCCACTTCCTACAAAAAGTCACCACCTCCTCCCCTTTCCTCTGTCATCTCCATGGACACCACCTCTCCTCCAGCTACCCATACCACAGCCTGCACCCTCCACACATCCTGTCAATCCCAGACCCTAAGTTCCTCGGTGCCTGTACCCTCACCATCGAGATACGAAAGCATCTCCCTGGTGCTCCCATCTCCCTGCTGATTCCCTGCAGGGACTCAGTCCTCATAGTCTCCCTCCCCCTGCTTTCACACGGACCTCCTCCGTAAACTCCCTTGCATTTTGTTTGGCCCCCACGCATCCCTGACTCCCTTCCTCTCCTCTTCCTCTACCCATCAGCCCCAACCCCCCCATCGTCCCCCCCCCACCTACACTGCCGTGGTCACCAAGCTCAGCTTGGTGATCACGGAGGATGAGGTGTTGGTGGAGTTGAACTCACACCCAGATCTGGAAATCCTCTTGGCCTGACGTATCCACAATGCCTCTGGTCCCACCTATCTCATGTGGGTCTTTTTGGAGTCCACCCCCTCCACTGACCACCTCCTCACCCAGGGTACCCTGATTTTACACCGTTGCCACCCAGTTGAATCCTCCAAATCCCCTCCCCAATCCTTCCACTGCCAGTGCTGCCTCATGTACAATGATCATTTGATCCCCAACTGCAAACCCCCCCCACCTGTACCCATTGCAAGGCCTCCCACTTTCTTAAAAACTGCCACCCATCCTTCCTGTAACACCTGCAACAGCTCCCATCCTACCTGCTCCCACAAGTGTAAAGCTAAACCCCTTCCTGCCACACCTGAGCTTACTGTCCCTGTCCATCCTATTGATCGCCCCATCCACCCCAACAATTCCGTCCACCCTCCATGGCTGAGGACATCATCCAGTTCCTCACCATAGTCCTCCAAAACATTCACCCTTTTCAGTGCCCACACCCTCCAACAGATCTCCCTCTCCACCCGCTCTGTCTTTCACCTGAACACCTTTGATACTTACTCCCACAACCAAACCCACTTCACCTTCACCTGCCTCAACACTCTAGTTTAAACCTCTTCTCTCCCCTCTCTTCACCCCCCTCTCTTCCCACCACAGCGTGGCACAAGTGTCGCATCCTATCCCAGAACACTCGCTCCTTCTGCACCAGCAAATACCTGCTCATGAACACCCTCTACCACCACCAGGTCGACAGCTTCCTCCTGAACAAAACATTTCTCCAGACCCACCATACTATCCGCACCTCTCCCTGTATCTTCCACCCAGCTGATGCTCGTGGTCCTTGAGCGCAGGGTAGAGTCGCCATTGGCCATCTTAAGCATATCCTGGTCCAACCACAACACCTCCTCAACGACCCCACCAAACATCTTATACTCAGTGTCTTCTTCCCCTCCCTTACCATTTCCGGCACCACCATCTATGTCCACTCCACTTCTCTTCCCTATGACTTCATCTCCCACATTGACTGCACCTTATCTACCTATGTGATTTCCACCAACATAAACACCCATAGCCGCTCCCCTACCACCCTTCAGAGGTAGCATCAGTTCCTCTCCACAATCCAAGGTGACCTTGTTCCACTTCCTCGGCA
This sequence comes from Schistocerca nitens, assembly GCF_023898315.1. Lineage (NCBI taxonomy): Eukaryota > Metazoa > Arthropoda > Insecta > Orthoptera > Acrididae > Schistocerca > Schistocerca nitens. Next base: position 599,302,421 of record NC_064620.1, on the reverse strand, counting down.
CACCTGTCCCAAAAGCGACACCACCCCCCATGTTGTCATTGCCTCTACCAACCTCCTTGGGCATATCGCTGTCAACATACTTGACCCCAAAGTTACCGACCACCTCCCCATCCTTCTCACCATAACGTCTGCTCACCACTCCCCTCCGGCTCCCCATCCTGCCCCCGTTCCCAACATCGTCCATGACTACCATCGTGCAAACTGGGATGCCTATCGGTAATCCATCGCCACCCAGGTCGAAAGCCACCCTCTTACCTATCACCATTCTGACAACATCATCCACACCTCGTCCTTCCTTCAGAAAGTAATTACTGAAGCCGTGGAGGCCCATGTTCCTACTAAACCCATCCACCCCCACTATCCCACTGTCCCTACACGGACTGTTCTCCTCCTCTGTGAATTCCACCACCTCTATCGCTCCTTCCTGCACACTCGGGATAGGGATACACTCCAACGCCACCGGCAAATACAGCGACATGTACAAAAAACCTTTTTACAGCAGAGAAACGCCTGGACTGGCACCAGAACTGTACACAACTCAATGCCACACTTCCTATCAACTCCTCCAAGTATGGGTCTGCCTTCCACCGCCTTACTGGTTCCCATTCTGCACCCCATTACCCACTTCTCCATGACGACTGCCCCCTTACCGACAACCTCAGTAAGGCCAACCACTTCGCTTACCACCTTTCTGAGGTCTTCTCCATCCCTGATGATCCTCACTTTGATTATTCTCTTTCCCCACTGTCATGGAATGCGCCAATACCTCGGTCACTCCACTTGCTCCTAGTCTCCAGTACTTGGGGCAGTTGCCTCCTCCGACATCAACACTCCAGTCACACCACAAGACGTTAAACTTATCCTCCAGTCCAAATGCAACATGGCCCCTGGTCATGACTGTGTCACCTACCGCCACCTTACAGAAAGCCCCTTCTCCTTCATGACTATCCTTGCCCATACCTATAACGTCATTCTCTCTACTGGCTTCTACCCCTACCTGTGGAAGATTTCCCACATCCTCTTATTCCTCAAACCCAACAAACCCCCTTCTGTTGCCTCTTCCTGTCATCCCATCTGCCTCATCTCCATATTCAGTAAGGTCTTTAATCCATCCATCATATCCATCAGCACCTTAATCAACACCACCTCCTCTCCCTTACCCAGCGTGGCTTCTGACCCTACTTCTCCGCTGAAGACCAGATCCTTAACCTAGTTTACCTTCTTACCTTCTTTCCCTCCAGCTTAACTCCCATTGCTCCACCATTTTTGTTTCCTCATCCTCCAAAATTCCTATTACTGTGTATGACATCCTGGTCTCTTCTTTAAACTCCAAACCTACGCCCTGCCTATCAATTTTGTCTGTCTGGTCGCTTCCTTCCTCTCATGCCATCCTTCCTATGTCACCCTCCACAACACCAACACCCGTATCTTTTATCCCACTGCTGGTGTTCCCCAGGGCTCCATCCTCTCCTCTCCCCTCTGTCTCCTGTACACTGCTGATATGCCCAAGCCACCCCCAGCTGTCCACATTTTACAATCTGCTGATGACACCTCCTTCCTGGCTCTCTATCCTACCCCTCAACAGTCCCAACACACTCTCTAAATCCACCTTGACCAGCTCACCACTTAGTGTAACCAGTGGTTCCTTCATCTCAACCCACCCAAAACCCAGGCAATCATCATAGGCCGCACCACCCACTCCGTCCATCTCCATGACTTCTACCTCACCCTTTATGGTCATCCCATCCAGCTCACCCCCACCCTGAGATACCTTGGCCTCACCGTCGACTGTCACCTCACCTGGACCCCTCACCTCCTGACCATCCAGCAGAAAGCCCATTCCTGCCTCTGCCTCCTGAACTCCTGTCTGGCCAGACATAGGGATTACATCCTTCCACCATCCTCCACACCTACAAATCCCTCATCCATCCTATCCTCTGTTATGCCAGCGTTTCCTGGATCTCCACACCCACCCACTTTTACAAGGCCCTCCAAATCCTCAAACACCATGTGCTCCACCTTGCCTTCTGTGTCTGCCTTCCTTCCCCCAAATGGCTTCTGTACGACATCCCTTTCCCCACCTACTCCTTTTCCTCCAACATCTCCACATCCTTTACACTGTCTGCAGGCTTGATCCTCCCCACCCCCTGGTTTCCCCCTTCCTCTCCACCACTACCCGTTGCCGCTCCTCTATCGCTGTATCCCTATCTCTCTCCAACTTCACACCCTCCATCTCTTTCATCAGGGCAATTTCCAACACCTCCCCCTCCTGGATGTTGAGCTTCGCCTTGACATCTACCCTTCCTTCCAACTGTAACCTGGTTACAGGAACCAAGGTTAGGCTAAACACAGTTGGCGGTGGCGTGTTTGCTGCTGTTAGAAGTAGTTTAGATTGTCGCGAAATTGAAGTAGATCCTTCCTGTGAGCTAGTATGGGCAGCGGCCATTCCTGGCAACCGACATGAAATAATAATTGGATCCTTTTACCGACCTCCCAATTCAGATAAAACAGTTGCTGAAAATTTCAAAGAAAACTTGAGTTCGATTTCGAATGCATACCCGACTCGTGCGATAATAGTTGGTGGTGACTTTAATTTACCCTCAACATGTTGGTGAAAATACATGTTTAATTCCAGAGTTATGCATAAAACATAATCCAAAATTGCGCTAAGCGAATTCTCTGAAAATTATTTCGAGTAGTTAGTTCATGAGCGCCGCTAATAGTAAACTGTTGTGAAAAGACCCTTGACCTCTTGGCAACAAAAAATCCTGAGGTAGTAACGAGCATGAAAACGGACACAGGGAGTAGTGAACACAAGATTGTCGTTGCGAGATTGAATATTGTAACCCTAAAATCCTCCATAAACAAACGAAAAATATATTTATTCAGAAACGCAGATAAAAATTCACTTGCGCCTTTCTGAAAGACAATCTCCACTCATTCACAATTAGACTAGATGTGGCTTGAACTAAAAGAAATAATATCGGCAGGTGTTGAGAACACTGTTTCCGAAGCAGCGAAAAAAATATGCAAAATTTAAACGGATGCAAAATCTCCAAGATTGGTGATCTTTTACAGAAAATCGAAATTTAGCGTGGACTTCAATACGAGATGCTTATAACAGTTTCCACAACAAATCTTTGTCTCGAAACCTGGCAGAAAATCCCAAGAGATTCTGGTCGTATGTGAAGTATGCTAGCGGCGAGACATAATCAGTGCCTTCTCTGCGGAATAGCAGTGGAGATACTATCGAAGACAACGATGCCAAAGACGAGTTACTAAACATAGTCTTTCGAAATTCCGTCACCAAGGAAGACGAAGTAAATATTCCAGAATTCGAATCAAGAACAGATGAATAACGCAGAAATAGATGCCCTCGGAGTAGTGAAGAACTTAAATCACTTAACAAAACGAAGTCTTCTTGTCCGTATTGTATACCAGTTAGATTCCTTTCAAAGAATACTGATACAATAGCTCCATAGGAATCATACAAAACCGTTCGTTCGACGAAAGATATGTACCCAGAGACTGAAAAGTTACACAGGCCACACCAACTTTCAGGAAAGGAGTAGAAGTGATCCACTAAATTACAGGCCCATAGCATTAACATTGATATGTAGAAGGGTTTTGGAACATGTACAGGGCTATTACAAATGATTGAAGCGATTTCACAAATTCACTGTAGCTCCATTCATTGACATATGGTCACGACACACTACAGATACGTAGAAAAACTCGTAAAGTTTTGTTCGGCTGAAGCCGCACTTCAGGTTTCTGCCGCCAGAGCGCTCGAGAGCGCAGTGAGACAAAATGGCGACAGGAGCCGAGAAAGCGTATGTCGTGCTTGAAATGCACTCACATCAGTCAGTCATAACAGTGCAACGACACTTCAGGACGAAGTTCAACAAAGATCCACCAACTGATAACTCCATTCGGCGATGGTATGCGCAGTTTAAAGCTTCTGGATGCCTCTGTAAGGGGAAATCAACGGGTCGGCCTGCAGTGAGCGAAGAAACGGTTGAACGCGTGCGGGCAAGTTTCACGCGTAGCCCGCGGAAGTCGACGAATAAAGCAAGCAGGAAGCTAAACGTACCACAGCCGACGGTTTGGAAAATCTTACGGAAAAGGCTAAAGCGGAAGCCTTACCGTTTACAATTGCTACAAGCCCTGACACCCGATGACAAAGTCAAACGCTTTGAATTTTCGGCGCGGTTGCAACAGCTCATGGAAGAGGATGCGTTCAGTGCGAAACTTGTTTTCAGTGATGAAGCAACATTTTTTCTTAATGGTGAAGTGAACAGACACAATGTGCGAATCTGGGCGGTAGAGCATCCTCACGCATTCGTGCAGCAAATTCGCAATTCACCAAAAGTTAACGTGTTTTGTGCAATCTCACGGTTTAAAGTTTACTGCCCCTTTTTCTTCTGCGAAAAAAACGTTTCAAGACATGGGTATGTGGACATGCTGGAAAATTGGCTCATGCCACAACTGGAGACCAACAGCGCCGACTTCATCTTTCAACAGGATGGTGCTCCACCGCACTTCCATCATGATGTTCGGCATTTCTTAAACAGGAGATTGGAAAACCGATGGATCGGTCGTGGTGGAGATCATGATCAGCAATTCATGTCATGGCCTCCACGCTCTCCCGACTTAACCCCATGCGATTTCTTTCTGTGGGGTTATGGGAAAGATTCAGTGTTTAAACCTCCTCTACCAAGAAACGTGCCAGAACTGCGAGCTCGCATCAACGATGCTTTCGAAATTGATGGGGACATGCTGCGCCGAGTGTGGGAGGAACTTGATTATCGGCTTCATGTCTGCCGAATCACTAAAGGGGCACATATAGAACATTTGTGAATGCCTAAAAAAAACTTTTTGAGTTTTTGTACGTGTGTGCAAAGCATTGTGAAAATATCTCAAATAATAAAGTTATTGTAGAGCTGTGAAATCGCTTCAATCATTTGTAATAACCCTGTATTGTCTTCGAACATTATGAATTTCCTCGAAGAAAACCATCTATTGACACATAGTCAACACGGATTTAGAAAATATCGTTTTTGTGAAACACAACTAGCTCTTTACTCACACGAAGTTTTGAGTGCTATTGACAAGGGATTTCAGATTGATTCCCTATTTCTTGATTTCCGGAATGCTTTTGACTCTGTACCTTACAAGCGGCTTATAGTGAAACTGCATGCTTATGGAATATCGTCTCAGTTATGTGATTGTATTCGTGATTTCCTGTCAGACAGGTCACAGTTCGTAGTAATTGACGGAAAGTCATAGAGTAAAACAGAAGTGATTTCTGGCGTTCCCCAAGGTAGTGTTATAGGCCCTTCACTGTTTCTTATCTACATAAACGGTTTGGGATACAATACGAGCAGCTGTCTTAGGTTGTCTGCAGGTGACGCTGTCGTTTATCGACTAGTAAAGTCATCAGAAGATCAAGACAAATTGCAAAACGATTTAGAGTGCTATAAAGAATTCGTTAAACTTCGGTTACACTATAAATAAGTCAAATCTAAAGGCCGTAAATTCGACTAAGTACCTAGCAATTACAATTACGAACAACTTAAATTGGAAGGAACACATAGAATATGTTGTGGGGAAGGCTAACCAAAGACTGCGTTTTAATGGCAGGACACTTAGAAAATGTAACAGATCTGCTAAGCGGACTGTCTACACTACGCTTGTCCGTCAATTTTTAGAATACTACTGTGTGGTGTGGGATCCTTACCTGCTAGGACTGACGAAGTACGTCGAAAAAATTCAAAGAAGTGCAGCATGTTTTTGTATTATCGTGAAATAGGGGAGTGTCACGGAAATGAAACAGGATTTGAGGTGGACATCATTGTAATAAAGGCGTTTTTCGTCGCAGCTGAATATTCTCACGAAATTTCAATCACCAACTTTCTCCTCCGAATGCGAAAATATTTTGTTGACGCTGACCCACATAGGGAGAAAGAATCACCATAATAAAATAAGGGTGGTTCGATGAGTCCTCTGCCAGGCACATAAATGTGATTCGCACAGCATTCATGTAGACGTAGATGTAGATCTGTTCTATTCACTATCACAGAGATCTTCCTGATTCCATTCAAATTTAATTCAATCTTGTTCTGCAAGTTGTGCAGTCGCAGTACATCGTCAAGGTGTTGATGATTGACTGAAGCAATGTGCTGTTATAGAGTGCTCTTGTTATCAGAAAGAGGCCCTGACAGATATTCACAAGATGCTGAAGAAGGTGTCCGGGGATGATGCATTCGATCGGAGTACAGTTAGTCGTTCATCAAGGAGATAATCTGGTGGAAGTGGGGACACCATTTGCTGGGTTTCTGCCGCAGACCGAGCACTGCACAGAGTCCTGACACTGAGCACCATACTCACAATCTGATTTAGGCTCTCAAACTCTCATAAGCGAGCAAACTGTCAATCCCAGTGGTGCTGGAAAAGCGAGTGTGTGTGGAATATCGAGACAGTTGAAACTGAAAAAGATTGGTGTCGGGTCGGTTGCGAGAGTGTTGACGGATACCCACGAAAAAATACTGAAGACACGATGCAATGAACTTTTGGAACAGTATAAGAATTCCGGAAATGATTTCCTTGTAAAGAGACCATTTTGTGTTTGCACAATGGTGTCATTCCATATGCAGTATGCGGACCAACTGGAGCTGATGTTTGATGAATAGTGAGACGTTCAGCTTCACTAATTTTGAAGGCTTTTTACTTTGGAATCGATATTTGGTCGAGTTCTTGCTAGCTGACCCAGGAAAAATGAGAATTCAGGGAGTGAGGTGTTCCTAGTGTCTCAAATACACTGTCATATTCCTCTGGAAGCATTACATTATCAGTTTTCTGGCTTTCTACAGTACCGAAAGACCTGTCTGCAAGCATTTATGAATTGCCACGTACACAGAAGAACCACTCAATCGGCAATCCATATTGTGATGCAAATAAAATACACCAGTTTTTTGCTTTGAGATGCACAGTTGTCACAAAACAGTTACATTATGATTTCGGAGGAAGGATAATTGGCCCCCATTTGACCGATGGCAATCTAAATGGTGCAATGTATGCTGATTTCCTACATAATGTACTACCGACGTTACTACAAGACGTTTCACTGCATGACAGCATAGCGATGTACTTCCAACATGATGGATGTCCGGCACATAGCTCGCGTGCGGCTGAAGCGATATTGAATAGCATATTTCATGACAGGTGGACTGGTCGTCGAAGCACCATACCATGGCCCACACGTTCACCGGATCTGACGTCCCCGGATTTCTTTCTGTGGGGAAAGTTGACGGATATTTGCTATCGTGATCCACCGACAACGCCTGACAACATGCGTCAGCGCATTGTCAATGCATGTGCGAACATTACGGTAGGCGAACTACTCGCTGTTGAGAGGAATGCCGTTTCACGTATTGCCAAATGCATTGAGGTTGACGAACATCATTTTGAGCATTTATTGCATTAATGTGGTAATTACAGGTCATCACGCTGTAACAGGATGCGTTCGCAGAAATGATAAGTTCAAAAAGGTACATGTATCACATTGGAACAACCGAAATAAAATGTTCAAACGTACCTAAGTTCTGTATTTTAATTTAAAAAACCTACCTGTTACCAACAGTTCGTCTAAAATTGTGAGGCATTGCATGTGACTACTACAGCGTCATCTATCACAAAGCGAAAAAAGTGGTCCAACTAAAAAATCATATTTTTTACGTACTACACGAGTATGTAATAAAAATTGGGGTCCCTATTTTAAAAAACGCAGTTGATATCCGTTTGACCTATGCCAGCGCCATCTGGCGGGTCAACCATAGCGGCATCTGGTTTCCCCCTTCAAGCTAGACAAGTTTCGTTCTTTGTAGTTTTTTTCGTTTGACGCTTATTTCGAAAGATGTTTGACCCGGTCACGATCAATGGACCAACCTGTATATGTGGAGCACATTTGGCAGCCGTGGCGTTTGATATACAGATGGCTGAGCACGAGATTGTGGCCACCATTTTGTAATGGATGACACCGGAGTATCGTTCCAGGGTCTTGTTTGTCGAGGGGCCGACTTGGATAACTTAGTCACAAGCCAATCAAAGGAAGGGCTGTGGAAAAATGTCATCTCAGTTTTACGCCAGACCCACCTTGGTTGGCTGATTGATTCGGGGGAGGGGACCAAACAGCGAGTCATCAGTCCCATCATCGGATTAGGGAGCGATGGGGAAGGAAGGCGGCCGTGCCCTTTCAAGGGAACCAACCCGGCATTTGCCTGAAGCGATTTTGGGAAATCACGGAATGCCTAAATCAGGATGGCTGGACGCGGGTTTGAACCGTCGTCCTCTCGAATGCGAGTCCAGCGCGCTAACTACTGCCCCACATCGCTCAGTAGACCCACCATGGGTGCCGTTTCGGCTCATAAGATGAGATCCCCCAACGTAGCTCATCGCTGAGGTCAGGGGACGAGGGAGGGCATTTTGCTCGCCAGTGCCAGGTCAACGGAAAAAGGCGCCATAGGCAGGGCCGGCGTGGCACCTGATGCCGAATGCATGCAATAAATAAAAAGGGATGACCCATAAGCTGCTCCCATTTGTGTGCGCATATATTAATGATAAGCCGTTTGTGCACTACTGGATTACAGCAGCAGTCTTTCCTTAATGAGTCGTAAGTTGTACTTCAGATACTTGATCAACCCAATTTAACTGTTAATGGCGAAACTCTTCAATTGATAGAATCCAGCCGCATTACTTGTCATGTCGGTAGATTTTCTTGGCCGGTGGAGATGTTGGTGGCGGAGGGTTTAAGTACCACCTCCTGTTGGGGTGTGATTTTTATGTCCATGGGAAATTCTATTTTGGATTTTGGCCTGAGCTGAGGTTTTGCTTGAGCTGCGATTCTAGGAGGGCAAGTGTCTATAATGCGAGTACAAACATTAGTGGATCGAATTTCGACACTGTGCACTTACCCCCTCCTCAGACATCAGACAGAGGCTCTCCTTGAGATGTTGCGAGGTTTCCCAGAAGTGTTGACAGATGACTTAGGAGTGACTAGTCGTACCGAATATCTGACTTTACTTTCCGACCGTCTTCCAGTCAATCACCCTCCCGGCTATCTCCAACGAAGATGAAGGTATCGAGTGAGATGGTAGATAAAATGCTCGCGGAGGGGTTATAAGTCCATCCACCTCGCCGTAAGGATCACCAATATTTTTGATCCCTAAGAATAATGGGGGGGGAGGAGGTTTCAGGCCTTTGTGGACTATTGTGTCCTTAATCCAAATGTGTGTGAAATCTTATGGGACTTAACTGCTAAGGTCATCAGTCCCTAAGCTTACACACTACTTTACCTAAATTACCCTAAGGACAAACACACACACTCATGCCCTAGGGAGGACTCGAACCTCCGCCGGGACCAGCCGTTGTGTTCTTAATCATGAAATAATCTTGGAGTCTGTCCCTCTTACCTGCACAGGCGTTTCTCCTGGTTTTCCAGGGCCTAGTATTTTTCCGTTTTCTATATTAATCAGGCAAGTTACCAAATTCCTCTTGTCCAAGAATACAAGTTTACCACCGCATTTTACACTGAGTGGAACATATACCAGTTCAGCTGGGTGCCCTTCGTCCTTTCTACCGGGACAGCAGTTGTATGTTAGGTTACTCAGTTCCATGCACAGAGATCTCAAGTTCAAGTGTGTGTATAACTGCTTGGACGATGTTGTCATTTACAGTACTACCTTCTCCGTGCCTTTGGAGCATACGCGACTGGTTTTGGAGAGTCTTGGGCAAGTGGGACTAGCTCTCAAACTGTTGCCTTAGCTGCTCGTGGGATAATCCTCGTGAGATATCCCTTCTCAGGTATCTAGGCTCGGCCGAGGAGGTCAGGACTGATCAATTTAGAACCCGAGCTGCTTACAGTTTCCACCCTCCTAAGACTTCGAAAAGGGTAGTCCATATCACTGGAATGCCTAACTTCTTCCGAAAATCCCTTCCGAAGTTTTCTGAGCCAGCCACTCCGTTAAACGTTTTGCGAGGGAGCATCCAGCCAGCAGATGCACTTTATGCACTTAAGATCGCTTTGAGTAATGACACTGTTCTGCAAGTTCATACCTTCAGTCAGTCCTTCGTGGTCCAAACCGACGCCTCTAACTCGGCAGTTGCCATCATGTTCCAAGATGGCGAGCAGAGGCCCTTAGCGTACGTTCTCCAGCTGAGAGGGAATATTCTACTTACGAGTTCGAAGCACTGGCTGTCCTCATCAAGCTATAGAAATTTAAATGCTACCTCGAACACTGGGAATTCACACTTGGAGCAGACAACCAGGCCCTTAGTTAGTTTCTGGCGCGACCGCATAAAAAAGGGCGTATTGCGAGATGGGCTGTCTGAATTTCATCTTCTGTTTCAGCGTGCGCCACATTAAGGGGTATGATAACATCGTAGCGGATACCTTGAGCAGGATGTTCGAAGACGAGGAGTAGTTTTGGGGTGGTTCTTCCAGACCACATTGCCCGATGCGTGCTGGTTTCATGTCAAGCAAGTTTAATTCTTTCGGTTTCCTTTCTGTTGCGGCGTAAAGTCAGCACCAGCACGCCAGTTGGGAACAAATGAGAAGAGACGGCTGTGAGAAGAAGGTTACCCAATCGCACGCTGACCGACTTCCCTCCAGGACGACAACGCGACAACAGCGCCCCCTATGTGAAGAGGACATAAGCGCCGCGCCAGAATGGTGGCAGTCCACTTCGATAGCAGCGTCAACGTTAGCCACTTCGTTAGGAATCTGCACGTAGCACAGTCTTGAGTATGTCTATTCTGAACAAGACTGATTGTTTTGTATGTCGCCCTGTGCTTGCGGCACATGTATCAAAATTAAGTATTATGATTGTCTTGTTGTAACAAAACTCATTAATATGAGTTGTTTGATTGTTTGTCTAGCGAGCCGAGTATGCAGGATTCCTAGACACAGCAACATTGGCGACGAGGTGTACGAATACCATAGTGACAACCTGTTAACACAGCCACCAGGCCGGCCGAGTGGCCGAGCGGTTCTAGGGCTTCAGTCTGGAACCGCGCGACCGCTACGGTCGCAGGTTCCAATCCTGCCTCGGGCATGAATGTGTGTGATATCCTTAAGTTAGGTTTAAGTAGTTCTAAGTTCTAGGGGACTGATGACCTCAGCAGTTAAGTCCCATAGAGCTCAGAGCCATTTGAACCATTTATGACCAGCCACCAGCTGTCGCAGATTGTTTCTGTTACTTGTCGTGGGCTTTTGTGTTTTGCTGGCGTCCTAATTACAACCGTTCTTTTCTTTGCATGGGTGTGATTACATGTATTAACTGTGTATCATGTAGTGTTCTTTTTTTCTAATCAGTGTATTCAGGCGCGCATTGCAGAAATTTTCTTTGCTTGTGTGCTTATTTTTACTGCATTGTTTGGTTATTGCGTTTGCCTCTTTCAAAATGAGCAACCCACGTCTCCCACACCCTGATCAGACGCCTCAGCTGCAAGCGATAGATGCAACGCAGCTAACACAGATGTTTCAGATTCAGATAGCAACCCTTCTAAACACGGTACAACAGTTACTGGCCAACCAAGCAACAAACACAGTGTTTCCACCCGACCAACATGCAACAACTGTAGCTCCAGAAGCCACACCAACTTTTCACCAGTTTCACGAAAGATACATTAGTGGCCATTAAAATTGCTACACCACGAAAATGACGTGCTACAGACGCGAAATTTAACCAACAGGAAGAAGATGCTATGATATGCAAATGATTAGCTTTTCACAGCATTCACACAAGGTTGGCACCGGTTGCGACACCAACAACGTGCTGACATGAGGAAAGTTTCCAACCGATTTCTCATATACAAACAGCAATTGACCGGCGTTGCCTGGTGAAACGTTGTTGTGATGCCTCGTGTAACGAGGAGAAATGCGTACCATCACGTTTCCGTCTTTGATAAAGGTCGGACTGTAACCTATCGCGATTGCGGTTTATCGTAACGCGACATTGCTGCTCGCGTTGGTCGAGATCCAATGACTGTTAGCAGAATAAGGAATCCGTGGGTTCAGGAGGGTAATACGGAACGCCGTGCTGGATCCCAACAGCCTCGCATCACTAGCAGTCGAGATAACAGGCATCTTATCCGCATGGCTGTAACGGATCGTGCAGCCACGTCTCGTTCCCTGGGGACGTTTGCAAGACAACAACCATCTGCACGAACATTTCGACTACGTTTGCAGCAGCATGGACTGTTTGCTCGGAGACCATGGCTGCGGTTACCCTAGAAGCTGCATCACAGACAGGAGCGCCTGCGATGGTGTACTCAACGACGAACCTGGATGCACGAACGGCAAAACATTTTTTCGGATGAATCCAGGTTCTGTTTACAGCATCATGATGGTCGCATCCGTGTTTGGCGACATCGCGGTGAACGAACATTGGAAGCGCGTATTCGTCGTCGCCATACTGGCGTATCACCCGGCGTGATGGTATGGGGTGCCATTGGTTACACGTCTCGGTCACCTCTTGTTCGCATTGACGGCACTTTGAACAGTGGACGCTATGTTGCAGGTCCTGTACGGGCCTTTCTAGATACAGAAAATGTTCGACTGCTGCCCTGGTCAGCACGTTCTCCAGATCTCTCACGTCTGGTCAATGGTGGCCGAGAAACTGGCTCGTCACAATACGCCAGTCACTACTCTTGATGAACTGTGGTACCGTGTTGAAGATGGATGGGCAGCTGTACCTGTACACGCCACCCAAGCTCTGTTTGACTCAATGCCCAGGCGTATCAAGGCCGTTATTACGGCCAGAGGTGGTTGTCCTGGGCACTGATTTCTCAGGAACTATGCACCCAAATTGCGTGAAAATGTAATCACATGTCAGTTCTAGTATAAAATGTTTGTCCAATGAATACCCGTTTATCATCTGCGTTTCTTCTTGGTGTACCAATTTTAATGGCCAGTAGTGTAAGAGGAATGGCTCGAGTGGTTGCAACAGTATGAAGCTCACATCATTGCTCACAAAGTGCCAGATACTGTGAAACTACATTACTTTTTGTCAGTGGCGGGAAGTGCAGTCTTTCGCCTCATTCAGAAATTTTTGTCTAACGCCTCTCCGAGTGAACTTTCCTATGATCAGGTTATAGAGTCTCTAACTAACTATTATGGCCAACAAGTGAATGTGTTGGCACTAGATACCAATTATTTCATTGCAAGAAAGGGTCATAACAAACCTATTGTGAGTGGGTAACAGATTTACAGGCTATGATGATGAAATACAAATTCAAATGTGCTTGTGGTGCTTTATATTCAGATGTTATGCTGCATGATGCTATTGTGTAAAGTGTAACTGATGTCAAACTTAGAGAACTGGTTTTGAAACAGTCTGATCCATAATTTCATCACGTAGAGCAAATTCTAGATGTCTGATTCAGGTATCATAGGAGCTGATAAATTTGGGCAGCCACCAGTTTGTCGGGTTGAGCCGTCCCTTGCTCACGACCGGCCCAGTAGGCAGCAACAGCGCGTGTGCTCCAAGCTGCGTAAACAGTTCTCTAAACAGGCGGCTACATCAGCGAACAGAATTAAGTCATGCCCTCGGTCTGTTCACAGCACAGACGCCAAGACTGCATGTCCAGACAAGCACAGTGCTACGCTTGTGGAAAGAAAGGACACGTACATTCTGTCGGTTTAGAAATGGAACACACATAAGAATTTCGCCCTCTCACAAAAATCTAGTCACAAGGCCAATGTAATTAATGCAGTGTATTCAAAGTCTGCTGCAGGGATTATCAAAATTATCAAGCAATCAGTTTCTTCAGTGCTACGCCAATCCAGTAAACTTTTTGTTCATTTGCATATTAGTGGAAAACGTGTGAAATTTCGGTTGGACACTGGTGCCTCTGTTACATTACTGAATCGTAACACATATGAACTGTTAGGCTCCCCACGCCTGTCTGAAACTTGCATGCATCTGACGGCTTATAATGCACAAGACATTCCCCTCCTCGGAAAATGTATTTTGCCGACCATGTATCGCTTGCATACGTGAACTGTGACTTTCGCTGTTCTACAATCACGCGACTGCGAGAACATATTTATCCTTGGTTCGTTTCATTTCTTTGGCTTTCAGTTTCAGGACAATGTGTTGTCAGTGACTGCATTCCGTGCCAAAGACAGTGTAGCTAGGTTGCTGAAAGAATTCCCTGAACCTTTTTCTGTAGGTCTAGCAAAGCTAACACTTTTGTCGCACATATTACTATGAAAGACAATGCTTAGCCAACATCTTGCCGGGCCAGACCTGTTGCCATTGCATTACAGGACAAAGTGGCTGCTGAACTTAAAGAATTTCAAGATAATAGAGCTATTGCGTCTCTACAAATTAGTCACTGGTCAAGTCCACTGGTTTTTCTCCCAAAACGTTCAGGTCGCATTCGTCTCTGTCTTGACTTTAATCCTAAAGTCAATCCACAAACTGGGTTTGATACTTACCCATTGCCATGCCCAGAGGATCTCACGGACACATTAGGCGCTGGTCGCTACTTTTCAAAAATCGTTTTGCGCGACGCATGTCTTCACATACCATTAGATGAAGAATCTCAGCTCGTGGGTGTGGCCGAGCGGTTCTAGGCGCTTCAGTGCGGAATCGCGCGACTGCTACGGTCGCAGGTTCGAATTCTGCCTCAGGCATGGATGTGTGTGATGTCCTTACGTTAGTTAGGTTTAAGTAGTTCTAAGTTCTAGTGGACTGATGACCTCAGCTGTTAAGTCCGATAGTGCTCAGAGCCATTTGAACCATTTTGAAGAATGTGTGTGTAGCGTTAGCCTGTTGGCAGCGCCTCCGCACCCGCCATTTTCCATCAGTATTTGGAGCAGCCGACTGCTCAAGTACCAAACTGTTCAAATTATTTCGACAATACTGTTGTAGCAGGTCGTACACCTTAAGAACACATTTCAAATTTGCGTGCTTTGTTTCGTGTGTTATCTGATGCAGGACTAAAGTGTAGACTGGACAAGTGTGATTTTTTTATAACCTGAGATGCAGTATCTTGGTCATGTCATAAATAGTGAAGGTGTACATCCTCTTCAGTCACATATGTTAGTCATACGTGACATGCCACAACGTACTATTATATTCAGCTCATACTGAATGCTGCACAAATCGCAGCTCCATCACGCCGCTCACTTCGCAAGAACGTGCCCTTTGTTTTGACAGATGAGTGCCAAGAAGCTTTTGAAAAACTTAAAGGTGCATTTCTCAGTGATCGATGCTTCATTCACTTTGATCCTGACAAACCAGCTGTGTTGCAAGTTGAAGCTTTTCTTACTGAATCAGTGCAGTGCTTTCACACAGGCTTGGTTCAAAATGGTTCAAATGGTTCTGAGCACTATGGGACCTAACATCTGAGGTCATCAGTCCCCTAGAACTTAGAACTACTTAAACCTAACCAACCTAAGGACATCACACACATCCATGCCCGAGGCAGGATTCGAACCTGCGACCGTAGCAGTCGCGCGGTTCCGGACTGCGCGCCTAGAACCGCTAGACCACCGCGGCCGGCACACAGGCTTGGCGATAGAGACAGGCCTATTCCCTTTGCATCAAATGTGTTGTCCAAAGCTCAGATTAACTATTCACAAATAGAGAAAGAGGCAATTCCACCGCTATTCGTATAACAGAAAATTCTACTTAGTAACGGATCAGAAGCCATTGAGGTCCTTGTTCATACGACGAAGCCGGTTCCTGCCCAAAAATTGCAAAGATAGTCTTTGTCGTTGTCTCAACTCCAGTGCGAGATTGTGTATCGTCCGAAAGCCCAACATGGTAATGAGGCCGCACTTTCACGTCTTCCGGGTGGCCGTGATAGAGACTTTGGCGCTTATGCTGCATCTTGTTGTCACATCGATACTCAGGATTCTGAATTGCTTCAATACTTTCCTCTGAGTTATAAGAAAACTGTACAGGCCACGGATGCTGATTCAGATTTGAACATTTTGCTAAAATACATTCTCATGTCTTGGCCTCGCTCATTGCGTAGCATAAAGAACTCTGTAGTGCGCCAATATTTTCCACGACGGCGTAGCCTTGCTATACAGTAAAGGGCGATTCTTGTTCAATATGACGGTATACAGTCACGTGTGTTGATCCCCAAAGCTTTGCAAAAAAGTAGTGTTGCAGTTACTTCACCAAATACACTAGGTGATTGTTCATACGAAACACTTAGCGCGTCGACGCCGTATTTGGCAGGGTATGGGTGCCCACATGACGTCACAGTGTCTCGCATGTTCGGAAGATCAGTCCGCTGCTCGGTCTAATTTGCAATCACCATGGCAACGCAATGGCATACAGCACCGCTCGAGCGTTTGGGATCCCTATCAGGTCGGATTGAGGGAGGACATAGAAGCAATTCAGAGGCGGGCTGCTAGATTTGTTCCTGGTAGGTTTGATCATCACGCGAGTGTTACGGAAATGCTTCAGGAACTCGGGTGGGAGTCTCTAGAGGAAAGGAGGCGTTCTTTTCGTGAATCGCTACTGAGGAAATGTAGAGAACCAGCATTTGAGGCTGACTGCAGTACAGTTTTACTGCCGCCAACTTACATTTCGCGCAAAGACCACAAAGATAAGATAACAGAGATTAGGGCTCGTGCAGTGGCATATAGGCAGTCATTTTTCCCTCTATCTGTTTGGGAGTGGAACAGGGAGAGAAGATGCTAGTCGTGGTACAAGGTACCCTCCGCCACGCACCGTATGGTGGATTGCGGAGTATGTGTGTAGATGTAGATGTGGATCTAACTAGTGCGCCGTTCCATCCACAGTCCTACAGCGAATACGGAACGTTTTGTCAGAACCTTCAAGCAGCAGATGGCCAAACTTTGCACTGCACACACCAGGGTTCAAGAATGCAACTGTTCATCGCCTCCTATCGTTCGCATCATACCGCTCCACCCTCCTCAGCATCCGGCACCGAAGCAAGGCCGCAAGTATCGCTTCGCGCCCCACGGTATCGTGTTTTTCACGGTTTTTAGCGGCAGCAGACGGTGGGCGTGAGGAGAGATCCTTCGTCGACTTGGCGCATGCCTGTGTCTCATTTCAGGCCCAGGCCGATTGTAGTGACGACATCGCAGTCAAATTCGCCACCGTCATGTGCACGGTGATCCTTCTGTATCTCTTCCCCAAGATTCACGGACCCCGAGGACAGCGCAGCCACAGCAGCCGCCAGAGGGTGTCATCACGACAGCGCGGGACGACCCCATGAAGACAGAACCCTCGCCACCTACGCCTCCTCCCGTCCTACTGACGGGGCTGTACCCTACCACGCCGCAGCGGCCGCAACTTCTACATCCTGGGATGGGCCTCGGGAGGTGGGCGCGCACACTTGTCGGCCTTTTTCGGGGAACGTTTCCACCAGAGCGGAGGCGGGATGGCGGGGCACGACCGGAACTCTGACCTACCCTGCTGCCACAGCTTCCGGTCCATCAGAGCGTCCACGCTGCTGCCTCCCCCCTCCCCCCGTCACCCCTCCAGATGTCTTGCTCCATATGCGACGACGGTCCGTCGCTTTCGGGGGGGAGGGGGGCGGGATATTACGGCGTAAAGTCAGCGCTGGCACTCCACTAGGGGACGAAAGAGAAGAGACGGCTGTGAGAAGGAGGTTACGCAATCGCACATTGACGGACCTCCCTCCAGGACGACAACGCAACAGGAGCGGCCCCTATGTGAAGAGGACATGAACGCCGCACACAACTGGCGGCAGCCCACTACGTAGCACACACTTGAGTTTGTCTATTCTGAAGAAGACTGATTGCAGTGGCCGAGCGGTTCTAGGCGCTTCAGTCTGGAAGCGCGCGATTGCTACGGTCGCAGGTTAGAATCCTGCCTTGGGCGTGGATGTGTGTGATGGTCTTAGGTTAGTTAGGTTTAAGTAGTTCTAAGTTCTAGGGGACTGATGACCTCAGATGTTAAGTCCATAGTGCTCAGAGCCATTTGAACCATTTTTAAGACTGATTATTTTGTATGTCGCCCTTTGCTTGCGACACATATATCAAAGTTAAATATTGAAATTGTTTTTTTAACAAAAATCATTAATACGAGTTGTTTAGTTGATTGTCTAGTGAACCGAGTATGCAGGATTCCTAGACACAACAGTTTTAATGAACTCCTTTTAGGTAAACCCGAATTATGGGTTGCGTTATAGTCAAAAATGTACTAGAGAAGGTTTATTGCGTGCCTGTTTTGAAGACTGCTTTTCTCTGATGTTATACTTATTGTAAAACATTGTCATTTGGGACAATCGTGTGCTTTGTACTTAACAGTTTGCGCTTTTAACAAAGGAAAAGAACTTTAACAGGTTGGCCGGCCGGGGTGGCCGAGCGGTTCTAGGCGCTTCAGTCTGGAACCGCGCGACCGCTACGGTCGTAGGTTCGAATCCTGCCTCGGGCATGCATGTGTGTGATGTCCTTAGGTTAGTTAGGTTTAAGTAGTTCCGAGTTCTAGTGGACTGATGACCTCTGGTGTTGAGTCCCATAGTGCGCAGAGCCACTTTAACAGGTTTTTTTTATCGATTATGAGGAATTTTTCTTAAATTCTTTCATCTAATTGTGTGGTTTTGTCTTAATACCTCAAGCTCCTGCTGGCGTAACTGGTAATGTGACTTTTCCTGAGGAGTGTAAATAAAAATCTTGATAAGAATTGTGTTCTGTCCTTATTTTGTCCGGTTATTCCACTACGGAGCAATCTTACAGCACTAGAACGTAACAAACTCTAACAACATTCTGCACATATCAAGCGTTGGATAACGTTCCCTCTAGAAAGACCAGAGGTGAACGAGTGTTGCAGCTTAGCGCGCCCCAGACCATAAGGCCTGTTTGTGGGACCAGTGTTTCTTGGACAAATGCGCTCTTCAGGACAGCGTTCACTAAGCCTATGTCATACGCACAAACCACAATCACTTGCATACACACAGGGTCTGTTTTCGTCACTGAAGACCACGCTACGCCATTCTCCCTTCCAAGTGGTGCAGTGACGGCACAAGTCGAGCCTTGCTCGTTGATGCTGTGACTCGAGTGAAAGATGGGCTAGAGGTGTGCGTACCGGTAGTCCCACTGCTAATAACCAGTTTGCAACAGTTCGCGTTGACACAAGACCTCGCTTCTCGAGCTAAGTGGCGCAGTGGTAAGCACACTGGACTCGCTTTCGGGAGGACGACGGTTCAATCCCGTGTCCTGCCATCCTGATCTAGGTTTCCCGTGATTTCCCTAAATAGCTTCGGGCAAATGCCTGCATGGTTCCTTTGAAAGGGCTCGACCGACTTCCTTCCCCATTCTTCCCTACTCCAATGACACCGATGACCTCGCAGTTTCGTCTCCACCGCCAAATCGACCCAACCCAACCTCTCCTCTGTGTTGTGGTAGCTGTACAATGTGCCACTGCTGCCCTTGCAGTACGATGATTCTGGCGGGCGTCTGTGCTCCGCAGACATCCAGAAACTGGCGCATGAGAGTGAGAGTATTCACGTGACCACTGATGGCAGCGTCACTGCACAACTGAGGCAGCACAGCTAACTTGTGTAGCTATTCTCCGGAAGGACAACCCAGTCATTCGGAAGGCCACAATTTGGCCGTTTTGTTGTGCTGGCAGAAGAGCCAACACCGTGTTACGAATGGAGGCCGAAATGCACGCGTTTTACCTCACGCAGGCTGGCGTGAGGAGGGAAGACCTGTATTGACGTGAGGTCTGGAACATGACAAGGAATTAGAATTCAGAAAGCGGACGTAATTAGTTTGCTACTTAACTTTAATCCATTAATGACGAACGTCGCTCTTGACGGTACATGAGTCACAATATTATCTGTTCAGAAGAAATAGTAACTGAATATGGCGCCTTGCTAGGTCGTAGCAAATGACGTACCTGAAGGCTACCCTAGACTGTCGTCTCTGCAAATGAGAGCGTATGTAGACAGTGAACCATCGCTAGCAAAGTCGGCTGTACAACTGGGGCGAGTGCTAGGGAGTCTCTCTAGACTAGACCTGCCGTGTGGCGGCGTCCGGTCTGCAATCACTGACAGTGGCGACACGCGGGTCCGACGTATACTAACGGACCGCGGCCGATTTAAAGGCTACCACCTAGCAAGTGTGGTGTCTGGCGGTGACACCACACCTTTCACACTCATTCATATGTAGGAAGCACGAACGTGTCTCCATGGCACGGTCGCCTGCTTGCTTCACGCGTCTGCACCACACTGAACATTCTGACTGTGAGGATTCCTTATCAAAGGATAGTCACAAGTAGCGCTATGGTAGCTACGCCACAACACTGTCTGTTGGAAGACGACTTCGAAACCATTATCATTGTAGTGTCTTTGTCGCCACTGTAGAGTCTTGTACCGTAGGAAGCAAGTGAGAGGATTTTATTATGGGTGGCTGGTATCCTCTTTCTTGAACACAAATTCACACGTGGATTAACACGGCTCCTTGTTCACATGAAGCGATAGCTGCTACTTAACTTTATGGTGTCCATGTGTCGTGGGGTTGGGGTTGTTTGGGGAAGGAGACCAGACAGCGAGGTCATCGGTCTCATCGGATTAGGGAAGGGTGGGGAAGGAAGTCGGCCGTGCCCTTTCAAAGGAACCATCCCGGCATTTGCCTGGAGTGATTTAGGGAAATCACGGAAAACCTAAATCAGGATGTCCGGACGCGGGATTGAACCGTCGTCCTCCGGTCCATGTGTTGTGGTACGAGCTCATCTCTAATAGTCCTCTTGCAGACAGTATTGGTAATCTTTCTACAATCAGACTCTATGTACTCTCGTAGCCTAAGGCGTGAACAGAGCCCGCAATGCAAATTAATGACAGGCATCAAATTGGACGGTGAGGCGTTGCTCGGCCTCTCTGGTGACGGGCGCGCTCGACACAGCACCTACGGTCGATCTTCGCGGTACCTCTTAGCCTGCCAGCCGAAAAGTGGCCGTGCGGTTCTAGGCACTGCAGTCTGGAACCGCGAGATCGCTACGGTCGCAGGTTCGAATCCTGCCTCGGGTATGGATGTGTGTGATGTCCTTAGGTTAGTTAGGTTTAACTAGTTCTAAGGTCTAGGGGACTAATGACCTCAGCAGTTGAGTCCCATAGTGCTCAGAGCCATTTGAACCATTTGAACCTCTTAGCCGAGGGAGTGCTGGCAACAGCTTACGCGAGCACAATAATTACATATACTATCCCTCAGGCAGATTATGGCGTCAACGGATCAAAACGGGCGTCGTTTTTCCAGGCATACTAATTTTTTTACGGGGGTGTAGTTGCATTATTGAACGTAACTCCCCTTTGTGCACTGTAAGCTCATTCCCTCGCGAATATGTGAGTGATTTAGTACCCTGACTAAGTATCCTGTGTTACGTTGGGTAGGCGGCGCTATAGTTTATTGAAATACATGCGGTTATTGTACTTCTTGCCTTGACGATGTACATAAGTGAATGAGTTCATATTTTTGTTTTGTGCAGATTGAATTACTCGTAATTACGCGTCCGGCGTGTTGCATCTGCGCGGCCTTCGCAAGCCGTTACGTTTTGCGCAGAGTGGAACCGATTTCACAACCTGCAGGCTGTCGAAGGTCGACCAGTGGGCGACCTCGTAGCGGCGGCCTGCACTGTGCCAGCTGCCAGTGCGTGGCGGCGGCGCCCGCACGTAGCCGTCGATGAGCGTCCCGCGTCGGTCAGTCCCATAGTGACCGAGCGGCAGGGCGCCATTACAGCACTTGAAACGTATACAGTGGAGGTCTGCATGAAGACAGATATTCTGTCGCTGTCGTACACTATTCTGGCATTTAGGCATTAATTATACGTCTACCCTGCGTTTATTAAACTTTTAAATTCCAGAGGAAAAAACAATTCAAAAGTCACAAGTGCAAATAGACACGGTCATTCAGTGAGTACACCAGTGCTTGAGTGTAGATATGGTAATGAACGGAAAAAAAATTCGTCTAACCTTAAAATTTATTTGCACTGAAGAAATCTACATCTACATCCATACTCCGCAAGCCACCTGACGGTGTGTAGCGGAGGGTACCTTGAGTACCTCTATCGGTTCTTCCTTCTATTCCAGTCTCGTATTGTTCGCGGGAAGAAACATTGTCGGTATGCCTCTCTGTGGGCTCTAATCTCTCTGATTTTATCTTCTACATCTACATCTACACGATTACTCTGCAACTCACATTTAAGTGCTTGGCAGAGGGTTCGTCGAACCACAATCATACTGTCTCTCTACCATTCCACTCCCGAACAGCGCGCGGGAAACACCTAAACCTTTCTGTTCGAGCTCTAATTTCTCTTATATTATTTTGATGATCATTCCTACCTTTGTATGTTGGCCTCAACAAAATATTTTCGCATTCGGAAGAGAAAGTTGGTGACTGAAATTTCGTAAATATATCTCGCCGCTACGAAAAAAGTCTTTGCTTTAATAACTTCCACCCCAACTCGCGTATCATATCTGCCACACTCTCTCCCCTATTATGTGATAATACAAAACGAGCTGTGCTTGTTTGCACCCTTTCGATGTCCTCCGTCAATCCCACCTGGTAAGGATCCCACACCGCGCAGCAATATTCTAACAGAGGACGAACGAGTGTAGTGTAAACTGTCTCGTTAGTGGACTTGTTGCATCTTCTAAGTGTCCTGCCAATGAAACGCAACCTTTGGCTCGCCTTCTCCACAATATTATCTATGTGGTCTTTCCAACTGAAGTTGTTCGTAATTTTAACACCCAGGTACTTAGTTGAATTGACAGCCTTGAGAATTGTACTATTTATCGAGTAATCGAATTCCAACGGATTTCTTTTGGAACTCATGTGGATCACCTCATACTTTTCGTTATTAGCGTCAACTGCCACCTGCCACACCATACAGAA
This sequence comes from Schistocerca nitens, assembly GCF_023898315.1. Classification (NCBI taxonomy): domain Eukaryota; kingdom Metazoa; phylum Arthropoda; class Insecta; order Orthoptera; family Acrididae; genus Schistocerca; species Schistocerca nitens. Next base: position 599,279,515 of record NC_064620.1, on the reverse strand, counting down.
ATCTTTTCTAAATCACTTTGCAACTGATACTGGTCTTCGGATGACCTTACTAGACGGTAAATTACAGCATCATCTGCCAACAAGCTAAGAGAACTGCTCAGATTGTCACCCAGGTCATTTATATAGATCAGGAACAGCAGAAGTCCCGGGACGCTTCCCTGGGGAACACCTGATATCACTTCAGTTTTACTCGATGGTTTGCCGTCTATTACTACGAACTGCGACCTTCCTGACAGGAAACCACGAATCCAGTCGCACAACTGAGACGATACCCCATAGGCCCGCAGTTTGATTAGAAGTCGCTTGTGAGGAACGGTGTCAAAAACTTTCCGGGAATAGAGAAATACGGAATCAACTTGATAGTCGATAGCGGCCATTACTTCGTGCGAATAGCTCCTACCTGGGAACCCGTGTTCTTTGGAAGAATCCTAAAGAAATGCAATCCGAAAACAAAGGAAGTAGGTTACAGTACATTTGTTCGCCCACTGCTTGAGTACTGCTCAACAATGTGGAATCCATACCAGATAGGGTTGATAGAAGAGATAGAGAAGATCCAACGGAGATCAGCGCGCTTCGTTACAGGATCATTTAGTAATCGCGAAAGCGTTACGGATATGATAGATAAACTCCAGTGGAAGACTCTGCAGGAGAGACGCTCAGTAGCTCGGTACGGGCTTTTGTTGAAGTCTCGAGAACATACCTTCACCAAGTAGTCAAGCAGTATATTGCTCCCTCCTACGTATATCTCGCGAAGAGACCATGAGCATAAAATCTGCGAGAGCCCACACAGCGGCATACCGACAATCCTTCTTTCCACGAACAATACGAGACTGGAATAGAAGGGAGAACCAATAGAGGTACTCAAGGTACCCTCCGCCACACACCTTCAGGTGGCTTGCGGAGTATGGATGTAGATGTAGATGTAGAATCTCAGTTTGGTATCTGCTTTATCGGCGATTAATTTTATATGGTCATTCCATTTTAAATCACTCCTAATGCCTACTCCCAGATAATTTTTGGAATTAACTGCTTCCAGTTTCTGACATGCTATATTGTAGCTAAATGGTAAAGGATCTTTCTTTCTATGTATTCGCAGCACATTATACTTGTCCACATTGAGATTCAATTGCCATTCCCTGCACCATGCGTCAATTCGTTGCAGATGCTCCTGCATTTCAGTACATTTTTCCATTGATACAACCTCTCGATATACTACAGCATCATCCGAAAAAAGCCTCAGTGAACTTCCGATTTATCCATAAGATCATTTATATATATATTGCGAATAGCAACGGTCCTACGACACTCCCCTGCGGCCCACCTGAAATCACTCTTACTTCGGAAGACTTCTCTCCATTGAGAATGACATGCTGCGTTCTGTTATCTAGAAACTCTTCAATCCAACCACACAATTTGTCTGATAGTCCAAATGCTCTTACTTTGTTCATTAAGCGACTGTGGGGAACTGTATCGAACCACTTGCGGAACTCAAGAAACACGGTATCTACCTGGGAACCCGTGTATATGGCCCTCTGAGTCTCGTGGACGAATAGCGCGAGGTGGCTTTCACACGATCGTCTTTTTCGAAACCCATGATGATTCCTACAGAGTAGATTTCTAGTCTCCAGAAAAGTCCTTATACTCGAACATAATACGTGCTCCAAAATTCTACAACTGATCGGCGTTAGAGATATAAGTCTACAGTTCTGCACATCTGTTCGACGTCCGTTCTTAAAAACGGAGATGAGCTGTGCCCTTTTCCAATCTTTTGGAACGCTACGCTCTTCTAGAGACCTTGTTAATTGTAAAATATATGGTGTGTATCGTAATCTTTTTTATAATTGTGAGGAAAAAGAGGAATCACGACTCATATTTTATTCACCAGCAAAGATGAAACAGGTTTATTAACAATCTTCTGCTTCGCCTCGTCGAGTTAGTTGCTTGTCTTCACTGCAGCCGTCTGTTGCACAGCCGTCGAACACCTCCGCTACAGTAATCTGTCTTTCCGATTGTGTTGACACGATGTTCCCATTTTATGTAACCTAGGACTGCTTTTTCTTATTACTGCAGTATACATTAGGGTATTCTCTTACATCCTTCTTTTTATTTGATCTCTGAGGATACATAACTTAACTTTCGTTAGTAGTGTCGTTGTAGCTGACTGCATTCTTTGAGCCGTGGCGCTCGATTCCACATATCACTCACTAGTGGTCTGGTTCGCGATCGCTGCATGCACAACTGCCTGTGGCTGGCTGTATGAGGAAAGTCCGAGAGAGGGACGCGAGTGGTCCGTCGGCAACGGGTGGGGCCGTGGGATGCAGAGGGGGCGCCGCGCTGTGCAAAGGTGAGGCAGTCAGCAACCTGGCCTGCAGCCGAGGAGAGGGGCGTGGCCATGTCGCGGGGGTTGCTGCCTCCCTGCTGGCTGGCTGGCGTGTGTGCTGCTGTGGCGCCGACATCACGACCAAGAGGAGCGAGAACTTTCAGGTGCCTCTTTCATCCACGACATCTCGCCAAATGTTATACAGGGTGGTCCATTGATCGTGACCGAGTCAAATATCTCACGAGATAAGCGTCAAACGAAAAAACTACAAAGAACGAAACTTGTCTAGCTTGAAGGAGGAAACCAGATGGCGCTATGGTCGGCCCGCTAGAAGGCGCTGCCATAGGTCACGAGGGTATCAACTGCTATTTTTAAATAGGAACCCCCATTTAATTACATATTCGTGTAGTACGTAAAGAAATATGAATGTTTTAGTTGGACCACTTTTTTCGCTTTGTGATAGATGGCGCTGTAATAGTCACAAACATATGGCTCACAATTTTAGACGAACAGTTGGTAACAGGTAGGTTTTGTAAATTAAAGTACGGAACGTAGGTACGTTTGAACATTTTATTTCGGTTGTTCCAATGTGATACATGTACCTTTGTGAACTTATCATTCCTGAGAAAGCACGCTGTTACAGCGTGATTACCTGTAATTACCACATTAATGCAATAAATGCTCAAAATGATGTCCGTCAGCCTCAATGCATTTGGCAATACGTGAAACGGCATTCCTCTCAACAGCGAGTAGTTCGCCTACCGTAATGTTCGCACATGCATTGACAATGCGCTGACGCATGTTGTCAGGCGTTGTCGGTGGATCACGATAGCAAATATCCTTCAACTTTCCCCACAGAAAGAAATCCGGGGACGTCAGATGCGGTGAACGTGTTGGCCATGGTATGGTGCTTCGACGACCAATCCACCTGTCATGACATATGCTATTCAATATCGCTTCAGCCGCACGCGAGCTATGTGCCGGACATCCATCATGTTGGAAGTACATCGCCATGCTGTCATGCAGTGAAACATCTTGTAGTAACATCGGTAGAACATTACGTAGGAAATCAGCATACATCGCACCATTTAGATTGCCATCGATAAAATGGAGGACAATTATCCTTCCTCCCACAATGCCGCACCATACATTAACCAACCAAGGTCGCTGATGTTCTACTTGTAGCAGCCATCGTGGATTTTCGTTGCCCAATACTGCATATTATACCGGTTTACGTTACCGCTGTTGGTGAATCTCGCTTCGTCGCTAAATATAACGCCTGCAATAAATCTGTCATCGTCCCGTAATTTCTCTTGTGCCTAGTGGCGGAACTGTACACGACGTTCAAAGTCATCGCTGTGCAATTCCTGATGCACGGAAATATGGGCGGGTACAATCGATGTTGATGTAGCATTCTCAACACCGACGTTTTTGAGATTCCCGATTCTCGCGCAATTTGTCTGCTACTGATGTGAGGATTAGCCATGACAGCAGCTAAAGCACCTACTTGGGCATCATCATTTGTTGCAGGTCGTGGTTGACGTTTCACATGTGGCTGAACACTTCCTCTTTCCTTAAATAACATAACCATCCAGCGAACAGTCCGGACACTTTGATGATGTCGTCCAGGATACAGAACAGCATACATAGCACACGCCCGTTGGGCATTTTGATCACAATAGCCATACATCAACACGATAGCGACCTTTTTCCGCAATTGGTAAACGGTCCGTTTTAACATGGGTAATGTATCACGAAGCAAACATCGTCCGCACTGGCGGAATGTTACGTGATACCACGTACTTATACGTTTGTGACTATTACAGCGCCATCTATCACAAAGCTAAAAAAGTGGTCCAACTAAAACATTCGTATTTCTTTACGTACTACACGAATATGTAATAAAAAATAATGGTTCCTGTTTAGAAAAACGCAGTTGATATTGTGGTGTCACTGCCAGACACCACACTTGCTAGGTGGTAGCCTTTAAATCGGCCGCAGTCCGTTAGTATACGTCGGACCCGCGTGTCGCCACTGTCAGTGATTGCAGACCGAGCGCCGCCACACGGCAGGTCTAGAGAGACGTCATAGCACTCGCCCCAGTTGTACAGCCGACTTTGCTAGCGAAGATACACTGACCAATACGCTCTCATTTGCCGAGACGATAGTTAGCTTAGCCTTCAGCTACGTCATTTGCTACGACCTAGCAAGGCGCCATTACCAGTTTATATTCAGTGTAATAATGTCTAAACAAGAGCGATGTTCACCAATTATGGATGAAAGTTAAGTATTCCAAGAACTACGTTCTTTTCTTTATAGGATAATTACTTTACCTTGTTCCAGACCTCACGCCAATCTGCGTGAGCTTAACGCGTGCCTTTCGGCTACCTCCGAGTGGCTTGGCTGTCTTGCCAAGCCACTACAGTTGGCGACGAGCTAAATCGCGTTTGTACCAACTGATCTTGCCTTAATTTACTTGTGTCATGGCTTCGCCACAATCTCCAGATGTACTGTCCGAATTTTATCGCTTGCGGAATCAGCAGACGCAGGCCTTATTGGATGCCCTTGGACAGCTCGTCCAGGATCAACGTGCAATGCAAACCGATGCGGCCGCCGCCGCTCCACCGCTCCCGCAGCCACAACATGCTGTTGCACCACCTTTTCGTCCTTTTGATGCGGCACTGGAAAGCTGGTCGGAGTGGTCACGCCAATTTGGATTCCATCTCTCCGCCTACAGAATTCAAGGTAACGAGCGGCAGCCTTTTTTGTTAGCATCCGTCGGGGTGCATATGTACCGAGTGATAGTGAAATTATTTCCCCGACGCGACGTAGCAACTCTGTCCTACGACGAAATTTTGTCGGCATTAGATGCCTATTTCAAAGAATCAGTCAATGTTGTTGCTAAAAGGTATACGTTCTTTCGTACACAATGTACGGCCGGTCAAACTAATAGGGAGTGGGTTGCAACTTTGCAAGGCCTTACTAGGGATTGTGCTTTTGAGTGTGAATGTGGACTCCCTTATTCAGATACTATGGTACGTGATGCAATTGCACGGAACATTTCTATGTTCATATAAGAGAACAGATTTTGAAACTAGTCAATCCCTCCCTTCAACAAGTGATACATATTGGATCGGCAAGACGCACTTGACTTTGCTCAGGAATCATTTGAAACTTCGCCAGCTGTGTGTCACATTGACCGGCCCGCCGGGCGCGCTGCTCAGAACGGTAAACAGCCCTCGCGCCCGTCCGCGCAGCTACGTGTGCCGCGCAAGCAAGCAAATGCTTGCGGTGTGCTACTAGACATTAACGTGAGAATTGCCCGTCACACCAAGCTATTTGCTTTTTCTGTAATAGAAAAGGACATGTTCAAAGTGTTTGCCAGAAAAAGCTCAGATTGGACACTAACAACCATTCCAGGCCCTTTGCTTCGCGCCGGAATCGGAGTCGAACCAAGAATATTCAGGCTCGTGAACATTCGCCCATGGAAATTCATGTAGTTAATTCCACTCCGCCCAGTGCCACTGTCTCTAACAGTGACTGTGTTCGTCCCACAAATAGTGTGCGTCAACGTTGCAGGAAATCACGTCAAGTAGCAAGTGCTTCTGTACCAGTGTCTGTTCACGTTGCACGAGACAGTCGCTCTTGTCGTCTGCAGGACAATAAACTTTTTGTAAACTTGGACATTCATGGCACCGTGATACCTTTCCAGCTCGATACCGCGGCTGCAGTTTCGCTGATCAATAAAGACACGTACAAACAACTGGGCACACCTCCGTTGCGTGCCGCAAATGTTAAGTTAACTAGCTATTCTGGTCAGGATATCCCTGTGTTAGGACAGTGCAGCCTTCTTGCAACATACAGGGGACAAACAAAACTTGTGTCTTTTTACGTCCTTCATTCTTCTTCTGCAGTGAACTTGTTTGGTTTAGATTTATTTCAGTTGTTTAACTTGTCTATAGTAAATCAGGTCCTATCAGTGAACCAGACTGTGCCTTCAGCCAGTGTTTCTCGTCTCTGTGAAGAATTTGCAGACATTTTTGCGCCGGGCCTTGGTTGCGCTAAGAACTATAAAGCACATTTGGAACTGAAAGTAAACGCGCAACCGAAATTTTTCCGAGCGCGCAATGTTCCCCACGCATTGCGTGATGAGGTCGCAAGAACATTACACGATTTAGAATCACAAGGTGTGATTGAACGTGTGCAGGCTTCTCTCTGGGCTTCACCCTTAGTAATATTGCCCAAACCTTCAGGAAAATTGAGACTTTGTGTGGACTTCAAAGCTACAGTGAATCCACAACTAGTGATTGCAACTTTTCATTTACCCCGCCCGGAAGATCTTTTTGACAAACTGTGCCCGGGTAAATATTTTTCGAAGTTGGACCTAGTAGATGGGTACTTGCAAATACCAGTGGACGACGAATCCCAGTGTGGCTTGGTGGTTAACACGCATCTTGGTTTGTATCGATTCAAACGACTGCCATTCGGGTGTGCATCCGCCCCTGCACTGTTTCAGCAATATCTGCAAAATGTTTGTGCCTCGGTCCCTACTGCAGCAAACTATCTGGACGATATTGTGATCTCCGGAAAGACGGAAGAAGAACATTTAGCCAATCTCAGAACATTATTTCAGGTCTTGCGACAAAATGGTCTTCGCTTGCGGAAGGACAAATGCGTGTTTTTTGCTCAGGACTTACCCTATCTTGGCCATGTACTCAATGCCCAAGACATCCATCCCAGTCCAGAGCACCTCCGTGCCATACAGGACTTGCCTTCGCCGCAGAATTTGAAGCAGCTACAGAGTGTGCTGGGAAAAATTCATTACTACCATAACTATGTGCCACATGCCTCTTCCATTTCAGCTCCGCTTCATCGCTTACGCCGTAAAGGTGTTCCGTTTGTCTGGATGACGGAATGCGAACGAGCCTTTCGCCAGTTGAAATCGGCGTTGCTTTCACATACTTGCCTTACGCCATTCCATCCCCGGAAAGCCCTTTTGTTGATGGTAGATGCATCGGATTTCCGGATCGGTGCTGTGCTTTCGCACAAAGATGGATCACACGATCGCCCTATTGCCTTTGCGTCCAAATTGCTCTCGTCTGCGCAAAGAAATTACTCACAGATCGAGAAAGAAGCTTTGGCTCTCGTATTTGGTGTTACTAAGTTTCATGATTTCTTGTATGGTCGTCACTTTACCATCATCACAGACCACAAACCTTTGACATCGCTTTTTCATCCGACCAAGCCTGTACCTCCACGTACAGCGCAGAAATTCATTCGCTGGTCTATTTTCCTCTCGCATTAACGCTACGATATCTTGTATCGGTTCACTGCTAAGCACGGAAACGCCGATGCGTTGTCCCGTTTGCCTGTTGCTGAGGATAGAGCGTTCGATTCTTCCGAACTTGCTTGCATGTTCATTGATGTGGAAACCGATGACGTGGTCGAATCGTTTCCGATTGATTTTTCTCGTGTAGCTACAGCCACAGCTGCTGACCCTGTCCTTGCTACCGTTTTGCGTCTTGTTGCCACGCAATGGCCCTTGTCAAAGTCACGGATCGCGGATCCGTTGGTTTGTCGATTTTTTGCTCACAAGGAGAGACTTTTTGTACGACTTGGTGTTTTGCTGATGCGTTCTGATAATGATCAGTCCAGGGTCGTGGTCCCACGTTCGTTACAGTCCTCTGTCTTACGGCTTCTCCACCAAGGACATTGGGGTATAGTGCGAACGAAACAACTTGCTCGTCAGCACTGTACTTGGTTCGGAATCGATGCTGCGATTACGAACATGTGCTCTTCTTGCATGGCGTGTGCCGAACAACAATCCGCACCGCCGCGGAAATTCTTTGCATGGCCGAAAGCCACTTCCACTTGGCAACGCTTGCACATCGATTTTGCTGGTCCATTCTGGAATGCTCGATGGTTGGTTGTGGTAGTTTCATTCAGTAATTTTGCTTTTGTTGTCCGGATGTCTTCCATGACGTCATCTGCCACCATCTAAGCGTTATCTGCAATCTTTTGCATAGAAGGTCTTCCATAGACTATTGTTTCCGACAATGGCCCACAATTCATGTCCGCAGAATTTCAGTCATTCTTCAAGGCCAATGGTATTCAACATCTGATATCCGCGCCGTTTTCGCCTCAGTCAAACGGTGCCGCTGAACGATTGGTCCGGACTTTCAAGTCACAGATGTTGAAGTTGAAAGAGTCGCATTCCTGGAGGACGCGTTATTGCTCTTTTTGTCTTCGTATCGCTCTCAGCCCCGAGATGGTCGCTCGCCGGCTGAGTTGCTCCCCGGTCGTCCTCATCGATCCTTGATGTCTTTGCTACATCCGCCACATCAGGTTCCTGTGCAGCGGCAGCCACCTGCTTTTGCTCCAGGCGACGTTGTATACTAGCGCAACTATCGAGGTTCACAGCGTTGGCTCGCAGGGCGCATTCTTCGCTGCCTCGGACGTGCTATGTATCTGGTTTTGGGGGCATCTGGTGAGGTGCGTCGGCATCTCAATCAGCTGCGCCTCTGTCGTCGCACGGGATCTGCCGCTCCCCGTCTGCTTTCAGCGACGGTGCCGTCCGGTCAGCGCCCTGGGGACCCATCTACTGGCTCGCCTCAGCCCCAGGTGTTACCGACGCTGCCTTCCATTTTGCCCCATGGCGACGCGCCGCCACCGCCGCCGCCTGTTCTCCCGCCGGCGCCGCCCGCAGTGGACGCTTCGCTGCAGCCGCCAAGCGCCTCCCTGGGTTACGCGCCGCCGATCGTTTCCCGTGACCAGTTGTCCTCCGACATGGACCTCTTGCCCGCTCCGGACCAGATGTCGTCTTCGCCCGTCGGCTGCGCCGCCCCGATGGAGGTCGAATCGTCGGTCCCTCCTGTCTCTTTACGGGCGCATACACCGCATGTTGGCGTGCACCCTGGACTAGGTTTTCAGGCGTTTCCTAGCTCCCCTCCGACCGAATGGCCGGGTGCGGGTGGCACAGCCTCGCCTGTTGTTAGGCTCCCCCCCCTCGTCGCATACGTCAACATGGGGTCCTCCCCACGGCGGGCGGAAGCCTTATAACACAACCGTTCGCCGATTTGCGGGGGAGGAATGTGGTGTCACTGCCAGACACCACACTTGCTAGGTGGTAGACTTTAAATCGGCCGCGGTCCGTTAGTATACGTCGGACCCGCGTGTCGCCACTGTCAGTGATTGCAGACCGAGCGCCGCCACACGGCAGGTCTAGAGAGACGTCATAGCACTCGCCCCAGTTGTACAGCCGACTTTGCTAGCGAAGATACACTGACCAATACGCTCTCATTTGCCGAGACGATAGTTAGCTTAGCCTTCAGCTACGTCATTTGCTACGACCTAGCAAGGCGCCATTACCAGTTTATATTCAGTGTAATAATGTCTAAACAAGAGCGATGTTCACCAATTATGGATGAAAGTTAAGTATTCCAAGAACTACGTTCTTTTCTTTATAGGATAATTACTTTACCTTGTTCCAGACCTCACGCCAATCTGCGTGAGCTTAACGCGTGCCTTTCGGCAACCTCCGAGTAGCTTGGCTGTCTTGCCACGCCACTACAGATATCCGTTTGACCTATGGTAGCGTCATCTAGCAGGTCAATCATAGCGCAATCTGGTTTCCCCCTTCAAGCTAGACGAGTGTCGTTTTTCGCAGTTTTATCGTTTGATGCATATTTCGTGAGATATTTGGCCCGGTCACTATCAATGGACCACCCTGTATAGTCGTGACTTTTAGACAGGTCACTGCGCCCTTATAAACCTAATATTCTACAGTGAGCTTGGTGGCTGTTATTGATAATCTGGGCTTGTGGTTGAGTTCGCAGTTTCATGTAGCTTCAATTGGAACCATTGATAATGTGTATAGACATTGTCTGTCCGGACCAATGTAGGAACGTCATTCTCGCTTCCCTTAAGTGGAACAGCTTCGTTACTCATTTGTAATTGTTGATCCTTGTGTTTAACAATTTGTTGATTTAAAATTTAGTCTGTTGTAGTCCTGTCCATCCGTGAGCCTGTATTAGACTCCCAGTTAGCAGGCGAGAGCCGGGGGCGGGTTCCCGCTGCCCTGGTCGGCCACGAGTCTGGTGACGCTCTCTCTCTCTCTCTCTCTCTCTCTCTCTCTCTCTCTCTCTTTTTTAGCGACCGACCTACCGACGTTCTGGTGTTAGCAAAGGCCAAGCCATCTCCTGTCGGTCTGTTGAGGTTCGAGGCCGGAGCTGTACGCGTACGCGTCTTACTTTACTGAGCACATGTGGCTCTCTTCCGATGGCTGTTAAGATTTAAGTTCCCTGCTTAATTCGCGCTGCCCTGTTAATTAACCATATGTTGAGCGCCGTGGCGCGTTTTGATCTTAAATATCTAGTAACCTGAGTTTTCATCGGTTAAAGTCTTGGTGAGAGCGGTGGCGCGTGGTTCTTAATCAGAACTGTTGTAAATGAGCGTTTGGCGTCACTGGCGGGGAGGCCCCTTGCGGGGCAGGTCCGGCCGCCGTGGTGCAGGTCTTATTACATTCGACGCCATATTGGGCGACCTGCGCGCCGGGTGGGGATGAAATGATGATGAAGACAACGCAACACCCAGTCCCTGAGCGGAAAAAATCCCCGACCCAGCCGGGAATCGAACCCGGGCCCGTAGAATGGCAAGCCGTCACGCTGACCACTTTTTTTTTATATTTAAACCTCATTTTGTTCTACATTGTTCGTTTAATTTGTTCGTGGCGGACGTCCGATGACACCCGTTCAGGTTGTTCGTTGATCCGTTCACTCAGTTTTTTTTTTTTTTTTTATTACAGAGGGTAACTAAACCCTCTAACCGAACACGCTGAGTTACCGTGCCGGCAAGAGAGATTTGAACCCGTCTCCTCCCCGTTGCACTACAACACCGCGACTGTATGACCAAGACACAGCGCAAACCCCTCAGCTGTCGGGGCGGGCATTACAACTGTTAATTGGGAGGTCATTAGCAAAGCCCCACGCACATTTATGTAAAACCCCAAATATTATTCAAAGTGTTTTGAAGAGCTAAATTGTTACTGACAGATGGTTTAGCAAGCGCCAGATGAGCATTTCTCTAAAATTGCGAATTTCGTTTAAACTGTTTTGAGGAGATAGATCATTATTGACTACTACTTTAGTTAGCACTAGGTCCATATTTTCTTAAATCTAAAATTTATACCACGCACCCTAAGAACGTTTGCTTTACTGAATGTTGTGACGTATTTTTCTGGACTACAAGCTGTTTACTGCGAGATCAGCATTTCATCCTATCATTTGCTTCATTGTGACCATGCACTTAGTGGTTAAACTTGCACAAATAAATTGCCATCATGCAAAGCGTGAATGATGTTGCTGTTGCTGGGCTAACCCTTCCACTCGACAGTCCTCTCTACTGTCCCCTGGTGACGTGTCCCTATGACCATCATTTCATTCTTCTTGTATCTTTCTCAGTGTAAAAGATCCGCTGCCCTTAGTTAGAATAGGGGTAGTTGTTATTTTGTAAAACTTCGGCTTTATATTGTGACGTGTGCATTTTGTCATTCATGTTTCGAAACTTCCGTAATTTGTAGATGAAATTATGTTCACACTCGTTACTAATATCACTGCCTGAAAGCTGAAATGTGACATATTTTCTATCGACTCCTCATCTGTTCCCATTTTGAACTGTACTGGAAGTTTCCCAATGAATTTCACTACTTCAGGTTTCCTTTACTAATATTTTCACGTCATAGTTGGCCGCGCGGGGTAGCCGAGCGGTCTGGGGCGTCTTGTCACGGTCTGCGCTGCTTTCCCCGTCGGAGGTTCGAGTCCTTCCTCGGGCATGGGTTTGTGTGTGTCGTCCTTAGCGTAGTTTAAGTTAGATCAAGTAGTGTGTAAGCTTAGGGACCGATGACCTCTGCACTTTGGTCCCATAAGACCTTACCACAAATTTCCAATTTTCCATGTCATTGTTAATACATTTTTCATTTGTCAGATGTGTTGCAAACTGGCGGTCATTTTCTGTCTACTGAATTTTATTTGTTCATTGGCAGACAGCAGCGTATTTGTGTGTGTGTATTGGCTGAATTAATCTGACACCTTGTTTAATTTTCCATTTACACTGTCCGACACTGTTGTCGATGTATAAATACACTAGTAAAGGGTGCATTCTTGTCGCATTCTGTCGATTTTTATTGGCGTTGTCTTCAATTTCTCTGTATTTATTATAATTTCTGTTTGACGATACAGACTCTTTGCTACCTGCACAAGTATTAAGCACTCGCACATCGACCTTTCTCCATGATGTTTGTTAAGGAAGACTCGTGTTTATAAAATCACTTGCGTTCACTTCATCAAACTGTATATTTCTCAGACAGGCAGGACTATATCAGCTAGACTGTTGGAGCATGAATCTGTGCTGAAAGAAGGTAACAGATAAAAAATCGACACAGAAGTGCTACAGAAAATCATCAAAGGGAGAAACCTACTACCAGTAGTTGAGATAAATAAGCATTAGACATGGTCCACTCACACCAGGACGTCAATCCCAATGATCACATTCGACTTCCACCACAACATATTTGGCGTTGTACATTACTTTTTGTTTCCTTAAATCCAGTTGTATTCCGTTCATACAAATTCTATACTTCAATTTTGTATTCATTTGCATGGCCCTGAATAGTTCCGAGTTTTAACAAGTAGTAGTGAGTTTATTTTATTATGTATTTTATTTTTTCTTAATTTTATTACATAACTATAAGAGCACAATTCTTAGCATTTTGATATTCGACTGGTAAACGTATACCTTCGTTTTTACTTTAATTCAATCTAGCTTAGGGCTTTCATGTCCGCTTGAAGGAATAACACCTGTGTGCAGCATTTTTTACATTGAGTCCACGGACTTTGTATACTTGTGCATACGTCGGCATAAGTTCTTGGCAACTACCGTTTTGTAGTCGCATGCCCACATTACATATTCTGCAGCCGCAATATGTATGTCGAGTGTGTTGGGACATGGAACATAAGTATTTTTGAAAACTGTGACTTTTACCCATTATAATTTCAGTTGTATGACACCTGCACCCAATGGCACAGTGACGGTGGGCGCGACTTAAATGCAGTCTGGAGCGGAGACTTGGGTCATCAAAGAACTTTTCTGTATTGTAAGTTATATTCTTCCTGGCATATCGTAAGATCAGACTTGTTTTATATCTGATCATTGAATTACTGTTAATTGATTTATTGTTAATACAATTAGTGTTAATACAACGAATTCCTTTTATAGACACCTGATAGTGGTCCAAGACCGAAATTGTACAACCGTACAACCAATAAAGGAAAAATGGAAGGTACATGCGGCAGTAAATCATTCAAACAGTTCATCACAGCCGTGGATCCAGTCCAAATAAAGATCATCAGTTAATGGAATGACGAATAATGATAGGCTGAAACATTTATGCTGAAGCTTGGAAGTCGTGTGTGACGAAACTTCTTACTTAAGAAAGGTTCTCATTACCACTACTGCACACCTTACACAGTTTACCAGTACCATGAACTTCTATTTATTATGTTTTAACAATAACATCGTGCCCCCGTACAGTGTCACACTGTGCTCAAAAGTAATACCACAGATTTTTTGTTTGTGGAAGCTCATCACGCTTTTTAAATGAACAAAATTTTTAAACATTTTCATCTCTAGTCTTCACGTCTACGTATTTGTTTCTCAATGGACCCCCTGGCGATGAGGACATTTCTCCCAACAAGAGACAAGTTTGTTGGTACCGTCTGTCTTTTTGACGGAGCCACAACCTTACCTCTGCTTACATCGCTTCATAATATCAAAGTGAAGTCCACGAAGATTGTTGTGTACATAGTTCCGCGTAGTCAGCGTGTACACAACTTTCCCACTAGAGCACGCCCCGCTAAGCACAACAGCGCAGGCGCACCACTCGTCCATCTCTGCACTACGAGATGGCGCTGTCTTAGAGATGGACCAAATTCCGCTTCCGCCGATCCGCGTATTAATATGTAACGCAGCCAATGAGATTGCTGCTAACGTAGAACCTTTTCTCCTCGCGGATCACACTCGCGCAGTGATACCTGAACGCGCGAGGTATTATAACGAGAGTACGGACCTCTGATTAGTCAGTCTGCATTAGTCTGTATTAGTCTGCATCAGTCTGCATTTGTCTGTACCAGTCTATGGTCAAGTTTCAGTCTGCACCTAAGAAGATTATCATATTCCTGTACCTAGCCATGAAGAGAAATGTATAGACACTTTGTCAAGTATCAGAGATATGTGAGAATAAGATTAACGTACCAAGACCATAGGAACTTCAGATTGTCAATTGTAAAAAGCATCCAGAATCAAGTTAAGTAAGGTTTATGATTGTGATTATTTTAATAAATGTGTGTTAAAATTAATAAAGTTCTGTTTAAAGTTGGTAACCGTCAATATGCCACTCTAAGCGTGCAAGTGGCATTTCTATCGTCTGACCTAACGGCAGAAGATAAACACGCCACGATAAGACCACGAGACATATTGCTGACACTCGCCTACTTCGCTAGAGCGACAAGTCAAATAATCTGATGGTGTGTGTACCGAAGGTCTTACAGTACGCACACCACAAAGATGTTCTTTGAGTTTTGGAAACAGATGAAAACCGCACAGGGACAATTCAGGTCTGTAGGAGGATGATCACTGGTGGTGAACCCAAGACGTCGGATTCCCGCTCATGTTGCAGCCCCTGTGTGTGGTCTGCCATTGTCATGTGAGAGGGTGCTCAATCTGTGGACGAACTCTTCGAATTCGAAGCACTATTACAGCAGGCCGTTTCTCTCGCGCCGACATAGTTACCTTACGCGCCGCAATGTCACATGCTAGTATTAGGGGTACTCCAGTGGCAAGGGGTTGCAACTTGCGTCAGTAAAGGGCGAAAGTCGACCGAATAATATGCATAAAATGTAATACCTCAACCGATACTGAGAAAAGACTAACTCGCATTATTAGCAGTATGAAAGCAAGTGCTCTAAATTCCGACTTCAATGTCGCTAATGTAATCTGACGTGTATGTAATCTCTTTGCTACACTGTTTTTGAACGCGCACGTAGCTGGGTGAATTACATCCGACGCGTGTGATGTCAGCTGCTCTGACCTGAATCTAGCAATCTGTAAATGAGATTGAGTACAGACAGTGGTTGTCTACACTGAAGCGCCAAGGAAACTGGTATAGGCATGCGTATTCAAATGCAGAGATATGTAAACAGGAAGAATACGGCGCCGCGGTCGACAACGCCTACATAAGACAACAAGTGTGTAGCGCAGTTGTTAGATCGGTTACTGCTGCTACAATGGCAAGTTATCAAGATTCAAGTGAGTTTGAACGTGGTCTTTCAGTCTGCGCACAAGCGACGGGACACAGCATCTCCGGCGGAGCGATGAAAAGGGGATTTTCCCGTACGACCGTTTCGTGACTGTACCGTGAATATAAGGACTCCGGTAAAACATCAGATGTACGACATCGTTTCGGCGGAAAAGATCCTGCAAGAATGAGACCGACGACCACTGAAGAGAATCGTTCAACATGACAGAAGTGCGACCCTTCGACAAATTGCTGGAGATTCCAATGCTTGGCCATCAACAAGTGTCAGGGTGCGAACCAATCAACGAAACATAAGTGATATGGGCCTTCGGAGCCAAATGCACACTCGTGTACCCTTGATGAGTGCAGGACATAAAGCTTTACACCTCGCCTGGTCCCGTAAACACCGACATTGTACAGTCGACGACTGGAAACATGTTGCTTTGTCGAACGAGTCACGTTTCAAATTGTATCGAGCGGATAGACGCGTACTGGAATGGAGAAAACCTCGTGAATCCATGAGCCCTGCGTGTCAGGATTGTCAGCAAGGGACTGTTCAAGATGGAGGAGGTTCTGTAATGGTGTGGGGCGTGTGCAGTTGGAGTGATACGGAACCCCTGATACGTCTATATACGACTCTGACAGGTGACCCGTAGATAAATATCCTGTCTGATCACCTGCAACCATTCATATACATTGTGCATTCCGATGGACTTCGACAATTCCAGCAGGACAATGCGACATCCCACACGTCCAGAATTGCTAAAGAGTGGCTCCACGAACAATTCCGCTGGCCACCAAACTACCCAGACATCAACGTTATTGAGTATATCTGGGATGCATTCCAACGTGCTGTTCAAAAGAGATCTCCACCCCTTCGTACTTTTACGAACTGATGGACAGCCCTGCAGGATTCATGGTGTCTGTTCCCTCCAGCAGTACTTCAGACATTAGTCGAGTCCATGCCACGTCGTATTGTGCCTGCGAGGGCCCTACACGATATTAGGCAAGTGTATCAGTTTCTTTGGCTCTTCAGTGTAGAACACACAGAAAGGCGAACTGTTCCGTACTGCACTTGTGTTCCGCTAGAAAATACACTTCCTGAATTATGTGAATAATTTATAAATGGATACAGTTTTCTAACTATACCTCACAGTTTTTGTTTTGGCACTACGATTAATTGTTACTTGCACAACGGACAATGATTAACTGCATCGTAAGAATGCACTGCGTGTTCCTGAATGAAATCGCTGCGCTGCTGTTTGTCTCATTAATTTTCTTTAAGCTGCTTACAAAAGAGATTTTTGCTGTCTTTCCAGAAATGCAGCTAGCTTACCACGTACTAGTATCAGACGTCTCCGTACGGTTGTGTTAAGACTTGCATTCGAACTGCGACAGAAACTTCATCAATGAAATTCGCCAACAGCAGTATAACTGAGATATGTTATTTTATTTTGACTACGAGTTTCGGTGTTCCGCTACAACATCTTCAGGCTCCATATGCATCTCTACGATATTGTCATACAGTGTCATATACAGGGTGTACATAAAGTCCAGGAACACTTTCAATTACTTATTGCACAAGAACCAAACATTGTGCAGATATCATACATATGTCACTTTGAAGAGAAACCCTGAAAGTTCTTTTTTTCATGTATTCTGCTACAGCGTAGTTTGGTAATTTGTCGATAGTCAGCGCTAGTCGCAAACATGGCGAGTTCAGGCGGGGAGAGAGCTTTCTGTGTGTTGCAGTTCGACGAAAACAAGTGTGCTACAGCTGTTCAACGGATGTTTAGAACCAAGTACGGTAAGAAGCCACCAACAAGAAAGGCCATTTACCGCCTCTACCACGTGATGTAGCAGAGCTCCGGGAGCAAATACGGGAAGCGACTGCCACAATCGACGATGTCATGCTGGGACGGGTATGGCAAGAATTCGATTACCGTATTGACGTCTATCGCGTCTGTCATGGTTCGCAAATCGCATGTTTAAAAAAACTTTCAGAGTTTCTATTCAAAACGCAGTATGTATGATATCTGTACAATGTTTAGTTTTTGTGCAATAAATAATTGAAAGTGTTCCCAGACTTTATGTACACGCCGGATTACATGAATTCAAAACCTTATCCCAAGCACTTTCTTCAAATACACTCCTGGAAATTGAAATAAGAACACCGTCAATTCATTGTCCCAGGAAGGGGAAACTTTATTGACACATTCCTGGGGTCAGATACATCACATGATCACACTGACAGAACCACAGGCACATAGACACAGGCAACAGAGCGTGCACAATGTCGGCACTAGTACAGTGTATATCCACCTTTCGCAGCAATGCAGGCTGCTATTCTCCAATGGAGACGATCGTAGAGATGCTGGATGTAGTCCTGTGGAACGGCTTGCCATGCCATTTCCACCTGGCGCCTCAGTTGGACCAGCGTTCGTGCTGGACGTGCAGACCGCGTGAGACGACGCTTCATCCAGTCCCAAACATGCTCAATGGGGGACAGATCCGGAGATCTTGCTGGCCAGGGTAGTTGACTTACACCTTCTAGAGCACGTTGGGTGGCACGGGATACATGCGGACGTGCATTGTCCTGTTGGAACAGCAAGTTCCCTTGCCGGTCTAGGAATGGTAGAACGATGGGTTCGATGACGGTTTGGATGTACCGTGCACTATTCAGTGTCCCCTCGACGATCACCAGTGGTGTACGGCCAGTGTAGGAGATCGCTCCCTATACCATGATGCCGGGTGTTGACCCTGTGTGCCTCGGTCGTATGCAGTCCTGATTGTGGCGCTCACCTGCACGGCGCCAAACACGCATACGACCATCATTGGCACCAAGGCAGAAGCGACTCTCATCGCTGAAGACGACACGTCTCCATTCGTCCCTCCATTCACGCCTGTCGCGACACCACTGGAGGCGGGCTGCACGATGTTGGGGCGTGAGCGGAAGACGGCCTAACGGTGTGCGGGACCGTAGCCCAGCTTCATGGAGACGGTTGCGAATGGTCCTCGCCGATACCCCAGGAGCAACAGTGTCCCTAATTTGCTGGGAAGTGGCGGTGCGGTCCCCTACGGCACTGCGTAGGATCCTACGGTCTTGGCGTGCATCCGTGCGTCGCTGCGGTCCGGTCCCAGGTCGACGGGCACGTGCACCTTCCGCCGACCACTGGCGACAACATCGATGTACTGTGGAGACGTCACGCCCCACGTGTTGAGCAATTCGGCGGTACGTCCACCCAGCCTCCCGCATGCCCACTATACGCCCTCGCTCAAAGTCCGTCAACTGCACATACGGTTCACGTCCACGCTGTCGCGGCATGCTACCAGTGTTAAAGACTGCGATGGAGCTCCGTATGCCACGGCAAACTGGCTGACACTGACGGCGGCGGTGCACAAATGCTGCGCAGCTAGCGCCATTCGACGGCCAACACCGCGGTTCCTGGTGTGTCCGCTGTGCCGTGCGTGTGATCATTGCTTGTACAGCCCTCTCGCAGTGTCCGGAGCAAGTATGGTGGGTCTGACACACCGGTGTCAATGTGTTCTTTTTTCCATTTCCAGGAGTGTATTTGTTTGCAATATCGTTTATTCTTGAGGGATGCATATGGGGTCTGAAGATGGCATAGTGGTAAGCCCAGACTGGTAGTCAAAATAAAATGAAATAGAATAACATGTCAATGACACAGCTGTTGGCGAATTTATTGATTATTACGTGACTACCCGATGTCCCATGTCCATGATGGATCAACAGAGACTTAGTGAAATGTTGTCAGATGAATCAAAAAGCTTCTTTAACTTGGAACTACATTGAGATCCTTCTGATGACACAGAAGTGAATCGTACTAATATGAGACTGTGATCTTCTATTAGCATTTTCACAAACAATGAAAACTGATTCAGACAAAGGATGCTTACGTTGCAAAATTCACTCTGTGCTTCTGTTATAAAATACATTTAACTGAAAGTGGAGGGTGAAGAACAGTTATTGAACCTGATCACGTGACCGATAATTTACCTTGGGTACTAAAATGTATATTATTGGTGGGAATGCAACCTTAACACTACAGTACTTTGCGGTCAGCGCCATCAGCAAATAAAAATCTCTGTTCGTCTTACCTCTCTTCTAAGTGGGCAGTCCATGAAAGCATCTAAAAAAGAAATCAGTTATACCGTGGAGCATCTCAAACGAAAACCATCCAGTCATATCCGTCATTAGGACTCATCAAGGTGACGTCACCCACTCCCAATACAACCTTTGGTAGCCAAAGCTTAAGCTATCACTCATGTGTTCAGGTAAATGGAAATGAGCGTTTGGCGCCATTGGCCGGGATGCCCCTTTGCGGGGCAGGTCCGGCGGCCTTGGTGCAGGTCTTATTACGTTCGACACCACATTGGGCGACCTGCGCGCCGGATGTGGATGAAATGATGATCAAGATAACACAACACGCAGTCCCTGAGAGGAATGTGTTCAGGTAAGAGGCTCAGAGTGGTAAACACTACAGACAAACTGCGTTCCTCATGGTATAGAAAGATCTCAAGGTAAATAAACATACGACTACAGCGACGGCAGAAAAAGAAGGTACCGGTAATGCGAAAATTCTTCTTTAAATCTGGGACTAGAGAGGTCCGAACTAATAAGCCAAGCTAAGAGGAAATACGAAAAAAAGAATCAACAGGTGGGATTGGAGAAACATTTTTAAACGAAGAAACATGAAAATACTAGGAAACGTTCCTGACAAAACTTAGGATACTTCAACTATAGCATCCACTTTTTCCAAAAAAAAAAGAAAAAAAAAAAAAAACGATTGGAATTAATCGATCAAGATAAGTCTATGGAAATTTCTAACTACTTTGAAAATTTTCTCAAGAAATGCCTCTGAGCACTATGCGACTTAACTTCTGAGGTCATCAGTCGCCTAGAACTTAGAACTAATTAAACCTAACTAACCTAAGGACATGACACACATCCATGCCCGAGGCAGGATTCGAACCTGCGATCGTAGCGAAATTTTCTCAATTACCCAAAAACAACAACAAAATTTTTGTCTCAATAACGTTAAGAAAGGAACCGAAATTCCATGCAGCCAGAGAAGGAAAGTGTCAACAGATCGATCATACGACTTGAAAACAATTTCATTTCCATTGCGTTATGGCATTCCAAAAAAAAAAAAAAAAAGTGGCGTTTCTTTTCTTTATTTCCACTTATAACGTATTAGCAAACGTATTAGGTTAATTCAATAAAATTTTAAGCCTCGTCTCGACCATTGTATCGACATTCCAAACTGTTTCTCTTTATTGTGGGTTTTAAAGAACTTTTATGAAATATTTCTGTTTTGACTGTGTTACTTCAGTGTAGATAAAAGGACAATTTCACTACCGGCTGTTATCGACGCGTTTACGCTGATGAGCCAGAACATTAATACCACCCACCTAATACCCAGTAAGCCCATCTTTGGCACGGCGACGGGTCTTGGTAGGTCGCCGGAGAGAGTTGGCGCCAGTCTGCCCAGCCTACGACGTCCGACATCCGCGATGAGGCGTGGCCGCCCAGCACCACGGCGTTTCCGCGTGGTTTCGTCTAGGTTTCGCCACGTGTTGAAGACACTCACCACAGCACTCAGCGAACACCCAGCAAGTCGCGCAGTTTCCGAAACGCTCGTGCCGTGCCATCACGATCTGCCCTCGGTCTAACTCCAACAGATCGCGCGTCTTCCCCTTACTACACACGGACAGCAGGCCCACTGGTACTGCATGCACCGTGCGTGTGTCTGACTAGCAGTCATTCCTCGCCAGGTGACGCTGCTCTCGCCTGGATGGGTTTCTATCGATAGTAGGTCGGTGGTCATAATGTTCCAGCTGACTGCTGTATATCATCACCTAATAATGGATCTAAATCGCAAATTTAAATAAAACGATAATTATACACACATCAAAAAAAGTTTTGCATCACCTCGGTTCTGAGAGTCCCGGAACCTGTACAGAAAATTGGAATAGATATCAACATAAACATCATTTCCGCCCTTTTTATTGTTCATGAAAACCACACATTGCATGTTCTACCACCATATAGCGAGACCTTCAGAGGTGGTGGTCCAAATTTCTGTACACACCGGTACCTCTAATACCCAGTAACACGTCCACTTGCACTGATGCATACCTGTTTTCGTCGTGGCAGTTCATCAGGGCACTGTTGGTCCAGGTTGTCCCACTCCTCAACGGGGACTCGGCGTAGGTCCCTCAGAGTGGTTGGTGGGTCAATCTATCACAGGCATGTTCGATAGGGTTCATGTCTGTAGAACATGCTGGCCACTCTAGTCGAGCGATGCCGTTATCCGAAAGGAAGTCATACACAAGATGTGCATGACGGGGGGCGCGAATTGTCGTCCGTGAAGACGAATGTCTCGCCAATATGCTGCCCATATGGTTGCACTATCGGTCGGAGGATGGGATTCACGCATCGTACAGCCGTTACGGCGCCTTCCATGACCACCAGCACCGTACGTCAGCCCCACATAATGCCACCCCAAAACAGCAGGGAACATCACCTTGCTGCACTCCCTGGACAGTGTGTCTAAGGCGTTCAACTTGACCAGGTTGTCTCCAAACACGTCTCCGACGATTGTCTGGTTGAAGGCATATGCGACACTCATCGATGAAGAGAACGTGATACCAATCCTGAGCGGTCCATTTTGCATGTTGTTGCTCCAATCTTTCCGCGCTGCATGGTGTCGTAATTGCAAACATGGACCTCACCATGGACGTCG
Source organism: Schistocerca nitens (assembly GCF_023898315.1). Taxonomy (NCBI): domain Eukaryota; kingdom Metazoa; phylum Arthropoda; class Insecta; order Orthoptera; family Acrididae; genus Schistocerca; species Schistocerca nitens. The sequence goes on along the minus strand of NC_064620.1, from coordinate 599,257,080 downwards.
AGAGTGAAGTTGCGCATCATGCAGCCTATTGCGCACAGTTTGAGTCGTAACACGACGTCCTGTGGCTGCACGAAAAGCATTATTCAGCATGGTGGCGTTGCTGTCAGGGTTCCTCTGAGCTACAATCCGTAGGTAGTGGTCATCTACTGCAGCCCTCGGGCGGCCTGAGCGAGACATGTCTCTCTGTATCTCCTCCATGTCCGAACAACATCGCTTTGGTTCACTCCGAGACGCCTGGACACTTCCCTTATTCAGAGCCCTTCCCGGTACAAAGCAACAATGCGGACGCAATCGAACCGCGGTATTGACAGTCTAGGGATGGTTGAAGTACAGACAACACGAGCCGTGTACCTCCTTCCTGGTGGAATGAGTGGAACTGGTCGGATGTCGGACGCCATCCGTCTAATAGACGCTGCTCATGCATGGTTGTTTACATCTTTGGGCGGGTTTAGTGACTGTGGATATTGTATCACAGACACAGTCCCTTTGACTGTTCAGAGGTAACGGTCAAAGGGACTGTGTCTGTGATACAATATCCACAGTCAACGTCTATATACAGGAGTTCTGGGAACGGGATAACGCAAAACTTTTTTTGGTGTGTATGCTATACTAGCAGGAAATGATAGAATATTCTTATGTGTGAGCTACAGCGCCAACGACAAGGTTTCCAAGGTCTTTCATGTATACTTCCCATTTATTTTCTTGTAAGAGACACTTCGTAACAAGACTAATGGCGTAATCGCGATTTATTTTCTTCGCCATCTTAATTTTGTTTCTGTGAAAATAGTTTAACGGTAAAAGATTTGCAATACACTATCAGGAAGCTTTGAATTCAAAACACAGAGTTGTTATGCAGCAGTAGTCATGTACAAAAGTACGGTGTGATACGTATAAACCTTTACCAGCGTAATGAGTTATAACATTTGAACCAATAACGCTACACATTTGCAAATTTTGGGAGATGGTAATACACACCTGGGAGATTACAAACGTACATAGGAAGTCATCACAGTAACTGATGGAACTGCCCCGCCACCCCCTCCCCTCCTCACCAACAGCATCAATGCACAGTTGCACGCGTTCCACCATACTCCGCGAAGTGTATCCTCGCCAATGTTGCTTATTTCGTGTGTGATCGCGTCACGGTTTTCTGCAGTTGCCCGTGGTTTATGCTTGTACAATCGGCTTTCATGACACCTCCACAACGAAAACGTCCTTATGGGGGGGGGGGGGGCGGGGGGGGGGAGGTTAATCATGTGATGGAGAGGCCACAGACATTTTGAGATTATTCGGTCGCCAAAGAAACTGGTTAGAACTTGCATGGAAGAGTAAGACGCGTGACACGCTGCTGCAGCTTGTTTGAAATGACATTGTGTAAGTTCGATGCCATCCAGCTGCTCCACAGATGTACTGAAGACGCCCGTATAAGCTGTGCTGCCTACGGTCGTATCAAAGAACACGGGAACCACAGTGGTGGTAGTTGACACGGCGCACCACAATCCAACACTTTCATATTGGAGTTGTGTTTCGTGGATGATATCGGAGTTTACACTGGCGCAGTACCTGTTGTTTTGTGTGTTGGTGTAACCTGACATATAGAACCATTACTCATCTGTAAATCTAGTTACGGATGAAATCGCATCATGTGCTGCCTGTACGGTTGCAGCTCTGACATGTGACGTACAAAGTGCCTGTCTCCTGGCTCACTTGACGCAACCAATTCCTAGGAGTACATGAAATGCATTCGCATTTGCGAATATGGACAACCGTCAGCTGTATAATGGGATGACGACAGTGAAAATTTGTGATGGACCGGGACTCGAGCGCAGATTGTCCGCTTATCGCGAGCGGTCGCCTTACGATTTGGCTACCCGAGCCAAACCGAAACTTCCGTATGACGTCAACCAAACGTCTAGGACGTGTACTCGTACATCCGCTACGTATATTCCCGTACAGGGGAGAAATTTTACTTGAAAGTCGCTTGCCCAGTGTCGGCGGATAATTACGATACTGCAGCGCCTGTATGAATCCGAGTTACGATGCAAAGTCCCTCCGAACATGCACGCCACTGCGAATACATTTCATCTATGCTCCAACAGCTGTACTCACCGCGGTGCCTGTTCCTTCCTACATACACTGCTGGCCATTAAAATTGCTACACCAAGAAGAAATGCAGATGATAAACGGGTATTCATTGGACAAATATATTATACTAGAACTGACATGCTATTACATTTTCACGCAATTTGGGTGCATAGATCCTGAGAAAGTAGTACCCAGAACAACCACTACTGGCCGTAATAACGGCCTTGATACATCTGGGCATTGAGTCAAACAGAGCTTGGATGGCGTGTGCAGGTACAGCTGCCCATGCAGTTTCAACACGATACCACAGTTCATCAAGAGTAGTAACAGGCGTATTGTGACGAGCCAGTTGCTCGGCCACGATTGACCAGACGTTTTCATTTGGTGAGAGATCTGGAGAATGTGCTGGCCAGGGCAACAGTCGAACATTTTCTGTATCGAGAAAGGCCCGTACAGGACCTGCAACATGCGGTCGTGCATTATCCTGCTGAAATGTATGGATTCGCAGGGATCGAATGAAGGGTAGAGCCACGGGTCGTAACACATCTGAAATGTAACGTCCACTGTTCAAAGTGCTGTCAATGCGAACGAGAGGTGACCGAGACGTGTAACCAGTGGCACCTCATACCATCACGCCGGGGGATACGCCAGTAAGGCGATGACGAATGCAGGCTTCCAATGTGCGTTCACCGCGTTGTCGCCAAGCATGGATGCGACCATCATGATGCTGTAAACAGAACCTGGATTCATCCGAAAAAATGACGTTTTGCCATTAGTGCACACCATCGCAGGCGTCAAGTGTAACCGCACCCATGGTCTCCGAGCTGATAGTCCATGCTGCTGCAAACGTCGTCGAACTGTTCGTGCAGATGGTTGTTGTCCTGCAAACGTCCCCACCTGTTGACTCAGGGATCGAGACGTGGCTGCACGATCCGCTACAGCCATGCGGATAAGATGCCTGTCATCTCGACTGCTAGTGATACGAGGCCGTTGGGATCCGTATTACCCTCCTGAACCCACCGATTCCATATTCTGGTAACAGTCATTGGATCTCGACCAACGCGAGCAGCAATGTCGCAATACGATAAACCGCAATCGCGATAGGCTACAATCCGACCTTTATCAAAGTCGGAAACGTGGTGGTACGCATTTCTCCTCCTTACACGAGGCATCACAACAACGATTCGCCAGGCAACGCCGGTCAACTGCTGCTTGTGTATGAGAAATCAGTTGGAATCTTTCGTCATGTCAGTACGTTGTAGCTGTCGCCACCGGCGCCAACCTTGTGTGAATGCTCTGAAAAGCTAATCATTTGCATATCACCGCATCTAAATTTCGCGTCTGTAGCACGTCATCTTCGTGGTGCAGCAATTTTAATGGACAGTGGTGTAGATGCAATTCCGAAGCAACTTTGTATCGCAATAGCATAGGCACTGCAATGTCGGATTGATCCGCCGACACCGGGAAGGCGACTTTCAAGTAAAATCACTCCCCTGTACGTGTTAATATACACATAATGAATGTACGAGTGTAGTTTGTAGACACATGGATGACAGCGTATGGAAGTCTGGGTGTGAGTCCTGCACGGGTAGCCAAATCGTAAGGCGACCGCTCGCGATAAGCAGGAAATCCGGGTTCGAGTCCCGGTCAGACACAAGTTTTGGCTCTTGTCATCCCATTATAATGCTGATGGTTGGCAATATTCGCAACTGTGAATGCATTTATTGTGTTTCATAACGGTTGCATTTGCCGCAGTGCCTGTTCCCTCGGACTTGCATGCATGTCCGAAGGAATTTTGCATCGTAATTCGGAATAAAACAGGCACTGCAATATCGTGTTTCCATGGACAGTTCTCCGAGCATCTTCGAAATTTATATATTACTTCTGCACTCAGTGATGGTCTATGTTTACCACTGTCACCATTTAGTACAACAGTTGTCTCTAGCTTCCTTACAGTCGATAAAATTGATGCGTTTGCTGGGACTTTATAACACTGAATTCCCTTCGCAGTGCCCGCTGTGTTGTAACCAATGAGGCCGGCCGTTGTGGCCGAGCGGTTCTAGGCGCTTCAGTCCGGAACTGCGCTGCTGCTGCGGTCGCAGGTTCGAATCCTGCCTCGGGCACGGATGTGTGTTATGGCCTTAGGTTAGTGGTGCTTAGAGCCATTTGATCGATTTTTGATCAATCAGCCTTTCAATATGTTTTCACAATAAAAACCCGCTCACCAAGTGTGCACTAGATGTTTCTGCCACCTAAAGACTGCGAACTAATGACTGATTTGCTCGTTGTTGTCAGGCTGCGCGACCTGCACTCTGATAGACTTCAAAACCCGCGGCCGACGAGACTACGAACGAACTTAACACGAACAGAGCAAGCGTGGCGCTGTACCGTGTTCCGTAACAACCATCAACTTGCCAACAGCGGGAGGTGTGGTGTCACCGCCAGACACCACACTTGCTAGGTGGTAGCTTAAATCGGCCGCGGGCCATTAGTACATGTCGCGTGGCGCTGTACCGTGTTCCGTAACAACCATCAACTTGCCAACAGCGGGAGGTGTGGTGTCACCGCCAGACACCACACTTGCTAGGTGGTAGCTTAAATCGGCCGCGGGCCATTAGTACATGTCGGACCCGCGTGTCGCCACTGTCAGGATCGCAGACCGAGCGCCATCACAAGGCAGGTCTCGAGAGACGTACTAGCACTCGCCCCAGTTGTACGGACGACATTGCTAGCGACTACACGTACGAAGCCTTTCTCTCAATTGCCGAGAGACAGTTAGAATAGCCTTCAGCTAAGTTAATGGCTATGACCTAGCAAAGCGCCATTTGTACCATTGCATGTATCTCATGATAGTCTCACTTGTATCATCAAGAATGCTGTATACCAAAGGACGATATAAAAGTTAAGTGTTCTAGTAGCTACGTTCTTTTCTTTATCACATTCATTACGAATCCTGTTCCAGACTTCGCGCCAGTCGGCGTGTGTGTACGTGTGCCCTTTCGGCTACCCGTCACTATGGACTGGCTGCCTTAACAGTCCACTACAGGAGGTACCTTTGCTTCTTCCAGAGCTACTGACATCATTAAAACTACTTTCGCGTTCCTACGAGCTTTCGGAGAGAAATATGACCCAATGAAGTAGTCCATGTTAACTTGGATCGCCCTGTAGTAAAGTACCGGCCACTGCCACTGACTCCCAGACCTCCAGATGTCAGACATTCTAATCACCTACATTCCATTATCCTCGTTTTGCTTTTGTTGATGTTCATCTTATATCATCCTTTTAAGACACGGTCCATTCCGTTCAGCCGCTCTTCCAGGTCCTTTGCTGTCTCTGACAGAATTACAATGTCATCGGTGAACCTCAAAGTTTTCATTTCTTCTCGATGGATTTTAATTCCTACTCCGAATTTTTCTTTTGTTTCATTCACTGCTTGCTCTATATACAGATTGAATAACATCGGGGATAGGCTACAACCCTGTCTCACTGCCTTCCCAACCATTGCTTCCCTTTCATGCCCCTCGACTCTTGTAACTGTCAACTGGTTTCTGTATAAATTGTAAATAGCCTTTCGCTCCCTGTATTTTACCCCTGCCACCTTCAGAATTTGAAAGAGAGAACATGTAAAAATAGTAATTAAAAGTAACACCAGAAGTTCGGAGTATAGTAAAAGCGCATCTGTGATGCATGAACGTCAATATCTCTGGTAGGTCAGTTGGTACAGCGTCGTGTCGTCGTACTAAAGGTCACGAATTCTAAACCCCCTGCCGGTGATACTTTTTTAAGAGCTCATGCGTGAAATTGTTACACGGGAGAACATTTTTCTGACATGTAAAAGGACGTTTCGGAGTTTGTAGCAACGTTGTCCTGGCAGTCTCCTTTCGCTTCATTAGATGAAATTAGCATATTTACAGCGTATATTTGTATAGGTAACACTATACCTATCTATACAAATTATATGTTTGCTACTTTCAACCAACAAAGCGAAAGCAGACTACCAAAAGAACAGTCCTACAAAGTTCGAAACGTCCTCTTACATGTGAGAAAAATGTTCTCCCACATGACAGTTTCACACGTAAGCTGTTAAAAAAATTTACCTTTTTTATGCTGATCTCATTTTCTTCGTAATTGTTCGTTGGATATGTTTGGGGCGGATGTCCCATGACACCTGTTAAAGTTCATCGTGATTCCGTTCACTCAGTTTTTTTTAATTATAGAGGGCAGCTAACCCCCTGACCGAAAACTCTCAGCTACTGTGCCGGCACCGCTGGCTGGTTTCGACATCGCGAACTTTCGTACGACGATCCAGTGCTTCACCATTTCACCTACAAGCGATCTTCGCGATTACATCTCATAGGTGCCTCTTACTACACTTCGCAGTTCTGGTGTTACTTTTAATTACCATTTACACATGTTCTACTGGACCACAGCACACAGTACGAACTAAATCGGTGTCTTGGTTGATACTCTATCGACACACGACGTTTGGTCCCGTTCTGAGTGTCTGGCATCTGGAGGTCTGGCATCGCTGCTAATGTACACTAGCACTATAAGGAAAACGGTCGTAAGCTCGAGGACCATGAGAGAAAAGGTCGTTGCGGTTGTAAACAGCAATTACCGTCAATGAACGGGACAGTTTCGTTTCCAAATAGGTCACGCACATAACGCCATCGGTATATGTACTGCGGATAATTTCAGCGCAACACAAATACATAATAATCGAACGACGTGTAATTGCCCTGTAACGAGCCAACCTCCAGAACTTGTCTGTGGTGTGCACGTTCACCCACTATACAATTATCAAGTACCGTTGAGACAGATACTCGGCATTTTATATTCTGTTTTCGATATAAAACATGACATGCTTCCTGTGCTCATGCTAATTTAACGATCGGCTATATTCTCAGTTACCTACATAATTCGATAAGAAATTGAATTGCTGGTCACTGACATTGCAGTAGAAATAGCCGCCACCTTCCTTACCAGGTGACGAGTGTTCTCAGAATTTTGGATCACAAAGTTCACACCATTGCTGACGAGAGAGGTCTGCAAGACGAGCTTCTACATTTCAAGAAAGTTCTTGAAGCCAACGCGTATTCTCCACAGCAGGCCTGTAAGAAGTTACGTTAGAACCAAAGACGGTCGTAAGGAATGCACAAGAAGACGCAGAAAGATTTAAATCCATGGCTTTCCTGCCATACGTGGAATTATCGTCAAAAAGTTTACGGACCCGCAGCAAGCGCAAAATAGGAGTGTTTTCACGTCCACCACCGAAGACAGCAGCACTCTTCGGTTCCGTTAAAGATGATTCGATCCTCCGGAAGGCCGATTTTACAGGATCCCCTACGAATGAAGCTCCTCATACACCGAACAGACGATTCGCACAGTCCACGAAAGACATACGGAATACTGCAGCTACACCCGGCTCTTACAGCCCACACTATGGTGAGAAGACATGGGATAGTGCCTTGCATACTCCTATATACAGATGGCGGCAGTATCGCGTACACAAGACATGAAAAAAGCAGTGCTTTGGCGGAGCTGATTCATGTAGAAAGGTTTCCGGAGTGATTATGGCCGCACGGCGGTGTTTTACAGACTTGGCTTGAATGATAGATGGAGCTAGACGCATGGAATATTCCACTTCGGAAATCTTAGGGTAATCAATGTTCCACGATCCGCAATGTGAAGAATATGCCAGGAATACAAAATGTCAGTCACTACCTCCCACCACGGACAACGCAGTGGTGGACGGCCATCATTTAACGACCGCGAGCAGCGGCGTTTTCGTAGAGTTTCCAGCGCTAACAAGACAAGCAGCACTGCGTTAGATAACCTCGGACATCAATGTGGGACATACGATTAACAAGTCTGTTAATACATCGTGGCGAAATTTGGCGTTAATGGGCTATGCCAACAGACTACCGACACGAGTGCCTTTGCCACCAGCGCAACAGCCTGTAGCGCATCTCCTGGGCTCATTATCATATCTGTTGGACCATAGGCGGCTCGAAAAGCGTGGCGAGGTCAGATGAGTCCCGATTTCAGTTGGGAAGAGGTGATGGCGGGGTTCGAGCGTGATGCAGGTCTCCAGAAATCGTTGACCCAAGTTGTCAACAAGGCAGTTTGGAAGCTCGTGGTGGTTTCCATAATGGTGTGGGCCGTGTTTACGTGAAATGGAGTGGGCCCTCTGGTTCAGCTGAACCGATCATTGTCGAGAAACAATTGCATTCGGCTACTTGTACCCAAACAACTACGTACACTACTGGCCATTAAAATTGCTACACCACAAAGATGACGTGCTACAGACGCGAAATTTAACCGACAGGAAGAACATGCTGTGGTATGCAAATGATTAGCTTTTCAGAGCATTCACACAAGGATGGCGCCGGTGGCGACACTTACAACGTGCTGACATGAGGAAAGTTTCCAACCGATTTCTCATACACAAACAGCAGTCCACCGGCGTTGCCTAGTGAAACGTTGTTGTGATGCCTCGTGAAAGGAGGAGAAACGCGTACCATCACGTTTCAGACTTTCATAAAGGTCGGATTGCAGCCTATCGCGATTGCGGGTTATCGTATCGCAACATTGCTGCTCGCGTTGGTCGAGATCCAATGACTGTTAGCAGAATAAGGAATCGGTGGCTTCAGGAGGATAATACGGAACGCCGTGCTGGATCCCAACGGCCTCATATCACTAGCAGCCGAGATGACAGGCATCTTATCCGCATGGCTGTAACGGATAGTGCAGCCACGTCTAGATCCGTGTGTCAACAGATGAGGACGTTTGCAAGACAACAACCATCTGCACGAACAGTTCGACGACGTTTAAAGCACCATGATGGTCGCATCCGTGTTTGGTGACATTGCAGTGAACGCACATTGGAAGCGTGTATTCGTCATCGCCATATTGGCGTACCACCCGGCGTGATGATGGGGTGCCATTGGTTACACGTCTCGGTCACCTCTTGTTTGCATTGACAGTAGTTTGAACAGTCGACGTTACATTTCAGATGTGTTACGACCCGTGGCTCTACCCTTCATTCGATCCCTGCGAAACCCTACATTTCAGCAGGATAATGCACGACCGCATGTTGCACGTCCTGTACAGGCCTTTTCTTGGATACAGAAAATATTCGACTGCTGCTCTGGCCAGCATATTCTCCAGATCTCTCACCAATTGAAAACGTCTAGTCAATGGTGGCCGAGCAACTGGCTCGTCACAGTACGCCAGTCACTACTCTTGATGAACTGTGCTATTATGTTGAAGCCGCATGTGCTGTTGTACTTGTACACGCCATCCAAGCTCTGTTTGACTCAATGCCCAGGCGTATCAAGGCCATTATTACGGCCAGAGGTGGTTTTCCTTGGGTACTGATTTCTCAGGAGCTATGCACCCAAATTGCGTGAAAATGTAATGACATGTCAGTTCTAGTATAATATATTTGTCCAGTGAATACCCGTTTATCATCTGCATTTCTTCTTGGTGTAGCAATTTTAATGGCCAGTAGTGCAATTTTTATGGTCTATGCCGATGGGCCACAGTCGTTCACGATTTGTTTGAAGAACATTCTGGACGTTTCGAGAGAATGATTTGGCCAGCAAGATCGCCTGACTTGAATCCAATGAATGTATGGGAGATAATGAAGAGGCCACTTCGTGCACAAAATCCTGCACTGACAACACTTCCCCAACCATGGACGGATATAGAGGCAGCATGGCTCAATATTTGTGGAGGGGACTTTGAACGACTTGTTGAGTCGACGCCGCTTCGCCGGCTAAAAGTGGGTCAGCCGCCATATTAGGAGGCGTGCCGAAACTTTAGGCACAGTGTAAATCGGCTGTGGCAGAGCATTTTGTTGACACTGGTCACTGTGTGGTACGAAAACATCGAAGTTCTAGCGCCTCCTTCATCTTTTTGGGACTCGGTGGTGAAAGACACAGCTGGCACTCATTTCGCGATGAATCTGATGAATCGCCCACGCTGCCTCTGCCTGGACTCCAGCACCGTGTAATCGCATCCTGCGACACCTCACAGTAAATTCAGGAATGACTACGAGATGTACTTGCCAAATTTAAAGCCTCCAGTAGCAAAATTGCGGCTTATGGCAATAAAAATAGATGGACAGAAGCTTCCCGTCAAACTAAAAACAAAAAAGCTTGGTAAGCATTTTGTTCAAACCATAGAGAGATAAAAGCCCGAGCAAAGCAAAGAATATGACAACAGCCTCATTTCTCCTATAATCGCACATTCAATCTTGAGGCATCAAACTCGAAAGTTTGGCATGTATAACGCATTACAACCAATTAATTTTATTGACTACCGAAATGAAACGTAAAAAATATATGAACACGATGTTTCTATTGATACCAGAGACAAGTATAAACTCGAGAAAACTTTGAGTAAAACTGTGAATTTTTTGCTTGGAAACTGCTTTTTCAGAGAAGCAAAAGCAACTTATACTACGGATTATACCAAAAATCAGACTTAGTAAACTGCATAAACTGTAATGGACAATCAACTTTTAAAATAGGAACAAAATAGTACTGCAAACATTCAACAAAGAATCAGTCTTCCCTGGGTTCACTTTGTGAATCATTTGCCTCACACACCGAACATGACGACTTAGGTTTTCAAGTTCATTGCCAACTGGACGGTTGCATTTGGTGCATGTGTTGTTGAATTTCTTAACCTTTTTTCTGTCCCACGTGCGACATCTCTTTTTCTTGAGGGGTCTCGGACCAGAGACTGGACGACTGGTATATTCTTTAGTTCCAGGAAACATCCCTTTTTTGAGACGAAGGGTTTCCCTTATCCTCACTCTGGGTTGCCTTCGCTTCATGTGAGATTCAGCCAAGCTGTAGGCAAGATATTTCAAATCTTGCCGAGACAATTTAGTTCCAACTAAGGTGAAAAAAACCAGCTGCTTACTCCCATTATGTCGAATATGTTATAAAAATATCACACGGGCGAACAACGAGACTCCATTTTTAAGGCGTAAGAGTAACATATTCTATCGAAACAATCAGCTCTTCCTTTCGACAAATTAATAGAACTTAATGACACGAGATTTCCGTGCATCCAAATTTACGGTTCCTGAATCATGCATCGTGGAAAAAAGTATTATGTTTTTATACTTGAAGTCATGGGATCTAATCCTTCCACAGCGATCAATTCTCTTCTTTTCTTATAACACTTCCAACACTTCCCTCTCTAACTTAAAGCGTTTCACGAATAGTCACATATTCGAAAGGGGAATAATATGTCCCACGGGTTACATTGAAAATGTGCCACAGTTCACAAATGGGTGCTAATTTATCAATAATTTATCATTTGCCCTTCTTCATTGCACGTCTGTTTATAAGCAAACCTCAGATGTGAAAGGAGGCATTTGGGTCGGTTTTTGCACATCACACATCTGAAAAATGAGAGACCAAATTTTTGGGAATAAAGACCGTCGAGATTCACATCAGAGTTCTTTGTAGCCACATAAAGAAAGATAAGTCCGACAAGTGTTTTAATCTCTATGTAATCAGCGGGTCTAGCGTGTCTCTCTAACTTCGGGACGAAAGCCTCTCTTTCACTGGTTTCTTCATTAGTGTGGAGAACAGTTTTCTGAATAATAACAACACTCATTAATGATTCAAAGAGGGCAATTAAAATTCTCTTGGCGACGAATTTAATTAATAGAGATATAATCTCACCCCTCTTTCTTTCTTCCGTCTATTGTTCACATTAAACAATGGCCAGTCCAAGTAATTAATAAGCAAAGTCTTTTATGAATATTCGAAAGGAACGAAGATTACATTACATGGCTCCAGTTGTTTATGTCTAGGGGGTCTGATTCTTGAAGCTGAAAATCTGACAGCAGGTCCTCACTGTGGGTTTGAACTAAATAAATTGGAAGATTGTTGTTGCAGAATTTTTTAAGTAAATATATTTTCCACTGGTTTTCTCACATTTTAGTAAATCATACAGTATTTTGATTTTTCACATTAACAAAGCCGAAATTACACTGTTCACTCCTGCTATACAAAAATACGTCCGACCACATCAGAGGCAAGCTTACGACTCTCATACTCTGTGGAAATAACAGTATTCCAAGTGGTTTACAGTTTTTCTTAAAAATGAATTCCCACTAGTTTACTCTACATTATTTCATAAATGAATCCAGAAATAAACATAGTATACTGTTCAGGATTGCGTAATTAATAACAGAAATTTTAAGTAATTCGTAATTTCAAACGTTTCTAAAAAAATAATTTTAACTGTACATTCAGAAATAGTACTGATGATGATGATGGAGTGCGACGAGGGCCTCCCGTCGGGTAGACCGCTCGCCTGGTGCAAGTATTTCGATTTGACGCCACTGCGGCGACTTGCGCCTCGATGGGGATGAAATGATGATGATTAGGACAACACAACACCCAGTCCCTGAGCGAAGAAAATCTCGGAGCCAGCCGGGAATCGAACCCGGGCTCTTAGGATTGACAGTCTGTCGCGCTGACCACTCAGCTACCGGGGGCGGACAGAAATACTACTTAACGATTATAACATCGAAACTAAAATATTTTATAAAGTAATTCATTTCATAAATTTTAGCTTGAAATATGACATACTGTGTATAAAGTTATGTGAAAGTTTTCAGAGAAGCAACACACATAATACTTACCTGTCCAAAATTCGAAAAAATAATACTGGTATGGATAACTACTGTGGAGGAAATGCTAAAGGAGGATATCCCGTTGCAGGGAGAACGGCTACAGTTTGGATAGGTCATGGAACCCACCGCGTTCGATAATAATTTATAAAGACGTCACCACAGCGCAGCTAGCAGAGGTGAATGACATCCCAGCGTGGATCGGCAGCGCAGCTACGGATACACACTGAAGCGCCAAAGAAACTGGTGTAGTCAAATACAGAGATACGTAAACAGGCAGAATACGGCGCTGCGGTCGGCAACGTCTTTATAAGGCAAGTGCCTGGGGCAGTTGTTCGAACGGTTACTGCTGCTACAATGGCAGGTTATCAAGATTTAAGTGAGTTCGAACGTGGTGTTATTGTCGACGCACTAGCGATGGGACACAGCATCTCCGAGGTAGCGATGAAGTGGGGACATTCCTTTACGATAATTTCCTGAGTGTACAATGAGTATCGTTTCAAATTGTATCGAGCAGATGGCCGTGTACAGGTATGGAGACAACCTCATGAATCCATGGACCCTGCATGTCAGCAGGGGACTGTTCAAGCTGGTGGAGGCTCTGTAATGGTGTGGGGCGTGTGGAGTTGGAGTGATATGGGACCCCTGATACATCTAGACACTACTCTTACAGGTTACATGTACATAAGCACCCTGTCTGATCACCTGCAACCATTCACGTTCATTGTGCATTCCGACGGACTTGGGTAAGTCCAGCAGGACGATTCGACTACCCACACGTCCAGAATTGATGCAGCGTGGCTCCAGGAACACTCTTCTGAGTTCAAGAACTTCCGCTGGCCATCAAACTCCCCAGACAGGAACATTATTGAGCATATCTGGGATGCCTTGCAACGTGCTGTTCAGGTAAGATCTCCACCCCCTCGTACTCTTACGGATTGATGGTGTCAATGCCCTCCAGCACGACTTCAGATATGCGAGTCCATGCCAAAGTCGTGTTGCGACACTTCTGGGTACTCACGGGGGCCGTACAGGATATCAGAGGAGTGTACCAGGTTCTTTTACTGTTCAGTGTAATTCATGTATAATTTACCTCTCTGCCGCTGATCAACTTCTCTGCCGCATGAGCAGTTGTGCAGTCCGCCAGTTTAAATGGACAGAGCGATCGCTTTAGTATCGGTCTTTCGGCTCACTCTGAAGGTGGCTGAACAACTTTTTTTTTGAGTCATCGGTCTTCTGACTGGTTTGATGCGGCCCGCCACAAATTCCTTGCCGGCCGGAGTGGCCGTGCGGTTCTAGGCGCTACAGTCTGGAGCCACGTGACCGCTACGGTCGCAGGTTCAAATCCTGCCTCGGGCATGGATGTGTGTGATGTCCTTAGGTTAGTTAGGTTTAAGTAGTTCTAAGTTCTAGGGGACTGATGACCACAGCAGTTAAGTCCCATAGTGCTCAGAGCCATTTGAACAATTTTTTTGAACAAATTCCTTTCCCATGCCAACCACTTCATTTCAGAATAATACATGCAAGCTACGTCCCCAATTATTTGCTGGATGTATTCCAATTCTCTGTTTTTCTCTACTGTTCTTACGTTCTACAGCTCCCTCTAGTACCGTGGAAGTCATTCCCTGGTCTCTTAACAGATGTCCTGTCATCCTGTCACTTGCACTTGTCAGTCTTTTTCTCTTATTCCTTCCCTCTCCGATTCTGCGCAGAACCTCCTCGTTCCTTACCTTTTCGCTCCACCTAATTTACAAAATTCTACTGTAGCACTATATCTCAAATGCTTCAGTTCCCTTCTGTTCCGGTTTTACCGCCATACAATACTGTGCACCAAATGTACATTCTCACAATTTTCTTCCTCTAATTAAGGCCTATGTTTCATACTAGTAGATTTCTCTTTTCTCTTGACCAGGAATACTCTTTTTGCCAGTGCTGGTCTGCTTTTTATGTCATACTTGCTCCGTCCGTTATGGTTTATTTTGCTATCTATGTTACAGAATTTCTTAACTTAGTCTATTTCGTGACCATGAATCTTGATGTTAAGTTTCCCCACTTTTCTGATTTCTTCTACTTCTCCTTACTTTCATATTTCTTCGACTTCATCTCAATCCATATTCTATACTCATTAGACTGTTCATTCCATTCAAAACACTTCCTGTAATTTTTCTCAACTTTCACAGGGCATAGCAGTGTCATCAGCGAATCTTATCACTGGTATCCTTTCGCCTTAAATTTTAATCTCACTGTCGAATCTTTCTTTTATTTCCGTCATTGCTTATTCGACGCGTAGATTGAACAGTAAACATCTTTGCGTTACATCCGCTTTAATCCGAGCACTTAATTCTTGGTCTTCCAGTCATAGTGTTCAAAATGGTTCAAATGGCTCTGAGCACTATGGGACTTAACATCTATGGTCATCAGTCCCCTAGAACTTAGAACTACTTAAACCTAACTAACCTGAGGACAGCACACAACACCCAGTCATCACGAGGCAGAGAAAATCCCTTACGCCGCCGGGAATCGAATCCGGGAACCCGGGCGCGGGAAGCGAGAACGCTACCGCACGACCACGAGCTGCGGACCATAGTGTTCCTCCTGGCTCTTGTACACATTGTATGATTCTGTCCCTCCCTACACCTTACTCCTATTTATCTCACAGTTTCGTCATCCTGCACAATTTGACGTTGTCGGACACTTTTTCCACGTCGATAAATTCTATGAACATATCTTGATTCTACTTTAGCCTCGCTTCCATTATCAAACGCGTCAGAACTGCCTCCCTCGTACTAAACATTTCCTAAAGCCAGACTGATCGTCCTCTAACACTCTTCAATTTTCTCTTCCATTCTTCGCCACGCGGGGTAGCCGTGCGGTCTTAGCCGCCTTGCCACGGTTCGCGCGGCTTCTCCCGTCGGAGGTTCGAGTCCTCCATTGGGCATGGGTGTGTGTGTTGTCCTTAGCGTAAGTTAGTTTAAGTTAGATTAAGTAATGTGTAAGCCTAGGGACCGATGAGCTCAGCGGTTTGGTGCCATAGGAACTTACTACAAATTTCCAAAAATTTCCATTCTTCTGTATATTATTGTTCTCATCAGAATCGACAGCAAGCGAACACCGATATAGATAGTTCAGGTACACATGCCGACGTCGAAAATGGAAGCCGAAGAGATAGAGAAAGTATAGAAGGATACTGAACAAGTAATTCAGTACGTAAAGGGAAATGAAAACCGAACAATCATGGGGGACTGGAATGCAGTTGTAGGGTAAGGAATAGAAGAAAGGGTTAAAGGAGAACGTGGGTTTGGTACTAGGTATGATGAGAAAGGCTTTTTGAGTTCTGCAACATATTTCAGCTGGTAATAGCGAATACTCTGTTCAAGAATCACAAGAGGAGGAGATATACTTGGAGAATTCCGGGAGACAGGGGAATATTTCAGCTAGATTTCATTTTAGTCAGGGGTGCATGAGTTGTTAAGCTGATTGTACGATAATTCTCACACTTGTCAGCTCTTGTAGTCTGCGGAATTGTGTGGATGATATTTTTCCGAAAGTGAGACGGTATATCGCCAGGCCCATACATTCTACATACCAATATGAATAGTCGTTTTCCCCTCAATGATTTTAGAAATTCTAATGGAATGTTCCCTAGCCCTTCGGCGTTATTTAATCTTAAGTGTTCCAAAGTTCCTTTAAATTCTAATACTGGGTCTCCTATCTCTTCTACATCGACTCCTGTTTCTTCTTCTGTCACGTTATCAGACAAGTCTTCCCCCTCACAGAGGCCCTCAGTTTCCTTTTTCCACCTAACCACTCTCTCCTCTGAATGTAACACTGGAATTCCCATCGCACTCTTAATGTTACCACCGTTCCTTCCCGGCTTTTCTATATGCTGAGTCACTCCTTCGGAAAATCATTTCTTTTTCGATTTCTTCACATTTTACAGGCAGACATTTTGCCTTATCTTCAATAGACTTCCTACTTATTTCATTCCTAAGCGACTTGTATTTCTGTATTCCTGAATTTTCCTGAACATTTTTGCACTTCCTTCTTTCATCGATCAACTGAGGTATGTCTTCTGTTGTCTGCAGTTTCTTCTCATATACCTTCTTTGTACCTGTGTTTCTCTTTCCAACTTCTGTGATTGTGGTGTTTCGAGACATCCATTCCTCTTCAACTGAATTCCATACTGAGATATTCCTTATCGCAGTATCTATGGCCTCAGATAACTTTATTCCTTAGTACTTACGTTTCCCATTTCTTTGCGTACTGATTCTACTGACTTGCCTCTTAAAATTCATCCTTCTCTTCATCACTACTAAATTGTGATCTGAGTCTACATCTGCTCCAGCTACGCCATAGTGATTTCACAATCTCTCCGTGACCAAGATGAAATCTAGCCCACATTCTCCTGTAACCCTTTCTTCTGTTCCTTCCCCTACAACTGCATTCAAGTCCCCCATGATTATTAGCTTTTCATTTCCCTTTACGTACTGAATTACTTGTTCAGTATCCTTTCTAAGTAGGCTGTTTATGTGTTTGTATGCTGGCAGCGCTATGTAGCGCTCTGCATTAATAACTCTGACAGCGCTGTGCGCACTCTGTAAGAATCTCTGTGGCTGGTCGCACTAGCAGTTGGAGGCGAATCGCCTGCAGTGATGGAAGTTGGAGGTGAAGAGCCAGCAGTGATGGAAGTTGGGAGTGAGGAGTCAGCAGTGATGGAGGTTGGCGGTTAATAATTAGCAGTGTTGGAGGTTTGCAGTATTAGTGTGAGCGGACGTTCTGAATGTATAGCCGTCATTGAGAATTATTACTGATGATTATATAATTTTTGAACTGGGTGTCACGTTCTTAAGGTAAATACATTGTTTGCTCTGCAACAAAATCTTTCCTTTGCTAACCACATGCCTATTAATAGTTAGAGCCTTCAGCAGTTAGAATCTTTTATTTAGCTGGCCGTATTGGCGCTTGCTGTATGGCAGTAGTTCGTGTAATGAAGATTTTTGTGAGGTAAGTGACTTATAATATGTATAGATTATTGTTAGGGTTTCCTCTAATTAAGGGCCATTCTCTTGTACTAATTATTTGAAGTTAGATAGCGTTATCGTTGAATATTGTGGGTAATTAATGAATAGGAGAAGTCTGAGTTGTGTTTGTCAGGGTAAATTCTGTAGGTCAGTGTTGAAATGATAAAAAAAAATAGCCAAGAGATAGTACGTTTAGTTTCACTCACCAATTTACGAACATTGAATAAGCATTCAGCAGCTTAAGTAAAATCTTAATTCAGAAGTTTCACGCAGCAGTTTAAGTAAAATCTTTTAAATAAAGAAGTTTCACCTGTCGACCCTTAGCCGAGGATATCTCACTGCTATCTTCTGATTTTTCTCTGAGTTTGATTAATTGGTGCTTGATTAGAAATTAGTTATTGTTGTTGGTAGCGTGTAGTTGTATAAAGAATTTCCTTTGTAGTTGTAGTTTCTGGTTGTTGTACTATATTGTAATGAGAAAAGCAGTTGTGGCATGCATGTGGATTTGCACCAAGTATTTCGCAGTCGCGTTTGCAACTAATTAGATATTGATTACTTTCAGTGCCATTTTAGTGTGTCTTCTTATTTTTGCTTTTCAAATTCTTTTGGTGTGTTATCGTGTGAAATATTGTCATAATCATGGCGTGTGAAAAGCGCAACACTAGGCTCCATAGTAAATTGAGAAATCACAGTGACGATGAGCGTAGCGTGTTAGCATCACCGTGTAATGGTTCAAATGGCTCTGAGCACTATGGGACTTAACATCTGTGGTCATCAGTCCCCTACAACTTAGAACTACTTAAACCTAACTAACCTAAAAACATCACACACATCCATGCCCGAGGCAGGATTCGAACCTGCGACCGTAGCGGTCACGCGGTTCCAGACTGAAGCGCCTAGAACCGCACGGCCACACTGGACGGCTCACCTTGTAATGAATTAACAAATGTTCAACATAATAATTTGGTAATTGTGCATAGGGAAATAGACCACGCTGTAAATTATGGTGTAGACAGTGAAACAATTAGTGAACAGGAAAATATTGTCGATCGATCGGCCAGTAAGAGATCGCCTCAGGAATCCGAAGTGACAGAACCATATCCTGTAAATACCGTAGATTCAGGTTTTGTGTCATCACCCTTTTCTCAATTAAGTCAAGACTCACTCTCTGATTTTCAAAATACGAATACTGCTGATGCAAATGCACTGCAGAGAAGCACAAAGAAACATGTTCCAGACACTAGTATATTGTTATTTCAATTAATGCAACAAATGGGACAAAATCTTCAAAAGTTAGACACAATGGAACAAAATCAGAAACGAGCACAGCAACAGCTTCAAAAGTTAGACATAATGGAACAAGATCTTCAAAAGTTAGTGTGGTGTCACCGCCAGACACCACACTTGCTAGGTGGTAGCCTTTAAATCGGCCGCGGTCCATTAGTATACGTCGGACCCGCGTGTCGCCACTATCAGTGATTGCAGACCGAGCGCCGCCACACGGCAGGTCTAGAGAGACTTCCTAGCACTCGCCCCAGTTGTACAACCGACTTTGCTAGCGATGGTTCACTGACAAAATACGCTCTCATTTGCCGAGACGATAGTTAGCATAGCCTTCAACTACGTCATCTGCTAGACCTTCAAGGCGCCATTACCAGTTGCTATTGATACTGTAATCATGTACCATCATGAGCGACGTCCTTCATTAATGGATTAAAGTTAAGTATTCCACCAGCTACGTCAGTTTTTCTAAAGTCTAAATTCCTTGTCCTGTTCCAGACCTCACGCAAGTCTGCGTGAGCTAAAACGCGTGCCTTTCGGCTTCCTCTATTAACCCGGTGTTGGCTCTCCTGCCAACCCACAACATTGGCGACGAGGCCACACCGCGTTCGTAACTATACTGCCCTGATTTACTTGTGTAATGGCTTCGCCACCATCTCCAGATGTACTGACGGAATTTATTGCTTACAGAATCAGCAGACGCAGGCCTTACTGGATGCCCTTGGACAGCTCGTCCAGGGTCAACGTGCAATGCCAAACGATGCGGCAGCCGCCGCTCCACCGCTAACGCAGCCACAACACGCAGTTGCACCAACTTTTCGTCCTTTTGATGCTGCACTGGAAAGCTGAACGGAGTGGTCACGCCAATTTGGATTCCATCTCGCCGCCTACAGAATTCAAGGTAACGAGCGGCAGCCTTTTTTATTGTCCTCTGTCGGGCTGCACACGTACCGTGTGATAGTCAAATTATTTCCCCAATGCAACTTAGCAACTCTGTCCTACGACGTAATTTTGTCTGCATTAGATGCATATTTCAAAGAATCAGTCAATGTAGTTGCCAAACGGTATACCTTCTTTCGTACAAAACGTACGGCAGGTCAGACTAATCGGGATTGGGTTGCAACCTTGCAAGGCCTTAGTAGGGATTGTGCTTTTGAGTGTCAATGTGGACTCCCTTATGCAGATACTATGGTATGTGATGCAATTGCACAGAACGATTCTGATGTTCGTAAAAGGGAACAGATTTTGAAACTAGTCAGTCCCTCCCTTCAGCAAGTGATGGACATATTGGATCGGCAGGAACACTTGACTTTGTCAGGAATCATTTGAAACTTTGCCACCCATGTGTCAGGTTAACCGACCCACCGGGCGAGCTGCACGGAACAGTAAACAGTCCTCGCGCCCGGCCGTGCCACTGCTGCCAGGCTCTCAGCCACGTGTACTGTGCCGGCAAGCAAATTCAGTGCTAAAATCATGCCCGCAGTGTGCTACTAGACATTCGTGTGAGAATTGCCCGTCATGCCAGGCTATTTGCTTTTTCTGTAATAAAAAAGGACATGTTCAGAGTGTTTGTCAGAAAAAGCTCAGATCGGACACTCACAATCATTCCAGGCCCTTTGCTTCAAGCTGGAATCGGAATCGAACCAAGGATACTAAGGCTCGTGACACTTCGCCAATGGAAATTCATATAGTTTATGCCACTCCGTCCAGTGCCACTCTCTCTGACAGTGACTGTGTTGGTCCCACTGATACTGTGTGTCGACATCACCGGAAATCCCGTCAAGTCGCAAGTGATTCTGTACCAGTGTCAGTTCACGTTGCACGAGACAGTCGCTCTTGTCCTCAGCAGGACAATAAACTTTTTGTGGACTTGGACATTAACGGCAAAGTGATACCATTCCAGCTCGATACCGGGGCTGCAGTTTCACTGATCAATCAAGACACTTACAAACAGCTGGGCACACCTCCGTTGCGTGCTGCAAATGTTAAGTTAACTAGCTATTCCGGTCAAGATATCCCAGTGTTAGGACAGTGCAGCCTTCTTGCAACATACAAAGGACAAACAAAACTTGTGTAATTTTACGTCCTTCGTTCTTCTTCTGCAGTGAACTTGTTTGGTTTCGATTTATTTCAGTTGTTTAACTTGTCTATAGTAAATCAGGTCCTTATAAGTGATCCAGACTGTGCCTTCAGACAGTGTTTCTCGTCTATGTGAAGAATTTGCAGACATTTTTGCACCTGGCCTCGGTTGCGCTAAGAAATATAAAGCACATTTGGAACTGAAAGTAAACGCGCAACCGAAATTTTTCAGAGCGCGCAATGTTCCCCACGCATTGCGTGATGAGGTCGCAAAAACATTACACGATTTGGAATCACAAGGTGTAGTTGAACGTGTGCGGGCTTCTCTCTGGGCATCACCCTTTGTGTGTGTGTGTGTGTGTGTGTGTGTGTGTGTGTGTGTGTGTTGGGGCTTATGGGCGCTCAACATCGAGGTCATCAGCGTCCATCACCCTTAGTAATTTTACCAAAACATTCGGGAAAATTGAGACTTTGTCTGGACTTCAAGGCAACAGTGAATCCACAACTAGTGACTGCAACTTTTCCTTTACCCCGGCCGGCAGATCTTTTTGACAAACTGTGCCCGGGTAAATATTTTTCGAAGTTGGACCTAGCAGATGCGTACTTGCAAATACCGGTGGACGAAGAATCCCAGCGCGTTTTGGTGGTTAACACGCATCTTGGTTTGTATCGATTCAAACGACTGCCATTCGGGTGTGCATCCGCCCCTGCATTGTTTCATCTCTTCATCTTCTGCTTACGACGTTGGCCTGTATTCATGAACTGTTGTTGTCGGAGTTGGATTGCTGTCGATTCTGATGAGAACAACCCTGTCACTGAACTGTTCACAGTAGCTAACTTTCTTCCATACCTTCCTATTCACAATGTGTCCTACTCCGTTATACCAATTTCTGTTGATGTTGACATTACACTATACTCGTCTGACCATAAATCCTTATCTTCTTTCCATTTCACTTCACTGACGCCTACTACATCTAGATTGAGCCTTAGCATTTTCCTTTTCATATTCTCTAGCTTCCCTACAATATTCCAACCTTTGACATTCCACGCCCCAACTTGTAGAATGTTATGCTTTGTTCGGTTATTGAATTTTTTTCTCATCGTCACCTTCCCCTTGGCAGTCGCTTCCCAGATACCGAGTGGGGGACTAATCCGAAATCTTTTGCC
This sequence comes from Schistocerca nitens, assembly GCF_023898315.1. Lineage (NCBI taxonomy): Eukaryota > Metazoa > Arthropoda > Insecta > Orthoptera > Acrididae > Schistocerca > Schistocerca nitens. The sequence continues at coordinate 599,234,784 of NC_064620.1, read as the reverse complement.
AATGCAGAGGTCAACATGATTCTTTTTCAGTCTCAGGCGACATGTCCTGTGTGACTTTAATACAGTACATTTCATTGCCTTCTGCAGCCTCATGCCGTTGTTTAGTGGTAATTCTTCCATCTTTTAGGGCAGCCTCCCACACCAAGGCAAGGAGGCCTGAACCTCTGGCCGCTCTTTCCCTTATTTTGACAAGGCCTTTAGCAAAACAAGGGTGACTTCTTATTATGGAGTATTCAGTATTATAAGAATGATACAGTTGGTGATAGACTATTTGACACAAGATATAATGAACACATAACAGTGCTGAAATGTGGTACAAACGATTCAACACATTCAGATCATCTGAAACAGGAATTGCTCTATTGAAAAAGATGTGAAGAGAGAAACCTCCTACTTCTGTAAGAAAATTTCCGCATAAACAAATCAATTACACAAAATAAACAGTTGTTGAATGACCTCATAAATAATGGAAATCAAGCACTACATAAAATAATTGAAAAATCACATTAAAAAGAAATGAGCTTTTCGGTCCTTCACCCTCTGCCACCCAACATCCCCCGCCCCCCTCCAGTTTCTTCTGACTTCTTCCTCCACACATTTTCCTCCAATTCGCTCTGTATCACACTAATATGCACTAATGTCCGCCGGCCGGAGTGGCCGAGCGGTTAAAGGCGCTACAGTCTGGAACCGCACGACCGCTACGGTCGCAGGTTCGAATCCTGCCTCGGGCATGGATGTGTGTGATGTCCTTAGGTTAGTTAGGTTTAAGTAGTTCTAAGTTCTAGGGGACTTATGACCACAGCAGTTGAGTCCCATAGTGCTCAGAGCCATTTGAACCATTTGAACCACTAATGTCCACTCATATTATTTTCTCCCTCACCCACCTATTCATCACACACACAAAAGCACTCCATCTATTCCTTCATTACTATTACACAATATGTAAATACACAGCTTCATAATTAAATTAACACATACAAAAGACAATCTAGTGGCAATGCTGGCAACGCTACAAAACACAATAGACATGTAAGAAACTAAACTAAACTCCTTCCAAACAGGCCTCTGAAGGTCCAACAGTACTGAACGATGATCATGTCATCCTCAGCATATAGGCATCATTGGATGCATATACGGAGGGGCATGTGGTAAGCACACTGTTCCCCCGACCGTTGTCAATTTTCGTGATCGGAGCTACTACTTCACAATTACATAACTCCTCAATTTGCCTCCCAAGGGCTGAGTGCAGTCCCACTCGCCAACAGCGCTTTGCAGACTGGACAGTCACCCATTGGAGTGCCAGTCAAGCCTGACAGTGCCTATCTTCGGTGATCTGACGGGAACCAGTGTTACCATTGTGGCAAAGCTGTTGGCCAATACTCCCTTAGAAGTGTAGAAATAAATAGTGAACAGTGGTGTAAGAAAAAGTGCGACTTGTGAAACGTAAGAAATTGGTAGTTCTGCAGAGCTACAAAAAATTAAATTAGACGTATCACCGTTCAATGAGAAGACTGCAAGGAGGTGCTAGCAGATGACATTTTCTGATGCAGGCGAGAAAACAAGCGGAAATCACCGTAAGTAAAAACCAGCAAACTGTTAACAAACTGTTTTCCTGTCATAAGATCAAATCAAATTGTAAGTAACCTTAATTACAGACCATGATGATGCTTTACTTCAATAACGAATCTAGTGAGAAAAACACACACTTTCTAGTAATTGTAATGATGAGAGATAGCAGGGCACTCTCACTTCTGATTTGATGTTATGCCGCTTCATGTTCTTTGGGGAATATCATCATTATTGCAATTTTGACTTCATACATGATGATGAAGGTGGGTATTAGTTAATGCTCTTGCTTGCTTGCTCTAGGAAAGGAATAACGATAAGCTTTACCTATGTTCAAAGGAATAGGGTGCTGATTTAAACGACTGCAGTAAAAGTGCACGGCAGTGGTGAGCTGAGGAAATCGCGTTTTTTCTGCGGAAGCTGGGGGAGACATTTCCACTTTCCAGACGGCCGATTTCCACGGTGTCATTGTGCAGACACGTTGGTTGGCGCAGGTTGGAAGGGAGCCACGTCCAGGTAGACTGACTAGCGCCGAGACGTCGCCGCTGCAATGGCCAAGGGCATTGTAGACTACTGGCAATAAAGCAGAGGATGGGCCCTTGTTAGCGAGCAAGCCGACAAAACAACTGTGAGCGTTCTGAGAATTTCCATGGGACAGGGTCACTGGTGCCCAGACGTCCAGACTCTGTTACAAAACATACTGGTGAAAGCACAAGGCTTTTAGCAAGTTTATGGCCGTTCTTTGGAAACTTTGAAATGAACACAATAGGGGAAATAGAAAACTTTTATGGACTGCTGTAGTTAAATTCTGCTCATGTTGTTAGCAAATTAGACAGGAAACGCATGGGCAAGAGGCCGAAAAGCTGAACCTTTTTTTCCTTTTCTCCCAATTAACTTTAAAGTCTCTGATTGGTCAAATCGGTGTATGCAGAACAAGGGCCGCTCTCCCAGTTTCGAATGCCGTGCTCCAGCTTGTGATTGGCTTGTGCTAAAGTGGGGGAAGTCTTAGATGTAAGTGTGCTTTGCTACCGAGCTGAGGAGGAAGCGGACAGTGGGAGAAGAGAACACTCTTGTACTCGCGCTTCGCTAGTAAAGAACTGCAGATCTCTACCTAAACAGTGAGACTTATGCCCTTTGCTAGTGTGCCACTTACACTCTGTGCCAGTCACCTTCTGAACCGTCAGAGGTACTGCTTCTAACATCACGCACACAACAAGTGATGCGTGGGTGTACTTATTTGTCTTGAGTCGGCCGTCTAAACATTTGACATATTCCGTTACACATAGTCATTGCACGGAGTCAAATTGGTTTGGCAGACCAGCAAATGGGTCCACATGCACACTGGAATCCACCGGAGTTTTAGAGGCTCATAGGAAAGTACCTGCATTCCGAATGAACCGAACGCAAGACCATGTACTTGCATTTTTGGGCACGTGCCATTAATAACAGATAGTGGACATCCATGACTTCAGACGCCGAGTGCATCGTGGTGTGCCTCCCTGACCAGCAGGAGGGTAAGGTATTTGCTGCTACGGTATAGGGCTCCAATATATGTTTCTCAGCACCCTTGACTCTCAAACTATATTTCCTTTCTGGAATGGTAGAATATAGATGGTTGATGGTGGCGTAGTTTTGTGCCATAACCCCGATTCACGTGTATGAAGTCAGATAAAGCAATTAGTGTTCTGGTTAATGTCATGTGTCGATCCCCAGCTGATCACTTTGTCCACCATAGACCCTATCTTGGTGAAAGCGTTTCTCAAATAAAAATGTTTGTGTGGAGTTTCTTTAGGCATTTTTGTTGTCTTGTGAAGTTAAGCATGAATAAATTTATTGTAATTTAGATCACAACTTCTCCCTGAGTTCTGATTAACAGTACCTTGCCCTTTTATTATTAAAGCCTAGATCTGATACCTAAGTAGAATGCTTTCGTTTGGCGATCCTGCCAGGATCTTGGTCCTTGGCACTTCTTTGATGGTGTCAGTTTGCGCACTTGCCGAACAGATGCACATCATTAAGAAAAATGTGGTTCATTAGTATGCTGTAGATATTTAATGCTCCGATTCTGTTTTTTATGTGTTTATTTGTTTTATTTATAGTGCGTTTGTGTCAGCGACGTCTGTGTCATTTGTTACCTGTTTTCCCATCGTTGCTAACGGTGCTGTCGTATTATTTTTGTGGTGTTTAGTATTGTATTTTCTTTGTATTTGGTTGTTTTGATTCTGATTCTCGTGTACTACTGTCATTTTACTATACAGCATGTATCTTGCGAGTTAGATAACAGCTTGGCAACGTGTTGCACGGATAAAGTTGGTGTTGATAGAGAATTTGAATGATAGCGAGAAGTAGGGCTAGACAAGTAGACTGGGAGTGGGAAAATAAAGCATACGTCATGGAGGAAGAGCGCAATGAAACGGTTGAGGCACAGTTTGAACGTATGGAGGCGTTGCTGTTGAATGGTGTTAGCAATAACGATGATGTGCAACTAGGAGATAAGGGAGACGAAAGCGATATGGCTTTTCTTCAGGGGACAGGCAGTGTCAGATCGAGTGCGATAGAAGATGTGACCGTACCACAACATATACAGGCAGATGTGCCTATTAGAAATCCGGACAGAGAAGACAGGGCGGTATTAGAATGCAGTGATGCAGACCAGACACAACACCACAGAAATAATGTATGAGTTCGAAGGATCACTATACTGAGGAAAACGAAGAGGACTTCAGTCTGGTGGCATTTTTAAAAGGAATTGAGAATAAACTTGATAGACTAAAGGGAATGGAGGCTGGACTAAAAGGAATGGAGGAAAAGATTAGTGAACTAGAAGGAACGGAGGAGAAAATTAATGAGACGAGGACGCACAAAAAATATCGGCGCTCAGGTTAGTCAGATGCGAGAGGAACACAAGTCATGGGCAAATAAACTCCAGGTAAACCTACGGAAAGTAAACACCAAAACAATGAAAGTTTTAAAGATTGCACACGATGATAAGAAGACGGCAGAGAGCGCTAAGACAGTTGCAAATTTTGCAAGACGAGTAGCAGCTGAAGCATCTAAAGCTAGTAAACGCATAGGATTGCAAGGATGAGAGGCAGTGATCAATTTGAACAAGAAGGTCAAAAGTTTGGAAAAGCGGCAAAATGACGCGGAGCAGCGCATCGACACAAAAATACGTGAAGCCACGGATTTTCATGTGACAGCGGCCATGGACAAATCAGATTCTGAGTTGCGCAAATTAGGGACTGGTTAGGAGGTAACAACTGCAACTCCAGTGAGAGAGACTGAAGAGGTCCTGACTCTCCTTTCGTTCAAACCGCAACAGGAAGCGATCAACACGCGTGTGGAAAAGAAATTGGAGGAGGCGCTAAGGAAACAATTTCAAATGCGGCCAAGCGCGAACGCAAAAGAACCAGAAACAAATTCAGTCGTGACGGAAAACTGCATACCGTTAGCAGCGAGCAGAGGACATGGTGAGATGAACGTCACATTTTCTGTAAGCCGAGGAGGGAGCACAAATGAGGGAACGTCGAACGAGGACCTCCAGAGGTCTGATATTTTCCGAAGGACGGAAGTTGTCGATGAAACGCCATTTGATTTTCAACACTTCTTACAAGTCCGAAAATTCGAAATTTTCCTAGATGAGGGTAATTTTACTTAGCCACGCACTTGGATGTCACAATTTGACCTTTCTTTACCTCCAAATTGGCCTTTAAAATACAAAGTGGACTTTATTTGCGGACACTTGGAAGGGTCAGTTGCGGAGAAAATGCACGGAATATCAGCAACGTGTAGAAGTTACCAGGAGTTCAAGGACAAAAAAATGGTTCAAATGGCTCTGAGCACTATGGGACTTAACTGCTGAGGTCATCAGTCCCTGAGAACTTAGAACTATTTAAACCTAACTAACCTAAGAACATCACACGCATCCATGCCCGAGGCAGGATTCGAACCTGCGACCATAGCCGTCGCGCGGTTTCAGACTGTAGCGCCTAGAACCGCTCGGCCACTCCGGCCGGCAGTTCAAGGACAGCTTCCTAAATATCTACTGGTCCAAGGAGACGCAAGAGCGCATAAAATATGAGATTATTGTTGGCAAAGATTTCGAGAGTTCAGGCTACAAAAGCCCAGTCAAGTTCCTTGATGCAATGATTGGCAAGAACCAGTATCTTGATGTACCATGCTCAACCGGTGAAATCATTCGTCATTGGTACACCAAACTTCCGTCAGCATATCAACAAGTATTAGCTGGCAGGTGTAATGTGGACCTCAGTACCTTCCGTAACACATTTTATTATTTAGAGTATGCGTTCCGAACAGAGAATATCAGAGAACACATAGGAAAGTCTGACAGATACGTCGCAGGCCATATGTCGCGTCCACAATATAACCATCATAATAATAAGAACGGAAATGCGCGGAATGGAGTGCCTTAAGGAAACCATTCACCGTCGGGAAATTTCGGGAGGAATAAATTTGAACAACGAAGAGACTGGAATGGGAACTGCAATAGTTACGTACTACGCAACAGAGCCTAGAATGGAAGGAGGAATGAAGGCTACGGACAACAAACAATGGATGGCGAAACCATGGCTCCGGTTTCAATGATGATAGAAGATGGGCGCAACTGAGCAACGGAGGAAACGGAAATGGAGCTCAGATCGAGGAAACTGAGATTCAGGAAACGAACCCAGGTCGAGCGGTGCGAGGAAATGACAACCTACTCCACTGACCTTCTGAACAAGCCACAGACAGTTTAATGGTCGGTGACAGCCAAACATCAGCGTTGTAGCATAAGTTTGTTCAGTTATAATAATTTTAAAGATAACAATCATTTCTTTAGATCCTTTTGTGACTCACCATGGTACTTAGCCCAGAAATTTCTCCCATTACTGCTAGTCGTAAGACTTGGCATAGTTAGAATTTCACTGTACAAGTATTTCTTCGTAAAATGTGTCAAGTGTAGAGTTGTACAGTGGGTCATCCCAGAGCTGAATCAATTAGAGTTGTTGAGACTAGAGGTGTGCCGATTTCACGATGGAAACTTCGTCATTTATTTGAGTCCTATTTCGCTTGAGTTAATATGTTCTCATAGCAGTTTTGCAGTGTGCACGGAACGACAGAATCAGGTCTCACAACAACGATACAATTTTTTTGCATACGAAAAAGTGCACGAGTATTGGGGACGGAATTCTTCTCGTAACATATTAGAGATATGCTACAATCTTATCTTCTGCTTATTGTGTGTGCATCGCAGTACACGCCCTTGTAGGACCCGATATACATAATTCGTTGTCCAGAATGAGATTTTCACTCTGCAGCGGAGTGTGCGCTGATATGAAACTTCCTGGCAGATTAAAACTGAGTGCCCGACCGAGACTCGAACTCGGGACCTTTGCCTTTCGCGGGCAAGTGCTCTACCATCTGAGCTACCGAAGGACGACTCACGCCCGGTACTCACAGCTTTACTTCTGCCAGTATCTCGTCTCCTACCTTCCAAACTTTACAGAAGTTCTCCTGCGAAACTTGCAGAACTAGCACTACTGAAAGAAAGGATACTGCGGAGACATGGCTTAGCCACAGCCTGGGGGATGTTTCCAGAATGAGATTTTCACTCTGCAGCGGAGTGTGCGCTGATATGAAACTTCCTGGCAGATTAAAACTGTGTGCCCGACCGAGACTCGAACTCGGGACCTTTGCCTTTCGCGGGCAAGTGCTCTACCGTCTGAGCTACCGAAGCACGACTCACGCCCGGTACTCACAGCTGTACTTCTGCCAGTATCTCGTCTCCTACCTTCCAAACTTTACAGAAGTTCTCCTGCGAAACTTGCAGAACTAGCACTCCTGAAAGAAAGGATACTGCGGAGACATGGCTTAGCCACAGCCTGGGGGATGTTTCCAGAATGAGATTTTCACTCTGCAGCGGAGACGAGATACTGGCAGAAGTAAAGCTGTGAGTACCGGGCGCGAGTCGTGCTTCGGTAGCTCAGATGGTAGAGCACTTGCCCGCGAATGGCAAAGGTCCCGAGTTCGAGTCTCGGTCGGGCACACAGTTTTAATCTGCCAGGAAGTTTCATAATTCGTAGTGTTGTGTGTGAGAGGGGCGTCGTTGAGATTAGTTTGCGAGATTCTTGGAGGTATTTTGCAGGATGGTAGCGTATTGTCTATGCAAAAGGCATGACTTTCTTGTGTGTTTCGCTGTGGTTTGCGACCATTGCCCAGTGCAATGTGTCTTCGCTGCGGGCTGACTATTGTTATCGCCAGTGGCGCGATGTATTTGTGATGTGTTTTTGTCTATGGGTGTCGTTATGGTGCGATGTTTCTCGCGAATTGGATATTTTATTCGAGTGTGGTTACACGGATGAATTATCGCGTCTAATGCAGCTGTTGTTCACTGTGGTTATTCGCTTGTGGTTTTCCAATGTAGTTTTCCGCACTGTTGTGCAATGATATTCGTGTGGCCTTTCGCGAGCAATTCGCGAGCGCCTGAATGGTTGTTCTTTGGCGATAGTTTGTATTATGTGGCGTGAGCACAGAATGTGCCAGTCACTTTGGTATGTTTATGCAGAGTGAGCGAGGCACACCATCAATTTGTGAGAAAGAGAAGAACGGAAGATATGTAGCTTTGCAGTCAAATGTCAATAATACCTTGTGCTTTTTATGTTTGTTTCAGGGGCTGGAGTGAAAAAAATGTGTACACCGACCTGAAAAAATTTTGTCAGTTGCAGCAAAAGGAGAATTTCGCGTTTTTTTGTTTTTTTTGTTTTTTTTTTTTTTAAATCCCACTTAGAACAGCGAGCAGACTGGTGACGTCGGTACTCATCGAGATTCATGCCATACACCAACGTTAGTGCCACCTTAACGACATCAAAATGGGAGTATAGTAGTTTGCATATCTTTTATTGTAGTTGGGTAGGGTATTATGTTTGGATGGAATGAGAATGACTGAAGTGAGTTTGTAGTCTAAGCCAGCTTAGTACTTTGAGTACATGTAAGGGTGTTGGAAATTAGCACTACACTATCATACAGTACAACACCTCACCACTACGTAAGATTATAAAGAAAATAAATCATTTAAAATTATTGCTGTAATAATATCAAATTATTTATGTAATAGAAGAGGATTATATTTTTAAGAACTATAAACCTTTCTATTCTTTTTATCCTTGGAGTAATCATTCATTATAATTCAATGTATTTATGTTGTAAACATATTTGAAAAACATGGCACTGAGTTTCCTAGTAAGGATTGTGGAGACTATTAGCAGCTGAGTTGATGGCGATGTGTCAGGCATTTTGGAGAGGTTACTGACACCAGAGAAGCTGTATCTGGTGGGTAGACATGCCGTCACTCAGACAAAATGGTCAAGGCCATACGCCAGCCCTGTGAGCAGGGGAGATGTTGCAGGCAGTGGCCAGCTTAGTGACTGCAGGAGAGCTGGTCGACATGACACCATAGGCTGCGTGAATGGGGGTCAGGAGAGGGCAAGGCCCTTGGTGCCTCCAACTGTCAACAGGGGGCTGGTGCGGCCGCCACCGGAGCACTTTCGCTGCCGCTGCCACTACAAGATCCCTACGGACCTGCCAATGAATGGAAGTCCGAGACCCACTTTGGGACGCACTTAGGGACCACAGACTGGAGGTATTACGTGTCTGGAGACATAGTCGACGACAAAACTGGGAGGTGATTCAACAGCAGCAACGCCCACCACAACATCCAAGACAGTCAGTAAGCGAGACGCCAATGGCTGCTGCTGGAGACAATGTCCTGCCACACTGAGGGTGTTGCCTGTACTGTACATGCCGAGAAAAAGCTGTAACCTACCGTGGCAAACTCATCCCACATAACTGCCATATCCAACCTGTTACATGACATGTGTAGTGCGGTGTTTTCGTGTGACAATTATAAATTTAAAAAATTGGACTCCCTAAAGACCTTTGAGAAGGGAGCTGTAGGAAGCTTTGTTTTTATTATTGCTTTATGTATGTTTCTTTTACATATGTTTTATATGTGCCTTGCATTTTCATTTTACAAGATTACATGTATTGTCTGTGTTTTATTATCCCTGGAGGCACCACCTTATCGTAGCACTGTCCGTGCGGGTGGGAGAGTTTGCGTGTTCCTGTGATGCTGAGAGCTATACCGGTGGTAGCGTAGCTACTGGCAGGTTCAACCTAGCCGGTCAGGTCTCAGCAGAGGAGCCAGACGAAGTGTGCCTCACAACGACCTACCGTCCCTTCCTCCCTTTCCCTTCCAGTCCCTTCCCTCTCCTTCTTCCCCTCTGTCAGTCTCTTCATCGGTGTAGGAGGCGGGTAATATCGATAGGTAAACACTCACGGCTTCTGTACCGACGAAGCAAGGCACCTGTGATGTGCCTTAAGGGCGTATGTCAGGATACTTCCAGTGGCATATGGCCATTCACTGCATCCCCTGCCTCTTGCCAGTCGTATCGGCCCTACGATCCACTGCCAACCAGAGGCGGAGGACGAGAGAGTGGATCTGCATCTGCGCAACTGCTTGTCCACTTTAAATACCTTCACGCGCAGATGACTCCGGCAAAGTTTCAATGGACTATGAGCTTTGAAAGTCCTGCGGCGATGGAGTACTGATGGTGAGGCAAGGGTTTGGTGTACCTGAACCTTAGTTGGTGCTCTGCACGTTAGGCGGTCAGACGGTGATGGTCGTTCTGGTACTCGTGAGAGACGGGAGGACTGGTTCGGCAGCTCGTCAGACGACAAAGCAGCCCTATTTAGGATCGCTCTGCTTTCCCTAATCCAGGGGGGGGGGCCTAGAAAAGGTGGCCTAAACATAGCCCGTCTCAACCCAGCACAAGTGGCAAACTGCGGTCACTTGTTCACTAACATATGCGGTCAAAAAAATAATAAAATAAATAGTTACCTTAAATATCTAATGATTGGAGTCTGGAACGTCCGTACTTTACAGGATAACGACCATAATCAGTGCCCAGAGAGAAAGACAGGACTTATCGCAAGGGAATTGGCTAGATATAACATCGACATTACCGCCATAAGTGAAACACATCTTAGTGACTTTGGACAGTTATGTGAACCGCTCGGAGGTTATACCTACTACTGGAGTGGAAAATCATCCACTGAAAGGGCGGAAAGTGGGGTAGGCTTTGCCATACGCAATAAATCGGCATGTTCACTAACAGAACTCCCAAAAGGTATCAGTGACAGAATAATAACACTCAGACTTCACCTGGCATCCAAGAAATATCTTCACTTGATCAATGTATACGCACCTACATTGCCATCTCCGGATGAAGAGAAGAACAAGTTCTACCAAGACCTCCGACATGTCCTTAGGGATATTCCTTCTGCAGATAAAATTCTGTTACTTGGTGATTTTAATGCTCGTGTTGGGAATGATTTCAGTGCTTGGAATGGAGTCCTCGGTCGCCATGGGATTGGAAAATGCAACTCGAATGGCTTGGATCTTCTAACTCTATGTGCCGAGTTTGAACTCTGTCTGACAAATACATATTTTCGTCTGCCTGAAAAATATAAAACGACATGGATGCATCCGCGATCTAAACACTGGCACCTTCTGGATTATGTGATAGTACGGAAAAAAGATCTTGGTGACGTACTGATCACACGTGCAATGAGAGGCGCTCAGGGATGGACAGACCATCGACTCGTGAGGTCCAAATTAAAGATAACTTTGAAGGCACCACGCCGAGCTTCACACAAAATACCAACAAAACTGTCCTGCAAAATCTTGGCCAATGATCAGACTATGAGAGCAAAACTGGATGAAAAATTTGGTGTCGATGGCCTTTTGATATCTGAATCTGCCCCTGTAGATGAACAGTGGAGTGCATACGCTAGCAGACTGCGTGGCTGTGCTTCAGAAGTCTTGGGAAAGCCTCAGAAGAAGCACCAGGACTGGTTTGACGACTCAGATCCAGAGATCAGAAAGCTAATTAATGATTTCAGAACCTCTCTTCGCACCCCTGATGATAACAAGCGTAGAGCAGCGCATTACAATCTGAAAGTGAAGCTACGTGCTCTCAAAGACAGTTGGTGGGCAAATAAAGCAAATGAAATACAGTTATATGCCGACTCACACCAAACGGGCAGATTCTTTGAGTCCCTGAAAACTATCTTTAGTCCAAGAGTTGGGAAGATAGCACCAGTCTATAACAAAGATAAAGGTTGTCGGCTGACGCAACAGAGTGACATCCTGTCTCGGTGGGCGGAACATTTTAATGACGTTCTTAATCCCGACCATCAGACAACCGATATTCCATACATAGAAGCACTTGAAGACCTCCCAGTTGAGGAACAACTTGCGGATGCCCCTTCCTACGATGAATTCATTTCAGCACTGGCTAAGCTGAAAAATGACAAAACAGCAGGATTAGATAACTTGCCATCAGAGCTATATAAATATGGGGGGCCAAACATCAAGAAACCATTGTTTGCTCTGATCGTAAGGATTTGGGAGTATGAAATGATTCCACAAGACTGGAAAGATGCTTGCATTTCCAAGATCTATAAAGGCATGGGTGACATATCAGACTGCAGCTCCCACAGGGGCATTTCTCTTCTCTCAGCAGCGGGAAAAGTCCTTGCCCACATAATTAACACCCGGTTAACACACTTTGCAGAAAAACTACTACCAGAGACCCAGTGTGGCTTTCGCCCAAACAGAGGCACAGTGGATGCCATATTTGTTGTCAAACAAATGCAAGAGAAAAGCTTAGAGCAACATCGGCCTTTGTTCATGTGCTTTGTAGACCTGGAAAAAGCTTTTGATCGTGTCCCACGGGAAGCTCTCTGGATCATACTAAAGAAAACTGGGTGCCCTGACAAAATTGTCAGTTTGATTCGGCAGTTTCATGAAAACATGATGGCAAAAATCCGCCATGAGGACAAGCTCTCAGAACAGTTTCCCGTGACATGCGGTGTAAAACAAGGCTGTGTTCTGGCTCCCACACTCTTCTCACTTTACTTCGCAGTTATTATGAGAGACGCGACCAAAGCCTGTAGTAATCAAATTAGTCTCGACACAAGGACAGACAAAAGTGTCTTCAACATCTCTCGCCTCAGAACAAAAAGTCGCGTAACCAAACTATCAGTCTTAGAGATTCTCTACGCGGATGATGTATGCATGATGGCTAATTCTTGCGAAACTCTTCAGACTTACATAAATCTGCTAAATGCCTCCTGCAGAAGATTTGGCTTAGCCATTAGCATCACTAAGACGCAAGTTCTCAAACAGCCACTTAGAGGTCTTAATGCAGATGACTCCAGTATTGAGATAAATAACAAACCCTTGCAAAATGTGTCAAATTTCAAATACCTGGGAAGCCAAATTAGAAGTGACAACAGCCTGACAACGGAAATTGCAGCACGTATAGCCAGCGCAGCCTCAGCCTTCGGTAAGCTTAATGACCGAGTATGGAAATCACATGATCTCAAACTACAAACAAAAATTGCAGTCTACAAAGCAGTAGTATTATCCACCTTACTCTATGCCTCGGAAACCTGGTGCTGTTACAAAGCTGACATTAAGAAGCTAGATAAATTTCATCTTCGATGTCTGAGATCAATTCTGCGCATCAAATGGGAAGACCGTGTCCCAAACACGGAGATTTTGCGCCGCGTGAAACTGGCTGGTATTGAAGCTTTAATAATGAAACATCAACTGAGATGGAGTGGTCACATAGTACGCATGGATGACAGTAGGCTACCTAAAGCGGTGTTCTACTCGCAGCTCTCGTGCGGGAAGAGGAGGAAAGGTGGTCAACACCTGCGATATAAAGACACCATTAAACACCACCTTGCAGCCTGTGGCATTCCAAAAAACCGTTGGGAGGAGCTAGCATTGCGCCGATCGGAGTGGCGATCAACTGTACATAAGAGCATCGAACAATTCGAGCAAAAGCGTCTAATGAACCTGGATGTTAAAAGAGAGCTCCGAAAATCTCAGCTCAAGCCTGTCTACACGTATACTTACAAATCTGCTGGTCAACTTCACTGTGCTTCATGCAACAGGATATTCAAAGCGAAATTCGGATTCGCGAGCCACATCCGAGCCTACCACAACAAGGACAGAGAAGACTGACGGAGTCGCTGTCGCCGGACACGGCGAGGGGGACATCATTATCAAGTTTTATTTTTTCTTAGTGGACTCATGTATTATTTGTTTTCGTTTAGTGTAAGGATTCACTTGCTTTATGACAATCATATGTTGTTTTGTTCTGTTGACACTTACATCTTTACATTTAAGGAACAGATTTACACATTTTAGAGAAATAAGATACACAGATGACTTGTAAAATTTAACTTAGTAAGAGTTTCTTTTTGGGTGAATGTGAGAGCATTTGTAATCAATGTTCTGGCAAGGAATTAATGCAGCCATGTGTATAATTGAGAAGACCACAATATTATATTCAGGTTAGGGAACAAACTTCTCTGGCCCCAGTTTCAGGATGAATGAGTAGATAAATGTCTGCATGGCCCTGTAACCGTTTAGTAATCGTTATTTAAATCTTGGTCTTCAAGAATATGACCTGATGGTACACCCATCACATTTTATTTTTCGTTTGATTTTGTGGGCATGCAGCAGAGAGTGTATGGATGACCACTGTTTAAATGTGGTAAACACAGGGTATAACACTGTGCTGGTATTATGGTGTACAAAGATTGATTCGTGTTTCTTTCTTTGATAATGACCCAAATAAAGTGTCACAATTTTTTCTGTTCTGTGCACACTAAACTTTTAAAGTGTGACGCTCCCCATGAATAAACTTGAGAGGAACGGGGAGGTTATGAGAGATTGCAGGGCATTCTCACTTCTGATTCGGTGCTATGCCACTTCATGTTCTTAGGGAATATGATCTTTATTGCAATTTTGACTTCATACATCACAGTGATGGTGGCCAGTAGTTAATGCTCTTGCTTGTGTGCTCTAGGAAAGGAATAACAGTGTTCAAAGGAATAGGGTGCTGATTTAAACTACTGCAGTAAACGCTCACAGCGACGGTGGGCCGAGATAAGTGCATATTTTCTGCGGAAACTGGGGGAGACATTTCCGGACAGCCGAGTTGCATGGTCTCATTGTGCAGACATGTTGGTTGGCTCTGGGCGGGAGGGAGGTACGTCCATGTAGACTGAGTAGCTGCACTCGCCAGCGCATTGTAGACCGACAATAAAGCAGAGGATGGGCCCTTGTTATGGAGGAAGCCGACAAAACAACTGTGAGCATTCTGCGAATTTCCATGGGAATATGTTATAAAACATATTGGTGAAAGCACGAGGCTTTATGAAGTTTATGCCTGTTCCTTGGAAACTTTGAAATGGATGCAACACGGGAGATAACAAACTTTTATGGGGGGCTGTAGTTCCATCCTGGTCATGTTGTTAGCAAATGACACAGGAAACGCATGGGCAAGAGGCCGCAAAGCTGAATCTTTTTTTCCTTTTCTCCCAATTAACTTTAAAGTCTCTGATTGGTCAAATCGGTGTATGCAGAGCAAGGGCCGCTCTCCCAGATTCGAATGCCGTGCTCCAGCTTGTGATTGGCTTGTGCCAAAGTGGGGGAAGTCTTAGATGTAAGTGTGCTTTGCTACCGAGCTGAGGAGGAAGCAGACAGTGGGAGAAGAGAACACTCTTGTACTCGCGCTTCGCTAGTAAAGAACTGCAGAACTCTACCTAAATGGTGAGACTTGTGTCCTTTGCTAGTGTGCCACTTACACCCTGTACCAGTCACCTTCTGAACCGTCAGAGATACTGCTTCTAGCATCATGCACACAACGAGTGATGTGTGGGTGTACTTATTTGTCTTGAGTCGGCCGTCTAAACATTTGACATATTCAGTCACGCATAGTCGTTGCACGGAGTCAAATTGGTTTGGCAGACCAACAAATGGGTCCACATGCACACTGGGATTCACCGGGGTTTTAGAGGCTCATAGGAAGGTACTGCGTTCCAAATTAATCGAACGCGAGACTGCGTACTTGCATTTTTCGGGTGCGCGCCATTAATAAGAGATTGCGGCCGTCCATGACTCGAGTCGCCGAGCGCTTGATGGCGTGCCGTCCTGACCAGCAGGAGTGTACGGCGTAGCACTCCTTTATATGTTTCTCAACACCCTGTTCTTTCGAGCCATATTTTTCTTTTTGGAATGGTAGAATATAGATGGTTGATGGTGGTGTAGTTTTGTGCCATAACCCGGATTCACGTGTATGAAGTCACATAAAGCGATTAGTGTTTCGGTTAATGTCGTGTCTCGATCACCAGCTGTTCACTTTGTCCATCATAGACCCTGATTTAGTGAAAGCGTTCGTCAAATAAAAATTGACGTTTCTTTAGTCATCTTTGTTGTTTTGTGAAGTTAAGGATGAATAAATCTATTGTCATTTAGATCAGAACTTCTCCCTGAGTTCTGATTAATAGTACCTTGTCATTTTATTATTAAAACCTAGATTTGATATGTAAATAGAAGGCTTTCAACGAATGAAAATAGTTGCAGGAATTATACAGTCCACGTCTGATGATATTTTTACGTATATTTGATCGCCAAACACTACATTTCCCATAGCGATCCATTTCATAATATCGATCTTGAGCCGTGAATGTTAATAATCGCAACTGTTAACTTAAATGATCCAAAAACTATTTTACAGTAAAGATAATATTTTCATGCCTCGGTTTTCAGCCGGCCGGTGTGGCCAAGTGGTTCTAGGCGCTTCAGTCTGGAACTGGGCGACCGCTACGGTCGCAGGTTCGAATCCTGCCTCGGGCATGGATGTGTGTGATGTCCTTAGGTTAGTTAGGTTTAAGTAGTTCTAAGTTCTAGGGGACTGATGACGTCAGATGTGCTTAGAGCCATTTGAACCATTTTTGAACCTCGGTTTTCACAATAATAAAATTTCTGTTTTCATTTTAGTATTTTCTAATTTTATTATTAGTAATAAAATCGACTGTGTTCAAGTACACGAAACTGCTATACATCATATTGTCAAAATTTGCAAACTTTTTTGTAATTACTAGTTGCATAAATCTTAACGTAAATATTTATTTCTAGAAAACTTTATGAAGAGCAATTTCAGTTGAGGCAGTTAAAATAATTCTAATGGGATCACAATCCGTTCTAGAAAGATCTTGAAGACGTGCTTATAATATATAATGTGATTTTTCCAAGTGCGTCAGATTTGGTTTCGAGTAGCATCAGACAGCATTAGGGTGGCGTGAGATAGCGTCAAGAGTTGAGACAGTGTGATTTCAGTTGTTGTAGAGGTTGGTTCATGTAACAAATTGAGGAATTACGTTCTCTGTCTCGTGTAAAAATCATTGCATGACATTGCTATGAACAAGTATGGTTGTAGAAAGTGTTTCAAGAGGATATAAATTAAATGCAGATGATGATAAAAGACACATTATTCCAGCGAATTGTCATTGAAACACCTTGGACCAATAATGTTTGGAAGCCTATACAGGTACAAAGAAGACCCCTAGATAAAGAGACAGCTATAGCAAGATAAGTAACATTTATCTGCTAATGCAATGTCTATTCCCTTCAAAAATTATTTAAACGTTTACAACACATTCACGAACATTGTATAGAAGGAAGGGTAACAGTATGTATTTGGGCGTCCTCTGTGATCAAAACAGTGATAGCTGGAATATTAATAATTTTCCCATTTCAGAAAAGAAGAATCCTCCTCCACCTTTTTCTGTCTATCTTCCCTGTCCATTTCCTCCTTCCCCCTTTCCCTGCTTATCTCATCTTCTTTCCTCTCTATATCCGTATCCTCCTCTCCCCTGTCCCTGCCATCTCCTTTTCTTCCCTTTCTCTGTCTATTTCCTCCTCCCCCTCTGTTTGTTCATCTCTACCTCCCCCATCTCTCTGCCTATTTGTTCCTCCCCCTGTCTCTGTCCCTCACTTCATCTTTCTTCTCTCTGCTCATCTTCTCCACTCCCCTGTCTCCGTCCTATTCCTCCCCCTATCTCT
The DNA here is from genome assembly GCF_023898315.1 of Schistocerca nitens. Lineage (NCBI taxonomy): Eukaryota > Metazoa > Arthropoda > Insecta > Orthoptera > Acrididae > Schistocerca > Schistocerca nitens. Next base: position 599,217,233 of record NC_064620.1, on the reverse strand, counting down.
GTCCACCTCCTCCTATCTGTGCCCACCTCCTTCTTCCCCCTCACCATCGTTTCATCTCCTCGTCTTCCATTCTCTCTCCACATCATCACACTCATGCCAATAGGAGGCTGGTTGTTCTTACACCCGTTGTGTCTAGGAATCCTGCGTACTTGGTTCATTAGACAAACAAACAACTCATATTAAAGTGTTTTATTACAACAGGACAAGTAAAAATACTTAACTTTGATCTGAGAATTCTTGTAGTCGTTTATATATGATTATCCACAAATGCAATTACACAGATATGTTGCAAATGTTGCAAGCAAAGGGCGACATACAAAATAATCAGTCTTCCACAGAATAGACAAACATAAGTAAACTGCTGGCCATAGCGACCGCTTCTCACAACAGTCTGTCAATTGAAATGCCGTGACTGCTGATCTCTAACTGTGCTACGTGGAGATTTACTAATGAAGAGGCTCCGATGCGTCGGCTTACGAAGTGGCCAACGTTGTAGCTGCTACCGAAGTGGGCTGCCACCAGTCGGGCACGACGCTTATGTCGTCTTCACCTGGGGGCGGCTGCTGTCGCGTTGTCGTCCTGAAGATGGTCAGCGTGCTACTGGCTGATCTCTTCTCACAGCCGTCTCTTCTCTGTCGTTCCCGACTGGAGTGCTGGCGCTGACTTTACGCCGTAACAACATCTACAGTATTTTCTTCCAGACTGTAATTAATGAATACCAAATTTGTTGTATATCGTTCCAGGGATCGTAGGATTAACTTTTTACGCGAGGATTTGCCAACATGCAGTCATGTCAAATATATTTCAGACACATTTAACATATTTCACCCTGATTTGAACGCATTTTTCACCTGTATGTCCTGCGAATTCAACCTGCAGTTTCGTTGACACGCAGTTCAATGTTTATGACGTCGTATCTCCTAAAGTGTGTGCTGTACAATGATGTAAGTGTCATCCAGTGGTATATGTGCCTACTGTCTACGAAATGTGTTGCGAATGGAGTTAGAATAAAGAAGTACTAAATTTAAACGTCATGCTTGATGCGACAGTTTCTCACGCATCTAAGTGTTTATTACCTCACATCTCCTGACCTATGTAACGTATGATGATATATTTTTGTAGGCACATTCAGTGGCATATGTGGATACCGTCTGCCAGATATATTACGAACAGAGTCAGTAGTAGAGAAGTAATAGATAAAAACATCACGCCCGATGCGGAATTTCTTTCTCGCATCTCAGTGTTTGACGTCATATCTGCTACTATGACACAATTTTTCCGGTACATTCAGTGTTATATGTGAATACTTCTGCAAAATATATCACGAATGCAGTTAGTAGTAAAGAAGTAATAAATTAAAGCGTAATGCTTCATGTGGCAGTTTTGGTGCATGAACAGCGAAAATATTGGAAGTGATGAACTTTCCTACTGTCATTTTGTCGGTATTGTCAGCGAGAAGAAGTTTCATGAAGCGTTTAAATCATGTGTAATGTTTGTTTCAAGTCTGTAAATGCTCTGATTCTCAAATACTGGATGACTAAAGTATGGGTATTCTCCCACTGCCGGCTACGTTGCTTTTCCAACCCCACCGCCACCGGTTTCAGGGATATGTGGATTTACTTAACTAGTTTGGCTGAAATCTTTGGGCTGGTTTAGCTGGAAATGCGGAACATATATACATGTACACATACGTACATCCATTTTTTATCATTGGTATGGATTGCAATTTCTCTGATCTTTTATTTTGTGAGAAATATGCCTTTTTACCTCAGCCGCTACAACAACAATGACAGAATGTTCACTCTATCGATGCCTCACTATCTGTGAGCTGCTGCAACTATAGCCACCGATTCGAATCTTGCTGGAAAATATTCTTAAGGTCAGATGTTAACCTCCTCCCGTATTGCGAACGAAAACGATCACAACAATCAAGTAACGGGCTCCTTGCATATTAGTGCCCAGGCAGTCTCCAATTACACGTGTGTTACTATGTGGCATGTGTATTATTATACGTCATTCTGTATCGTCCTTCTCTCCTTGAATTAAATCTGTCCACAGTCTTCAGGATGGATATTCGCACGTTCGCATTAACGGTTATTTGTACACTCCGATAGCAATTAAATGCGCTACTTAGGCAAAAACATGTTAAAGTAGTTCTTTGCGGAAGTTCACTTCCCAATGAAAATACGCTCCCAGCATATACCATACACGTAGCTTGTTAAAAATTCATATCAATATTGCACGATACAAAACAATGCTATGAAGAAAGGCGATACAACCACCACGCAGCAACGATCATAATAGTATTGACAAGTTCTGACCTTATTTTAACGGTGAAATACTTTCAAGTATTTCAACAGAAATTAATTTCACTTTTTTAATAAAAGCTGTTGTCTGATATTATCACTGACACAGGCTAGAGCTTCGAAATTTGTTCTAACTTGTAATGAGTCTGTCTTCTATGTAATGACCTTCAAATACTACGCAAAACTGACTGAGACTGTTTCCTACGCTTATATTGTCGGGTAAAGCCCGTAAATAATTAATTTTGTCAAGTTTAATGTAATGGCGGCTGCCAGTGTACCATTACGACAACGGAAAAGCAGGTGGCAAAAAGAATCTCCCTGCCAGATTCTTATATTATTGTTTTCTTAATTATTTCACGTGGAGGGAGACGAAATGAAAGAACTTAGAATTAGGCTTAATATATATGTTGTGAAAAAGCACGTTCATACCTTCACCTCTACAACAAAGAAGGTCCATAGCTTTTCGCTTCCAGAACAAAAGTAAACGCATTCTCTTTCGTTTTCGCTCTTACACTTTGTTCACAGAACATACTTTTGACACAGTTTTTCCAAGTGACGGTACAATTCCACGTGAAGAAAGTGAAATGTTTAAATCACAGCGCTTGATAACACACTATACTACATTTTAGACCTGTAAGCTGATATTTAAAGTAATTTTCACTCTGATTTCCAATTTTATTTTTTCGCTACCCCTTCTGATTTTTGTACGAATTACGTCTAAAGTTTTAAATGAAATCAAATGGCTCTGAGCACTATGGGACTCAACTGCTGTGGTCATTAGTCCCCTAGAACTTAGAACTAGTTAAACCTAACTAACCTAAGGACATCACAAACATCCATGCCCGAGGCAGGATTCGAACCTGCGACCGTAGCGGTCTCGCGGTTCCAGACTGCAGCGCCTTTAACCGCACGGCCACTTCGGCCGGCTAAATGAAATCATAAGTTTCTTTTTGACGTGGGGTGGAATTTCTACTCCTGCCTCCCTCGACCTGTGCCTTAGCAGTAGTTGGCCACCATGTTTGCATTCCACCCTCCCTGGTACATCTCTGCCATTTCCATGGTGTCCTGGTGGAATCGTTCTCCTTATTCTTCATGAACAGCGTCGAGGTTCACAGGGAAAAATAATAGTATGTGTATGTACCAAATTAAGCTTCACATTCATGTTACATCGTAATTTCATGAAACTCTGCAACACCGTTCTAACAGTGATTTTGTAATTTGGATGTTTGTTGTCGCACAGAATGTAGTACATTATTTCTTTAAACGAACCCTAAACACATTTTTCACCTCTGGATTCACTGTACTTCCAAATCGTCTTTCGTTAGTTTTCTGATCTTTATGCCCGTAAACAGTCCCTCCTTAAGTAGTTCAATAATGGCAGGTGAAATTGGAACATTCACTGTGTGTAACTGATCGAAAGAGGGAGGAATGTTAGAACGTATTACATTCTTCTTACTTTTTTTGCACTATGACCTGCAAAAATAACAGTCGTATACTAACCATCGGAATTGCGAAGGCATTGATTTCCTTCACCCATTCTTTCACAGCCTCAGTTCCTCAACAATTGTATGGCTTATCTTGTGCAATGCCCAGCTTCTGTCTCGGTCACCAAGCCTTATACGAATGTATACTAAGTAGACATCTTCCCCCGACGTATTAATATCCTGTATTTGCTTATCAATTACTTAGTTACACAAACACACCAGAATACGTGACGACTATTCAAACACTTGCGGAAATTCATTCCTAAGGAACTGCAAAACTACATTAACAGCACAAATACGGAGTATAACTGGTGTAGGTGCAGATATTTTTTATATGTTGTACCTTAATTTGTATATATGTCAGTGTGTTGGTGGTTTTCCCACAAACATGTGACAAAACTTATGACTTGATGCTTTGTGCATGGTCATAACTGTACCATAAGTGGACTGTGTCTGTCAGTATGGACTAATCATCTTGCATCCACGTGTCCACACTTCAGCACCTCATATGCTGCCCTGGTGGAAGTAAACGTTGATGACTTACTCATGACACATGTACTTGGAGGTACAAACCATTCTGAAAACATACATGTAATAGCTGTAATTATCAGCAAGCAAATGCAGTAAATACTGTTGTAATGTACAATATACGCTCCTCAGCCACCGATAGAAGTACCTACACTTATAGCCACTACAAACTGTATAACCCGACAACAGTTTAGCACATTATCAGTGAACTACAGTTTCCCACCTAACAGGCAGATGGGTATGACACGTGCGGCCAACTACTCCATCCTACTAAAATGAAATTTGCCTCATGTGCAATAACATTTACCCGTGCAGAGCTTATGTTTAAATGAAAAATGAACTTGCTTGATTTTTAACAAAACTGTTCGTGGTAAAAAAAAAAAAAAAAAAAAAAACTGGTAACAGTCCTGGAACCAGCTCAAGAAAGCACTTCAGGAACAATGAAAATTATAAAAAAAATCATGTTGCGTGGTGCAATGCTCGTTTTAAAGTTTTCATATCATTTTAGAGGATGACAAACTATAAGGCATGATATAAGCGTGAACATATTCGTGATCTGAGGCGAATATGATGCCTCCAAGACTGTCGTGTGTATCGCCAGAGCAACAGTCGAAGGTCCACGATACTTCGGAGAACAACAGTTCATACATAATCATGCAGTGCTCCTGGTGCATACTGGCGGTATTTATCCTTGCTAGTCCAGAGTTCGGACTGCGGAAGCGTACTAAGCGGTACTAAAGAGGAAATTCGCCGGGAAAACTGCCGAAATATACGCAACTCGGCTCCACCACGAAGCAAAATCTCCAAATCAGAAAGAAAGCGCTTCATACACTGAGAGAAGGTCAAGAAATCGTTGTCCATCCAGCTGATAAAGGTAACGACGCGGTTCTCCTCCAAAGTAAGAACTATGAGTGGAAAATGCTAAGCTTCTGGACGATCCAGTAACCTGGAAAATAGCAGCAGATCCAACCAAGAAAGTGCGGCAAAGCACCTCCACCCTGTTAAGGGATGGACGGTCTATGACGACGTCGCCAAATCACTTCGTCAGCGCACTGTCGTACCACCCAGGTTGCATGGCCTACCAAAGATCCACAAGGAAGGCATGAGACCAATAGCCAGCAACATTGGAGCACCAAAATATCTCCTTGCGGAGCATCTGCCTTATCTGTTGGGCACCGACATCGGTAAGTGTACACATCACATACGAAAGTCGGGTGATTTCATCGGTCAGCTGAAGGACTAAGGCTGCAGGAATCCAACATTATGGACAGTTTTGTTGTAGTCTCACTTTTCACTCGAGTCTCTTGGAAGACTCCATAAAACTAACCAACAAGAAGCTTAACCCAGAGCTGACACTGACTTTTAGACATGTTCTGACATGTAGCGATTTTATTTTCAATGGGCAACACAGTGAGCTGGCTGACGATGTAAGCATGAGGAACCACCTCCCGCCAGTTGTAGCAAATCTGTTCAGGGAGTATTTAGAGGATAGAACACTGGTTAACTGCCAAATTGAAAACTGTTTCTTTCTTTCAGTATGTCGACATCAGTTTCACCATCTGACCACATGGACCAGAAAAACTACAGAAATTGTACTAATATATGAATTTCATCCATTAAAATATTCAGTTTGCCATTGAAATAGAAAAAGATGACCAAATTGCTTTTCTTGACGTCCTGGATCAGCGAAAATCCGACAGCTCGCTTCCCACAGTGTATACCATAAGACAACGCATACAGACTTTATCTCCGTGCCTCCAGCTGCTACAATCCCACGCAGAAGAGCAACTTGCTCATCACTCCCCTACACAGGGCATACTCAATTTCAGACGAACAAAGTCTGATGGCAGATCTGTGGCACCTGAAATCTGTCTTCTACGAATATGTATATAGCAACAGACAGATTGGGGCAGCTCTGCGACACAAGAGCCCCAAGAAGGACACGGCGGCCGAACAACGGAAGAAGCTGATAAGAAGACCGTTTTCATATCCATAATAAGATTTTCATTCTGCAGTGGAGTGTGAGCTGAAGTGAAAGTTCCTGGCAGATTAAAACTGTGTGCTAGACCGAGACGCGAACTCGGGACCCTTACAAGCGAGCAAGTGCTCTACCATCTGAGCTACCCAAGCACGACACAAGCCCCGTCCTCACAGCTGCAACTCTACCAGTACCTCGTCTCCTACCTTCCAAACTTCAACGAAGCTCTCCTGCGAACCTTGCAGAACTAGCACCCCTGGAAGAAAGGATATTGCGGAGACATGGTTTAGCCACAGCCTGGGGTATGTTTCCAGAATGACATTTTCACTCTGCAGCGGAGTGTGCATTGATATCAAACTTCCTGGCAAATTTCTTCCAGGGGTGCTAGTTCTGCAAGGTTCGCAGGAGAGCTTCTGTGAGGTTTGGAAGGTAGGAGACGAGGTACTGGCAGAATTGCAGCTGTGAGGAGGGGGCGTGAGTCGTGCTTGGGCAGCTCAGATGGTAGAGCACTTTCCCGCGAAAGGCAAAGGTCCCGAGTTTGCGTCTCGGTCCGTCACACAGTTTTAATCTGCCGGAAGTTTCGTTTTCATACCGTTCCCGTCAAAAATTGACAAACTACCACGAAAAGACCACGTAACGCCAGTTTTCCACGCGTAAGTCCAAAATAGTCGCTTTATGAAAGACAGTGAAAGACCACATGCGTCCCAAAAAAGTAGGGGTGTATTGGACAAACGATCCGCGCATCTGAAGATCGAGGTAAGAACATGAGCGCCAAAACCCAACAACAGTAGAACATAGCATTCAAAATGGACATAAAATAAATTACCAGCTCATGAAAGTCTTGGAGACCATCTGATCGATTTTGATACAGCATTTTGAAAGAAGCAATTGAAATCCATGTGACTGATAATTTAATCAGAAGTTAAACGATCTTTTCCAACCAAGCAACGTCTGGGAGCCAATACTAGTCCCCATCAAAGCAGAACGCGATATGGGGACCTGAGATGTGACAGGGACAACGGGCGGAAGTCAATTAGGACTCCCCCCACCCCCCAAACGCAAACGAAACCACCTCCCCACCTCCCAGTGCCGAGGATCACTCGAGGCCTTGGAAACATCGTGGATCTTTGATGACTGGATCCCCCAGTCCACCCGGGAATCTTAACACGTGAATATACACGGAAGCGCCAAAGAAACTGGTATAGGCATGCGTATCTCAAATACAGAGATACGTAAACAGGCAAAACACGGCGCTGCAGTTGGCAACGCCTATATAAGACAAGTGTCTGGCGCAGTTCCTACATCTATTGCTGCTGTTGGAATGGCAGTTATCAAGATTTAAGTGAGTTTGTACGTTGTGCTACGTCGACACACGAAAGATGGATCACAGCATCTCCAAGGTAGCGATGAAGTGGGGATTTTCCCGTGCCATCATTTGCCGAGTGTAACGCGAATATCAGGAACCCATTGAACATCAAATCTCCGACATCGCTGCAGCCGGAAAAAGATCCTGCAAGAACGGGGCCAACGACGACTGAAGAGAATTATTCAACGTGAAAGAAGTGCAGCCCTTTCGAAAATTGCTGCAGGTTTCAATGCTGGGCCATCAATAAATGTCAGAGTGCTAACCATTCAACGAAAAATCATCAATATGGGCTTCCAGAGCCGAACACCCACTCATATACTCTTGATGACTGCACGACACAAGACTTTACGTCTTGCCTGGGCCCGTCAACATCGACATTGGACTGTTGATGACTGGAATCACGTTGCCTGGTCAGACGAGTCTCGTTTTAAATTGTATCGAGAAGATGAGCGTGTACAGGTATAGAGACAACCTCATGAATCCATGTTAGCAGGGCACCGTGTTCAACCTGGAGGAGGGTCTGTAATGGTGTGGGGGAGTGACCCCTGATACGTCTAGATACGATTGATAGGTGACATGTACGTAAGCATTCTGGTAGATCACCTGCATCCATTCATGGCCATTGCGCATTACGACGGACTTGGGCAATTCCAGCAGGAGAATGTGACACCCCACACGTACAGAATTGCTACAGAATGGCTCAGGAACACTTCCTCTGGCCACCAAACTTCCAAGCATGAACATAATTGAGCATATGTGGGACGCATTGCAACGTACTGTTCAGTAGAGATCTCCATCCCGGTTTTATGGACACCCTTGTAGTATTCATGGCTTCAATTCCCTCCAGCATTACTTCAGATATCAGCCGAGTCCACGCCACGTCGTGTTCCGGCACTTATGCGTGCTCGTGGGGGCCCTACACGACATTATGCAGATATACCAGTCTCTTTGTCTCTTGAGTATATTTGTGTACGTGTCGTGGAATCATCATCATCATCATCATCATCATCATCATCATCATTAGTGTTCTGCCAACAGACAGGTTTTCATATGGTAGTTCTCCAGGCTGTCCCGTCTGTTGCCATCCTCTTCTTGTCCGCATATTTTCCTCTTCCCTTTATGTCTTCTATCATGTATCGCCTTCTTCCTCTCAGTCTTCTTCCACAAACCAGTCCTCCCAAAGCATCTACTAGCAAGCACTCCCTTCTCAATGAACGTCCCATCCAATTCTTTTTCCTTTCTCTTATAACCTTCAGCAGACATCTTCTGTCACCAACCCTTTCCAATACTCTTTCGTTACTCACTCTTGCCACCCAGCGTATCCTCTCCATTCTCCTCCACGTCCACATCTCAAATGCTTCTAACCTTTTTTCATCCTCTCGTTTCCCGATGTAGTGCCACACTCCAGACAAAACCACAAAACATTTGCTAGCCTTTTCCTTAGACCCTTATCTTATTTGCCACATAACAGTCTTCTCTTTCTGTTGAGTGCCCCTTCGCTATGGCAAGTCGAGTTTTCACCTCCTGGTGACATCTCAAGTATTCAGTTATTGTGCTTCCAAGATATTTAAATGCACTTACTTGGCTAATGGTAGCTTGTCCTATTTTAATATTGGACAGTCTGCGTCTTGTACTAGTGACCATACTCCTTGTTTTCGCTGTGTTTATTTGCATCCCATATTCCACACAAACTTTAGTCACATCTTTTAGCATGTTACTCACTGTCCGTTCACTTTGTGCCACTTATACGATGTCATCAGCAAATCTTATACATTCTATTGTCTTTCCACCAATACATATTCCTCTTTTCCCATCTAAGCTTTTCGAAATAACCTCTTCAAGGTGTGTATTAAACAACAGTGGGAAAGGCAGCAATCTTGTCTAACACCTCGTCCAATGCTGCTTCCTTCTGACATTTTATTTCCAATCCTTATCGTTACTTTCTGGTGTAAATATAAATTCTGTATCAGTCATATCTCTTTCCAATCCACTCCTTTCCTATTCAAAATATCCATCAGCTTGTTCCACTGATCTCTGTCAAAAGCGTTTTCTAGTTCTATAAAAACAGCGAAGATTTCATTACCTTGTTCCATATATCTTTCGCCTATAGTTCTTAACGGACCAATAGCATCTCTTGTTCCTTTTCTCTTTTAAATCCGAACTGCTCCTTTGCAATTCCTCTATCCAGCTTGCCATATAGCCTTGTATTCAACACTCTCAGCAACACTTTAGCTGCATGAGTAATTAGACTGATTGTCCTATGCTCTTCACATTTTTTAGTGTTTCTCTTTTTCTCTATTGATATCATAACTGTTGCAAGAAAGTCCTCAGACCATTCCCCTTTGTCATATATCTCATTATAGAAGTAGACTATTTCTTTTCTTGCGTTGTTTCCCAGACTCTTCAACAGTTCTGCTGGTAAATCATCAATTCCACATGTCTTCCTACTGTTCATCTCCTTCAGCGCCTTTTCTACTTCTGCTTCCAAGATGGTGAATCCCTTTCCATCTTCTGACTCATATTGCTCCTCTTCAACCTTTAGTTCGTTTTGAATTTCATTCCCCTTATACAGGCAATCAATATATTCTTGCCATCTGTTCAAAACCTTATGTCGTTCTTCTGCTAGAGTACCATCCACTCTTTCTATTTCCATGTTATTCCTCTTTCATTTACTTTCAAAAACTATCTCACTAGCGAGTCTATACATCATTTCATACTTTCCCTCTTTCCCATTTTGTCTGTTTCCTATCATTTGTTTCATCCATTTTCCCCTTGCTTTTTCAGTTTCTCTTTTTCCTTTATTCTTCAGTTTCCTGTACTTCTATTTGCCTTCTTCAGTTTCTACATTTTTCCACTTCCTCCGCTCTTCCATCTTTTTCAACATGATTTCTGTTACTCATTCTTTCCTAGTACTTTGGGATACTCTAATTCCTAGTACTTCTTTGGCAGAGTCCATGAGTCCTTCCCTCATTTTTATCCATTTGTCATTAACACTTTCATCTACACTACCTGTTTCCCATTTTCCATAAATCTGTTTTCCAAATCTGATGCCTTTCCTACCGCTTTCAGTCTTTCTATGTTTATTGTTTCTCTTGCTTTACCTCTCCAGTCTTTTTTCAACTTCACCTGTATTTCTCCCACTACTAGGTTGTGGTTTGAATTTATATCCGCTCCTGGATAAGGTTTGGCATTCTTGAAACAGTTCCCAAACCTTTTTTGTATCAGGATATAGTCCAACTGATATCTTTCCCTATTCAAATTTTATATCTGTGTGCAACGTCTTCTTTTGTGGTGTTCAAATAACGTGTTACTCACTGTTAATGAATTTTCTTCACAGAAACTAATTAGTCGTTCACCTCTCTCATTTCTTATTCCTAAACCAAAGTTTCCTACTGTGTCTTCATCTCTTCCTTTACCCAACACTGCAGTACAGCCCCCCATGATGATAATGCAGGCTCTTTTATTTTCTCTCTCGATGAGTTTTTGTATTTTCTCATGATATTCTTCCACTTCCTCATGTCTGTGCTGGCTGGTTGGCATATATACTGTATTAACACCAAATCTTTTGAATTAACATTCACTCATATCATCATCAGTCTTCCATCAATATATTATACCTTCATTACCCTGTTTTTCAACTTTTGCCCTGTCAATATTCGTGCTCCATTTTTACCACTCTTGATTTCCCTTGGGTAAAGGAGCTTATGATCTCCTCTTTTTATCTCCCCATTCTCTTCCCATCTCGTTTCACACAAACCAGGGGCATGTAATCTGTTCCTTTTCATCTCCTGTTTTGCATTCGTTAGCTTTCCTGCTTGCAGTAGTGCCCTCACATTCCATGTTCCAATCCTTATCTTTCCTTCCTTCATTGTCCCTTTATTCCTTTCAAATATGTGGTAGTTTCCCGTTACTTTACACATAGGCAGTAGGTTGACCAGCCTAAAATCAGCCCCTCACTACGAGTCAGACGCTGACTGTTGCTGCCCCTCTGGGTTACAGTCGCTTCTTGTACTCTTTTGGAACCCAAAGAGAAAAGGTGCCTCTTTCGCCAGCTTCACCTTTCCGAAAAACTCTTTCTCCACTGTCGCTGACCTTGCGGTCTTATAACAGGAAATGACAGGAAAAGGACATGGTGATGACAGGTTTGGGGTAGGAAAGGGGGAACGATAGGCCATTGTGGGACACACTTTGTCTGGATCCTCCCCTTTGGCCTGTCCGGATGGGTGACCCTTCTAGTAGCTAAGCAACCGCCAGCATAGCTCTCCAGATCCTGAGCACGCGAACCTCCTTGCTCGCACAGACAGTGCTACGTTAAGGCAGTGTGCCCTGAGGAGGTGTCGTGGAATAGATATATGATAATTTTAAACACCTCTTAGCATTCAGATAGCGTTTTCTTACGTAGCTTGGACAAAGCCCCACATTAGGGTGGGGCTGGGTGGACCCAAGGGTTGTTTGTTACAATGTAATACAAGTAGCCTGGCCAGAAAGAACGCTGGTTGTGGGTACGGCCTGCGGCCTTGAGCCGCAACATCATCGTTGAGATGTTGGTTAACGTATTATGCTGCCGGAAATACGGCTTTTGCGCCGGCGCCGGGTTGTCTTCAAATGGTTCAAATGGCTCTGAGCACTATGGGACTCAACTGCTGAGGTCATTAGTCCCCTAGAACTTAGAACTAGTTAAACCTAACTAACCTAAGGACATCACAAACATCCATGCCCGAGGCAGGATTCGAACCTGCGACCGTAGCGGTCTTGCGGTTCCAGACTGCAGCGCCTTTAACCGCACGGCCACTTCGGCCGGCCGGGGTTGTCTCACCGCAGGCCTGTTCGCACCTGCAGGCGCATTTCAGACTGCTGCGTAGTGGCAGCGGCAGCGGCGGGAGGCGGCTCTGCCGTGGCGCGCTACGCCTGCCAGCCGCTACGACGTTTCGACCGCATCCATAGTGTGTGTGACAGCTGACGCAGCAGCAAGCATTCGCCGCCGCCGGCTGGTCTCTTGGGCCTGCTATCCGCCGTGGCGCGACAGGGCGCCTTCTATCTGGCCAAGTCTTATGGCCAGATGTAAGGCAAAACTGAGAAGAAGTTCGAATTTTTTTTATTACGTAATTTATTAGCTTTATTCTTTAACAATAGGGTCACACAATGTCGCACTCGAATTCTGGCTAGAAATATGTTTTAAAAAAGTTTGTTTGGGATTCTGTGCCTGCCATGATACCTTTTTCTGTGCTGTGATCGACACCTCTACGCTAGAAATTTTTTGTGCGTTAATAGAAACGAACTGCAGATGAGTCTAGAAGGCTGTGAGAGAGATTATCTTTGCTTTTTCCTTTGTTTCCAAAAGATGGAAAACCACTGGGAGGTGTTAACAGACTGACAGACAAGGAAATTCACACTTTAGAAGTATATTATGGAAAAGCTATCAGTAAGTAATTCTTAAGAACTCTGCCAAATTTCGGGATGTCAGATTTTATAGTTCCTGAGGAAAGGTACCTTATAGCTCAAAGAAAGTCAGTTTATGGTTGTCCACATTTAAAGTGTGAAAACAGTGCAGCAAGCCGTGTGGGGAATATTCATTCACAAACGTTCCACAGATGATAACCCTCAACACTCCCTTTGTGACGTATCGTGTTGCAAATACCTTCACGCAGAAGCCAGTGTAAAGCCACATACCCATACACACCGTTTGACGCTTGCTGTTTTAGATCTTATGAAACCAAGTTCCAGATACCTAGCCAATCCTGAACTGCTGAAAAAGTGTGTACATGGGAAAACATAGAATATAAATGAGAGCTACAATCACCTTATATGCATGCACTGTCCAAAAGCAGTATTTGTGTCCGCAGTTGTTGGGAAGATAGCTGCATGTGATGCCTATCTAGTGTTCCATACTGGAAATGTAGGTAGAACTAAGTGCCTGCAGCGACTAGGCTTCCATCCAGGTGCATTCACACTGAACATTCTCAGAAGTATTGATGAAGTGCGACTGGACAAAGCTCAGGCAGCAGAAGAAAAAATGCAAAAGATTGCTGGCGAAGGAGGCAGGGGAAGAGAGTAGTCCAGAAACATGAGGAAGCTAATAAAGATTATGGATATGGGCAGCCTCACTAGAGGTATAGCAATATTGTCAAAAATTGAAATTAAAACTTTAAATGTGGACAACCATAAACTGACTTTCTTTGAGCTATAAGGTACCTTTCCTCAGGAACTATAATATCTGACATGCCGAAATTTGGCAGAGTTCTTAAGAATTACTTATTGAATAATCCTCTGCAGCACCTTCTCGTTATCTTTTCCATGAGAAAAGTTCTCCTCTAAAATTCGAGAAAAATAGAGCAGTCCGAGGTAACACAAAATTAAAAAATTAATTTCAGAGGAACTATGACCTTAAACAAATATCTGTTCCACAGATTTTATTGGCCTCTTATGCAGATGTAAACTGTGGAATTCCATCTTTATTGATTGATTAATTTTTGAGAGCAAGTACATTACAGAAAGAATGAAGAATGGTAAATAAAAATCCAAATCCTTGTAAGATGTATGCCGATGCACACTTTCAAACAAAAATTGCACAGAATATCAAGGATTATGTTGTACACAATAGTCTCTAGTTTTACTGTTATATTAACCTACGAGAATGCATTTTGACCTACGTCTGGTCTTAAGAGTCGTCACCGCTCCCCCGCCACCACAACCACGCCTTCTGCCTTGGCTATTAATTATCTAGCAGTTTCACTCTTCTGCGTTGCTCTAAAAACTGACGACCGCCTCGCTTGTCAATCGCGGTCCACCTGTAAGCCTTCGAGTGACTCGACAGAATTGTAGTATTCTACTGTTTTTGTCTCCTGCTAACGAAAGTGATTAGATTTATTGGGTTAAATTTCACATTAAGTTAATTGAATAAAACAGTTCTTTTCGCTACGATTTTATTTATGCCAGAATACCTCCGAACAAAGTAAGGTAACATGTATTAACAATCTAATTTGATAAATGCACATTTATATACAAAGAAATGTATTTTAACCCGAATGTATTGTTTCATTTCGAATTACATACCACAACAACTTAAGACGTCAGGCTTTAAAAAGAAAACTGCAAAAAGACAAATTAAAAAAGTAGCTAACGGTCTCAGAACAATACAAAATTTTCGAAGTTCCATGGAAAAGACCAGTTAGAAGAAGTTCAGCCTCATGATGCAGGTGTGTCAGAACCCCCAATAACCCAGACAGCCAACTTCTGTGCTCTGTTGTTCAGTCAATTCACACAAAAAATGTGTGAAACAGATCACACAAGAACGGTATACTTCGGCTTCTGAACAGCTAACCGAAGCAGAAGAAACAAAAAACGACACAGAATCTCTTACTGTATGTCATGAACGAAATGAAAAATTTGCTAATCTAGGTGTTAGTACGAATATTGATGACAGCAACTGTTGTATTGTGGACTATCCTGCTACTTGGCTTCCAGTGATGAGTGATAAACTACGACAGCAAACAGCATCATCCTACAGTGGTTCCTTACCTATTCAGACGAGATCAACGTCTTTTCCAACAGACCTTTCACGGAAACGTTTCCATGACACACTGATGTACATGAAAACAGCCAAAAATGGAACGAATAGACAATTTCCACACGAATGGATAATGTGGAGCGACTCGAGAAACAGTACACTTTATGTACCTTGGAGCATTTTTAAGTTAAATCAAAGTAAACTCTAACACTACTGACAGCACATTGTGTCGACAGTAATCTTCAACAGATGATTAACTGTGAAGCAACTATGTGGAACTCTACATTACAAAGAATTTTGGACAAAATTTAATTGTGAAGTAGTAGAGGTTTAGCTTTCCAAGACGAAAGTGATCAGGCTGGTGATGCCCACAATGGAAATTTAACGGGAATAATGAAATTGATTAGAAAATATACAAACTAACTCGTGAACATCTTCCCGCCACTTCATTCCTTGCGATGCCACTATGTCTAGCTTGTCCCTATTTAGTTCTTTATCGAGCACCTTCAGTGCTGCGTGAGTGTATTACATTCCAAGTGCCAGATATCGGTCTGTTGGTTGGCTGATTTAAAGAGGGTGGAAGGGACAAAATTTGCAGGTCATCGGCCCCTATTTCGGTCTGTGACCGAGCAACGTGGCGCAGTGGTTATCACACTGGACTCGCACTCGCATTCGTGATGACGACGATTCAAACCTGCGTCGAGCCATTCAGATTTAGCTTTTCTGTGATTTCCCTAAATCTCTCCAGGCAAATGCTGGGATGGTTATGCTTTGCTCCCGTTTTCAGGAGGAGTCGGACACCATATTACTTCCCCCCACTTACATCTCGCGTATTGACCACGAGGAGAAAATTCGAGAAATTAGAGCCAATACACAGGCTTCCTGTTTCTTTCAAATCCACCAGAAACAAACGCAAAATAATTTTATTTAAAACAGCGGATAAAGCGTCACTAGAAGCCTTCCTAAGAGACAATCTACATTCCTTCCGAACTGACTATGCAAATATAGACGAGATGTGGCTCACATTCAGAGATATAGTAGCAACAGCAATTGAGAGATTCGTACCTCATAATTTGGTAAGAGATGGAATTGATCCCACATGGTACACAAAACAGGTCCGAACGCTGTTGCAGAGACAACGGAAAAAGCATGCGAAGTTCAGAAGAACGCGAAATCCCGAAGATTGGCTAAAATTTACAGACACGCGAAATTTGGCACGGACTTCAATGCGAGATGCCTTTAATAGGTTCCACAACGAAACATTGTCTCGAAATTTGGTAGAAAATCCGAAGAAATTCTGGTAGTATGTAAAGTACACAAGCGGCAAGACGCAGTCAATACCTTCGCTGCGCAGTGCCGATGGTACTGTTACCGACGACTGTGCCGCTAAAGCAGAGTTATTGAACGCAGTTTTCCGAAATTCCTTCACCAGGGAAGACGAATGGAATATTCCAGAATTTGAAAAACGAACAGCTGTGCATGAGTTTCTTAGAAGTAGATACCTTAGGGGTTGCGAAGCAACTCAAATCGCTTGATACGGGCAAGTCTTCAGGTCCAGATTGTATACCCATTAGGTTCCTTTCAGATTACGCTGATACAATAGCTCCCTACTTAGCAATCATATACAACCGCTCGCCCACCGATAGATCTGTACCTACAGATTGGAAAATTGCGCAGGTCGCACCAGTGTTTAAGAAGGGTAGTAGGAGTAATCCATCGAACTACAGACCTATATCACTGACGTCGGTTTGCAGTAGGGTTTTGGAGCATATACTGTATTCAAACATTATGAATCACCTCGAAGGGAAAGATCTATTGATACGCAATGAGCATGGTTTCAGAAAACATCGTTCTTGTGCAACGCAGCTAGCTCTTTATTCGCACGAAGTAATGGCCGCTATCGACAGGGGATCTCAAGTTGATTCCGTATTTCTAGATTTCCGGAAAGCTTTTGACACCGTTCCTCACAAGCGACTTCTAATCAAGCTGCGGGCCTATGGGGTATCGTGTCAGTTGTGCGACTGGATTCGTGATTTCGTGTCAGGAAGGTCGCAGTTCGTAGTAATAGACGGCAAATCATCAAGTAAAACTGAAGTGATATCAGGTGTTCCCCAGAGAAGCGTCCTGGGAACTCTGCTGTTCTTGATCTATATAAATGACCTGGGTGACAATCTGAGCAGTTCTCTTAGGTTGTTCGCAGATGATGCTGTAATTTACCGTCTAGTAAGGTCATCCGAACACCAGTATTAGTTGCAAAGCGATTTAGAAAAGATTGCTGTATGGTGTGGCAGGTGGCAGTTGACGCTAAATAACGAAAAGTATGAGGTGATCAACATGAGTTGCAACAGAAATCCGTTGGAATTCGATTACTCGATAAATAGTACAATTCTCAAGGCTCTCAATTCAACTAAGTACCTGGGTGTTAAAATTACCAACAACTTCAGTTCGAACGCCGGCCAGTGTGGCCGTGCGGTTCTAGGCGCTTCAGTCTGGAACCGCGTGACCGCTACGGTCGCAGGCTCGAATCCTGCCTCCGGCATGGACGTGTGTGATGTCCTTAGGTTGGTTAGGTTTAAGTAGTTCTAAGTTCTAGGGGACTGATGACCACAGATGTTAAGTCCCATAGTGCTCAGAGCCAGCCAACTTCAGTTGGAAAGACCACATAGATAATATTGTGGGGAAGGCGAGCAAATGGTTGCGTTTCATTGGCAGGACACTTAGAAGATGCAACAAGTCCACTAAAGAGACAGCTTACGCTAACTCGTTCGTCCTCTGTTAGAATATTGCTGCGCGGTGTGGGATCCTTACCAGGTGGGATTGACGGAGGACATCGAAAGGGTGTAAAACAGGGCAGCTCGTTTTGTGTTATCACGTAATAGGGGAGAGAGTGTGGCAGATATGATACGCGAGTTGGGATGGAAGTCATTAAAGCAAAGACGTTTTTCGTCGCGGCGAGATCTATTTACGAAATTTCAGTCACCAACTTTCTCTTCCGAATGCGAAAATATTTTGTTGAGCCAAACCTACATAGGTAGGAATAATCATCAAAATAAAATAAGAGAAATCAGAGCTCGAACAGAAAGGTTTAGGTGTTTGTTTTTCCCGCGCGCTGTTCGGGAGTGGAATGGTAGAGAGATAGTATGATTGTGGTTCGATGAACCCTCTGCCAAGCACTTAATTGTGAATTGCAGAGTAATCATTTAGATGTAGATGTAGATTTAGATCATTCTTCCCATGCACTATTCGCGAGTGGAACAGGGTTGGAGGGATCAGATAGTGCTACTGTAGGTACCCTCCGGTACACATCATTAGGTGGCTTACGGAGTATGAGTTGTGCTGCGTCTCTAATGACCTCGTTGTCGACAGGACGTTAAACACTAATCTCCTATTCCCCCGAAGTCTTACGCAACATATGTAGGAGGAAGCAACATGCTAACTCACTCGTCCAGGAAAGTACATTCGCAGAAACGTAACAGAACGTCACACAGTAACACGAAATGCTTCTCTTCCTGCCTCTATCACTCAGTTGGCTGGGCATCTCCTTGACACTTACTAAATGAAGATGGGACGAAACGTCCTGCTATTCTTTGCATGTTTCCTGTTTCCTCTATCACTTCTATCTGGTACGTGTCCCAGGTTGATAAGCACTATTCAAGCATTGGTCAATCTACGATTTGTAAGCTACTTCCCTTGTGGGTGGACAACACATACTGAGAACGCTTCCAGTGAATCTCGGTCTGGTATCTGCCTTAACACTTTGGAGGCCTGCAACTTACAACAATACCGAGCCTAGGAAACCGGCCATTTATTCCGGTATTTAAAGCACTACTGCCTCATAAGTAATTAATCTTCAAGAGTAACACTCACTTAAAATACGAGAAAGTTTCGAGATTTATGTTTCATATATACTTTAGTTCTAGTTAAAAATTTTAAAATTATGACGACAGAAAGTATAATCGTCCTTCGAATAAAAAGTGCGAGTTGAGTTACTGAAAAATTTCTTCGTCTTGAGCATCCAAAATTTCTTTCTTCTCAATAAAAATGACGTATTTGTAGGAGAATTCAATGCCATCATATTAGCTCAGCCATTCGTGAGTGCAGCTCTTAAGTTCGCTAAAGTTTCCTTCCAAATAATTCTAAAAACTGACACCATAGAGCAGCAGCAGTCTAGGGACAGCTAGCGCAACGTCCGTACATAGTTTTCATTCGCATCGAGTCCAGTTTTAGAGCGACAAATGGCTCGCGCGTCGAGAAAATTGCGGGCCCGATCTGTACCGCGGTCTTTTCAACACAAGAGTTGTCACCCAGCTATGCTCGAACTTGGTCTACCAATTGTTAACTGGCAGTGGTTTATATGTGGTTGAACCATTGTCGTTCCGTATGCATACGCCTGATATTTAATATGCGACTGTTTCCAGTATTGGTTCTACAATCGTATAGAGTCAATGGGTCTTTTTATCTATGTATGCGCAAAAGGTTACATTGGTTTATGATTATGTTGAAGTGCTAACTCCTTCACCAAGCGTGGAGTCTCTGTGGGTTTTCCAGCGTTTGGTACTCGGAACACATGACGTTACTTGTGTGCGGGAAGATTTCTCTCTGTCAGTCACAAAGCTGACCTGGTTCTCCGTACGCTCCTACTTTCTTCATTAGGGGTAGTGCGAACGTATTACTTAAATCAGGGAACACGTTATTTACGTGGGCGCCGGAATCTGCACCCATCCGGTTCTCGTTAACGAACAGAGCGAGCTGGTTTTCTCACGATCTACGTTTTCAGCATTCATGTTGATACCTCCCTCTCCAGAAATGTCGATATACGCATAAAACATATTCGAAAATTCAATGACACACCGACGTCAGAGATATACTAAGGTGACATAAGCATGGGATAACCCACCAGGGTAGCCGAGAGCTCAAAGATCATTAAACAAAAAAAAGGAAGAAGACAGAACATGCTATATTTTGTTGTATTCAATGTTATTCTAATAATTTGTTTACCTAACACTAATTTGTGTATGTTTAACTGGTACCTTGATGAACTGTTGCTTTGTGTATATATATGTACTCTCAGTTTGTTCAATAAAAATTATAAAAAAAAGAGCGCTAACGCGCTGCTTCCTGGACTCGCGTAGGCGCGCCGGGACCGGATCGAATCTGCCCGGCGGATTAACGACGAGGGCCGGTGTGCCGGCCAGCCTGCAAGTGCTTTTTAGGCGGTTTTCCACATCCCGCTAGGTGAATACCGGGCTGGTCCCGACGTTCCGCCTCAGTTACACGCATCGCAGACATTTGAAACACGTCCGCACTATTTCACGATTTCCACTAGACGCAGACAGTTGGGGTACACTGATTCCGTGCTGGGGGGTACGGGGTGGCGGCAGGGAAGGCATCCAGCCATCCCTACAACTAACATGGCAAATCCGTTGTAACCACGCCTACCCTGCAATCGGTGCAGGACTATGGCGAATGCGAAAGAAAGAACACAAGCATGGGATAGCGATATGCACGTATTCAGATGGTGGTAGCTTCGCGTGCACAAGGTATAAAAGGGCAGTGCATTGGCGAAGCTGTCACTCAGATGATTCATGTGAAAATGTTTCCGACGTGATAATGGTCACACGATGAGAATTAACTGGCTTTGGACACGGAATGGCAGTTGGAGCTAGAAGCATGAGACATTCTGTTTCGCAAATTGTTAAGGAATTCAGTATTTCGAGATCCACAACGTCAAGAGTGTGCTGGGAATACCAGATTTCAGACATAACCTCTCGCCACGGACAACGCATTGTCGACAGTCTTCACTTAGCAGCGGCGTGTGCGTAAACTCATCAGTGCTAACAAACAAGCAACACTACGTGAAATAACCGCATAAATCAATGTGAGACGTACGACGAACGTACCCGTTAGGACAGAGCGGCGAAATTTTCCGCTAATGGGCTAGGCAGCAGACGACGGACGCGAGTGCCTTTGTTAACAGCACGACATCGCCTGCAGCACCTCTCCTGGTCTCGTGGCGGTGTTGGTTGGAGCCTAGACGACTGGATAACCGTGGCCTGGTCAGGTGAGTCCAGATTTCAGTTGGTAAGAGGTGCCGGTAGGTTTCGAGTGTGGTGCAGGCCCCACGAAACCATGGACCCAAGTTGTCAACAAGACATAATACTTCCATATTGGTGTGGGCTGTGTTTTCATGGAATGGCATATGTCCTCTGGTCCAGCTGAACCGATCATTGACTGTTAATGGTTATGTTCGGCTACTTGGAGATCATTTGCATCCTTTTGTGGACTTTTTGTTGCCAAACGGCAATGGATCTTTTATGGATGACAATTTACCATTTCACCGGGCCACAGTCCCGAGCGACTGGAAAAAAGCGCAGGTGACGCCTGTATATAAGAAGGGTAGAAGGACGGATCCTCAAAATGAGAAACCAACATGCTTAACATCTTTTTGTTGCAGGATTCTCGAACATATTCTCAGTTCGAACATAATGAATTTCCTTGAGACAGAGAAGTTGCTGTCCATTCATCAGCACGGCTTTAGAAAGCAGTGCTCCTGCGAAATGCAACTCGCCCTTTTTTCACACGATATCTTGCGATCCATGGATGAAGGGTATCAGACGGATGCCATATTCCTTGACTTGACTCGGTGCCCCACTGCAGACTCCTAACTAAGGTACGAGCATATGGGATTGGTTCCCAAATATGTGAGTGGCTCGAAGACTTCTTAAGTAATAGAACCCAGTGCGTTGTCCTCGATGGTGAGTGTTCATCGGAGGTGAGGGTATCATCTGGAGTTCCCCAGGGAAGTGTGGTAGGTACGCTGTTGTTTCTATCTACATAAATGATCTTTTGGATAGGGTGGATAGCAATGTGCGGCTGTTTGCTTATGATGCTGTGGTGCACGGGAAGGTGTCGTCGTTGAGTGACTGTAGGAGGATACAAGGTGACTTGGACAGGATTTGTGACTGGTGTAAAAAATGGTACCTAACTCTAAATATAGATACATGTAAATTAATGCAGATGAATAGGAAAAAGAATCCCGTAATGTTTGAATACTCCATTAGTAGTGTAGCGCTTGACACAGTCACGTCGATTAAATATTAGGGTGTAGCATTGCAGAGCAATATGAAGTGGGACAAGCATGTAATGGCAGTTGTGGGGAAGGCGGATAGTCGTCTTCTGTTCATTGGTATAATTTTGGGAATATGTGGTTCATCTGTAAGGGAGACCGCTTAGAAAACACTAACACGACCTATTCTTGAATACTGCTCGAGCGTTTGGGATCCCTATCAGGTCGGATTGAGGGAGGACATAGAAGCAATTCAGAGGCGGGCTGCTAGATTTGTTACTGGTAGGTTTGATCACGACGCGAGTGTTACGGAAATGCTTCAGGAACTCGGGTGGGAGTCTCTAGACGAAAGGAGGCGTTCTTTTCGTGAATCGCTACTGAGGAAATTTAGAGAACCAGCATTTGAGGCTGACTGCAGTACAATTTTACTGCCGCCAACTTACATTTCGCTGAAAGACCACAAAGATAAGATAAGAGAGATTAGGGCTCGTACAGAGGCATATAGGCGGTCATTTTTCCCTCTATCTGTTTGGGAGTGGAACAGGGAGAGAAGATGCTAGTTGTGGTACGAGGTACCCTCCGCCACGCACCGTATGGTGGATTGCGAAGTATGTATGTGGATGTAGATGTAGATTGGTTTAAAGAACATTCTTGACATTCGAGCAGATGATGTGCTCACTGAGATCGGCCAACATGGATTCCATCGAACATTTATGGGACATAACCGAGACGCCAGTTCGTGAGCAGGCAACACTTTCGCAATTATGGGCACCTATAGATACAGGATGACTCGATAGATGTGCAAGAGACTTACAATCATTTGTTGAGTCTATATCACGCATGCCTCAGACCGTAAGTCCTACTCACACCCAACCATTATTTTATTATTGTAGTGTGAGTGTTTTCTGTGCTACTAGTCTCATGTTCAGATGTACCTAGCTACTTTGTTTGTTACAGTAAACGAATGCATTAATGTTAGCAGGTACATCGAAAGATGTAGCCTCAACATCGATGGTGATACATTAAAAAGTGGAAGATCTTTTAGTTCATGATCTGAATTTCCGAGAAAGCTTTTCACCTCTGTCAGTTGTGAGAGACTTTAAAGATACACTGTGGTGTAAGAACACTCGTGGCGCTGTCACAGTCAAATACCTGTTCTCTGAATTTACCCAGCAGATTTTCCGGAAAACTAAGTTATCTTTCTTCCAAGGATTCCCATTTAAGTTACACGAGCACAACTAGTGCACCTTGATACGTGCTGTACCAAACCATTAGATCCTCGCAGCGCACCTCTGAATCTGCATGCGAATGACGCTTGGAAAACACGGTAATCTGCTACTTCAATAAACAATTATTTGTTATGACTGTTTTGATGCGGCCCGCCACGAATTCCTCTCCTGTGCTAACCTCTCCGTCCGAGACTAGCACTTGAAACTTACGTCCTCAGTTATTTGCTGGATGTATTCCAGTCTCTGTCTTCCTCTACAGTTTTCATCCTCTAGAGCTCCCTCTAGTACCACGGAAGCTATTCTCTAATGCCTTATCATATGCCCCATCATCCTGTCCCTTCTCCTTGTCAGTGTTTTCCGTATGTTCCTTTTCTCGTCGATTTTGTGGATAACATTTCTTATCAGTCTACCTAATTTTCAACATTCTTCTGTAGCACCACATCTCAAATACTTCGATTATTTTCTTTCCGATTTTCCCACAGTCCATGTTTCACTACCATACAACGGTGTGCTCCAAACGTACACTCTCTGAAATTTCTTGTTCAAATTAAGGTCTATTTTTGATACTAGTAGACTTCTCTCGGTGAGGAATGCCCATCTGCCAGTGCTGATCTCTTTATGACCTCCTTGCTCCATCGGTCATGGGTTATTTTGCTGCCTAGATAGCAGAATTCTTTAACTTCATCTACGTTGTGATCACGAGTTATGGTATTAAATTTATGGCTGTTCTCATTCCTGCTACGTCTCATTACATTTTTCTTTCTTCGATTTCTTTGTAATTCTACACTCCTGGAAATTGAAATAAGAACACTGTGAATTCATTGTCCCAGGAAGGGGAAACTTTATTGACACATTCCTGGGGTCAGATACATCACATGATCACACTGACAGAACCACAGGCACATAGACACAGGCAACAGAGCATGCACAATGTCGGCACTAGTACAGTGTATATCCACCTTTCGCAGCAATGCAGGCTGCTATTCTCCCATGGAGACGATCGTAGAGATGCTGGATGTAGTCCTGTGGAACGGCTTGCCATGCCATTTCCACCTGGCGCCTCAGTTGGACCAGCGTTCATGCTGGACGTGCAGACCGCGTGAGACGATGCTTCATCCAGTCCCAAACATGCTCAATGGGGGACAGATCCGGAGATCTTGCTGGCCAGGGTAGTTGACTTACACCTTCTAGAGCACGTTGGGTGGCACGGGATACATGCGGACGTGCATTGTCCTGTTGGAACAGCAAGTTCCCTTGCAGGTCTAGGAATGGTAGAACGATGGGTTCGATGACGGTTTGGATGTACCGTGCACTATTCAGTGTCCCCTCGACGATCACCAGTGGTGTACGGCCAGTGTAGGAGATCGCTCCCCACATCATGATGCCGGGTGTTGGCCCTGTGTGCCTCGGTCGTATGCAGTCCTGATTGTGGCGCTCACCTGCACGGCGCCAAACACGCATACGACCATCATTGGCACCAAGGCAGAAGCGACTCTCATCGCTGAAGACGACACGTCTCCATTCGTCCCTCCATTCACGCCTGTCGCGACACCACTGGAGGCGGGCTGCACGATGTTGGGGCGTGAGCGGAAGACGGCCTAACGGTGTGCGGGACCGTAGCCCAGCTTCATGGAGACGGTTGCGAATGGTCCTCGCCGATACCCCAGGAGCAACAGTGTCCCTAATTTGCTGGGAAGTGGCGGTGCGGTCCCCTACGGCACTGCGTAGGATCCTACGGTATTGGCGTGCATCCGTGCGTCGCTGCGGTCCGGTCCCAGGTCGACGAGCACGTGCACCTTCCGCCGACCACTGGCGACAACATCGATGTACTGTGGAGACCTCATGCCCCACGTGTTGAGCAATTCGGCGGTACGTCCACCCGGCCTCCCGCATGCCCACTATACGCCCTCGCTCAAAGTCCGTCAACTGCACATACGGTTCACGTCCACGCTGTCGCGGCATGCTACCAGTGTTAAAGACTGCGATGGAGCTCCGTATGCCACGGCAAACTGGCTGACACTGACGGCTTCGGTGCACAAATGCTGCGCAGCTAGCGCCATTCGACGGCGAACACCGCGGGTCCTGGTGTGTCCGCTGTGCCGTGCGTGTGATCATTGCTTGTACAGCCCTCTCGGAGTGTCCGGAGCAAGTATGGTGGGTCTGACACACCGGTGTCAATGTGTTCTTTTTTCCATTTCCAGGAGTGTATCTCACTTTCACTGGCGATAGCAATGTCAACTGCGAATTTTAATCCCATCCTTGAACCAGTCTTTTGCTTCTTCGACGTATAGACTGAACAGCAGGGGCAAACAACTATGTCCCTGATCTACACACTTTTTAATCCATACTCTTCGTTCGTTGTCTTCCACTCTCATTGTTCCCTCTTAGTTCTTACACATATTAAATATTACCCATCTTTCCCTATAGCTTATTCCTGTTTTTCTTAGAATTTGCACCGTTTTACATAGTCGAACGCTTTTTCCAGGTCTACAAATCACTAAAACGTGAAAATCTCGAAGGTTTGGTACAGCGCAAGTTTTTGATATTTGTTAGAGAACGTCTCCTAAATACCATGAGCTGCTGTTAAAGCGTTGTTAGTCAAATTGGCATTCGCATGTTAACCCATCGTCAGTGGTGTCCGATACAGAGGAACACAGTGGTATGTACAGGGTGACTATAATTAAAGTTAAACTTTCAAACCGCTGAAGAAATAATACCACTGGCCAGAATGACGTCAAATTCCAACGGAATGTTATTGGAGAAGGGAGAAAACGTACGGCAGAAGAGAAAAAATAATGTGACAATTGATCAATAGATGGCGCTGTATGTATCAGAATACGTAAATGAAAACACCTGTTATGCGCACGACCCACTGAAGTTGGTATAAACACGCCGGGTACACGGCTTTTCCTCTTTTCGCGTCTTCGACGTTCGCCATGACTGTCTCAATGCAGGATCGCGCTCTGCTTGCAAAGCTGTATTACAAGAATGATGACTGTGCACACGCCGCCCTGCAGAAATTCCGGACACTGAAGGGTTTGAAACAAGGCGTTGGTCCGATGACTGCCGTGAGTCTGGAGAAAATGATTAGGAAATTCGAAAAGACGGGTTCTTTTGGTGTGCAACCTGGTAGAGGGAGGAAACAAATTGATTCGACGTCAGTAGAGGCAGTGGCCACAGCAATGCAGGAGAAGACGAGTAGTGGTGTACAAACTTGTAGTGCACGGAGAATTGCCCGAACATTGGACATACTCGTGAGCACGGTGCGTAAAATCCAACAAAACATCGTTCATTGCTATCCATTCAAAATTACTCATATGCACGAGTTGCTTCCTGCTGACCTGCCAGAAAGAGAGACCTTTGCTTTAGAATTTCTTGCTCGCATGGAAGTGGACAATGATTGACTGTGGAAGATTTTGTGGACGAAGCCCACTTCCATCTGACAGGATATGTCAATACATATAGTTGTCGAATATGGGCATAGGAAAATCCACACGCAAATGAACCAGTTCTACTTCATCCTGGAAAGGTCACCGTGTGGTACAGGTTTACGGCATCGTTTATCATAGGGCAATATTTTTTCGAAGAGACAGGTGCTCCCGGTGTTGTTACCGTCACTGGTAAACGCTATGAGTGTTTTGCGCAACCACTACATTCCAGTTCTCCAACAGCGTGTATGTGTGCATGGAATCATTTTTATTCGAGATGGCACACCTCTGCGCATTGCAAATCCAGTTAAGCAGCTGCTGAAGCGCCATTTCGGAAATGCTAGAATTATCAGCCGCCATTTCCCTACAGCCTGGCCGTCCCAATCACTTGATCTTAATCCGTGTGACTTCTGGCTGTGGGGCTATCTGAAAGACGTTGTGTTCAGTGTTCCGACTGCAAACTTAGCAACATTGAAGACACGCCTTGCGCAACACATTCTGAACGTGACCCCGGAAACACTTCGATCAGTTAATGTAGGTTGATTCTTACAAAGAAGAAGACAGCAACCAACCACCATTAATACTGCTATTTATTGAAGTAAATAGCACCGTAACAGGTTGATAACTGGTAAGTTCATCATCAGACGGCTGTTCACATGATTTGCAAGATACACTTTACATTATCGTCAGTTTTCGATGTTTACTCTTCCACTGTGGCGAAATATTCTTGGTAATATCTCTGTGAGAGAACGTCTCTGACACTGTTGTATTTGAAAATCTGCAATCTTCGTGGTAACTTCACATGTGGCAAATACTTTTTGGTGTGTGTGTGTGTGTGGTTCAAAAATGGTTCAAATGGCTCTGAGCACTATGGGACTCAACTGCTGTGGTTATAAGTCCCCTAGAACTTAGAACTACTTAAACCTAACTAACCTAAGGACAGCACACAACACCCAGCCATCACGAGACAGAGAAAATCCCTGACCCCGCCGGGAATCGAACCCGGGAACCCGGGCGTGGGAAGCGAGAACGCTACCGCACGACCACGAGATGCGGGCTGTGTGTGTGTGTGTGTGTGTGTGTGTGTGTGTGTGTGGTGATTTGCACAATATGGTGATGTACAAATTACATAAGTGCTGCATATATTTTGGAATAATTGAAAAATACAATCCTGCAACTTCGCAACCAAGAATATTTTGCCACAGTGGAAGAATAAAGACACAGCGGATTGAAAGTTTAACTTTAATTATAATCACCCTGTACATCAGTTTCTGCAACATGACAACTGTGCACATAACAGAAGAAACATCAGTCTACTTACATTACATATCTCCAAATCAATAGCGTGACATCCTAAGTGTTAAGACCGTCGTTTGGAATAAAGACGTTCCACAAGAAGTCATATACAGAAATCACTATATCCCAATACTGACACATGCTTCTGGAACGTGGGTACGAAGCAAAGAGATGTAAACTTACATGCATGTGAAATGATGTTCCTCAGGAGGAGGATTGGAAGGACAAGGACAGGATGAGGGATGAGAGGGCAAGGAAAATACTGAAAGAGGAACACTTGCAGAGCAGAGCAGAAACATCGAAGCTACGACACCATGGGCATTTAAAGCGAACGGAAAGCAAGAGGAGTCCCAAGAATGTGCGCGAACTGGAGACGCGAAGGTAACGACGCGAGGAAGACCAAGGAACAGATGGCTGTAAGATGCGGAGGAGTGAGTTCGGAAAAGAGGCGAGGCCTAGGCCAGAGTGAACACAGGCAGACGGTGATGAAACAAGAACAGATGGCGAGGCTTACGTTTCATACCGATGTGGATACCTAGAACACAATTACAACCTTGTCTACGTTAACACAATAGGACATGAAATCCGTCTTGCGGCACGATACCAAGGTTTTTGTATATCTTAACAGCTATACAGTGTTAGGCAGTGACAATTCTTGATCATATGTTCCTTAATTGTCGTATAGTGCAAACATGGAACTAACAAGCTGAAGAGTCTACAGGGTGTGTAGCGTCGCAAGTTTATTCCGAGAGAACGTTTGTTTTAGGATAGGTAGCTGCATGTAACTTCGGGGGCTGACATCTGCTGGCCTAACCGGGAGACACACACGCATCTGTCACTACCTGCCGTGGGAAAGCTATCCAATATCTCTTACTGGACGCGTACGTTCTCCACGTATAAGAACGCAAATAAATGATATTAAATATTATTCAGTCATTTTCAAAATCGGTACACTATCTTTTGACAATCAGGAGAAGATTGTATCCAAATTTTAGCTTTATAACTATCATAGTTTCAGAGATAAAAAAAATTGCTAAAACAGTAAAAAACCGACACTTGGGAAACTAAATTCAGTTAGAAAATATAATAGTTTATCCTTTGGTATTATCTAAAAACATAAACAGAACTCGCAGGGTGCAGAATTAATTAATTGAGATTTTCATATTAAAACTTCAATTATTTTCCATTTTCGTAATATAATAATCAGACAAAATTATTATTGGTGTGTAAGATTGTTGTGGAAGTATATTTGAGTGAATAAGCTTGTGTACATCATTCGTCAAATTTTAATGTTGCATTATATACCGTCTTATGTAACCTGCAAGAGTTACATATGTCTAGATGTGATTGCTTTTGTAACAGTGCAGCCAGAAAGTCAGCTGGAGTATTATTTGTATCTAAAGGATATTTCCAGATTTATTGCCTTTTCGTTTTCGTTTATTAAACATTACTTTAATATTTGTATACCAGAATGACGTAGATGTGTATGTATGTAAGGATTGGTGCAGGCCAGTTTTGGCGCGAGTATCATCATGAGCGAGCATTCTGATTGGCAGCGAGTATGGTTAGCCAATCAGAATTGAGAAGGTTCCCGCTCGTTGCCTGATAGTTACACTGGGACTGGGACCACAAGAGGGGAGTCTCTCGCCAGCTTTGAGCGCGGACGGTCATGTTACTAGTCGTTAGGCGCCAGTACTGGTACGGCGACGTAGGGTTGGAACACAGCCAGTCAACACAAATCTGGACAAGCCGAGCAGGACTTAACTCGTAGAGATGTTTTGTCCAAACAACAGCAATAGAGCTGCTACTGTTCGCTAGTATCAACGCATTAAAGGAATATAGAAAGCTCTTCTTTCCGCACCGGGACTGAAGAACACGATTTGGAAGCTCGAATTAACTGGCGATTTGGGAATTGCTCCTGAGAGAGAGGCTGACGCCCAGTCTTGCCACAAATTGCTCAAGAACTTACGTTGCCATGGCTGAGAATGCTGGACGCAATGTGCCATTTTCAAGCGATGCACGAGGTGTGTCGCGACAGCCGAACGTTCCACAGTCCACCATCCTAAAACTGCTGCGAACAGCTGTGCACTGGTATCGGTGTAAACTTCCAGGCTATCGTGGATGCAGAAGCTCACCACATTGAGCAACGTTTGTAACATGGAACGTAAACAAAGTACGCAATTAACAGATATAACCTTTTCTTATAGAAATTTAAATGTGTGTTCTTTTTTGTTTTTTGACAATTGGTATGTGTGGGTAGGATCTACAACAGATATAAAATTCCAAGATAACCCAACATGTCACGTCAAATCAGTCAGTTTTACAGGCAGCATATGGAGAGACTCCAAACCGAACTTAAAAGGGTGAAATGCTGTTGTTGTATATACATCTTAATCCGTCAGTCATTTCGTTCATTAACTGAGTATTCCCGTGCGGTCTAACGCACGTCTTTCCGGGCGGGAAGGAGCGCTGGTCCCCGGCACGAATCCGCCCGGCGGATTTGTGCCGAGGTCCAGTGAGCCGGCCAGTCTGTGGATGGTTTTTAGAAGGTTTCCCATCTGCTTCGGCGGACGCGGACTGGTTTCCCTTTTTCCGCCTCAGCTACACTATGTCGGCGAATGCTGCGCAAACAAGTTCTCCACGTACGCGTACACCACCATTACTCTACCACGCAAACATAAGGGTTACACTCGTCTGGTGTGAGACGTTCCCCGGGGGGGGGGGGGGGGGGTCCACCGGGGGCTGAACCGCACAATAACCCTGGTTTCGCTGTGGGGCGGCGGAGGGGTGAAGTGGACTGCGGTAGTCGTCGTGGGGTTGCGGACCACTGCGGCTGCAGCGGGGACGGAGCCTCTCCATCGTTTCTAGGTCCCCGGTTAACATAACATAACTGTGTATTCAGTTTGTTTTGCATATGGGTGTATAATTCAATTTCCTATATACAACGTTTAATAATCTACCTTCTTCTGCTTTACAAAGAATGGTGACGTTTTTATTGACATCATTAGAAGAACGTTTGTATTCCCTTAAATTAGCGCTGAATGCTGAAAAGGTGGCTTCACAAGCACTAATATGTTCTCTAAATCTCGATTTGCAGTCTCTGCCTGATGATTCGACATAAAATTTATCACATTCATTAGACGTTATTTTATACACATGACGTATTACACACTGAAGACCCGAAGAAACTTGTACACCTGCCTAACACCGTGTAGGACCCCCGCAAGCACGTACAAGTGCCGAAGAATGACATGGACGCGACTAATGTCTGAAGTAGCGCTGGAGGGTATTGACACTATTTATTCTACAGGGCTGTCCATATATCCGCAAGCACGCGAGAGGGGTGGAAATCTCTTCTGAACAGCACGTTGCACTGCTTCCCAGATACGCTCAATGACGATCATGTCTGGGGAGACTGGTGGCCACCGGAAGTGTTTAAACTCAGAAGAGTGTTCCTGGAGCCACTCTGTAGCAATTCTGGACGGTGTCGCATTATCCTGCTGGAATTGCCCAAGTCCGTCGGAATGCACAATGGAGACGAGTGGATGCAGGTGATCAGACAGGATGCATACGTACGTGTCACCTGTCAGAGTCGTATCTAGACGTTTCAGGGCTCTCATATCACGCTAGCTGCACACGCTCCACACCATTACAGAGCGTCCACCAGCTTGAACAGTCCCCTGCTGGCATCCAGGGTCCATGGATTCATGAGGTTGTCTCCACACCCGAACCTGCCCATCCGCTCGATCTAATTTGAAACTAGGCTCGTCCGACCAGGCAACATGTTTCCGGTCATCAACAGTCCAATGTCGGTGTTGACGTCCCAGGCGAGGCGTAAAGCTTTGTGTCGTGGAGTCATCAACGGTACACGAGTGGGCCTTCGGCTCCGAAAGCCCATATCGATGATGTTTCGTTGAATCGTTGAATGGTTCGCACGCGAACACTTGTTGATGGCCCAGCAATGAAATCTGCAGCAATTTTCGGAATGGTTGCACTTCTGTCACGTTGAATGATTCACTTCACTCGCCGTTGGTCCCGTTCTTGCAGGATCTTTCACCAGCCGCAGTGATGTCGAAGATTTGATGTTTTACCTGATTCCTGATATTCACGGTACACTCGTGAAATGGTCGTACGAGAAAATACCCACTTCACTGCTGCCTCGGAGGTGCTGCGTCCCATCGCTCGTACACCGGCTATAACACCACGTTCAAAGTCACTTAAATCTTGAAGATCTCCCATTGTAGTAGCAGTAACCGATCTAACAACTGCGCCAGACACTTATTGTCTTTTACAGGCGTTGCCGACCGCAGCGCCGTATTCTGTCTGTTTACATATGTCTGTATTTTTATACGCATGCCTATACTAGTTTCTCCGGCGCTTAAGTGTATTTTTGGTTCTTACCTGCATTGTCCCCCCCCCCCCCCCCCCCCCGATGAACCATGGACCTTGCCGTTGGTGGGGAGGCTTGCGTGCCTCAGCGATACAAACAGACGTACCGTAGGTGCAACCACAGCGGAGGGGTAGCTGTTGATAGGCCAGATAAACGTGTGGTTCCTGAAGAGGGGCAGCAGCCTTTTCAGTAGTTGCAAGGGCAACAGTCTGGATGATTGACTGATCTGGCCTTGTAACACTAACCAAAACGGCCTTGCTGTGCTGGTACTGCGAACGGCTGAAAGCAACGGGAAACTACAGCCGTAATTTTTCCCGAGGGCATGCAGCTTTACTGTATGGTTAAATGATGATGGCGTCCTTTTGGGTAAAATAATCCGAAGGTAAAATAGCCCCCCATTCGGATCTCCGGGCGGGGACTACTCAAGAGGATGTCGTTATCAGGAGAAAGAAAACTGGGGTTCTACGGATCGGAGCATTGAATGTCAGATCCCTTAACCGGGCAGGTAGGTTAGAAAATTTAAAAAGGGAAATGGATAGGGTAAAGTTCGATATAGTGGGAATTAGTGAAGCTTGGTGGCAGGAGGAACAAGACTTCTGGTCAGGTGACTACAAGGTTATAAACACAAAATCAAATAGGGGTAATGTAGGAGTAGGTTTAATAATGAATAGGAAAATAGGGATGTGGGTAAGCTACTACAAACAGCATAGTGAACGCATTATTGTGGCCAAGATAGATAGGAAGCCCACGCCTACTGCAATAGTACAAGTTTATATGCCAACTAGCTCTGCAGATGACGAAGACATTGAAGAAGTCTATGATGAAATAAAAGAAATTATTCAGATAGTGAAGGGTGACAAAAATTTAATAGTCATGGGTGACTGGAATTCGGTAGTAGGAAAAGGGAGAGAAGGAAACGTAGTAGGTGAATATGGATTGGGGCTAAGAAATGAAAGAGGAAGCCGCCTAGTAGAATTTTGCACAGAGCACAACTTAATCATAGCTAACACTTGGTTCAAGAATCATAAAAGAAGGCTGTATACATGGAAGAAGCCTGGAGGTACTGACACGTTTCAGACATTATCTAATGGTAAGACAGAGATTTAGGAACCAGGTTTTAAGTTGTAAGACATTTCCAGGGGCAGATGTGGACTCTGACCACAATCTACTGGTTATGACCTGTAGATTAAAACTGAAGAAATCGCAAAAAGATGGTAATTTAGGGAGATGGGACTTGGATAAACGGAAAGAACCAGAGGTTGTACAAAGTTTCAGGGAGAGCATAAGGGAACAATTGACAGGAATGGGGGGAAGAAATATAGTAGAAGAAGAATGGGTAGCTTGGAGGGATGAAGTAGTGAAGGCAGCAGAGGATCAAGTAGGTAAAAAGACGAGGGCTAGTAGAAATCCTTGGGTAACAGAAGATATATTGAGTTTAATTGACGAAATGAGAAAATATAAAAATGCAGTAAATGAAGCAGGCAAAAAGGAATTCAAACGTCTCAAAAATGAGATCGACAGGAAGTGCAAAATGGCTAAGTAGGGATGGCTAGAGGACAAATGTAAGGATGTAGTGGCTTATCTCACGAGGGGTAAGATAGATACTGCCTACAGGAATATTAAAGAGACCTTTGGAGATAAGAGAACCACTTGCATGAATATCAGGAGCTCAGATGGAAACCCAGTTCTAAGCAAACAAGGGAAAGCAGAAAGGTGGAATAAGTATATAGAGGGTCTATACAAGGGCGATGTACTTGAGGACAATATTATGGAATGAAAGAGGATGTAGATGAAGATGAAATGGGAGATACGATACTGCATGAAGAGTTTGACAGAGCACTGAAAGAACTGAGTCGAAACAAGGCCCCCGGACTAGACAACAGTCTATAGGAACTACTGACGGCCTTGAGAGAGCCAGTCCTGACAAAACTCTACCATCTGGTGAGCAAGATGTATGAAACAGGCGAAATACCCTCAGACTTCAAGAAGAATATAATAATTCCAATCCCAAAGAAAGCAGGTGTTGACAGATGTGAAAATTAGCGAACTATCAGTTTAATAAGTCACAGCTGCAAAATACTTACGCGAATTCTTTACAGAAGAATGGAAAAAATAGTAGAAGCCGACCTCGGGGAAGATCAGTTTGGATTCCGTAGCAATGTTGGAACACCTGAGGCAATACTGACCCTACGACTCACGTTAGAAGCTAGATTAAGGAAGGGCAAACCTACGTTTCTTGCATTTGTAGACTTAGAGAAAGCTTTCGACAATGTTGACTGGAATACTCTCTTTCAAATTCTGCAGGTGTCAGGGGTAAAATACAGGGAGCGAAAGGCTATTTACAATTTGTACAAAAACCAGATGGCAGTTATAAGATTCGAGGGGCATGAAAGGGAAGCAGTGGTTGGGAAGGGAGTGAGACAGGGCTGTAGCCTATACCGGATGTTATTCACTGTATATTGAGCAAGCAGTGAAGGAAACAAAAGAAAAATTCGGTGTAGGTATTAAAATCCATGGAGAAGAAATAAAAACTTTGACGTTCGCCGATGACATTGTAATTCTGTCAGAGACAGCAAAGGACTTGGAAGAGCAGTTGAACGGAATGGATAGTGTCTTGAAAGGAGGATATAAGATGAACATCAACAAAAGCAAAACGAGGACAATGGAATGTAGTCGAATTAAATCGGATGATGCTGAGGGAATTAGATTAGGAAGAGAGACACTTAAAGTAGTAAAGGAGTTTTGCTATTTGGGGAGCAAAATAACTGATGATGGTCAAAGTAAAGAGGATATAAAATGTAGACTGGTAATGGCAAGGAAAGCGTTTCTGAAGAAGAGAAATTTGTTAACATCGAGTATAGATTTAAGTGTCAGGAAGTCATTTCTGAAAGTATTTGTATGGAGTGTAGCCATGTATGGAAGTGAAACATGGACGATAAATAGTTTGGACAAGAAGAGAATAGAAGCTTTTGAAATGTGGTGCTACAGAAGAATGCTGAAGATTAGATGGGTAGATCACTTAACTAATGAGGAAGTATAGAATAGGATTGGGGAGAAAAGAAATTCGTGGCACAACTTGACTAGAAGAAGGGATCGGTTGGTAGGACATGTTCTGAGGCATCAAGGGATCACCAATTTAGTGTTGAAGGGCAGCGTGGAGGGTAAAAATCGTAGAGGGAGACCAAGAGATGAATACACTAAGCAGATTCAGAAGGATGTAGGTTGCGGTAGGTACTGGGAGATGATGAGGCTTGTACAGGATAGAGTAGCATGGAGAGCAGCATTAAACCAGTCTCAATACTGAAGACCACAACAACAACAACAACAACCTGCATTGTGTATAAAATGGTGCAAATGGCTCTGAGCACTGTGGGAGTTAACTGCTGAGGTCATCAGTCCCCTAGAACTTAGAACTCCTTAAACCTAATGCGCTTCAGTCCGGAACTGCGCAACTGCTACAATCGCAGGCTCGAATCCTGCCTCGGGCATGGATGTGTGTGATGTTCTTAGGCTAGTTAGGTTTAAGTAGTTCTGAGTTCTAGAGGACTGATGACCTCAGTTGTTAAGACCCATAGTGCGCCGGCCGGTGTGGCCGGGCGGTTTTAGGCGCTTCAGTCTGGAACCGCGCGACCGCTACGGTCGCAGGTTCGAATCCTGCCTCGGGCATGGGTTTGTGTGATGTGTTTAGGTTGGTTAGGTTTAAGTAGTTTTAAGTTCTAGGGGACTGATGACCTCAGCTGTTAAGTCCCATAGTGCTCAGAGCCATTTGAACCCATAGTGCTTAGAGGCATTTGAATCATTTTTTGGACCTCATGGTGCCTAGAAGATGTCCTTTTACAGACACTTTGACGTTCTCACTAATAATATTTATATCTGCTTTGTGAATTATTAATGTTCCACTTCTTATTTTATACTTTATTTTATACTTTTGTGTAGCTGTCTAGAAGATGTTTGTTTTGGTGCTGTTCGGACGTTTTAGTTCCGTACAATACAGCAGCGCCTGTGTTGCTCAGAAGTGCAATGCAGCGTTCCTTCGGATATGCACGCATGTCCGAAGGAAATTGCATCGTACTTCTGAACAACACAGCATTAGCGTATTTAACTGCCGACAACGGGCAAACGACTTTCAATTAAAACGTCTCTCCTGTACTGGCATAAACATAATGGATGGACGAATGGAAGTTGTAGGCACATGATGCACGACATATGGTAGTTTGGCTCTGGGCGTGAAGCTTGCTCAGATAGCGGGAAATCCGGGTTTGAGGCCCGGTCCGGCACAAATCTTCACTGACTTCATTCCATTATACAGCTGATGGTTGCCCATATTCGCAGCTTCGAAT
Organism: Schistocerca nitens; assembly: GCF_023898315.1. Lineage (NCBI taxonomy): Eukaryota > Metazoa > Arthropoda > Insecta > Orthoptera > Acrididae > Schistocerca > Schistocerca nitens. The sequence continues at coordinate 599,180,315 of NC_064620.1, read as the reverse complement.
ACATTTCATTTATTAGAGTTCCAGGTCGTTCTGTATGGAATGATACACGTGAGGATGGTTCAAATGGCTCTGAGCACTATGGGACATCTGAGTTCAGCAGTCCCCTAGAACGTAGAACTACTTAAACCTAACTAACCTAAGGATATCACACACATCCATGCCCGGGGCAGGATTCGAACCTGCGACCGTAGCGGTTGCGCGGTTCCAGACTGAAGCGCCTAGAACAGCTTGGCCACACCACACATGAGGAGCCTGTGTGGTCAAGTGCTCTGCAATTCTCTCCTGTGTGCCTAACAACTGTTATCCGCACAGCCATAGAAAATCTCAGGTAACAGCGAACGGAAGACAGTCTCCTATGCTCACTTGTTTTGCCTTCTACAGCTCCCTCCAGAACCATGGAAGTCACTCCCTGATGTCTTCATAGATGTCGTATCATCCTGTCCCTTGACCCTGTCAGTGATTTCCACATATTCTTTCCTGTCCGATTCTGCACAAAACCTTCTCATTCCTTACGTTTTCAGCCCACCTAATTTTCAACATTCGTCTATACCCCCACATCTCAATGCTTCGATTCTCTAGTGTTCCGGTTTTCCCAGAGTCCATGTTACACTACCATACATTGCTGTGCTCCAAACGTACATTCTCAGAAATTTCTTCCTCAAATTAAGGCTTATGTTAGATACAAGTAGACTTCTCTTGGCCAGCAATGCCCTTTTTGCCGGTGCTAGTCTGCTTCTGATGTCCTCCTTGCTCCGTCTGTCTTTGGTTATTTTGCTACCTAGGTAGTAGAATTCCTTAACTTCATGTACCTCCTGACCATCAATCCGGATGTTAAGTTTCTCACTGTTCTCATTTGTGCTACTTCTCATAACTTTCGTCTTTCTTCGATTTACCCTCAATCCATATTCTGTACTCATTAGAATGTTAATTCAATTCAGCAAATCATTTATTTATTCGTCACTTTCACTCAGGATAGCAATGTCATCAGAAAACCTTACCACTGATATACTTTCACCTTGAATTTTAATTCCACTCCTGAACCTTGTTTTATTTCCATCATTGCTTCTTCAAAGTACAGGTTGAACAGTAGGGGCGAAAGACTACATCCCTGTCTTACACCCTTTTTAATCCGAGCGCTTCGTTCTTGGTCGTCCACTCCTATTATTCCCTCCTGGCTCTTGTAAATATTATATATATTACCCCTACCTTACCCCTGTTATTCTCAGAATTTAGACATCTTGCACCATTTTACACTGTCGAACGCTTTTTCCAATTCGACAAATCCTATGAACGTGTCTTGATTTTTCTTTAGTCTTGCTTCCATTATGAATCGCAACGTCAGAATTGGCTCTCTGGTGCCTTTACCTTTTCTGAAGCCAAACTGTTCGTCATCTAACACATGCTCAATTTTCCTTTCCATTCTTCTGTATATTATTCTTTTCAGCAACTTGGATGCATGAGCTGTTAAGCTGATTGTGCCATAATTCTTGCACTTGTCAGCTCTTGTAGTCTTCGGAAATGAGTGGATTATATTTTTCCGAAAGTCAGACCGTATGTCGCCAGACTCATACATTCCACAAATAAACGTGAACAGTCGTTTTGTTGCCACTTCCCCCATTGATTCTAGAATTTCTGATGGAGCGTTATCCAACCCATCTGCCTTATTTGATTCTTAAGTCCTCTAAAGCTCTTTTAAATTCTGATTCTAATACTGGATCCTCTGTCTCTTCTAAATCGTCTCCTGTTTCTTCTTCTATCACATCAGATAAATCTTCCACCTCATAGAGACTTTCTATGTATTCTTTCCACCTATCAGCTCTCTCCTCTGCATTTAACAGTGGAATTCCCGTTGCACTCTTAATGTTTACCACCCTTGCTTTTAATTTCACCGAACGTCGTTTTGACCTTCCTATATGCTTCATCAGTTCTTCCGATAATCATTTCTTTTTCGATTTCTTCACATTTTTCATGCAGCCATTTCGTCTTAGTTTCCGTACACTTCTTATTTATTTGATTATTCAGCGACTTGTATTTCTGCATTACTGAATTTCCCTGATCATGTTTGAACTACCTCCCTTCATCGATCAACTGAAGTATTTCTTCTGTTACCTATGGCTTCTTCGCAGTTACCTTCTTTGTACCTATGTTTTTCTTTCCAACTTCTGTTATTGCCCGTTTTAGAGATGTCTATTCCTCTTTTACTGTACTGCCTACTGAGCTATTCCTCACTGCTGTATCTACAGCTTTAGAGAACTTCAAACGTGTCTCGTTATTCCTTAGTACTTCCGTATCCGGCTTCTTTGCATATTGATTCTTTCTCACTATTCTCTTAAACTTCAACCTACTCTTCATCACTATAAAATTGTGATCTCAGTCTATATCTGTTCGTGGGTACGCCTTACAATCCAGTATCTGATTTCGGAATTTCTGTCTGACAATCGTATAACAACTGAAATCCTTCCGTATCGCCCGGTCTTTTCCAAATATACCTCCTCCTCTTGTGATTCTTGAACAGAGTATTCTCTATTACCAGCTGAAATTTATTGCAGAACTCAACTGGTCTTTGTCCTCTCTTATTCCTAGTACCAAGCCCATATCATCCTGTAACCCTTTCTTCTACTCCTTCCCCTACAACTGCATTCTGCGCCCCATGACTATCAGATTTTGATCTCCTTTTACGTACTGTATTACCTTTTCAATGTCCTAATATATTTACTCTATCTCTTCATTTTCAGCCTGGGACGTCGGCATGTATACCTGACCTATCGTTGTCGGTATTGGTTTGCTGTCGACTCTAATAAGAACGACCCTATTATTGAACTGTTCGCAGTAACTCATTCTCTGCCCAAGCTTCCTATTCATAACGAATCCTGCTGTTGATATTACCCTATACTCATCACACCAAAAATCCTTGTCTTCTTTCCATTTTATTTCACCGACCCCTACTATATTTAGACTGAGCCTTTGCATTTCCGTTTTCAGATCCCTTGTTGACACTTCTGAGGTTGCACACCCCCGATTCGTAGAACGTTATAGTTTTGTTGATTATTCAATCTTTTTCTCACGGTCACCTCCCCTTTGGCAGTCCCGTCCGGGAGATCCGAATGGGGGACTATTCCAGAATCGTTTGCCAACTGAGAGATCACCATGATATTTTTTCAATTACAGGCCACATGTCCTGTGGATAGACGCTATGTATCTTTAATGCAGTGTTTTACATTGCCTTGTGCCTCCTCATGCCGTTGATCATAGCTGATTCTTCCGCCTTTAGGGAGAGTTTCCCACCCCAAGAACAAGAGAGTGCCGTGAACCTGTGACCGCTCGTCCGTCCTATTTGATAAGGCCGTTGGCATAACGAGGGTGACTTCTTATGCCGGAAGTCTTCGGCTGTCAATTCTGATTATTAATCAAAATTTAAGGGGCGGCGGGTTTCAAACCCAGCATCTATGATGTTATGATTACTAATGAAAGACGCTATCCCTAGACCGCGAGTCTTGTTCCAGACAATTGAGAAACGACAGTGTAGATTTCCTCCTCCCCCTTCCAGCTCTTCCAACACCGCACTACTTCTCATTACTTTCGTCTCACTTCGTTCTACTCTCAGTCCATATTCTGTGCTCAGTAGACTGTTTATTCGATTCAGCAGATAACGTAATTGTTCTTCACTTTCACTCGGGATAGCAATGTCACCAGTGAACCTTGATTCGCGACGTCTGACGTGTCTGGTTTTACCTGACACGCCACCCTGTGGGGCGGCGAGTTTAGTAGGGAAATATAAATGCTGTTTAAATGTTTGTTTGTTGAATCAGTTTCTGGCTATTAGAATGTTGTTAATGCTGTCTTTCGCCGTTCTCAACACTGGCTCTCTATTTACGTGTTAGCCCCCAGAAAGCGATTTAACAAAACGTGAAGCTTGTAAAAAGAGTTCCTAGTGCCCACTTCACCTGAGAAGAATTTTATAGCTGCAGCTTATAACTCTGAGGAATTAGGAGATTGTCCGGGATTTCCAATCAAAAACGATTTTCCAAAATAGTTGAGTATATTCTCAAATTCACAAATAAAAAACACATGTATCCCTACAACCTAACTAACAGAGCAGTTCAGAGTCTAATGCGCTGATGCAACTATAAATGTCCGAATTAAATGTTGAAATGAATGCTCGCCATAATTTGATGAGAGTATTTCATCAAACGCCACGCTAAATAATTGGTAGAATGTCTGTCCCGCGACGGCACGTGAAAATACGACAATACGCAAACTGAAGCTAGAAAATGAAAATCACTTGAAATGATTTCATGTTTACGCGCATCAAGAGTAACTGAATACGGCATCCGAGGCTGTTAGCAGCAGTGATACCGACGCGACGCGACTGCCGACACAGATGGCGTGTCATTCAGCGTCTGGAGAGAACTGGGGCCTTGCTTCCTCGCGCAGCGCTCTTTTATATAAAGCCGCGGTGCGGACGGCTGAGGGAACGCCTGATCAAATCGGCTGTCCCGACTAGCCGCTGGGCTAGTAACGCACCACTTCGAGTTACATAATAAATTATAGCTTCTCTTGCTGATGGCCGAATAAGCTCTTAATTTAACTGTGCATTCAGCACGCAGGTAAGTATTGATAATAAAATTTTGACGTGGCTAAGTTAGGTATTGTGGGCGAGAGAATTAATTTAATTGCACTGCACGCAGCAGATGAGCTCTGAACTGTCCCTTTTGAGATCCGCTATCGCTATAATTTTATAGGTATTCAAAAGAAACTTCATACATCTTCCTAGTCATAGCGGACCTCCAACCTATTTAAATCTAAACATCCTAGCCTTATTTCTTAGCCTACTTAATCTATCTTGCTTCCTTCAGTTTTGAGACGAAAACCACAAAATCATGAATCTCCACTAAAATCTTAATTTGTGAAATCCAAAGTACTGTTTTTATTAAATCATTATGAAAGATGAATCTAAATATAAATTTTGAAGTCTCTAGCTCTTTTCTGTTGCGCCAATTATTTTTGCAGAAAAACGTCCAAATTTCGGAAACGGCTAAAGTTATCGAACTGATATTTAACACACACTAATTTATCATTATTCCTGACATGCTATAAAAGTTTTAGGTCATTTGCTTGATTTTTAAAGTATTGCGCAACATTTATGACGTCAGAGCTAGTTACAGCAGACTGGCTGGCACACAATGATGTGAATTTACTACAGCGTGAGTAGGCTGCTTCCCTACATCACCCTCTACTTAAATTTTTTGTTTATGAATGTTAACGAATGAAAAAAAAATTTAATTACAAAAAGGGAAGCAAGAGTACAGTTTAACTCCCTATGAAAAATTCAAAATTGAAATGTAAACCTGTAGAAACATTAAAAGAAAACTGATTACCTACATTAATTATTTAAATTGTGGGCATGTTCACTGCCTTTTAAACAATGTCATTACTCAAAATTTTAAGCAAAGTCAATGAAATATTCTGGCATACATATTGCCTTAGACAAACAAACACATACAAATTGAAAATTATGAAAATCTTAAATCCATTACATACATTTTTACATACACAAATTCAAAGAAAATAACATGACACAAACAGATGATTATCTCTTAGCAGTCTTTTCTAAACCTGAAAGAAAATTTTCACAAATGATTTTTACACACGTGGTTGTAGCCGCTTTGGCTGGCGTTCTACACTTCCATTCACAAGGGTAGAGGAGGGGAAGTTGCTATGGTGTGCGTCCTTCTCGATCACTCTAAATTACATGGGGAAAGGGGAGGGGTGACTGTGAGTTGTGTCCAAGTCACTCCACGCTTTCACGCAGCTACCAGGCTGCCATTATCGGGTTTGTCCTGTAGAACAAACAAAAAGAGTGCCTCAGACTCTGTTCACTTAATATCTAAGGGTGGGTCACAATGAAATGGGGATGTATTCATTTTATCCTTCAATATGTTGCTGGAGCAAGTTAACAGAACTTTTTCAGTATTACTTTCGCGGTTACTTAATTGTCATAAAATCGGTAAACAAATGGCTCAAAACGCCGTTAGTCACGTACTAGAGAAAATTTATGCTCAAGGCATATAATCATAAATCATATCTAATCTGAATTTATCATCTCTAAGTCGGAACACTGAATCAATGCTCGGTACATTCTTGACCAATTTGTATTTTATTCACTTAGCTGACATCTTTGATTACCTTATTCTTAGAGATAGTATGAATATATTTGATTAGTAGTTTTCTCAGCTTCTTTGTATATGTGAGTAACTTTTGGTAACAGTACAGTTCTGAGTGTTCAAAACACACTACGTTTAGTTGACTACAAAATCCACTTATTGGTCCTCTGCTGTTGTCAGTTCCACATCTGCAATTAGGTACTTACTTACTTTGAAGTGTATTTATGCTGAGCTAAAATTATGTTTTACGTATGTCATTATGTTACTTATTTACTTTGCTAGTGTATGTACTTATTTAACACTCACTCCATTAATATTTAAAGCATAGGATAGCACATTTATTTCTTATCTTTAGTGTATTGCAGCTGATCAGTTTGCTCACGTGGCAATCCATTTCCACTCGATCGGACGCTGAAACCACAGGTAGTCTCTCTCGGACCTACCACTAAAATGCATCAAGTAATTATGGACGAGCGTAATGCTAATTTCCTTAAACCTACAGGACACCATGAGCTGCTCTGTCTCATCTAACATAAGGGTACCTATGGTCGCATTCACGCCTCCAACTCATAACCTCAATACGTGTAGGTGTATCCTGTCACACACTACACCAAAATAATGGCCAGCTCCAACCTTATAAATACTTCAGGGACGTGTTCTTCACGTCTCAACCACAAACACTGCTCAATTCTATTACACCGCCTTTCCTTGCTACACAAGGTGAGTTCATCCTTACAACTTATCTGCATATTTTTCTTACAACACTAAGCAATCTCTCTTACTATTAATTAGTTAGCTCTAATGCATACACCAGGTTTCACTACCACTTCAGATCCTGCTTGTACATGAATTTGTACTTCCTTTTAAATTACTATTGTGGGACCATTTCCAATAAAACAACACTTCGTACTTACTATTTTACCAGGGTTCTATACATAATTGTTACTCAAATACATTTTTCCTTAATTACGTCATACTCCTCTATTGTTTGTCACTATTAGGTTTGTCACATTAGGTATTTTTCTCCACTAATCGGTAGATAGAATGGTTCCAGAACTCATGGCTTGATAGCCATGACAGAAAATTTTCGTATTGGAAAGAAGAGATCTAAATTTTTTGTGGACAGGAAAGATGAAGATTGAGTGAGACCTGAAATGGGAAAGAAGATCTCACACAGCTGGGACTGCACAGCTGCCACACTGTGTAGAGGTTACAGAACAACCTCCTCCCTACAGCGCTCATTAGTTGAATGCTGGCTTAATAATCGTAACGGAAAATTTTGTGTTAGAAAGAAAAGATCGAAATTTTAGGTGGATAGAAAAGATGAAGAATGAGTGAGACCTGAAAGGGAAAGAAGATCTCACACAGCTGGGACTGCACAGCTGCCACACTGTGTAGAGGTTACAGAACAACCTCCTCCCTACAGCATTCATTCATAACCTTTGACCACGCTACGTCGATCTGAAAATACTTTATGATGCCTTTTTAGAACCAGTCTCAGTTCTTCCTTCTGATTGGCGGAAATTTTATCGATTTCCTGCAATTTAGCATCTATTTTGCCCAAAATTATTGCTTCTTCTTCTTCTGTGTTTAGCTTACTTCCACTAAGGTTAACATCTTCGTCCCAATAGCTCCTATTTCTCAGAACTCGTATAGGCAGCTCCCAAGTTTCATCATTAGTTACTACATGTTTATCACTAAAAGGGACTGTAATTACTCCGGTTATTGGCAAGACCATTTTTAACTGGCTTCTTTCAAAGTCAACAACACTCCGATATTTTGACAAGAAATCTATGCCAATTAAAACCTCAATACTGAGATTGTTTACAATTAAACATGGATGATCAATTAAATTACCATTAATGTTAAAGGGCAGCAAAGCTTCTTGCTTTACAGTTTTCGACACCTTGCCAGTAGCACCAATTATTCTTAGTCCTGATACCCTCATTACTGTAAGCTTGTCTTTACCAGGTAATGCATCAAAGAAGGACTGAGATATCGCACTCACCTCACTTCCACTGTCTAAGAGACAACGTACATTGATACCCAACATATTCACTATTATTATAGGGTGGCTTATTCTAGGTTGTACAGGTGGTTCCTCAAATTCATCTAATAGTTCCTTTTGGATTTGTCTCCAATTAAAGTGATTGACATCTGTCTTCATTACATTTAGGTCCCAGTGTGTAGGGGTTTCCTGAATTACTTTTTCAGCTGCCTTTTCCAGTCGGTCCATTAATTTTAAATCGAAACACCGCACGATTTCATTACATTTAGTTTGCTGAACATAACCCAAATTACTCTAGTCTGAGCGATTCTGCGCCTCCAGACCGGGCATAACATTAGTTACAGCTAAACCACTTTCACCATTATCGTCGGTTTTCTTCTCAAGTGACAACTGGTCACAGCTACTGGGTTCATCGACCCTCAACAGCCTACCCTCTACATCCTCACTTATCTCCTGTCCTAAATCTATTAGTACATTATCAACATCCTGCACAGGCACTTTAGATAAGAGCACATCATCTTCATCGTAAATATAAGCATGAATTTCTTCTGCTTCTTCACCTGTCAATTCAATATTTTCTAGCTCCTCCCTATCATTACACTGCTGCGCCTTCTCTTTCTCTTCCCACTTAGAAAGCGTCTCTAACACGGTATCTATCAAATACTGTGAGTGATCTAATATTTCTGTTGTATCCTTAGGTGCTACCGACTCTTCATCCACATGTTCGGTTTGAGTATTCTGATCTGTCTTACCAATTCCCTTAACTACTGGCTTAGGAAAAGTAACCGCCTGGTGAGCGCCAGTGTCCTCGTAGACGGGAACTAGTTTTCCTGCCTCGGCCTACTGCTGTTTCCTTTAGTTTCATTATAGTTAGCTGGCATAGCATTGCTTTCCGTACTGATGTTTACATGCATATTTCTGTTTGGAACAAAATTATTATCCCTTGGACGCCATTGTTGGTTCTGATAATTATTTCCCCAATTCCTACCTCCCTTAGGATGGCGAACACCTACTGTTCTGATGTTTATTTTGCCATTTTGCTCGTTCCTAAAATTACTATTATTGTTATTGGCATTTCTGTTATTACATGCTTGCTCCTCATTGGCAGCAACACGTTCTACACGTTCCAGATACTCAATGAAACGATCCAGATTGTCTCTAGGGGCAGATATAATTCTAGTTTGCCAGTACCATGGTAGTTTGGCTTCAAGACCTAGTATAATCATTTCAGGTTTCAGCTTTTCGTCCAAATGTGACAAACGTGAGATCCATGACCTAGCAAACTCTTTAATTGATTCCTTGCCTGCATTGAAGCGTTTTCCACTCCAAAATTCTCTCAACACTTCATTGTGCTTATTGCTAGACCAATACTCATTAATGAAAGCTGTTTTAAACTCCGCTAATGTTTTACACTTCAACATAACATCAGCTGACCAACGCATGGCGTCACCTGCTAAATGGCTTCTAATAAATGAGATTTTCTCTCGTTCAGACCAAGTTGGTGGAATCACATCTTCAAAATCGTTCCAGAAATCTAGCGGGTGGATATTTTTATCTGGATCGAACCGCAAGAACTGCCGACACCCGATAAAAGCGGCGTTTGCAGCTACAACTTGTTGTACACTACCATTACCAGAAGCTATTGAAGCTACTTTACTCTCAAGGTTAGCAATGTTAGTACTGATATTTTCTACTATCATTTCCACATTATCTACTCTTTGTACAATATGAGTAGTATCAGTTTTGATTGCATCTACGTCTGCTTGACATATATTTACTTTTATATTTACATCTTTAAATCGATCTGAGCACAGTTCAGATTCCGCCTCGATCTTTTCTGTTAACTTGTGCTCCAGCTTCGCATCTTCCATTTGGAATTCTTTGCGAACCTCAGCAACTTCGGATTTTACTGTTTTATACATTTCAGAAAATTGTTGAGCAACCTTTTTCTTAATATCCTCATGATTGTAATCAATTTTATAATTTAAACTGTCTAGATCCTCTTTCAACTTATTGCAACCAGCCTTGAAGGTATTGTCCATTTCCTCCCATCGTTTATTAAAATTAGTTTGGCTGGCCACAATCTCATACTTTAATTCAGCATTCATTCTAGCTGACATTTCTGCATGACTGCTTTTGACCTCAGTTATTTCAGATTTTAATTCAGCATTATTGGATTCTAATTTATTGTCCATTGCCTCAAACCGTTTATTAAAATTTGTTTGACTGGCCACCATTTCAGACTTTAATTCGGCTGTCATTTGTGCATTACTGGCAGCTATTGCTTGTAATATAACATTTAAATCAACAGCCCCAGCATCTTTGGGTTGCTCACTAGCTGGCTTTTTATCACCCTCAGGTGACGAAAAACTAGCTCCAATACCAGAATCATCAAAACTAAATGAAACTTCTGATTGATTAGTCATATCTAACTTCTCCTGTTTAAACTCTACCATCTCTGATGACGGTTTCATTTTTAATTCATCAGAGAAACTATCATCCAATAAATTAACAATTTCTGGTTTCTGCTTTACTACAGGGGTCTCTATTATTGAATCATTGCCCCTTCGCACACTACTGTCAGGAGACAATACTTCATATTTCACTTTAGCATTATTACTTTCATGCATATTTACACTTGAAACGTTGTCTGAATTTACAGTTCCCTCAACAGACATAGGTTCCAATTTAAGTTTAAACTCAGTTTCTTTTGGCGGTTCCATCGCCGACAGTCTTTTAGTGCAGGTTAGTAAAATTTTTAACAGCTTTTCACTTAACTTAGTTCCTTCTGCACGACGTATGGCGTTGCCGGCGCGGCGTACCAGGATTACTGAGGCGACGTGGCACGTTGAACTGCAGACGGCACTCCGATGGCTGTTGGGTGTTTGCGTGGCCCGTAACTGCAGGCGTGACTCCGGCTGCTCCAGCGGACGACTGCGGTGGGGTGAAACTGGCTTCTCGCGATGCCGGCAGCACCGCTAGACTCAGTGCCAGCTCCGTCAATCCAGATGCATGGTTAATCCAATTGCGTCGTCCACATGCACACGTAACACTTTCACTGTTCTATTACTCAGCTGCGTGTCGCATTTCACTCGCGAATCCGAATAGTTAAAAATCACTTTCACTTAGTTGATTTCCCGGCCGATGCACCATATGTGGGGCGGCGAGTTTAGTAGGGAAATATAAATGCTGTTTAAATGTTTGTTTGTTGAATCAGTTTCTGGCTATTAGAATGTTGTTAATGCTGTCTTTCGCTGTTCTCAACACTGGCTCTCTATTTACGTGTTAGCCCCCAGAAAGAGATTTAACAAAACGTGAAGCTTGTAAAAAGAGTTCCTAGTGCCCACTTCACCTGAGAAGAATTTTATAGCTGCAGCTTATAACTCTGAGGAATTAGGAGATTGTCCGGGATTTCCAATCAAAAACGATTTTCCAAAATAGTTGAGTATATTCTCAAATTCACAAATAAAAAACACACGTATCCCTACAACCTAACTAACAGAGCAGTTCAGAGTCTAATGCGCTGATGCAACTATAAATGTCCGAATTAAATGTTGAAATGAATGCTCGCCATAATTTGATGAGAGTATTTCATCAAACGCCACGCTAAATAATTGGTAGAATGTCTGTCCCGCGACGGCACGTGAAAATACGACAATACGCAAACTGAAGCTAGAAAATGAAAATCACTTGAAATGATTTCATAGTTACGCGCATCAAGAGTAACTGAATACGGCATCCGAGGCTGTTAGCAGCAGTGATACCGACACGACGCGACTGCCGACACAGATGGCGTGTCATTCAGCGTCTGGAGAGAACTGGGGCCTTGCTTCCTCGCGCAGCGCTCTTTTATATAAAGCCGCGGTGCGGATGGCTGAGGGAACGCCTGATCAAATCGGCTGTCCCGACTAGCCGCTGGGCTAGTAACGCACCACTCCAAGTTACATAATAAATTATAGCTTCTCTTGCTGATGGCCGAATAAGCTCTTAATTTAACTGTGCATTCAGCACGCAGGTAAGTATTGATAATAAAATTTTGACGTGGCTAAGTTAGGTATTGTGGGCGAGAGAATTAATTTAATTGCACTGCACGCAGCAGATGAGCTCTGAACTGTCCCTTTTGAGATCCGCTATCGCTATAATTTTATAGGTATTCAAAAGAAACTTCACACATCTTCCTAGTCATAGCGGACCTCCAACCTATTTAAATCTAAACATCCTAGCCTTATTTCTTAGCCTACTTAATCTATCTTGCTTCCTTCAGTTTTGAGACGAAAACCACAAAATCATGAATCTCCACTAAAATCTTAATTTGTGAAATCCAAAGTACTGTTTTTATTAAATCATTATGAAAGATGAATCTAAATATAAATTTTGAAGTCTCTAGCTCTTTTCTGTTGCGCCAATTATTTTTGCAGAAAAACGTCCAAATTTCGGAAACGGCTAAAGTTATCGAACTGATATTTAACACACACTAATTTATCATTATTCCTGACATGCTATAAAAGTTTTAGGTCATTTGCTTGATTTTTAAAGTATTGCGCAACATTTATGACGTCAGAGCTAGTTACAGCAGACTGGCTGGCACACAATGATGTGAATTTACTACAGCGTGAGTAGGCTGCTTCCCTACAACCCCCTGCGTAGGATCGACCTGAACACCTCCCTCCCCCCTCCATAGGGCTGGACGCCAGTGACAAAAGATGACCGGAATTTCTGCGAGTTCTGTCCGCACATATGACGTACTACCCTGCTCAGCAGGCGATCGAACTCCCATCGGGGTGGTGTGGAGGTGGCCAGCACGAGCGGCAGCATGGAGCCGGCAAACCACCAAACCTCCGTACCACTCAAAGTCAGCCTAGCGTAGCGGCACCACGTCACACATGGCACGTAGCACTTCGAAATGCGACGACCAGAGACCTCACGCAGAGAGTTACGTTTACAGCAGGTTCCCAGTCATTTCCCTTATCCAGGAAGGCAGAGTGTTTCAGCAGCAGTGGTAAATATTCCAGGAGACAGTTGTTTGGACAATTCCGAGATTGAACTTTATCCCCCTGTCTCCAAATGCAGTAAAACTCTGGCTTGGCCAGGAGTCGAACACGGGCCCCTTCAGTTAGCAGACCGTTTTGTCTTGCATAGTTTCCAAAGTAGGATATCATAATGCACATACTACATTAAAGGTTAGGAATAAAGTTACAAACAATTATTTGTCGTTTTTAACCTCAAGCACGCAAAAAATGTTTCAAATGGCTCTGAGCACTATGGGACTTAACATCTTAGGTCATCAGTCCCCTAGAACGTAGAACTACTTAAACCTAACTAAACACCAGGTCGTCCGGGAGGTCACTCGTCATCTCCTGGGATCCAGCAGAGAGACTCGAACATGACGGGGGTCTGCGTTACGTAATCCACCCGACCGACACCTTAACTGCATCATCATTTTTGTCTGTTACATCTTTCTTTCTCCTTGTGCGAAGTCATTGCGTAACGACACTAAAATGGAAACACTGCTCCAAGATCGACAGTAATTGAATTCTCAGCTGTCTGTTGGTTTTTCCGTGAGCATTTTCGAGAAAGGAACACGGAAAGACGAATACCGTTCTGCGTGGTGTCACCGCGTAACTGGTTTCTATTTGCATAATGTATTCTCTCGCAACATTTCCAGAGATTAGCGTGACGTTATTTCCGTTGAGCTGAGGCTACAAAGGCAGACGCTAAGCCGTCAGTACGTTATTCTGTGCAGCGAACTAGTACCATGCGTATGTCGGTGCGCGTGCTGTGCGTCATTACTGTGCTGCACGTCAGCGCGGCCAGTACGTCGGACAACCGTACGGCGCCGTCCCACACAGCAATCGACTTGCCGCCTCCGTCCGGAAGAGCGCCTGGTGCAGCTATTACACTGCCTCCCAGGTGCCCGGACGACACGACTAACGTCAACGGAAAATGCGTACACACCATTCATATACAAGATGTAAGTAAACTCAATCATTCGCTAAAACTGTTATTATATTATATCATTATACAAACGGGTTGTATGGTTCTGGTGTACAATTCTTTAATTTACCGTATCAGCATGAGGTGCACCGTCTGAGTTGCACTTCTCTCACGACATGGCTGTTTTGTTTTAATCGCCACCTACGAGTTCTCTGATTATCGGTTTGGAACAATAATTATACACTGAACCGCCAAAGAAACTGGTATAGACATGCGTATTCAAATACAGCGATATGTAAACATGCAGAATACAGCGCTGCGGTCGGCAACGTCTATGTAGGACAACAAGGGTCTGGCGCAGTTGTTACATCGGTTACGGCTGCTACAATGACGGCTTATCAAGATTTAAGTGACATTGAATGTGGTGTTACAATCAGCGCGCGAGCGGTGGGACACAGTATCTTCGAGGTAGCGATGAACTGGGGATTTTCCTGTACGACTATTTCACGAATGTGACATGAATATCAGGAAACCGGTAGAACATCAAATCTCCGAAATCGCTGGGGCCTGAAAAAGGTCCTGCAAGAACGGGACCAACGACGACTGAAGGGAATCTTTTAACCGTGACAGAAGTACAACTCTTCTGCAAATTGCTGCAGATTTCAGTGCTGGACCAACAACAAGTGTCAGCTTGCGAACCATTCCACGAAATATCATCGATATGAGCTTTCGGAGATGAAGGTCCACTCGTGCACGGCTGATGAGTGCACCACACAAAGCTTAACGCCTCTCCTGGGCCCGTCAACACCGACATTGGACGTGTACAGGTATGGAGACAACCACATGAACCCATGGACCGTGCATGTAAGTAGGGGACTGTTCAAGCTCCTCGAGGCTCTGTAATGGTGTGGGGCGTGTGCAGCTAGCGTGATATGGGAGTCCTGAAACGTCTAGATACGTCTCTGACAGGTGACACGTGCGTATGCATGCTGTCTGATCACCTGCGTCCATTCGTGTCCATTGTGCATTCCGACGGACTTGGGCAATTCCAGCACGACAATGCGACGCCCCACACGTCTAGAATTGCTACAGAGTGGCTCCAGGAACATTCTTCTCAATTTAAACACTTCCACTGGCCACCAAACTCCCCAGACATGAACATTACTGACCATACCTGGGATGCTTTGCAATGTGCTGTTCAGAAGAGATCTCAACCCACTCGTACTCTTACGGAATTATGGACAACCCTGCAGGATTCATGGTGTCAGTTCTCTCCAGCACTACTTCAGACATTAGTCGAGTCGATGCCACGTCGTGTTGTGGCACTTTTTAAGTTCTTTCATGCAAATTTTCGAAAATTTAACTGCTCGGTGTTGAGTTTTCTTGACATGGAACTCACGCAGTCAAGGAGTATCTTATGTTTAAAACATCAGTATAGAATTAGATGATTTTTTTAGCTCTGTCCCATTTTTCCCCATGGAAAACGAAGTAATTGGGAAATTACAGAATTAAAAATTTCCGTTATTAAGCTAAGAAATGTTAATGAAGATAGGGTGAAAAAGCTTGCAAAGTACGAGAAAGAAAGAATATCGGACGAAATTAAGACCGGAAGTAACGTGCTCCGAAGATGGCAGAAAATAAAATAAGAAGAAGAAACACTCAAACAGAATAACATAAATTTTTTCATTCGTTCCATTGAGTTCAGCAGATTCACATTTTTATTAAAACTATAACAGTTCAGCATGTCTAGTTCTTTTTGCTTTTGCTAAAAGGTTTTAAAGCCCTGGACAATTTCCTTAAAAGATTAATAATAGATTCTTCAGCTGCTATCTAACACTTTAAAATTTTATTTCTGTTACAGAGGAATGTCTTTGTATTGCTTATTTCAAAAGAAACATAACCGATTTTCACGATGATTTTGGAGGAATTGAATTTTACACGACCAGTTGATTTAGATTTCTTCTTAGAGGTCTTACTAAGAACGCAAGGGAAGCTAATTAACATGTAAGGGAGGGGAGGGGGCGAGAGAGAAAGCCAAATGATGTGTGTCGCTTGTGTGGACAACCTTCTCCCGTGTTTCGTCGTATCTGTCACTGAAAGAAGCGAAGCACCAAAAGTAATTAATTTGCAACGAAAGGTCAAGAGTTAATATATCACAGAAGGCAGAGGCGTTTTCTGGAACGTCCGACTGTGCACATAATGTTGTTGTGTGATGGACCAAAAGTGTACTGGCGGGTTACAGTGTGAAGTGTAGACTAACTTATTTAATTTAATTCCATGCCTGATTTTTGCTGAAGATGTTGTAAGCGTGAAGGTAGCGACACTAGGGTGAACGACATTTTTTAAATTCAGGATTTCATTCCCCACACATGTGAGATGTGATGTAATCGTCCTAACTGATTAACACTATGTAATGACAATAAAACTCATTATTGCAATACCGCATATTGACAACGCTTGATTCAATACTGAAAGTACCATGGATAATGCACACGAAACGCCAAGTTATTTACAACTTAGACAGAAATAAGACTGCCGTTGTAATAGTCGAAGTACATGAAACATGAAGGATTGCACTTCTGTCACGTTGACCGATTCTCCTCAGTCGTCGTTGATCTTGTTCTTGCAGGTTATTTATCCGGCGGCAGCAATGTCAGAGATTTGATGAACTACCAGATTCTGATATTCAAGGTACGCTCGTGTAGTGGTCGTACGGGAAAATCCCCATTTTATGGCTACCTCGGAGATGCTGTGTCACGTCGCTCGTGCGCTGACTATAACATCACGTTCAAACTCACTTAAATCTTGATAACCTGCCATTGTAGCAGCAGCAACCGACCTAACAACTGTTGTCGTATATAGGGATTGCCAATCGCAGCGCAGAATTTTGCCTGTTACATATCTCTGTATTTGAATACGCATGCCTACACTAGTTTCTTTGACGCTTCAGTGTAGATTCATGTGAACCTACGATTTCATAGCCAAACTTTTAATTTTAGAATGATTTTGTAACGATCGCAATTATGGCAAAAAGTGCGACAAATCAGTACCGAAACACATTTATTCTCCTGACAATGAAAAACATAAAATATAGCACTCAAGTTCTGAATATAACATTTGGAAAATGTTATTAGATGTCACGTACCAACCTTTTTTCTTTCCATGAAGTTGCCTGGGACATAAACGGCCCACTACTAGCAGAATTACTGAGATGTGTAGTAACGTTTCAGAACAATGTCTATGATATGTAAGAAAATACAATTCACAGATTCTTGGAATGGAGAAGGCGATGATTTGACCTCTTTTTTGTGAGACAAACATAATATGGCACCTACAAACACACCTCCCCAATTGATCACTCAAAACCATCTTTGTACCAATTCCGTGGTCCGAAGTACTTTTCCGCACGTTCCGAAAGCACCTCGCTACTTGGCAGCACTAGAATCATTTGAGATACAAACGTCCCAACGCTCAATACTGCGCGTTACTTTAGTGGGACGTGCACTAAGGTGACCTTTAGAGGTTACAGGGTACCTCCTAACATCGCGTCAGACTTCATTTTGCTCGGCGTATTGTAGCAACTCGATGTGCGACGGACTCCGCGAGTCCTTGGAATTCCTCTGCAGAAATATTGTGCAATGCTGCCTCTACAGCCGTCCATAATTGCGAAAATATTGCCAACACAGGAGTTTATGCACGAACTGAGCTCTCGATTATCTCCCGTAAGCGGTCGATGGGATTCATGTCGGGGGATCCGTGTGCACAAATCATTCGCTCTAGCTGTGCAGAACGTTCTACAAACCATCGCGAACAATTGTGGGCCGCTGACTTGGCGCTTCGTCATCCATGTAAGTGATCTCCACGAAGGGCTGGAAATAGTCTCCAAGTAGCCGAACGTAACCATTTCTGGTCAATGATCGGTTCGGTTGCGCCAGATGATCCAGTCCATTCCATGTAAACACAGCCCACACCATTACGGAGCCACCAGCAGCTTGCATAGTGCCTTGTTGACAACTTGCGTCCATGACCTCGTTGTGTCTGCGGCACTGGAACACTACCATTGATACTTTTCTAACCTTTATATTAGCAAAATCTTTCAAAGTGGACTCGGAATGCGATGGCTAAAAAGTATTCTTTTCTACGGCTGAAATTAACAGTTTTGGAAAAAAATTTTTACTACTAGTTGTAGATGTATGCAAAGTGAAGATGAAGCTAAAAAAAGTGAGGGAACTATATCAATAAAATTGCTATCTGGAATGTAAGATGATGAGCTTTGTGTATGAAGATCCAACGGAAAAATTGGATCAAAACTTCTATGGGATATGTGTATTATACTTCACAAAATAGAAATTGTCGACAGCCAAGAAATGTTCAAAACAAAGCATTAATATACACGATGGACCCAGAATGAAAACTGGCCCGTCACAGTGATAACTAAATCTCACTCCATCAAGATCGAAGGCGAACTCCTTGGAAGTTAGGAACCGTGCGGGACGTTCGGCTAGGTATCTCAAGTCGGGACTCACTCGGCCAGGCCACGGTTTCCAAGTAGTCTAAGCTGCAACCGATACCACCATGAACGCAGCAGAGACGCAACAGGCGATGTCGCGCTGTCAGCAGAGGCTCTCGCATCGGTCGTCTGCTGCCACAGCCCATTAACTGAAAATTTCGCCGCACTGTCCTAACGGATACATTCGTCGTACGTTCCACATTGATTTCTGCGGTTATTTCACGCAGTATTGCTTATCTTTTAGCATTGGCAATTGTACTCAAACGTAGCCAATTAACTCCAAATTTCGCCGCTCTGTCCTCACGGATAGCTTCGTCGTACGTTCCACACTGATTTCCGTGGTTATTGCATACAGCATGTTGGGGGTATAACTGCAGGCATTTTTATTGGTGACTGATGAAAGTGTACTGAACAATATTGCATCTCTGTTGACTTTATCTACAGACCAATTATTATACATTACTGGCCATTAAAATTGCTACACCACGAAGATGACGTGCTACAGACGCGAAATTTAACCGACAGCAAGAAGATGCTGTGATATGCAAATGATTAGCTTTTCAGAGCATTCACACAAGGTTGGCGCCGGTGGCGAAACCTACAACGTACTGACATGAGGAAAGTTTTCAACCGATTTCTCATACACAAACAGCAGTTGACCGGCGTTGCCTGGTGAAAAGTTGTTGTGATGCCTCGTGTAAGGAAGAGAAATGCGAACCATCACGTTTCCGACTTTGATAAAGGTCGGATTGTAGCCTATCGCGATTGCGGTTTATCGTATCGCAACATTGCTGCTCGCGTTGGTCGAGATCCAATGACTGGTAGCAGAATATGGAATCTGTGGGTTCAGGAGGGTAATACGGAACGCCGTGCTGGATCCCAACGGCCTGATATCACTAGAAGTCGAAATGACACGCATCTTATCCGCATGGCTGTAACGGATAGTGCAGCCACGTCTCGATCCCTGAGTCAACAGATGGGGACGTTTGTAAGACAACAACCATCTGCACGAACAGATCGACGACGTTTGCAGCACCATGGACTATCAGCTCGGAGACCATGGCTGCGGTTAGCATTGACGATGCATCGCAGATAGGAGAGCCTGCGATGGGGTACTCGACGACGAACCTGGGTGCACCAATCGAAAAACATCATTTTTTCTGATGAATTCAGGTTCTGCTTACAGCATCATGATGGTCGCATCCATGTTATGCGACATCGCGCTGAACGCACATTGGAAGCGTGTATTCGTCATCGCCATACTGGCGTATCATCCGGCGTGATGGTATGGGGTGCCATTGGTTACACGTCTCGGTCACCTCTTGTTCGCATTGACGGCACTTTGAGCAGTGGACGTTACAATTCAGATGTGTTACGACCCGTGGCTCTACCCTTCATTCGATCCCTGCGAAACCCTACATTTCAACAGGATAATGCACGACCGCATGTTGTAGGTGCTGTACGGACCTTTCTGGATACAGAAAATGCTCGACTGCTGCCTTGACCAGCACATTCTCCAGATCTCTCACCAATTGGAAACGTCTGATCACTGGTGGCCGAGCAACCGGCTCGTCATAATACGCCAGTCACAACTCTTGATGAACTGTGGTATTGCGTTGAAGCTGCATGGGCAGCTGTATCTGTACGCGCCATCCAAGCTCTGTTTGACTCAATGCCCAGGAGTATCAAGGCCGTTATTACGGCCAGAGGTGGTTGTTCTGGGTACTGATTTCTCAGGATCTATGCACCCAAATTGCATGAAAACGTAATCACATGTCATTTCTAGTATAATATATTTCTCCAATGGATACCCGTTTATCATCTGCATTTCTTCTTGATGCAGCAATTTTAATGGGCAGTAGTGTAGATATTAGGGGTAGTATGTTTTTAGGTTGGTTAGTACATCCAAGTACTTGCTGAAAGAGCAAGGCGTTAAAGCTCATTTTCCCATATGCAGCAAGTCAGTTCTTGAAATGGGGATGTGTTGACGCTAAAACAGTTGGCATGTACTGACAGGTGTTGCCCACTTAGTGGAGCAGTTATGACTGTGTAGGAAACATCAGGTAGGAAATTGTGTGATGTGTTTGCTGGAAGACTGTTTGATGCAGAAAAGAAACGACTAGCACACTGCAGTGGGTCCATATTAACGTGCCAATGATCATAATATCCACACCCATATTGTGAAAAGAATTAGGAGAGCTTGGCTTTGGGCATCTGCCATACTCCACTGTAATAACTGAGGACCAGGTATGTTGCGAAATTATAATTTTTCACCTCAAACAAATTAAGTACACAACGAAACATCATTACATCCTCGATGGTTTACATAAAAAGAACTGAAATGTCAGGCAGGTGTCGAAAAGAATGTGGAAACAATCACTGATCCTGTCATCCTGGGTAGTTTTCATTGGACTTTGAGATCTTGAGTAACTTGTATGCCCTGTGTAATTCTTAATCACTGCGTGACACCTATGTGGCAAGTTCAATGTAAGTCTACGAAGGTCACCCTGTGGTGTCCAATCCCATTCTTCAATGTGAGCCCACGAGATTTCTTGGAGAGTCTGTGGTGGAACGAGACGACCTCTAACAAGTCTGTCAAGCGTGTCCCAATTATGCACCATGGGGTTTAGATTGCGACACACCACTGGCCGTTCCATTACTTCAATGTCCAGGCTTCGCAAGACATCAGTGCTGATGCCCACCACGTAGGCCCTGGATTAGCAGGAATTCAGGGCCACCATCGTGTGCAGCAGCCACAACACAGTCCAACAAGATCTGTTCGATACACTGCCTGGCGGTAAGGCGACGAGGCACAAGGACAAGATCCGTGTGGTTATCAGCACTGAAGCCCCACCCCCACCCCACCAATACGTCTGTCGATTTCCTAGACGATGTTTGGCAGGTACCTCCCGCCGCAAGTCTCCGCACATGAACAAGGCCATCAACTTCCCCCTGAGGCCACCTGGACTCGCCAGTAATGAAGATGCCAGCTGACATGGGAACGGCAGAGCTGAAGGTGGGCTGCTAGATGTTGTTGTGTCAAGCGGAGTACTCGAACGGGACGTCTGGGTCGTGAGAGTCTTTCTCGTAGCATATCTGTTCATTACAGTCTGATCGGACACAGCGGCTCCAGTGGCCTCTTCTGTGTTGTTCTTGCGGCGATCTGGCGATATCAGTGCGATGGCGCAACCCAGAGAGCGCCAGAGATCGGTCTCCACTTGGAGCTGTAATGCATCAGCGACCTTTTCCAACTAGCATTGTGTACTGACTTGTCTGGCTGTAGCGTCTCCACAACCTGTGGATGACACATGAAGAGTCACTGACATCTGCAGCAACGAAACCGAAAGTCCATCACTTTTGGATCAAACAGACCAACCGTGCAACTTGGTATATATACGTGTACAGGATAGTAGTGCCACATCTGAATGTTAATGGGATGTGTGATTTTCTCCATTGCAGCTGACCAGTAGAAGGCGCATGCGCCGTGAGTCATCAGCACCAGCATCTCTTCTTGTTTCTTTTCTGGTGCTGATGACTCACGGCGCATGCGCCTCCTACCGGTCAGCTGCAATGGAGAAAATCACACATCCCATTAACATTCAGATGTGGCACTACTATCCTTTACACGTTTATACAACGCAATTAGGAGACACAATGGGCAGGTGATGCAAAACTTGCACGCGATCCTAACGTCTGTGTGTCACATCTGCTCCTCCAGAACTACAAATCTCGGTTGCCTGCGCTGTATGCGAATTCGGAGCTTGTTCTCCTGAGGCCAAGACAGTTCCCGTCAAACCGATTATAAACAAGAACACGATTCCGCAACATATCGAGTGTCAGGATTATTTTATTCACACAGGGGCTGGGAATTGTTAAAACATGCAGCTCTATTTGCATGCTGCTTGCTTTCACTGTATCTCAACGCGCGTTCGTAAGTACTACTTCGGACGAAATGTGAATGTTTCAATGGATGCAAGTCAAAAGTAACCTCTTGTGGACTGGAGTTCACTTGAATGCATTGTGTTCTACTGATGGCTCTGAGCACTATGGGACTCAACTTCTTAGGTCATTAGTCCCCTAGAACTTAGAACTAGTGAAACCTAACTAACCTAAGGACACCACACACATCCATGCCCGAGGCAGGATTCGAACCTGCGACCGTAGCGGTCTCGCGGTTCCAGACTGCAGCGCCTAGAACAGCACGGCCACTTCGGCCGGCGCTCTACTGATGCACTCCGCTTTTGTAGGTCCACTAGTTGCAAACCCGAAATTCCTAGGACATTCATTTTGCAAGTTTTCTATTAGAATGAGAAAAATGAACTGTGACGGCAGTGTAATATCGCGGTAAGATCCTGTACGCTGGGCAAAGGTGCTTCGCGTGTCTGCAATGCGATTTTGTAAACGTCTTTATGGGAATGTCCGTTCGTAGTTTCATGGATGGTGATTTTTTTTTCCTACAGCCGTTTGCGTTTCGAAGTTGACAGCTGTCAAAACCGTAGCCAGAAATTAGAGGTTTCCTTAAACTGCCTCGACTATAGTAGTGTCGTAGCAGTAAAGAATGAATACATTAAAACTTCATACACGATACTGCAGTTTTTCACACATGATAGTGTTTACGACGTCATATTTCCTGAGTTATGTGTAGTACCATGAGGTAATGGTGGCGCGCCGAGGTGGCCGAGCGGTTCTAGGCGCTTCAGTCCGGGACCGCGCGACTGCTACGGTCGCAGGTTCGAATCCTGCCTCGGGCATGGATGTGTGTGATGACCTTAGGTTAGTTAGGTTTAAGTAGTTCTAAGTTTTAGGGAACTGATAACCTCAGATGTTAAGTCCCATAGTACTCAGAGCCATTTGAACCATTTTTGAATATAATATCGTGACCGACTTCCTTTTTCCCGGGGTAATGCAACAACTCGACGTGGCATGGACTCAACAAATAGTTGGAAGTGCCCTGCGGAAATACTGAGCCATGCTGTCATCTATAATTGCGAAATTGTTACCGGTGCGATTATATCCCATAAATGTTCGATTGCATTCATGTTGGGCGATCTGACTGACGAAATCATCCGCTCATACTGTCCAGAATGTTCTTCAAACCAATCGCAAACAACTGTCACCCAGTGGCACTGTGGATGCATAAAAACCATCTTTGTTTGGGAACATGAAATCATTGAATGAGGTCAAATGGTAATTGAGTGGTTCAGTTGGACCAGAGGACCCAGTCAGTTCTATGTTGACACAGCTCACTCCATTATGAAACAGTCATCAGCTTGCACAGTACCTTGTTAACAACTTGCGTCCGTGCCTTTGTGGATTCTGCGCCACACAGGAACCCTACCATCGGCTCTTATCAAATGACATCGGGACTCACCTGACCAGTCCACCGTTTCCAGTCTTCTAGGTTTCAACCGATACCGTTACGAGCCCAGAAGAGGCTCTGCAAGCCATGTCGTGCTGTTAGCAAAGGCACTCGCGTCGGTCGTCTGCTTTCCTTTTAGTAAATTAATTAGTTTTGAATTTACTCTCCCTCCACCATTTAGTGTTATGAAGCCCCTCTAGCGGGGCGCGCTCCACAGAAAAGGATTACTGCCTTATACAAGGATTCATGCTATAAAACTGACAGAAAATATTCTACGTTCAATTTCAATCGTGGTGTCACTGAAGACTTTACAAATCACTATTTTCTCTTTTTCCCTTCTCTCATCAGTCTTAAACTAACTCTTAATCTCAGAGTAACATTTGCACATGCGTCCACAATTAACTGTTGTATGTATCCCTATCGATGTCTTCCCCTGCAGTTTTTATCCCCCACAGAACAGTCTAGTACCATGATGTCACCCTGACAGTTCTTCTGGTCAATACTTTGCACCTCTTCTCGTCGATTCTGCGGAGACCCTTACATCTTCATTACTTACTGTATCAGTTCCCCTAACTCTTAACACCACGCCTCAGTCGATTCGATCCTCTTATTTTCCAGTTTCCCCACAGTCCATGAGTCACCTCGGTATGTTACTGTGCTACACACGTGCATTCTCAGAATATATTTGATACAAGCTCACTTTGTTTGTAGTGAGGACTGAGTTGTTTGCCTGTGCTAGTGTGCTCTTTGTGTCGTCCTTGCTTCGTCCGTCACGTGCTATTTTGCCTCCAGTGTAACAGAATTCCCTCACTTCTTCTTCTTTGTAGTCCATGTTTTTCATGTTAAGTTAGTCTCACTTCTCCTACTTCTCATTACTTTCATTTTTCTTTGATTTACTCTCATTTCATGTTCTTTTCTCATCACACCGTCCGTTCCAGTCGAGCAGGTTTCCCCGTATGTGGTACTCACTTGTGTTGTGGATAGCAACGTCGTAGGGCTACCAAGTCTGTTGCAGCAGTGTTACCATAATTTCCACCAGAAACTTACCGCCGTCCTCGATATTTGCTTAGCATGTTTTTACCCTTAATGTCTCCTGTCAAGTCAATACTTCCTATCTATCGTTCACCGACGCTTGGTTGCCTTCTTCTGAACACAGTGTCATTTAGCTCATCTAAAACCACAAACGCTAGATATACGAGAAATCATAGCCAGATGACACTTGCGAAATTAATACAACAAATTATTTGTAGCAGGGCACACCGTGAACGGTAGCTTACAAAATACACTTATTCCTGTAACGTACCTGATACGCTGTCATCACATAATGTAATATTCACCTGATTGGTAGGCTGAGGGATTTGGAACACATGTTTCAAGTTAGACTTAAAATCCCCTCTACAAATGTCAGATAATTTTATTTCACTCACAAGGCACCCCTCGAGTGCGAGATAGCAAGTTCAGTCTTTAGCAAGGCTCATTTGAAAGTGTTGTGTTAACAATTATGACAGGAAAAATATTCGCTGCTAATGTCTTACCACATGCGTCACGAGGACGACAGAAAATGAGTGTCAGGGAGCTACAAAAATTGACCTTCTATGGGATGTGTGTATTACACGTCACAAAATGGACATCGTCGACATTTAACAAATGTCCACAACGAACCATTAACTTACATAATGGACCCAGAATGAAAACTGGTGCCCCACAGTGATCACTCAAGTTCACACCATCAAGATCGAAGGCGAACTCCTTGGGAGCTGCAAACCGTGCTGGACGTTCAGATTGAATGTACAATCACGTTGCAACGGGGTGATGACAACTGATGGAATGCATGCAACCGAAAGCGAAACTATCTCTCGTGGAGCTTAGCGTGAAACTGGATATCCTTTAAGGCGTACCTGCAGATAGTGTGGTAATATGTTTTATAGGCATGGAAAAAAACAAACATCCGGAAGCTGAATTTGTCCAGTCGTTCCAGGTGGTGTGAACTGTAATGTCACACGCTTTTTTTGGGAGGGATCGTTTGCTCCAAAGGAATATGATTTTTGTACGCAGACCAGGAATCACGCAAGTTATTTTGACCAGGTATTGGCCGAAAGTCGTGCTCATACCATAGTTATAGTTCTCTTGGACCCATTTTACCATCCTCACTTGCTCTAACGTAAACATGCCCTTCTGCCCTCGAAAGTTCAAGCATGCGAGAAAGAATCGTAGGGAGCAGAGGATCTTCAACATCTTACAGCACAATAAATAACTTTCCAGCCAATTTACCATCCAGAGTAAGAGTCAGCATAATTGTATACGAGTGAGTTAAGGCATTGACAGTTGAGCTTGATACAACTCTCTTGGTACCTCTAATTCCGAGGATTCCTTTCGTATGCATTTCGTCTTCAAATCCCGATTGGTAGGAGTTGAAAACAAATTCCTTACTGTATGATGGGATAAGTTTGTTTATCCAATCTACAAAGTTTGCTGTGCGTTGTGAAGTTGACGACTTGTTTGAAATTTCATCTTACCCCTTCCAATTCTGCAGCATTGTTTGAAGCTATGCAACCGTTCACTGTTTCCCTAGAAATCACTGTAATCTACATCGCGCTTAATTTCATGTGCATAACGTAGCAGATCACTATCACACACATCCTGTGAAGTGTATCGAGCGTTCTTGCAACGCGAGAACACCAGCTTTTATAACAAGTGCGGATTCCCCTCTCTTAAATATCCGTATTTTTTCTTATGCACAACACGGTCATAGTGCTACGTATTTATTCGACATCTGTTCATAATTATTTTTGTACTATGCTGCGGATGGTCTTCCATGTACGTAGTTGTGTTTACTGCCCGCTCATGGACAAGGCTTGTCGTTTACTACGTCTCATGGGAGACGGGATCTGTGGCTCACCGTCTGATAAGGATGATGAACCTCGTGGCTCACTTTCATTTATTAAGCACATATAGTCTCCTATGTACTCCACCGTACATTGTCCACGCAGTCGAGCAGATATGACACCAAACATTGCATTGATTCATCCTGCAGAAACGCTAATATTTCATCTGCCACTTCTTTCTCTTTCTGTAAAATTCCTTGGGTTCCCTTCAGACGAAATGTCAACTTCGGAAACTGTTGTAGATATAATGCAAGGTTAGCTTTGTTTATTGTGGCCATTTCTCTGCTTTGTGTCATCGCCTGTAGTGCTATAGCACTGTTGTGAGTTACTCGTCGACTAAGCAGCTCAACTCTGCTCCGTAGCCTTATGCTCTGCACACCACCGAGCCAGGTGGCGCAGTGGCTAGCACACTGGACCCGCATTCGGGAGGACGGCAGTTCAATCCCGCGTCCGACCATCCTGATTTAGGTTTTCCGTGATTTCCCTAAATCGCTCCAGGCAAATGCCGGGATGGTTCCTTTGAAAGGATACAGCCGACTTCCTTCCCCATTCTTCCCTAATCCGATGAGACCGATGACCTTTCTGTCTGGTCTCCTCCCCCAAACAACCAAACTCTGGACACCACTGGGTACCTCCAGTCCCACCGCCTGTTGCCATTAGCAGCCAATATCGTGGTTGCTTGGTAGACAGTATTTGGTGCTTCGAATGCCATAAATACCATTGGCCTTTTGTGACCTCGCACTCCAGGTGTTCTTTGTGAGTTAATCTTGAATGTTTTCTTGTAGCTATATTTTGAACTCCATTCTTCCGTAATCTCCGTGTTCATCCATACTCGAGAGCTGTTGATAAAATATCGATGTATCGGCTTTTACCAAAAGTATCGATATATACAGGGTGATTCACGAAGATTTGCAAATATTTTAATATGTTATTCTACAAGTAAAACTAAAAAAAAAGTTTCATATAAACATAGGTCAGCAAATGTTTAGTTACGAAGTTGCAATATAAGATACTGCCTGAAATTTAGCAACTTCCCTAATATGAAACCTTCGCAAAATTCTACAAGGTTAAAGTAAACCACGATTTCCATTTATTTTGTTGTTATTGATCTGGTGAATCTAATAAAGCATTTCCCAGACTTGTATCTGCAGTTCTTTTGGAAACATCAAGAGAAGCAAGAATTTATTAACTACTTGTCCCAATTTATTTTTTAAATTCCAGAAAATTGCACAAACTTTTCAACAGAAGTTGTAGAGAATTTAAGTTTGGAAAAATGATTGTAATAACGTTAACTGAAACTGTATGATGTGTCAGATAATTTGCTTTTATTAAGGCATCCCTATTTCATAAATAATCTACAAACTATGTGGTTTCACTTAAATACACTGTTGTTATTATGTTCTTTCTCTGGACAATACAGAAAACTCATTTCAAGGGTAGGGAACGACTGAAACAACCCAGTAACGATAACCAACAATGACATAAACATTTCTGCATTCTTAATGGAAAGTAAACAAATTTACTTGTATAATAATCTTTCCTTCTCTGGATGTTCTGGAAAACTGCTGCCGATTCACGTTTGGGACGTGTTTTATTAGATTCACCAGACCAATAACAATAAAATAAATCGAAATCATGCTCTACTTCAGCCTCGTACAGATTTGTTTTTACTTCATATTAGCGAAATTGCTAAATTTCATGCAAAAACCTTTTATTAGCTATAACTTCGTAACTAAACATTTGCGGACCTATGTTTATGTCAAATTTTTTCTTTAGTTTTACTTGTACAATAACGTATTTAAATACTTGCTTATTTTCGTGAATCACCCTGTATAGGCGATGTTTCTCACCCCCATACATCGATATATGGACATCAAAACAGCAATATCGAGCCCCGATATTTTTATTTTTATTATATTTTTTCACAATTTCCGTATAACATTTGAAGCTGCTCATTTGAAATTGTAGTAAAACGTAGTTTTACTTTCACTGTTCGAAGGAGTCTTACCACTTTTTGAGCTTTCGTCACGTCCAAACCTTCTCTGTGACTGTGTGAAACAAGTGTATGGGGCATAAAAGATGAAGTACGATTGCACTAGGGTGAACAGTGTGAATTGGACAATAAGATTTCCGACGTGAAGATACAGCAGACCAGTTTTGTTAAAAAACAATTTACAAATCTTCGTGAATCCCCCTGTATAGGCGATGTTTCTTATCCCGATACATCGATATGTTGTTGTGGTCTTCAGTCCTGAGACTGGTTTGATGCAGCTCACCACGCTACTCTATTCTGTGCAATTCTCTTCATTTCCGAATAACTACTGCCACCCACATCCTTCTGAATCTTCTTACTGTATTCATCTCTTCGTCTGCCTCTACAATTTTTACCCTCCACGCTGCCCTGCAATACTAAATTGCTGATCCCTTGATGCCTCAGAATATGTCCTACCAACCGATCCCTTCGTCTAGTCAAGTTGTGCCACAAATTTCTCTTCTCCCCAATTGTATTCAGTACCTCCTCATTAGTTATGTGATCTACCCACCAGCATTCTTCTGTAGCACCATATTTCGAAAGCTTCTATTCTCTTCTTGTCTAAATTATTTATCGTCCACGTTTCACCTCTATACATGGCTACACAGCCATACAAATACTTTCAGAAACGACTTCCTGACACTTAAATCTATACTCGATGTTAACAAATTCCTCTTCTTCAGAAACGCTTTCCTTGCCATTGCCAGTCTACATTTTATATCCTCTCAACTTCGACCATCATCAGTTATTTTGCTCTCCAAATAGCAATTCTCATTTACTACTTTTAAGCGTCTTATTTCTTGATCTAATTCCCTCAGCATCACCCGATTTAATTCGACTACATTTCACTATCCTCGTTTTGCTGTTGTTGTTGTTCATCTTATATCGTCCTTTCAAGATACTGTCCATTCCGTTCAACTGCTCTTCCAGGTCCTTTGCTGTCTCTGACAGAATTACAATGTCGTCGGTGATCCTCGACGTTTTTATTTCTTCTCCATGGATTGTAATTAATTCTCCGAATTTTTCTTTTATTTCGTTTACTCCTTGCCCAATATACAGATTGAATAACATCGGGGATAGGCTACAACCCTGTCTCACTCCCTTCCCAACCACAGCTTCCCTTTCATGCCCCTCGACTCGTATAACTGCCATCTGCTTTCTGTACAAATTGTAAATCACCTTCCACTCCCCGTATTTTATCCCTGACACTTTCAGAATTTGAAAGAAAGTATTCCAGTCAACATTGTCAAAAGCTTTCTCAAGTCTATAAATGCTAGAAACGTAGGCTTGCCTTTCCTTAATCTATCTTCTAAAATAAGTCTTAGGGTCAGTATTGCCTCACGTGTTCCAACATTTCTACGGAATCCAAATTGATCTTCCCCAAGGTCGGCGTCTACCAGTTTTCCATTCGTCTGTAAAGAATTCGCGTTAGTATTTTGCAGCCGTGACTTATTAAACTGATAGTTCGGTAATTTTCACATCTGTCAACACCTGCTTTCTTTGGGATTGGAATTATTATATTCTTCTTAAAGTCTGAGGGTATTTCGCCTGTCTCATACATCTTGCTCACCAGATGGTACAGTTTTGCCAGGGCTGACTCTCCGAAGGCTATCGATATATGGATGTGAAAACAGTAATTTTTAACGCAACTTGGAAATGTTCAATTGTGTGTGAAATCTTATGGGACTTAACTGCTAAGGTCATCAGCCCCTAAGCTTACACACTACTTAACCTAAATTATCCTAATGACAAACACACACACCCATGCCCGAGAGAGGACTCGAACCTCCGCCGGGACCAGCCGCAAAGTCCATGACTGTAGCGCCCTAGACCGCTCGGCAAATCCTGCGCGGCAACGCAACTTGTGTGCTGTTTCTTCACAGCGACATTCTTCAAAAACAGTTGCTGAAAATGACGAACAAAAATCTAATTAAGACAGGTCTTTGTCGTGGGCGGAGACGTGTGAGGGGAAATGTTGTGATCGGCGCTCGGCGCTACCAACAGAAACTGCAACGCTTAGCTTCACCACGCAATAATGACACTACAACTGCTAGGTCGCTGCAGTTTGCAAAAATGAAAAAAAAAACAGGTATGTTGACATAAAGTGTTCCACCGGCCGGTGTGGCCGAGCGGTTCTAGGCGCTCCAGTCTGGAACTGAGCGACCGCTACGGTCGCAGGTTCGAATCCTGTCTCGGGCATGGATGTGTGTGATGTCCTTAGGTTAGTTAGGTTCAAGCAGTTCTAAGTTCTAGGGGACTGATGACCTCAAATGTTAAGTCCCATAGTGTTCAGAGTCATTTGAACCATTTTTGAAGTGTTTCGGACAAATCCGATATGTGACAACACCGAACGACGGACCCATTGGACACATTTTATTCTGCCACTTACATGCATTTATGATTGTTAGCAAAGTGGTTATCGCCAAGTGTGAACGTGCATCGTTTACCTCTCAGTTCTTGCTCTAAGGGCGATAGGCAGACTGCTAGCTTGTTGATTTACAGAATACCTAATGATAAACCAATACTTAAATATATAGCTCTAAAACCGGAAGTATATTTACAATGTGCTGCCGATATTTTTATAACTAAGTACGTCGATGTTTATTCCGTCGATTTATCGATACTTTCTTTCGATATATTGAATTCCCCGTACTTACAAAAATATCAAGAGTCCTACTGGAAACCACTGTGCATTGTATGGCACAGAGCACTTCGCACTGTACAAGTTATTGTTATTCTTCTCATTCAAACAGCACGCGGGGCTGTCCAAACGATTCTGTGTGCGCTGTAACTCGTCTGAGCTCGTCTTAGCGATCACTACGGATGCGACACGTAGGAAACTAAAGCTTTCCTGAAAAAACGAAAAAGGATAGAACTCAAATAAATTTGACGATAGAAAGTCTTGTCTGAAAGTAATTGTCCGGTATGTAGGATCGTTCGGAAGTGAAACATGGACGATAAACAGTTAAGACGAGAACACTTCGAGCTTTAGTTATTAAGTAGTGTGGGTACGGTAACCAATGAAGACTCACTGAAGCGAGGCGGGTAGAAAACCTATTTATGGCACCACTTGACTAAAAGTTGTGGACATTGATAAGACACATGGTGAGGCACTGAGGAATTAATCCTCAATTTGGAAATTGGTGGCTGGGGAGTTGGGGGGGGGGGGGGTGTAGGCGTTAAATTTGTGAACCCAAGCAGGTACTAGTTCGTGCAGGTTAAAGCGGTTCTACGCACATTAAGAGGCATGCAGAGGCAAGAGTAGTGTGGACACCTGCATCGAGACCAGTACCCCAACTAAATACGACAACTTTACACAACTGATTTGCACTTATATTATTTGAGATTAAATAAATTGTCCGCTTTCTTTTCAGAACCGGGAGAACTGAAGACCATCAGGCTGGCGGGCTGTATCCAGCTAGGAATGAGGAACATTCGCTCAAGGGTGCACTTCGTCGCACAAATTAAAAACAACGCATGTATAGACACCAGTACTACACAAAGACGAATGTAAAATTTTGTAATAAAAATGCAAATATTTTCAGCAATGTAAAATAAGTTCACAGCTCTGTACCTCTAGAAACAGAACATAAACAACTCTTGCCAAAGAGTTGAATACTCATGGACCATAGAATGTTTGATGAAATGTGTGCTGTTCACTCATTTACAAAATAAAAGAACGATATTCCGCCAGCAAATATCAGGCTATTGTTGTCATTGCAGATAATGAGGAGATACTTCAGGTATTCAGGAAGATAAATGTTAATAATCGTCGAGCATATACTTACAGAGAACTGCAAGCAGACACTTTTTTAAATAGTTATTTATTCCACAAACCGGTTTTCGAACCTTCCCCGGCTCATCTTCAGATGTTACACAGGAGGTTACATGACTATTTCATAGTGTAATGCTGGAAGCTGGCTCTACGACAAGAATATGGACTATGCTTTAACGAATCACCATGACTGTTGTTCATATGGCGATTTGGATCTAAAAATTAATTCTACGCTCACTGCGAACAGTGTTAATATCCATCTGTTCGCAGTGAGTGTAGAATATTGTGATGTATAATTGCTAAAACATCACCCACGTTTTACAAGATGTGTACACGTATGTACCAGAGTTACAGACCTTTCCCTGCATCCATCATGTGATATAAAGCTGATGTTTGTTGCAAAGACTCCTTTGTATGAAGATATGACACTCTTTGCTCATAGAAATTACTTGTTTTTGTTTGCCTGTAATAAAGTCGATGTATGAGTTAACATGAATACCCATTAATAAAATAAGTTAATAAAATAATACACGAACAAATTTCAAATAACCTTGTGTCTTATTTCTACTCTTACATTAACATATAATATAGTCGATGCGTCCGGCGGGGTCAGGGATTTTCTCTGCCTCGTGATGACTGGGTGTTGTGTGATGTCCTTAGGCTAGTTAGGTTTAAGTAGTTCTAAGTTCTAGGGGACTGATGACCATAGATGTTAAGTCCCATAGTGCTCAGAGCCATTTGAACCATTTTGAGTCGATGCGCCGCCAAATTTTTGTAATCAGAACGGCGTTAACATGAACGTCAGGAATAAAATAAGGTTGTAGTACGGATAATTGTAGCTGTTCGTATGGACATGAAATTTGCATTTAAAGACAAAAACAAAACTTCAAATGAACTGCTGACTTATTTCAGTTCTTATATTAGTGTGTTGTGGAACATTCGTAAAAGCAGACACTGTTTATTACAGCTAAAGGTACTGTGTACGTAAGTATCGATTTATTTTAACAGAAGCATGCTTGGGTATTTAGCCATATAGCACTGGACTTATACTGTGGTACGATATTTACATCGACATCAATGTTGTTGGGAAGTAAGATGACTATAGGAAGAGAGGGGGGGGGGGGTACATTGCGGAGTAGGATTGGGAGGGGAGGGATTATGGAATAAATATTTCGAGAAACTGATAGGTTGCTGTATTCTGTGTTTATTTTGAATAAACAATCACAGATTCTAAACATTCGTAATGTGTAAGCTTAACCTTTGAACATGATCCGTAGCCTTTAAATATAAATTTATGAACATAATAACATAGGATTTTTATTAGTGGCTTTGTACTCTTCCCTAAGATTCTAAAATTGCTGATGTTCTAAGACTGCTGCCATGTACTGTTGGTAAATTTAACTGTCAACAAGTGCTGACTCGCATATTATTCTTGCAAATATTTCAGTATTTTTTGATTTGCCTTATAGTCACTTTCAGTTGCTTTGATGTTATCAATTTTTTGGCGTCTTGCTCTTATTTACATGTGAAGAGTAGAAATTGGAAAATTTCTAAGTTCCATTTTTTCACAGAACACGTCTTCAGTGCTGTTGTGTTCCTGGTACTCTTTTACCTCTCCCTAGGCAAGAATAACACACAGGAGAATGGAAAAGAAAATTGAGGATGTGTCAGATCACGATCAATTTGGCTTTAGGCAAAGTAACGGCACCAGTGAGGAAATTCTGATGTTGTGGTTGATAATGAAAGCAAGACTTAAGAAAAATCAAAACACGATCATAGAATTTGTCGACCTGGAAAAACCGTTCGACAATGTCAAATGGTGCAAAATATTCGAAATTCTGAGAAAAATAGGGATAACCTACAGGGAGAGACGGGTAATATACATTATGTACAAGAGCCAAGAGGAAATAATACGAGTGGACGACCAAGAACGAAGTGTTCGGATTAAAAAAGCTGTAAGACAGGGTTGTAGTCTTTCCCCCCTACTGTTCAATCTGTACACCGAAAAAGCAATGATGGAAATAAAAGAAACGCTTAGAGTGGAATTAAAATTCAAGGTGAAAGGATATCAACGATACGATTCACTGATGACATTTCTATCCTGAGTGAAAGCGAAGAAGAATTACATGATCTGCTGAATGGAATGAACAGTCTACTGAGTACAGAATATGGTTTGAGAGTAAATCGAAGAAAAACGAATGTAATGAGAATTGATAGAAATGAGAACCGGAGGAACTTAACATTAGGATTGATGGTCACGAACCAGATGAAGTTCAGGAATTCTGCTACCTAGACAGAAAAGTGACCAATGACGGACGGAGCGAGGAGGACGTAAAAAACAGCACTGGAAAAAAAGGACATTTCTGCCCAAGAGATGTCTGTTGGTATCAAACATATGTCTTAATTTGAGAAAGAAATTTCTAAGACTCTACGTTCGGAGCACACCATTGTATGGTAGTGAAACGTGAACTGTAAAAAAACCGGAACAGGAGAGAATCGAAGCATTTGAGATGTGGTGCTACAGACGGACGTTGAAAATTAGGTGGACTGATAAGGTAAAGAACGAGGAGGTTCTGCACAGAATCATCGAGGAAAGGAATATGTGGAGAACACTGACAAGGGGAAGGGACAACATGACAGAACGTCTGTTCAGATATCAGGGAGTGACTTCCATGATATTATAGGGAGCTGTAGAGGGCAAAAACTGTAGAGGAAGGGAGAGACTGAGATACATGCAGCAAATAACTGAGGACGTAGGTTGCAAGTGCTACTTTGAGATGAAGAGGTTGACACGGGAGAGGAATACGTGGACGGCCTCATCTAACCAGTCAGAAGACTGATGACTCAAAAAAAAAAGTAGACTTGATCCAGGTGCAACACGACGGAGAAAATCTGTCAGACATGCGTCAGTAGACGGTACACAGTCTTCGTGCCAAACTGTGCTTCCTTCTGGCGTTCGAATATTTAATAAGGTACCAGAAATGGTTTTTGTTGATTACAGTTCTGACAGTCAGAAACCTAATGCTGTATTTGTGTTCTTGTGTTCTCACAAATAGAAAATAGCATCTCAGCATTAATGGCAGTTGTAACAAAAACTTTCTTTCTGCTATTTTGTCGAAAAGTGGTCTTTTTGATAACTTGACTATGTACAAAATTGACGTGTACAAAGCTAAATCTTGCAAACGCAGTAAAATATCAGGAAAGATGTGGGCAGAAGGGAGGAAAATAAAACACAGTGAATACACAAGAGGTTTTTGGGAAGAAAGAAGAAAGAGACAGAAGAAAGTTCATGAAGACTTACCGTGTTTTAGTCCTATTGTTAAGGGAGAATCAGGGATAATAATAATAATAATTAACGCCGTTACCAGTTGCGAAGAGACGGGGTCATCTACAAACGGCTGTTCATGTTTAGGTCCGCTGTTGTTTACGTTAGTTGTTGGAAAAAATGAGCCAACAAATAATGTAAACAACAGCGGATGTAATATAAATGTGAACAGCCGTTTGCAGATGAATCTGTCGGTTCGAAACTAGTGACGGCACTGTTTGCGTAAATAAGCAGCTTTATTCAAACTGTTTTCTTCTGTAGAGGAATCAATTTACAAAAAGTTCTTACTGGCACGTACATTCAGTCAGTTTCCTTGGCAGTCCGAACGTTCTTAACAGAGCATGTATTTTGTAAATGAATTGCTATTTTTTGCGGTAAAACGTTGGGTAGTGTAATTCTGTAGTATCGGAATACTTCTCAGTTGTCTGGATCGATATCAGTTATGTACAATCAGAGGTATATAACTTTTTCATTGTCCTAACAAGTGTCAGAGTTGGCACTTAGTATCAGTTCCACTTTCGCTCTTAACATGTAGATATCACGCTTGACACATTTGTCCTTACAAATTTCGCGAATAGTGACTCCGTTTTCATAATATGTTACTTTTATCGTGGCCAAAAGCAGTACATTTTAAGTTCCTAAACGTTCAAAAGTCAAAAACACGATAGAAGGCATTCTGAAGTCAAAAAGATGAAGTCTAAAACGGTGTGACGCTTGCTTGTTTGCATCAACTGATTTTAACCCCGAACCTGTCGTTCTCATAGTCATCAGGAGCTTAACTCTAGGTAACGGATAAAAGAGACGAAAACCTGCAAAGTGGTTTCAACGCCGAAATTTTTAAAAAAATCCTGACTACTGGTCATTATATTGCAACATCACGGAGGACGGCTGATGAAATCTTTTGATGACGCATGGAGGTACGTCATTCCGTGGTGCTCCAACACAGTGCCAGAGTGCGCCAACCGTAATGTGTGGGCTGTGAGTGGTCGATTGCAACCGGCCTGTTTTCAGTGGGTGAGAGATGTGGATCCGTGCTGAGTAGGGTAGAGGTTGTGCTCATGTGCTACATCGTTCGTACATAAAAGTATGTGCCACACTCGATGCCAATTTGACCGTACTTGCGGGTCGCCTCCATCCAGCTGCACATTTTAACGACGAGCAGCATATTTCATTTTGATACTGTCACCCTCTCACCTTTCATTACGAGCTCCTCTACTAGGACAAAATTTGCTGTCAACAGTAACATTATGAAATAAATCAACATTTATGCTGTGTACCAGGCCGTGTAGCAACAGTGCTACACCAATCCTTCCTTTGTCAGAATTACTACTCTCTTGACATGCACTCATAGAATTTACTATTCGTACACAATTGTTCATGTAGCAAAATTTTCTTTATTAGAACTGAAGATCACAACCAGAGATATTATTTAGCAAACTAACAGCATGGGATTTCCTTTCTAATCTGTAAATATAAAAGGATTAACTAAATTAGCCCTCAGCAAAAAGTAGATAAAAATTCTGCATCAGCTAGCTTCACACAACGGAGAAAAAAGTATTCATACACTACTAGAAATGTAAACACAGAAGCTACTAACGAATCGCTTGCAGCAAGGAACGCCCTCAGTGGCAAAGTGCACGTCGTGCTGGTTCTGGTACGCCGTGAATGTCGTGCAACAGGAAAATGGGCTGCGAAGGGAAGGAAACAACTGTAGAGAAAAGGCAATTAGTTATCTTCCAATAGGCAAAGGGGAAATCATTTTCGGAAATAGCTGATGCCATTGGCAGAAGCCGGGCAACTGCGTAATCCGTAACGTCGCGATTTAGGGAAAGAAATACTCTTGTTTTTAACTAAAGAAGAGGTGGACCGCAGAAGCTAACACAAATAGAACGAAGTATGTTAATAAGGACGGTCAAAAAAGATTCTAAATTGAGAGTTCCTGCACTGCACCGTGAGAAGTTAATCAGACACGAAGTTGTACGAAGTACGCACGAGATTGCCTCTGTACGTTAATCTAGTCAGATGGCAATTGGGTGAAATCTGAGTCTCTTTTCTCTTCTCTCAGTCTTAACCACGCTATCGATTTTAGTAACTTCTTGTGACGAATCGTTTCACCAGTTTACTTGCAAACGGTTTTATTGTGTTCGCTAATAAATGCACCTGGGATTTACTTAAAAAAGTCTCAGTATGTCCATCTTTTTAGCGATGGTCGGTGGACTCAGCTGTTCGATAGAGGATGTCAAATTAAACGCCTCTCAGCCGTCAATTTTCAACCTTATTTTATTAGGCAACCAGTTTCATGGTTTTACTGCGCCATCTTGAGTCGGCGGCTGAAGGTCGAAGTGGTCACTGTAGAAAATACCTGCGAATACTTCTATTTCTGGCCCCTGTTTCGTTTAGAAACGAGGTAGATTATTCCTACACGTCGGTCAGGGGCCTGAAGATGGCGTCGTAAAACGCTGAAACTGGTTGCCTAATAAAATAAGGTTGAAAATTGACGGCTGAGAGGTGTTTCATTTGACATCCTTTAATTAAAACAGGTTACCCACTCTCACTCCCAAATTATAGACACACAGACGGCCTTCCTGCACCTCCAAACGAATCCATTGTGCTACAAGAAATGCTTTAGGTGACTAAATCAGCGAGACACCTACGGTGAGGAGAAGGAGCTGTGTGTCGATTCATTAAGGTGGTACAGGGTGAGAGGAAGCGAAGGATTAGAGAACTAAATGAAAAGAATTGAAGGCTTAGATGACTAAAGGACTAAAGAATATATTTCTAGCCTTTATCGAACTTACAGCAGCATATGACATGGTGTGAAGGAAAGGCGTGATTTACAAATTACTGAAAATAACTGAATACCGAACAACAACATTTCTTATTAATAACATTATAAATACTCGACACTTTGCTTGGGTGAATAAGAAGCTCAATAAGGAAGCTAAATAATGGGCTGCCCCAGAGCTCATTTCTCGTACCTTGCCTGTTCAGCCTTTATACACTACTGGCCATTAAAATTGCTACACCATGAAGATGACGTGCTACAGACGCGAAATTTAACCGACAGCAAGAAGATGCTGTGATATGCAAATGATTAGCTTTTCAGAGCATTCACACAAGGTTGGCGCCGGTGGGAACACGTACAGCGTGCTGTCATGAGGAAAGTTCCCAACCGATTTCTCATAAACAGCAGTTGACCGGCGTTGCCTGGTGAAACGTTGTTGTGATGCCTCGTGTAAGGAGGAGAAATGCGTACCATCACGATTCCGACTTGATAAAGGTCGGATTGTAGCCTATCGCGATTGCGGTTTGTCGTATCGCGACATTGCTGCTCGCGTTGGTCGAGATCCAGGCTCTGAGCACTATGGGACTCAACTGCTGTGGTCATTAGTCCCCTAGAACTTAGAACTACTTAAACCTAACTAACCTAAGGACATCACACACATCCATGCCCGAGGCAGGATTCGAACCTGCGACCGTAGCAGTCGCACGGTTCCGGACTGCGCGCCTAGAACCGCGAGACCACCGCGACCGGCGTCGAGATCCAGTGACTGTTAGCAGAATATGAACTCGGTGGGTTCAGGGTGGTAATACGGAACGCCGTGCTGGATCCCAATGGCCGCGTATCACTAGCAGTCGAGATGACAGGCATCTTATCCGCAGGGCGGTAATGGATCGTGCAGCCACGTCTCGATCCCTGAGTCAACAGATAGGAACGTTTGCAAGACAACAACCATCTGCACGAACAGTTCGACGACGTTTGCAGCAGCATGGACTATCAGCTCGGAGACCATGGCTGCGGTTAGCATTGACGCTGCATCACAGATAGGAGAGCCTGCGATGGTGTACTCAACGACGAACCTGGGTGCACGAATGGCAAAACGTCATTTTCTCGGATGAATTCAGGTTCTTTTTACAGCAACATGATGGTCGCACCCGTGTTTGGCGACATCGCGATGAACGCACATTTGAAGCGTGTATTTGTAATCGCCATACTGGCGTATCACCCGGCGTGATGATATGGGGTGCCATTGGTTTCACGTCTCGGTCACCTCTTGTTCGCATTGGCGGCACTTTGAATAGTGGGCGTTAAATTTCAGATGTGTTACAACCCGTGGCTCTACCCTTCATTCGATCCCTGCGGAACCCTCATTTCAGTAGGATAGCGCACGACCGCATGTTGCAGGTGCTGTACGGGCCTTTCTGGATACAGAAAATGCTCGACTGCTGCCCTGGCCAGCACATTCTCCAGATCTCTCACCAATTGAAAACGTCTGGTCAATGGTGGCCGAGCAACTGGCTCGTCACAATACGCCAGTCACTACTCTTGATGAACTGTGGTATCCTGTTGAAGCTGCATGGGCAGCTGTACCTGTACACGCCATCCGAGCTCTGTTTGACTCAATGCGCAGGCGTATCAAGGCGATTATTACGGCCAGAGGTGGTTGTTCTGAGTACTGATTTCTCAGGATATATGCACCCAAATTGCGTGAAAATGTAATCACATATCACTTCTAGTATAATGCATTTCTCCAATGGATACCCGTTTATCATCTGCATTTCTTCTTGGTGTAGCAATTTTATTTCTGACCTTCAAAAAATATCTTCAAGGAAATTCTGCTATGCAAACGTTATCGCTCTGGGCTGTCCACCAAACGACCTTGGTCAGTCAGGGGGAACACTAACATAGGACGTAGCGGTCGTTAACTCATTTTTCAGAAAATGGAGACTGAAGCCCAGCACCAGTAAGAACGAGGTTTGTGCGCTTCGCCGGCCGCTGTGACCGAGCGGTTCTAGGCGCTTCAGTCCGGAACCACGCTGCTGCTACGGTCGCAGGTTCGAATCCTGCCTCGGGCATGGGAGTGTGCGATGTCCTTAGGTTAGTTAGGTTTAAGTAGTTCTAAGTTCTAGGGGACTGATGACCTCAGAAGTTAAGTCCCATAGTGCTCAGAGCCATTTGAACCATTTTTGACTAGGGGAGGCGACGACGTTAGGATCACTGATTTACTTCGAACTTTACACACCTTTAGTAGACCATTGTAACAACATAGTAAGGCGCACTACTCTGGCAAATTCCGGGAAAATCGCAAGACAAGTTTTACGCATCTATTACATGCCTTCAGTGAACCCTCTGTCAGGCACTTAAATGTGATTTGCAGAG
Organism: Schistocerca nitens; assembly: GCF_023898315.1. Taxonomy (NCBI): domain Eukaryota; kingdom Metazoa; phylum Arthropoda; class Insecta; order Orthoptera; family Acrididae; genus Schistocerca; species Schistocerca nitens. The sequence goes on along the minus strand of NC_064620.1, from coordinate 599,139,162 downwards.
TATCCATGTAGACGTAGATGTAGATGCGTATGTGTGTGTAGACATGTGACGTCAGAGTTCATGGTGCCCAAGTGGAAACCGGCACGGTATCTCAGCGAATTCTGTCGGAGGGTTATCCGCCCTCTACAATAAAAAAAATTGAGTGAACGGAGATCAGCGATGAACCTGAACAGGTGTCATGGGACGGCCACCCCGAACAAATGAAACCAAAAATAACAAACAAAATGAGATAAACAAGTGGTTAGCGTTCGAGCTTCATAAGACGAGCGTGTATGGGGCGAAGGCTCCACTCCTGCTCAAACTTAAGTTTTAATCTGTATTAAACTATCGGAAGGAATAGAAATTTATGTAAGTGAGACTTGTATTTCCTTAGAAATTCTGAACATCCCCTGTAAATGCAGAAAAACTGCATCCATGCGCTGTAGTAGATGCCGTTTCAATTTATGTTTTCCACGTCGGTATGACGAATACCATCCTGCAACGTGTGATGTTGTGCTCATATCCGACGAGTATTTCTACATTACTCTTGCGGTCTGGCACATTGTGACTTTCTGTATTACTGAATCACGCCTGTCGCATCATTATTTATCGGGGTTTGACTTGGTCTTTGCAGGCCTGTTCCTTGTCATTGAAAATTTAATTAAAAATAGTAAATAGTCAAATAACATATGAAAGTCACTACATCTTCATGATAATGCACGTGCGTTTTTTTTATCATTACATCACATCTCAAATGTCGTAAATTAAATAATGTGATCAGTGATGAAAAAAGTATAGTTTAAAAAATAAATATTAAAAAGTTAGTATTAGCGGGATACGAACCGTCGGTCCGTCCAACACCCTCTTGCATAGCGCGAACGCTATCAATTTTCTTTTTTCCTTTCTCTTTTCTTTTCTTTGGTTGATTACATTTGGTTCGTTGCGTTTGTTCGGAGCGGACGTCCTAAAACATCCGCTGAAGTTCACTGTTGATCCATGCACTCAGATTTTTTTTCTTTTGTTTCCTAACCCTCTGACCGAACAAAAAATGGTTCAAATGGCTCTGAGCACTATGGGACTTAACTACTGAGGTCATCAGTCCCCTAGAACTTAGAACTACTTAAACCTAACTAACCTAAGGACATCACACACATCCATGCCCGAGGCAGGATTCGAACATGCGACCGTAGAGGTCGCGCGGTTCGAGACTGTAGCGCCTAGAACCGCTCGACCACTCCGGCCGGCTATGACCGAACACGCTGAACTACCGTGCCGGCAATTCTTTGACCAGAACGACTTCCTCCAACGGGCACCTATGCACATATACATCAGTTACACATAACAGACGCGTAAAACTTCTCTTGCGATTTTCTCGGAATTGCCAGAGTATTTCACCTTTCTACTTGCACGCTATGTTGCTATGGGTGTCCACAGTTTGAAGTAAATCCGTGATCCGCTTGTGAGTTCAAGGTGCTGTCTGATGGCAGTATTATCCGTCACAACAAGTAACCCGAGGCGCACGGAGTGGCCGAGCTGTTCTAGGCGCTTCAGTCTGGAACCGCGCGACCATTACGGTCGCAGGTTCGAAACCTGCCTCGGGCATGGATGTGTGTAATGTCCTTAGGTTAGTTAGGTTTAAGTAGCTCTAAGTTCCAGGGGACTGATGACCTCAGATGTTAAGTACCATAGTGCTCAGAGCCATTTGAACCATTTGAAAAAAATACCACAAGTATCTTGGCATCACACTCGACCGCACTCTGTCTTATAAAAATCATCTGGAAAACACGTCAGCCAAGATAAAAACTCGTTGCAACATCATTCAGAGGTTGTGTGGCACAACCTGGGGGGCTTCAATGAACACTTCGCGTAGACAGGCTGTTGCACTGGCTTTTTCGGCCGCAGAGTATTGTTCTGTGCTTCAGTCTGGTGTAACAGCTCTCATACCAGTCTCTTCGATGCCTACCTCAACAACACCTTGCGCTTGAATACTGGTACGATCCAACCAACTACTGTCTAGGGGCTTCCCCGCTAAGCCATGTCTATCCGCTGCATATTCGCAGAACTGACACCCTCTTTAGAGACAGCCACAATACGCAAGACAAAAAGGTACTGTCTACTCGTCACGATACAACTGTCTTCCTTCGGGACAGCCAGCACTACTGTGCGCTGAACAGCTGGCTACAAGTAACACTTAAGCAAGAGATCCCTAGAGCAATAACTGTCGACACATCGGAAATTACCAAAGATAAGTAGAACTGTGGTACTGCGAGCACCGAACTTGACACGAAACTGAGTCTCAAATTAACAGAATCCTCCCTAGAGGTGGTCGGCGCTCTTAGTCACTCTGTAAGTAGGGTATAGTGGAGCCTCTGATCTGTGACTGTGGGGCACTGAAGCAATCGACGAGACGTAGAAGAGAAAAGTGTGCCCTTCAATGTTATAAGGGTACGTGGAATGATTTGATGAAAGCCAACGCCACAGCGGTGTAGTGAGTTAGAAAACTAGATATTAACATTTAATAGTTTTATTTTTATGCAATGATATTCATTACGTATTATAAATATACTGCATGTGAGTGAACCTTACGAATGGTGATGATGATGATGGGGTTTACAGAAAATAGTTACCTTAACTTTTTCCGTCTCGATTGGGAAGGAACAACTAGTTGTACAGTACGGCGCCTATACTGCTTTCTTCTGAGTCGTGGCTAAACTGAGAAACATTTATTTATGTCTGGTATCAAAGGGGAATCTTACACGGATAAAACAAAAGTTGGAAGAAAATAAGCATTAAACACTGGTATTAAGGACACAAGCTATAAGGTTACTTGCAATAAAAAGTAAAGGTGCGACCTTTAAGAAGCAGCAAATACACTGTCTCACAACGTAAAGAAGACATCTTGTAAAAATTATTTTATGTGCCAGTAACCTGACTTTGGCACTCTCTCCCCCAAAACCCTTGGGAAATTTCTCGTCTTTATACTTTGAGAAGGCAGTAAATGGTCCGCATCACGATAGCTGCGTCTTCCACACACTTATCTGTAGAAGTCTAACATACCCCTTCACTTCCCCTCGCCACCCCACCCGGTCGCCTCACATTCTCTCCCCTCCGATCTGTACAGCCCTTTCGACAGTCTGCGATGTCTTCCTTTACACTTGGTCTACTATCTCTGTAATTTCTATTTTCTCTTCCGACCTTACGCCTTCTGTTTCTGCTTATAATGAGACATGGTTTCGAAACGTTAAACTGATTGATATTGTCTTTTTGCTCCCATCAGCGATGGGAACGACAGGGTCTACGGAGAATAAGAACAATTTATGTCATTTACTATTATTATTTATGTCCAACAAATGTATTTATTGATTCTACATCTACATCTACACCCATACTCCGCAAGCCACCTGAGGGTACCCTGAGTGCCTCTATCGATTCTCCCTTCTATTCCAGTCTCGTATTGTTCGTGGAAAGAAGGATTGTCGGTATGCTTCTGTGTGGGCTCTAATCTCTCTGATTTTATCCTCATGGTCTCTTCGCGAGATATACGTAGGAGGGAGCAATATACTGCTTGAGTCTTCGGTGAAGGTATGTTCTCGAGACTTTAACAAAAGCCCGTACCGAGCTACTGAGCGTCTCTCCTGCAGAGTCTTCCACTGGAGTTTATCTATCATCTCCGTAACGCTTTCGCGAATACTAAATGATCCTGTAACGAAGCTCGTTGCTCTCCGTTGGATCTTCTCTATCTCTTCTATCAACCCTGTCTGGTACGGATCCCACACTGCTGAGCAGTATTCAAGCAGCGGGCGAACAAGCGTACTGCAACCTACTTCCTTTGTTTTCGGATTGCATTTCCTTAGGATTCTTCCAATGAATCTCAGTCTGGCATCTGCTTTATCGACGATCAACTTTATATGATCATTCCATTTTAAGTCACTCCTAATGCGTACTCCTAGATAATTTATGGAATTAACTGCTTCCAGTTGCTGACCTGCTATTCTGTAGCTAAACGATAAGGGATCTATCTTTCTATGTATTCCCAGCACTTTACACTTTTCTACATTGAGATTGAATTGCCATTCCCTGCACCATGCGTCAATTCGCTGCAGATCCTCCTGCATTTCAGTACAATTTTCCATTGTTACAACCTCTCGATACACCACAACATCATCTGCAAAAAGCCTCAGTGAACTTCCGATGTCATCCACAAGGTCATTTATGTATATTGTGAATAGCAACGGTCCTATGACACTCCCCTGCGGCACACCTGAAATCACTCTTACTTCGGAAGACTTATCTCCATTGAGAATGACATGCTGCGTTCTGATATCTAGGAACTCTTCAATCCAATCACTCAATTTGGTCCGCAGCTCGTGGTCGTGCGGTAGCTTTCTCGCTTCCCGCGCCCGGGTTCCCGGGTTCTATTCCCGGCGGGGTCAGGGATTTTCTCTGCGTCGTGATGACTGGGTGTTGTGTGATGTCCTTAGGTTAGTTAGGTTTAAGTAGTTCTAAGTTCTAGGGGACTGATGACCATAGATGTTAAGTCCCATAGTGCTCAGAGCCATTTGAACCACACAATTTGTCTGATAGTCCATATGCCCTTACTTTGTTCATTAAACGACTGTGGGGAACTGTATCGAACGCCTTGTGGAAGTCAAGAAACACGGCATCTTCCTGTGAACCCGTGTCTATGGCCCTCTGAGTCTCGTGGACCAATAGCGCGAGCTGGGTTTCACACGACCGTCTTTTTCGAAACCCATGTTGATTCCTACAGAGTAGATTTCTAGTCTCCAGAAAAGTCATTATGCTCGAACATAATACGTGTTCCAAAATTCTACAACTGATCAACGTTAGAGATATAGGTCTATAGTTCTGCACATCAGTTCGACGTCTCTTCTTGAAAACTGGGATGACCTGTGCCCTTTTCCAATCCTTTGGAACGCTACGCTCTTCTAGAGACCTACGGTACACCGCTGCAAGAAGGGGGGCAAGTTCCTTCGCGTACCCTGTGTAAAATCGAACTGGTATCCCATCAGGACCAGCGGCCTTTCCTCCTTTGAGCGATTTTAATTGTTTCTCTATCCCTCTGTCGTCTATTTCGATATCTACCATTTTGTCATCTGGGCGACAATCTAGAGAAGGAACTACAGTGCAGTCTTCCTCTGTGAAACAGCTTTGGAAAAAGACATTTAGTATTTCGGCCTTTAGTCTGTCATCCTCTGTTTCACTATCATTTTGGTCACAGAGTGTCTGGACATTTTGTTTTGATCCACCTACCGCTTTGACATAAGATCAAAATTTCTTAGGATTTTCTGCCAAGTCAGTACATAGAACTTTACTTTCGAATTCATTGAACGCCTCTCGCATAGCCCTCCTCAAACTACAATTCGCTTCGCGTAATTTTTGATTTGTCTGCAAGCCTTTGGCTATGTTTATGTTTGCTGTGAAGTTCTCTTTGCTTTCGCAGCAGTTTCCTAACTCCATTGTTGTACCACGGTGGCTCTTTTCCATCTCTTACGATCTTGCTTGGCACATACTCAGCTAACGCATATTATACGATTGTTTTGAACTCTGTCCACTGATCCTCAACACTATCTGTACTTCAGACAAAACTTTTGTGTTGAGCCGTCAGGTACTCTGTAATCTGCTTTTTGTCACTTTTGCCAAACAGAAAAATCTTCCTACCTTTTTTAATATTTCTATTTACGGCTGAAATCATTGATGCAGTGACCGCTTTATGATAGCTGATTCCCTGTTCAGCGTTAACTGTTTCAAATAGTTCGGGTGTATTTGTCACCAGAAGGTCTAATATTTTATCGCCACGAGTTGGTTCTCTGTTTAACTGCTCAAGGTAGGTTTCAGATAAAGCACTTAAAAAAAAATTCACTGGATTCTTTGTCCCTGCCACCCGTTATGAACGTTTGAGTCTCCCAGTTTATATCCGACAAATTAAAATCTCCACCCAGAACTATATGTTAGAGAAATCTACTCGAAATATTTTCCAAATTATACTTCAGGTGCTCAGCGACAACAGCTGCTGAGCCAGGGGGCCTATAGAGACATCCAATTACCATGTCTGAGCCTGCTTTAACCGTGACCTTCATCCAAATTATTTCACATTTCGGATCTCCGTCAATTTCCTTCGATACTATTGCACTTCTTATAGCTATAAACACGCCTCCCCCTTCACTGTACAGCCTGTCTCTGCGGTATACATTCCAATCTGAGTTTAGGATTTCATTACTGTTTACGTCTGGTTTCAGCCATCTTTCTGTCCCTAGTACTATATGGGCGTTGTGACCGTTTATTAATGAGAGCAGTTCTGGGACCTTTCTATAGACGCTCCTGCAGTTTACTATTAGCACATTAATATTGTTATTCCCTGTTGCATTTTGCCTGCTCCTACCTTGCCGCGTCTCAGGAGGCGTCTTGTCGGGCCTAGGAAGGGAATTCTATAACCTAAAAAACCCCCATGTGCACTCCACACGTACTCCGCTACCCTTGTAGCCGCTTCCGGCGTGTAGTGGACGCCTGACCTGTTCAGGGGGACCCTACATTTCTCCACCCGATAGCGGAGATCGAGAAATTTGCACCCCAGATCTCCGCAGAATCGTCTGACCTCTGGTTTAAGCCTTCCACTCGGCTCCAAACCAGAGGACCGCGATCGGTTCTGGGAACGATACTACAAGTAGTTAGCTCTGACTCCAGCCCGCGAGCGAGGCTTTCCGCCTTTACCAATTCCGCCAACCGCCTGTACGAACTGAGGATGGCCTCTGAACCCAGACGGCAGGAGTCATTGGTGCCGACATGAGCAACAATTTGCAGTCGGGTGCACCCAGTGCTCTCTATCGCCGCCGGCAGGGCCTCCTCCACATCTCGGATGAGACCCCTCGGCAAGCAGACAGAGTGAACACTGGCCTTCTTCCCCAACCTTTCCGCTATTTCCCTAAGGGGCTCCATCACCCGCCTAGCGTTGGAGCTCCCAATAACTAATAAACCCCTCCCCCCGTGTGCCTGCTCGGACCTTGCTGAAGGAGCGGCCACATGTCCACTCACAGGCAGAGCGGGCGATGCCACACGGCCAGCCTCCACATTTACCCTCCGCCTCGTGCGCCAACGCCGCTGAACCCGCCACTCCCCTTGGGGAGAGGGTGGCCCAACCGCGCCCGGTACCCGCGAATATGTCACGACAGCAGGGACAGTGGGTGACGCATGTAACACCTGGGGTGTACCATGCGACGCACCAGACTCCCCACTGCCTCTACACTCCGAGGCAGCAGCCTGAAGACGGCTGACCGCGGCCATCAACGCGTTCAGCTGTTCGCGAACAGTGGCCAGCTCCTCCTGCGTCCGTACACAGCAGTCACACATACTATCCATCCTAAGAAATCAATTTACTGTAGAGAGTTAATAAACTTTTAACTAGACTGCTAATTCACTAAAGGCGGCTGATTGTTGACTAAACTGTGGTTGCTAGCCACTTCTTGTAGAAAACAATGAAAATAGCACTACCTGTCTCTGGACTGTACTGAAAACAAACACTAGCACTACTGGCACTATGGCTGACTAAAGGGACTCTCTCTGACTGTATTCAAAACAAACACGAAATCTATGGACACACTATTACTAGCACTCGACAATTAAAGCTTCCTAAAAGCAAAAACACGCGGAAGAAGAAGTGACAAGTAAGAAAAATACAGTTAATACTTAAATTAAGGTAGCTCGCTGCACAGCAGACGTGAAGCAGACGGCAGTTACGCTATTTGCGGTAGACTTCGAGGCCTAGAAAGCTTTGCCATAAAATGCGTAATGTGGTGATTGATGTATTCGATGTCCCAACTCTGTGAGTCATATTTGTTGCATTAGAGGGTGCTTTGGTGTAGGTGGAAGATGCAGTTTCTTTCATTTCGATAGCTGTGCTCAAGTACCTATAGACTCGTTAAATACTTCGGAGTATATTGCACGTAAAGTAAACAACAAATAAAGCTGACTGGAAAATTAGTCGTAAAACAGACTGCATGCTCCTTAACAAACCAGTTCACAGCTGAAGTGGCTATTATAAGATGTCACGGAAGTAGCAACAAGCATACGGTAACATTCTTTTTAAGAGTATGGTACATGTCCAGTGTAAGAGCGGCCCTGCGGATCCTAATCTGGTCAGTCGAAATCTACATCTACTTCTACATCTACGTCTGCATGATTACTCTGCAATTCAGGATTAAGTGTCTGGCAGAGGTATCATCGAACGACCTTCAAGTTACTTCTCCACCGTTTCACTCTCGAACAGCGCGCGAGGAGAAAGAACACTTAAAACTTTCCGTGCGAGTTCTGTTATTTTATTATGATGATCATTTCTCCCTATGTATGTGGCCGCCAAAAAATATTTTGACATTCTGAGGAGAAAGTTGGTGATCCAAATTTCATGAGAAGGTCTTGCCGCAGCGATAAACGCCTTAGTTTAAATAACTGTCATACCAATTCGAGTATCATATCCGTGGCACTCACTCCCCTATTTCGCGATAGTACAAAACGGGCTACCCTTCTTTGAACTTTTTCGGTGTCCATCCTATCTCATGCGGATCGCTCACCGCACAGTAATACTCCAAAAGAGGGCACACAAGAATAGTGTAAGCAGTCCAGTATATCTGTTACATTTTCCAAGTGTTCTGCCACTAAACCGCAGCCTTTCGTTTGCTTTTCCCACAACATTGCCTCTGAGACAAGTTATTAGTAATTGTAATCATTAAGTACTTAGTTGAGTTACAGATTTTAGATTTTTATGATTTACGGTGCTTTAGTGGCAGTGTAATCAATAACATCATCATTGTTACCACGCAGTGAAGATGTTGATTGCGTCTCGCCACTGGGTACTTTACATACGACCAGGCTTTCTTTGGGTTTTCTACCAGATTTAGAGACACAGTTTAGTTGTAGACACTATTAGAAGCATCGCGCACTGAAGTTCGCACTAAATTTCGAGCTTCTGTAAAACTTCGCCAATCTTGCGTTAGTGTTCTGATATGTTTTGAGTGCCATGGCGGATCAGAATTAACAAAATAAGGGAATTAAATGGAAAGTGAGGAAGAAGAAGACACGTAAGAAGTAGAAACTTGTGAATGTGTGTACGTGTCTGACTTACAGTTGACGCTGTTTGCAGCTGCACACAGCACATCCGCCACTTGCCGAGGTGCAGCTGAAGTCTCGGAGAACAGGGGCTGAAGCGGCTGGACAGTGGTAGTAGCCCCCTACGGATAGCGGACAGTCGTCCGGAGGCCTCCAGACTGGAGCCTTGCTGTATGGAACAAGTCTGGAGCAACCGCTGTCCAGCCTGGAGCGTGCTGCCACTCAATACTGCTCACTGTGACCTGTTCCAGGCTCGGCACTGATCAGTCCAGACGTGTTCCGTGCTGGACAGCAGTGCGAGGCCGGGCGCATTGCAATCTGGATACCTGCCACTGTGGCACGCCCCAGACTGGACTGGTCAGTGTGGGCCGTTTCCAGGCGACCGCAACTCCTTCCACGAGACTTCTTCCAGGTATTCAGATGTCTTGTTCTTTAACATGACGTCTGACCTGTAGCGTCGGCACCCCCACCGCTGTGTGCGACTATTTGGACATTGAGGTGGCTGGTAATATTACATTTAATTAGAACACTCTGTATAAGTAATATTGTCACGTAGAAGAAGGTGTAATTAGATGAATGACGAACACTAACTTAACGAAGGTTTATTCAGTACTTACACATACAAGAGCGCGGAGCGAACAGCCTCTGGCCAGAACACATACGGTATATACACAGTTATAGAACATTCCAGCACAATGATCCTCGACATTTGTGGATACTTCTAGAATGTACTCGAACAGAATATAGAAATTAAAGTTTTACAGTTCAGGTGAGATTTGAACTCACGACCCTCCATGCAACAGTATAGTATCATAACCACTACACCATTTTTTTTCGTTTTTTTTCCTTTTTTTATGAAAGGAAACAATGAATATCATTGATGAGGAAGGGAAAATAAACATTTGCTCCAATTTGTAATGAGAATAGAATGAACAAAGTATATATCAGAATATGATTTTCACTCTGCAGCGGAGTGTGCGCTGATATGAAACTTCCTGGCAGATTAAAACTGTGTGCCGGACCGAGACTCGAACTCGGGATCTTTGCCTTTCGTGGGCAAGTGCTCTGCCAACTGGGCTACCCAAGCACAACTAACGCCCCGTCCTCACAGCTTTACTTACAGCAAAGCACTTGCCCACGAAAGGCAAAGGTCCCGCCTTCGAGTCTCGGTCTGGCAGACAATTTTTAATCTGCCAGGAAGTTTCAAATTATATATCATTTCCAGGTTTCCGTTGCGCAAAATAAGAAATGAAATGTCTTCTTGAGGTTTTTTTTTTTCTAAACTAGTAAACAGAAAAATTTTATGGTACACAAAGCACTATCACTTCAATGTTGAAGGAAAGTTACTCTGCTGCTCTGCAAGAGAAAGAAATTGTTAAAACAAAAATAGGAAACAAAAAATTCCTTCTGCATGGGTAAGCATCTGGATATTAGTAGTGGGACGAAGTATGTATGGGAACACTGCATTGTTGCCAAATTTAATCAAGATTGCCCCAATGACGTCAACCAAAACTGTTACGTGTAGACTTGGCAAGAGCACATGACGTCATTCAAGATGGCGGATTTTGGCGGGAAAATAGGTCAATTGGGCTATGACCACTAACCTAACCCTCCAGAACAAATTGTCGCCAAATTCAAATTCCAACAGAATAATGGCTGCAAAACGGTACTTGTCTTTATTATAATTTATTGTTATTCATTATCATTCATTATCATTTATTATTATTACTTATACGATGCATGTATGTTCGCTACGAGGTACGGAGTCCAAGTGTGTTATTTCATACCCCTGCCACCAGAGAGCACTGCCGTGACATCAATCAAGATGGCGGATTTTTATGGGAAGAAAACCAATTGGGCTACCTTCACTAATGTAACCCCCAGAAAATTGGCGCGAAATTTGAATTTTGGCGGGAAAATAGGTCAACTGGGCTATGTCCACTAACCTAAACCTCCAGAAAAAATTGGCGCCAAATTCCAATTCCAACACAATAATGGCAACAAAAACCAGACTAGTCTTTATTATTATTCATTATCATTTATAATCACTCATTATCGTCTATTATTATTTAATATTATTAGTATTTTTTATTATTGGCCTACCCCCACTAGAAAATTGCGAAAATTCAAATTTCAACACGCCAATGGCGGCGAAAACCGTACCTGTTTTTATTATCATTCATTATTATTCATTATCATTTATTATCTTTCATTATCATTTATTATAATTAATTATTATTTATTATAATTTATTATTATTTATTACTATTATTATTATTTGTTATTATTATTGTTCTACCTCCACTAGAAAATTGCGCCAAATTCAAATTCCAACACAATAATGTCTCGAAAACTGTGCTTCTATTTATTATTATCATTTATTATTTATTCAAGATGTCCAATTTTGGCGCGGTAAAAGCCATTTGCATTTTATCCATAGTGAAAATCTGTCACAAGTTCAAATTATCTTTGACTGACACTTAGCTTTTTTCAGTGTTAACGTATCAACATAGCGTCAAATAATAAACTACACTTGTGCTAACGTAATTCACATCCTCTGATTTTGCAAGAAAAAAGGACTGAAGTCTTTATTACAATCAGTACCGTCATCACTTGTTCACCAATAGACTTAGTACACGTCTTCGAGATGGCGACACCCAGTGCGCTCGCCACTAAGTCCAGACTCCAACTGACTTAGCTCAAATCATCGCCAGCAGAGGAGGCTTCCCCTGGCGCCACCAATAAGTGGTAGCCCGCGCACACGAAACAGGTCCAGCGACCACTCAGATCGTGCGGGTCCATCGGCGTAAACATGTTTTGCTCGTTTCGAACCTGCCGATTCTGGTGTCACAACGGCCAGTTAGCGATTCATCACGTGGTTTCGTGGCGGAAAAAGAACACACTTGGCGCCAAAGTTGTTTGCTGGAGAGTGGAATCTGCCCCCACGGGACTCAACCGCCGGTCGACCACGTGGGATGCTCGACAAAGAATGCTCTCTCTTAGTTAACTGACTCAAGATCGTCTGCTCTCCTCTCCTCTCTCTCTCTCTCTCTCTCTCTCTCTCGCACGCGAGTTATAACCGGACAAGCGCGATGCGCCACCGCCCCGCAAGCGTCCGACCGCTTACGTCACACACCCTCGATCACCATCTCTATACACGCGTCAGACATAGTCTTCTGTAAATATGGTAACACCCACATCACGCATCTAACCTATCAATTACCTAAGTACTTAATTCCATTTCACTATTTATCATATTAAATAATTCATTTTACAATTTCATATAGGCATGAAAAGGTGTTCAACTACATACTTTCAACTACTTTTCATGGACCAGATCGCCACCTCTTCCTAGGAACCCTTACCAAGTTTGAATTCTGGCAATAAAGAAAGGTCACTTGCCCTTTCGCTACCAACCTAAGAAAATTGCACGTAAAGAAAGGACACTTGTAATAACCTCAGCCATCCGACCGCTCTTCCTCCTAGGAACCCTCGCCGAGTCTGAATTCTGGCAGTAAACAAAGGTCACTTGCGCTTTCACTACCAACCTAACAAAATTTCGTGTAAAGAAAGGACACTCATACTAACCTCAGCCACCAGACCACCACTTCCTCCTAAGATCAGGTGCCAAGTGTGAAATCTGCCAGTAAACAAACTCACTTGCGTTTTCGCTACCAACTTAAGAAAATTGCTGCAAACGAAGCTCACCACCACCACCACTTCCTAGGGGGCGGGTGGTAAAAGGACTCAGTCTGCACTAGGCTGATGGAGGGAGGAAGGAGTATACAGTATTCATTTGCGAGCAATTTATTTAGGGATGGAGCATATGTATCACAGAACACATGTTCTGACAAGCCCCACATCATACAGGCATGCAAACCACTCCTCCATAACTCATGTATAAAGCTCTACACACACACTCCCTAATCGTAAACCGTCAAAAATAACCCAATGCACAGTCTACAGACATGTGAACCACTCATAAACAATGCACAACATCTATGTCCATATAGTCAAACAACTCCTAAATTGTCAAAATAGTAATCCATGTAAAAGACTCTGCTTTCTTAACTTCAACTGTCGAAATCATACATCATTAGAGGCAACACCACCACCAAGTGTATTCGCTATTGTGTCCATAGCCCAACTTACTTAGTTCATACCGATGCCACTAGAGGACGCTGTAGTGACGAAAGTACCATAATCTAAGATGGCGCCACCTAGTGTGTTACCCACGAGCTCCAGACCCCAACCGTCTTAGTACATTTCCTCGCCGTCTGAGGACACCACAGTATTACCAACTGATGACAGACATATAGTTATCCATGATGACGGTAAACAGTGTCTTCTCCATGAGGTCTACGATGCTGGCGCCCGTTTCGTGACGTAAATCAACATCGTGAGGGAAGACGACTCAACCTGCTCTGGGCTGCTGGGGGGAGTAAAGCACGAGTTCAGTCTATATAATTTCAAACATTTTCTTTAGCGATCGAACATAACCATCATACTAATACATAAACATCCTCCCTGATGTGCTTGGCGTCATAATACATAGTCTGCAGACACGCAAACAACTCCTAATTTCAATACACAATAGCAAAATGCTCCTAAATAATGCAGTACACTTATCTGCAAACACCCTCAGTACTCGTAAAATGTCCAAATAACGCATGGCACAACCAACAGGGCTGCTCGCAAAATAACGCAACAGGCGCGCACAAGCACCCTCTCCCCCGCGAGGTCACACGCCTGACAGCCCGCAAACATGAGGTGGTGACAGCCGTGTTCATACTCCCCGCCCGTGAAATCCCTATCCAAATACGTGTTCTCCTAGACACAGCTCATGGCGCGACCAGCCAGGGACGCGCGCTCCACCGCACCCGCCAGCCGCCGCCACCGACCACCGTTGGAAGTTGCATCCCTGTATACAGTCACCATTATGCTGTCATAGCACACCAAAGCGCGTTCACAGTAGTGTCATATTCGAGGCATCTCCAGGTGCCACTTGTCTCTGCTGTTAAATGCAAGGTGTGCTGACACACACACACACACACACACACACACACACACACACATGTTTAACCATACTTCACTACCCAGCACGGCTCTCGCCTCGCCGCGAAACGTCTGCGTGCGACTTGCCATCTAAAACTTTCTCAACATTATTCTTATGTCACATCTCTTTGCAAAAAATAAGAGCCACGTCGACCTCTCGGGTACTGTAAAGTGTCCCGTAAATAGTTAACGCTTGCTTTCTTCATGCCTCAGCTTGTATGCACGGAAATTCCTCCCGTAACAGAACCTATTTACCAAAATATCGCCTGATCCAGTATTCCTCCCGGACATAACGAGATAGCCTTCCTGCCCGCAACATACGCAAATGTTCTCACCACTCCTATATCACATCAAAATAGTCGAGCATTAACTCTTACCGAATTTACCAGTCGAATTACTAACGCTGTCGCTATCGAAGCATCATCCACCTTTTCTTTCTGGCGCTCTCTCTCTCGTTATTTTGCAAAGATTGTTAATTTGCACGGACAGTTCCCTCAATCTACACACCGCCAACGTGTTCTTTCTTTCTACAGACGTACACTCATTCATAATAAACTATTTTACACTGATCACCATTTTTCACAGACAACTAAACATCGCTAGGTCATCAAATACAAACCATACTTGCAAGAATATTGGACCGTCAAACCGATCTCCAACTAGGGAATATGTCACCAAGAGCTGTCAATTTTTGCTCCACTTCTCGATATCAAGAATTCCACACTAGCCTCCCGATCGCTAACGTAGCATAATGCACAACATATACAATGAAAATTATTTCTCCACAAACACCAAACTTTAGCGATGTACATCATGCTGTAAGCCATTGACTGACTAGAAAGAAGTAGAGTAAACTGATATTCGCACTCTCGAATACTGAAGTCGGTCATCTAACAGATCTGAGATGATCAATATTCTCTACAAACCAACTGTGGTCGTTCCCACGCTAAAGAACAGGCAAACGTGTGTCCAACACACCATAATCCATATTCCCTCAACTAAATAAAGGCATCAAATGTACAGAAGCAGTCGACCGAACAATTTACATGGGAGGGAATAACGCTCCACCTCAAACGCGCCATCTCCCCTAAGTTACACTTGATCACGAAAGCAGACCAGGACATAGTTTACTATTCGGTCGTCTAGAACATGGTGAAGTTAACTACCATACATTCCTACACTCCAACAGGCCTCTGCATTCGGAAGACCGCTACCATTAACGTGGGAACGCGATTCAATACCACCACAGACTTTGCACACACCAACACATTCTAGAAAACGCCTCACATATTTCTTCTATCATTACATTTACAATTAAATCTTATGATCTACGTCTCTACTGAACGAAACTCGTCAATGGGCGAAGTGTTGGAAATACACTCTGTTGAACGCTGTGGCTCTGGAAATACCTGTACCTTCCTTAGCACTAGACATACTCTTCCATTCGCTATCACAGTACCCCAAGTCAAATCCCCCCCCCCCCCCCGCTACAACAGCACATAGACATTTCCTTTACACAAACAGATATACTTATGTGGCGGATCCACAGTCGAACACTAACTCTGGTCTCCTGCGAGTCTTGGGAATTGTCTGCGAGGTGCGCATATGCATAGACATACAGAAAGCAGAGCAAATGCTCTCCGAATGTGGAGGTGACTGGATACAGTCGAGTGCAGTGCTATATTACATGTCCCGATCAATGCATTTGGGCTAAGAGGTGGCATCTGTGCTACATTTACAATCCATTTCAGAACACAGAACAGGATGTTATATTATGATCGCATATATACACTCCTGGAAATGGAAAAAAGAACACATTGACACCGGCGTGGCAGACCCACCATACTTGCTCCGGACACTGCGAGAGGGCTGTACAAGCAATGATCACACGCACGGCACAGCGGACACACCAGGAACCGCGATGTTGGCCGTCGAATGGCGCTAGCTGCGCAGCATTTGTGCACCGCCGCCGTCAGTGTCAGCCAGTTTGCCGTGGCATACGGAGCTCCATCGCAGTCTTTAACACTGGTAGCATGCCGCGACAGCGTGGACGTGAACCGTATGTGCAGTTGACGGACTTTGAGCGAGGGCGTATAGTGGGCATGCGGGAGGCCGGGTGGACGTACCGCCGAATTGCTCAACACGTGGGGCGTAAGGTCTCCACAGTACATCGATGTTGTCGCCAGTGGTCGGCGGAAGGTGCACGTGCCCGTCGACCTGGGACCGGACCGCAGCGACGCACGGATGCACGCCAAGACCGTAGGATCCTACGCAGTGCCGTAGGGGACCGCACCGCCACTTCCCAGCAAATTAGGGACACTGTTGCTCCTGGGGTATCGGCGAGGACCATTCGCAACCGTCTCCATGAAGCTGGGCTACGGTCCCGCACACCGTTAGGCCGTCTTCCGCTCACGCCCCAACATCGTGCAGCCCGCCTCCAGTGGTGTCGCGACAGGCGTGAATGGAGGGACGAATGGAGACGTGTCGTCTTCAGCGATGAGAGTCGCTTCTGCCTTGGTGCCAATGATGGTCGTATGCGTGTTTGGCGCCGTGCAGGTGAGCGCCACAATCAGGACTGCATACGACCGAGGCACACAGGGCCAACACCCGGCATCATGGTGTAGGGAGCGATCTCCTACACTGGCCGTACACCACTGGTGATCGTCGAGGGGACACTGAATAGTGCACGGTACATCCAAACCGTCATCGAACCCATCGTTCTACCATTCCTAGACCGGCAAGGGAACTTGCTGTTCCAACAGGACAATGCACGTCCGCATGTATCCCGTGCCACCCAACGTGCTCTAGAAGGTGTAAGTCAACTACCCTGGCCAGCAAGATCTCCGGATCTGTCCCCCATTGAGCATGTTTGGGACTGGATGAAGCGTCGTCTCACGCGGTCTGCACGTCCAGCACGAACGCTGGTCCAACTGAGGCGCCAGGTGGAAATGGCATGGCAAGCCGTTCCACAGGACTACATCCAGCATCTCTACGATCGTCTCCATGGGAGAATAGCAGCCTGCATTGCTGCGAAAGGTGGATATGCACTGTACTAGTGCCGACATTGTGCATGCTCTGTTGCCTGTGTCTATGTGCCTGTGGTTCTGTCAGTGTGATCATGTGATGTATCTGACCCCAGGAATGTGTCAATAAGGTTTCCCCTTCCTGGGACAATGAATTCACGGTGTTCTTATTTCAATTTCCAGGAGTGTAGATCTGACCTCAAATCGACAGAATTGCGAAAAGTGACCAGGGAATATGTATATATTATATATCGACCGAATATAGAGCCTAATGCAGTGAACTTGAGGAAGTATTTTCCTATCTTCTGGTCCGCACCGAACAATTTGTATATCGGACCCATTATGCCGCAACAGGAGGAATCCTGGAAAAACGTGGCCGTCGTAACGAAGGGAATAAGTGGGGTAGTCAATTTTTTTCCCCTTTGATGGTGCATTATACTGTATGTCTATTGAGGTACCAGTGATTCCAAATGCATCAGTCACGTGACATAGGCTGCATACAGCTATGTGTTCCGTATGTGTTTTAAAGCATTGTCTATTTGCGATAGTTAATGGTAAACCTGTCGGTCATCAGAGGACTTCCATCTCATGTGTGAAGAAACTTGACACACTCCTCTAAAGGAGCTTTCATTTATGCGATCACCCGTGTCACATCTTGGGTGTAAAATCGAGACATCAGGGTCGTAAGTAACTTAGCGGTAAGGACTTGTGACACACTGCAATCGCTGTGTACGTATTGCCCGACTGAAGCGCTGTTTACGGAGTTAGTGATCGAATGAGTTGTAATTTTCACATGTCTAACGCTGCTGCTTTACGTTTATCTGTCTCCATGTAGGATGTATCCCCCACTAGTAAGTATCATTTCCTGTAGGCCTTATAAGGTCATGGTACAAGTTGTCTGTGAAAAATGGTGATCAGTGTAAAATAATTTATTACGAATTAGTGTAGCGTCTGTAGAAAGAAAGAACAGGTTGACGGTGTATAGATTGAGGGAACTGTCCGTGCAAATTAGCAATCTTTACAAAATAACGAGAGAGAGCGCCAGAAAGAAAAGGTGGATGATGCTTCGATAGAGACGGCATTAGTAATTCGACTGGTAAATTCGATAAGAGTTAATGAGAATGCTCGATTGATTTTGAAGTGATATAGGAGTGGTGAGAACATTTCCGTATGTCGCAAGCAGGAAGGCTATCACGTTATGTCTGGAAGGAAGACTGGATTAGGCAAAATTTTGGTAAACAGGTTCCGTTATGGGAGGAATTTCCGTGCATACAAGCTGAGGCATGAAGAAACCAAGTGTTAACTATTTCTGGGAGACTATACAGTCTCCGAGAGGTCGACTTGGCTCTTATTTTTTGCAGAGAGATGTGACGTTTCGCGATGTGGCGAGAGCCATGCTGGGTAGTTAAGTGTGGTTAAACATGTGTGTGTGTGTGTGTGTGTGTGTGTGTGTGTGTGTGTGTGTCAGCACGTCTTGCATTGAACAGCGGAGACAAGCGGCACTTGGTGATGCCTCGAATATGAGACTACTGTGAACGCGCTTTGGTGTGCTATGACAGTATAATGGTGACTGTATACAGGGATGCAACTTTCAACGGTGGTCGGCGGCGGCGGCTGGCGGGTGCGGTGGAGCGCGCGTCTCTGGCTGGTCGCGCCATGAGCTGTGTCCAGGTGAACACCTATTTGGATAGGGATTTCACGGGCGGGGAGTATGAACGCGGCTGTCGCCACCTCATGTTTGCGGGCTGTCAGGCGTCTGACTTCGTGGGGGAGAGGGTGTGGTGGTGGGTGCTTGTGCGCGTCTGCTGCGTTATTTTGCGAGCTACCCTGTTGGCTGTGCCATGCGTTATTTGGACATTTTACGAGTACTGAGGCTGTTTGCAGGTAAGTGTACTCCATTATTTAGGAGCAGTTTGCTATTGTGTACTGAAATTAGGAGTTGTTTGCGTGTCTGCAGACTGTGCATTGTGGCGCCAAGCACTTTATTTTTTCCTTTATTGTATTTCGATTCCCCCCAAAAGGGGCGGGCTGGCAGCAGCTGAATACGCTGCTCTGCAGCCTACAGTCTTTTTAAAACGTAAGAAGAAGTTAAGAAACAATAAAGGCAGGCGATAAAACGGGGACTTAAATTGTAAAACGGTGGAAAATTGTGGAAAGTTAAAACATAAAGCAAAGGGCTGGCAAAGCGAATAAAATACACTGGATGCAGACACGTAACATAGTATACACACAATTAAAACAACATGGCGATAGTCTGGTTTCTGTTCGCAAGAGATATAAAAGCACACCCAGCAACAGTATGATGGCCGTTCGCAACACTTCAGAAAAGTCACACAACACTAAACACTCACTGTAAACACTGCCCTAAAATGTCGGCACAAAGAGGACACACCATAGCCTAGGGCAGATGGGGTGGACCTGGACAGATGAGGGGGAAAACAAGGAGGGCGAAGAGGAAAAACGAAAGTGTGGGGGGGGGGAGGAACCATAGGAGGGAGTGGACTCATAAGGGGGAGAGGAGCAGGGCAGACGCAGGAGGGAATGGGGAAAGGCAGAGGAGGGAAATGCAAAAGGACTTGGGGGAGAGAAGGGGGGCAGAGAGATGGTAGGTGGGGAAAAAAAGGATGGAAGGGGGGAGAGGGAACCCACGAAAAGGATGGAGGAAAGGAGTGGGGGTGAGGATCAGAAGTTGATAGGAGGGATAAATGGAGGGAGAGAGGGCATCATCTGGGAGGGGGATGGAAGCCAACTTGGGAAAGGAGATGTTGTTGTTGTTGTGGTCTTCAGTCCTGAGATTGGTTTGATGCAGCTCTCCATGCTACTCTATCCTGTGCAAGCTCCTTCATCTCCCAGTACCTACTGAAACCTACATCCTTCTGAATCTGCTTAGTGTATTCATCTCTTGGTCTCCCCCTACGATTTTTACCCTCCACGATGCCCTCCAATACTAAATTGGTGATCCCTTGATGCCTCAGAACATGTCCTACCAACCGATCCCTTATTCTGGTCAAGTTGTGCCACAAACTCCTCTTCTCCCCAATCCTATTCAGTACCTCCTCATTAGTTATGTGATCTACCCATCTAATCTTCAGCATTCTTCTGTAGCACCACATTTCGAAAGCTTCTATTCTCTTCTTGTCCAAACTATTTACCGTCCATGTTTCACTTCCATACATGGCTACACTCCATACAAATACTTTCAGAAATGACTTCCTGACACTTAAATCTATACTCGATGTTAACAAATTTCTCTTCTTCAGAAACGCTTTCCTTGCCATTGCTAGTCTACATTTTATATCCTCTCTACTTCGACCATCATCGGTTATTTTGCTCCCCAAATAGCAAAACTCCTTTACTACTTTAAGTGTCTCATTTCCTAATCTAATACCCTCAACATCACCCGACTTAATACGACTACATTCCATTATCCTCGTTTTGCTTTTGTTGATATTCATCTTATATCCTCCCTTAAAGACACCATCCATTCCGTTCAACTGCTCTTCCAAGTCCTTTGCTGTCTCTGACAGAATTACAATGTCATCGGCGAACCTCAAAGTTTTTATTTCTTCTCCATGGATTTTAATACCTACTCCGAATTTTTCTTTTGTTTCCTTTACTGCTTGCTCAATATACAGATTGAATAACATCGGGGAGAGGCTATAACCCTTTCTTACTCCCTTCCCAACCGCTGCTTCCCTTTCATGTCCGTCGACTCTTATAACTGCCATCTGGTTTCTGTACAAATTGTAAATAGCCTTTCGCTCCCTGTATTTTACCCCTGCCACCTTTAGAATTTGAAAGAGAGTATTCCAGTCAACATTGTCAAAAGCTTTCTCTAAGTCTACAAATGATAGAAACGTAGGTTTGCTTTCCTTAATCTTTCTTCTAAGGTAAGTCATAAGGCAGTATTGCCTCACGTGTTCCAGTATTTTTACGGAATCCAAACTGATCTTCCCCGAGGCCGGCTTCTACTAGTTTTTCCATTCGTCTGTAAAGAATTCGTGTTAGTATTTTGCAGCTGTGACTTATTAAACTGTTTGTCCGGTAATTTTCACATCTGTCAACGCCTGCTTTCTTTGGGATTGGAATTATTATATTCTTCTTGAAGTCTGAGGGTATTTCACCTGTTTCATACATCTTGCTCACCAGATGGTAGAGTTTTGTCAGGACTGGCTCTCCCAAGGCCGTCAGCAGTTCCAATGGAATGTTGTCTACTCCGGGGGCCTTGTTTCGACTAAGGTCTTTCAGTGCTCTGTCAAACTCTTCACGCAGTATCGTATCTCCCATTTCATCTTCATCTACATCCTCTTCCATTTCCATAACATTGTCCTCAAGTACATCGCCCTTGTATAGACCCTCTATATACTCCTTCCACCTATCTGCTTTCCCTTCTTTGCTTAGAACTGGGTTTCCATCTGAGCTCTTGATGTTCATACATGTGGTTCTCTTATCTCCAAAGGTCTCTTTAATTTTCCTGAGGCAGTATCTATCTTACCCCTAGTGAGAAAAGCCTCTACATCCTTACATTTGTCCTCTAGCCATCCCTGCTTAGCCATTTTGCACTTCCTGTCGATCTCATTTTTGAGACGTTTGTATTCCTTTTTGCCTGCTTCATTTACTGCATTTTTATATTTTCTCCTTTCATCAATTAAATTCAATATTTCTTCTGTTACCCAAGGATTTCTACTAGCCCTCGTCTTTTTACCTATTTGATCCTCTGCTGCCTTCACTACTTCATCCCTCAAAGCTACCCATTCCTCTTCTACTGTATTTCTTTCCCCATTCCTGTCAATTGTTCCCTTATGCTCTCCCTGAAACTCTGTACAACCTCTGGTTCTTTCAGTTTATCCAGGTCCCATCTCCTTAAATTTCCACCTTTTTGCAGTTTCTTCAGTTTTAATCTACAGGTCATAACCAATAGATTATGGTCAGAGTCCACATCTGCCCCTGGAAATGTCTTACAATTTAAAACCTGGTTCCTAAATCTCTGTCTTACCATTATATAATATATCTGATACCTTTTAGTATCTCCAGGGTTCTTCCATGTATACAACCTTCTATGAAGGGTGTATAGATGGAGGGTTGGGGGGGGACACAACAGTGAAGATATGGCAGGGGGCGGGGATGGGAGAGGAGAGGAGCAACCAGGGGGTGAGGGGGATCAAGGCGGCGGGAGATGTAGAGTATGCGAATATGTTCGAGGAATAGGAGCAGATGGGGGAAAGAAATGAGTTCATAGAGGATCTGCATGGGGGACGGGAGGCGTATACGGAAGTCGAGGCAGAGCGAATGACGCTCAAGGATCTGGAGGGAGCAGCCAAGCACATTAGGGTGGATGTTTTGTATCAGTGTGATGGATATATTCGATCGCTAAAGAAAATGTTTGAAATTAAATAAACTCGTGCTTTACTCCCCCCAGCAGACCAGAGCAGGCTGAGTCTTCTTCTCTCACAATTTTGATTTGCGTCACGAAACGGGCGCCAGCATCATCGACCTCGTGGAGAAGACACTGTTTACCGTCATCATAGATAACTGTATGTTTGTCATCAGTTGGTGTTACTGTGGTGTCCTGAGACGGCGAGGAAATGTACTAAGTTGAGGTCTGGAGCTCGCGGGTAACACACTAGGTGGCGCCATCTTAGATTATGGTACTTTCGTCACTACAGCGTCCTCTAGTGGCATCGGTATGAACTAAGTCAGTTGGGCTATGGACACAGTAGCGAATACACTTTGTGGTGGTGTTGCCTCTAATTGTTTAAACAAAGACTGATGTATGATTTCGACAGTTGACGATTAGAAAGCAGAGTCTTTTATATGGATTACTATTCTGACAATTTTGGAATTGTTTGGCTATATGGACATAAATGCCGTGCATTGTTTATGAGTGGTTCACATGTCTGTAGGCTGTGCATTGGGTTATTTTTGACGGTTTACAATTAGGAAGAATGTGTGTAGAGCTTCACACATCAGTTATGTGGAAGTGGTTTGCACGCCTGTATGATGTGGGGCTTGTCAGAACATGTGTTCTGTGATACATATACTCCATCCCTAAATAAATTGCTCGCAAATAAATACTGTACACTCCTTCCTCCCTCCATCAGCCTAGTGCAGACTGAGTCCTTTTACCACCTGCCCCCTAGCAAGTGGTGGTGGTGGTGGTGAGCTTCATTTCCATCAATTTTCTTAAGTTGGTAGCGAAAACGCAAGTGAGTTTCTTTACCGGCAGATTTAACACTTGGCACCTGATCTTAGGAGGAAGTGGTGGTCTGGTGGCTGAGGTTAGTATAAGTGTCCTTTCTTTACACGCAATTATCTTAGGTTGGTAGTGAAAGCAACCCTTACCAGGTTGGATTAATAGAAGAGATAGACATGATCCAGCGAAAAGCAGCGCGATTCGTCATGGGGACATTTAGTCAGCGCGAGAGCGTTACGGAGATGCTGAACAAGCTCCAGTGGCCGACACTTCAAGAAAGGCGTTACGCAATACGGAGAGGTTTATTATCGAAATTACGAGAGAGCACATTCCGGGAAGAGATGGGCAACATATTACTACCGCCCACATATATCTCGCGTAATGATCACAACGAAAAGATCCGAGAAATTAGAGCAAATACGGAGACTTACAAGCAGTCGTTCTTCCCACGCACAATTCGTGAATGGAACAGGGAAGGGGGGATCAGATAGTGGTACAATAAGTACCCTCCGCCACACACCGTAAGGTGGCTCGCGGAGTATAGATGTAGATGTAGATGTAGATGTTTACCGCCAGAATTCAGACTCGGCGAGGGTTCCTAGGAGGAAGTGGCGGTCGGGTGGCCGAGGTTAGTACAAGTGTCCCTTCTTTACGCGCAATTTTCTTAGGTTGGTAGCGAAAGCGCAAGTGACCTTTATTTACTGCCAGAATTCAAACTCGGCGAGGGTTCCTAGGAAGAGGTGGCGATCTGGTCCATGAAAAGTAGTTGAAAGTAGGTAGTTGAACACCTTTTCATGCCTATATGAAATTGTAAAATGAATTATTTAATATGATTACAATTGAAATGGAATTAAGTACTTAGGTAATTGATAGGTTAGATGCGTGATGTGGGTGTTACCATTTTTACAGAAGACTATGTCCGGCACTTGTATGGAGGTGGTGATCGAGGGTGTGTGACGTAAGCGGTCGGACGCGTCTGCAGGGTGGTGGCACGCCGCCTGTGTCCGGTTATAACTCGCGCGCGTGCAAGGGAGAGAGAGAGAGAGAGAGAGAGAGAGAGAGAGAGAGAGACAGAGAGGGAGAGCAGACCATCTTGAGTCAGTTAACTTAGAGAGAGCATTCTTTGTCGAGCACGCCATGTGGTGGACCGGCCTTTGAGTGACGTCAGGGCAGAGTCCACTCTCCAGCAAACAACTTTGGCGCCAAGTTTGTTCTTTTTCTGCCACTAAACTACGTGGTGGATCGCTAACTGGCTGTTGTGACACCAGAATCGGCAGGTTCGAACGAGTAAAACATGTTTACGGCGCTGGACCCGCACGCCTACTGCTGACTGCTGGGGCCAGGGGTAGCCTCCTCTGCTGACGACTATTTGAACTAAGTCTGTCGTAGTCTGGACCTATTGGCGTGCGCACTGCGTGTCGCCATCTCGAAGATGTGTATTAAGACTATTGGTGAACAAGTGATGACGGTACTGCTTGAGATAAATACTTCAGTCCTTTCTCCTTGCAAAATCAGCGGATGTGAATTACGTTAGTACAAGTGTAGTTTCTTATTTGACACGATTCTGATAGGTTAACTCTGAAAAAAGGTAAGTGACAGTCAAAGTTCGTAGGATGTGGACTATTTCGTACGTATGACCGATTATAGTGTTGGAATTAGAACTTGTGACAGATATTTGTTATGTATGTAACGCAAATGGCTTTCTCCCCGCCGAAATTGGACATCTTGAATAAATAATAAATGATAATATTAAATAGAAGTACAGTTTTCGAGACATTATCGTGTTCTAATTTGAATTTGGCGCAATTTTCTAGAGGAGGTAGGCCAATAATAATAATAATAATAATAGATAATAATAAATGGTAACGAATGATAATAAATGATAATGAATTATAATAATAAAAACAAGTACGGTTTTTCCAGCCATTATCATGTTGGAATTTGGCGCCAATTTTTTCTGGAGGGTTAGGTTAGTGAACATAGCACAATTGACCTATTTTCCCGCCAAAATTCAAATTTTGCTCCAATTTTCTGGGGGCTACATTAGTGGAGGTAGCCCAATTGGTTTTCCTCCCACCAAAATCCGGTATCTTGAATGACTTCATGCGCTGTTTCCAAGTCTACACGTCGCCATCTTGGATGATGTCATCGCTGCCATCTTGAATATATTTGGCAACAATGCAGAGTGTTCCCATATATACTTTGTCCCACTACTGATATTATCTAAAGATTCCGACAAGAGCTAAAGTCCCAGGAAGCAACTAGGATTCATACATAGAGATCACTGGCAACCTCTGCTTTCCAAAATATTGGATTTGAAGTATTTAACCGTTAGTTATGATTTTCAGCCCATTTCCAAATAACCTTCTGTAGTCACAATGTTGGCTCATTTTAAGGTGTTCAATTTCTATGTAAGAATAATAGTGAGAAAGTAGCATGCCTATTCTGCATAATAAACGGTGCTGTGTGGCCAATGATCCACATTGCAGAGTTGTTTTTTGCTCGTGGATATCTCAGTTTTTGTGGCTGAATGATCTCTAAAAGGTCTACACCATTGGGCGTCGTACGGTCTATCACCGACAATCGTTGTCGAAGGAATGTTGTAAAATCTTCTGCATGTCCGCACGTGAGCCTATGAATAAGCGTATCGACTCTTCCGCATTCGTCACTGTTGGGCGTTGGATGAAGGCCTCTCTTATGTAGCTTTTCATTAGTTGCTTACTTTATCGTTGACTGTCAGACACCAGTCGGCTACGACGCGTGATGGTAACATGTCACTGTGCACATTCCGCCATACTATACTCCAATGTGTGTGTGGATGTTTTTCTTCGAGTCGATTGCTGTGGTTTGTTGTCATGAGAAGGTCATATACTTTCCTGTTCGTCAGGCTTTCGTTATCGACGATGTTGTGTTGAATGTAGCTCATTTCCATGTAGTACAGTCGCACATGTCGGTAAGAAAGTGGAATGCCGGTGGGTCAAGGCTATGAGGCTTCTACCGCTGAATGAAGTTTGCGTTGATACTGGTCCTCCGGGTACGATACTCCTTCCTGATGCGATTTAGGAGCATGGTTACACATTTTTTGTGTACCTTAATGAGGTTATGGCCACCTTTGGACGAAGGTAAGATTAATGTATCGAGTTGAACTTTGAAAATGTGCCCTCTAAAAAGAAACCAGCATAACGCTTGTTGTATCCTCTTTGCTAGATGGTCGGAGATAGGAAGAATTTGCGCCAAATAATTCATCTTGCTTGTAATGGCGGTCTCTATGGTCTTAATATTCTGTAGTATTTTCAAGTCACGGTCGGAGTGAAGTATCAAAGTAGCTCATAATTTATTAAGCATTGGTGACCAGTTCTTCGTCAGGAATTTGTCTGGTTTGGTCTGAAAGGTAACACCGAGAGTTTTGTGATAATCCTTCACGTTGCACCAGATAACATGGGATGTATCTCCTAAACAGCCTCCGATCTGGAAAGCTGTGGTTTTATTTCTATTTAGTACTGCTCCTGAAAGAAACGTGAATGTCTGTAAAAGAGTTTCTGCTGACAGAAGTTGTTGTGATGTGACACAGTTACGCATATATCGTCAGCATACGCAATGCATGGAATAGTGACAGACTCGACGCTAAGCCCGATCCTGCTATGCGCTAAGTTGTTCAGAAGCGGCTCTGCTGCAATGGCGTACAAAATCATTGACAGAGGAGATCCTTGGTGGATGGATTGCCCAATGGAAACTTCTTTTGTGAAATGGCCATTAATGATAATCCGTGAAAAGGCGTTTGTAGTAAGTTTGCGAATTAATTCTATGAGATGTCCAAATCCTAGTTTCTTCATGCTTTTAAAGAGGAATTCATGACATACAAGGTCATAAGCCTTCTCAAAATCTAGAAAGATCAGAGCGCCCTGTCGTTTGGTTTCATCATCTGAACAGATGATGCCCCTCAAATCGCAGGCAGCTGAGACTGCACTTGAGCCTTGCACTGCACTGTACTGGTAACTACCTAAAACCCTGGACATAACTGTTTGCATCCGTAGCTTAATCGATCTGGTAATGATTTTGAAATCGGAATTCAGGAGTGTGATAGGTCGCATGTTTTCTACCTTCCTGCTGTTACCTTTTTTCGGCAAGTGCAAGATGACACCTTCCGACCATGGTGACTGTGCAACTCAGCTCCTTCTGCCACATTGCTCCCTCCTTAGGTGAACAGCGTCTAGGTGTTACAGCCTCCTAGTCGGAGAACAAGTCATCGGTCCTGCATACTCCGACTCCCGATAACTCATGTTCGACCTGGCGTGATCTTCTTAGAACTTCCTTTACCGCTACGCTCTTAGTCATCTTTCCACTTGTTGCCTGTCGCTGGAGCTGCGAATTTACCCTGGGTTGCAGGTTCCTTATAGGGCTTCATTCGAAGGACGTTCACCGTATCTCTGATTTTTCGTCGTCTTGTGTCGTGGTCGAAATCTTCAACTTCATAAGTAACATCAGACAACTGTCTTACAACCTTATAAGGTCCAAAGTAGCGCCTGAGGAGCTTCTCAGAGAGACCAACCTTTCCAACAGGAGTGAAGATCCAGAAGAGGTCACCAGGCTGGTAGTCAACAGGGCGGTGGCTCGCGTCATAACTTGGGTGATCGTTTACTTGAGCCTGCAACGTGCGGAGTCGAGCTAACTGCCGAGCTTCCTCAGCTCTGGTTAACACTTGGCCGATGTAGTCGTCGTCCACGTCATCAAGATGTAACAAAAACACAATGTCCGTAGTAGTAGTCGCCACACTCCTATGCACCAAGGAAAATGACGTAAATTCCGTGGTGTGTTGTTTGTCGGTGTTGTAGGGAAACGTCACGAAAGGTAGCACCTCATCCCAGTTGATCTGCTCAACACTGACGAACATTGATAGCATGTCGGCCAAGTTCTTATTAAGGCGTTCAGTAAGCCCGTTAGTTTGCAGATGGTAGGCAGTCGTCATGCGATACATAATGTTCAAACCGACGGTTTATCTCTGTCACATGAAAAACTTTACCTCGATCCGTAATTTTTTCGACCATGGGGCACTGTGTTTCAAGATAATGTCTTCCATGATGAATTTGGCTATCTGGGATGCTTCGGTAGTTTTAACGGCTTTTGTAATGGTATAGCGTGTCACATAATCAGTGCAAACAATAATCCATCTATTGCCATTAGCAGACGTTGGAAATCGTCCAAGGAGGTCAATCCCAACACGCTGGAAAGGCGTTTCGGCTGGTGTAATTGGTATGAATCGGCCAGGTGGTTTCTGAGGAACTGCCTTTCTCCTCTGGCACTCTAGACAGTGCGTCACATAGTGACGGACACTCCTAAAGAATCGTGGCCAGAAAAATCTCTTGCGGATTCTATCGTATGTCTTAATAAATCCTAAATGTCCGGCCTCAGGTGTGTAATGGAATTTCTTTAGGATATCTAAGCGCATGTGTTTAAGAATCATTGGTATCTACCTCTTTCCAAATGGATCAAAGTTTTTCTTGCAAAGTAATCCATTAACTACCTTAAATTGTCCTTTCACATCCTCTTACCGATTTAAGGCAAGTATAGTTTGAGATATCTTGGCGTCCTTCTTCTGCTGATCAGAGAGATCCTGGAGTGCAGCGAGACACTCACTATCTTCATCAGAGCCTTGAGAGACAGTCGGCATCTTGGTGTTTTCTTCCAGTTTTGTACAGTATGGTAGCGTCATACTCTTGAAGACGTAGTGCCCACCTGGCAAGTCGTCTTGTTGGATCCTTAAAACTTGTCAGCCAACAAAGTGAATGATGGTCTGTAACAACTGTGAATGGCCTTCCGTAGAGATACGGTCGAAATCTGCACATCGCCCAGATCACAGCAAGACACTCTCTTTCTGTAGTCGAGTAGTTTCTCTCAGCTTTTGTAAGTGTCCTAGAAGCAAAGGCTATACCCTTCTCTTTTCCATCTGGAATTTGCACCAGAACACCATCGATCCTATACCCACTGGCATCTGTGTGTAGTTCTGTAGGTGCTCTCTCATCATACAGACCAAGTACAGGGTCAGTCACCAGAGCTTTTCGCAGCACATCGAACGAACCTTGCTGAGCACCACCCCAGATAAATTTAGCATTAGATTTTAACAACTCTTGGAGTGATCTGGCTTTGATGCA
The DNA here is from genome assembly GCF_023898315.1 of Schistocerca nitens. Lineage (NCBI taxonomy): Eukaryota > Metazoa > Arthropoda > Insecta > Orthoptera > Acrididae > Schistocerca > Schistocerca nitens. Next base: position 599,109,646 of record NC_064620.1, on the reverse strand, counting down.
AACGTCTTTGATAAAACGACGGTAATAAGAACACAATCCGAGGAAGCTTCTCACTACCTTTAGGAATAGGAACTTCCGTTATAGATCTCACCTTTTCTGGGTCTGCCCGCACACCTTCGTTTGACCCAAGGTGTCCAAGTTTTTTGATTTCTTTTGCACCAAAGAGACACTTTCTTGGACTAAATTTCAGTCCGCCTTGTTGGAGACGCTTAAGAACAGCCCTCAGTCTTTTTGTGTGTTCATTAGATGTCTCTGAGAACACGATAATGTCATCTAAATAACAAAGACACATCACCCACTTCAGGTGAAGGAGAAGATTATCCATCATCCGTTCAAAAGTTGCTGGTGCATTACACAAACCATCAGCATTACCTTAAACTCATACAGGTCCTCATGGGAGATGAATACAGTTTTCTCACAATCAGCCTCATCTACTTCGATCTGCCACTATCCCGAGTTGAGAAAAACTTAGCACCCTTCAGAAAATCTAGTGGATCGTCAATTCATGGAAGAGGGTAAACGTCCTTTCTAGTTATTAAGCTTCCTATAATCAACACAAAAGCGCCAACTGTCATCCTTCTTCCTGACGAGAACCAATCGTGACAACCATGTGCTCCGCGAAGACTGAATGATGTCATTCTACATCATTTTTCTACCTCGTCGCAAATTATTCGACGTTCTATTGCTGACACACGGTATGCTCTCTGGCTTATTGGTTGATGGTCTCCAGTGCTAATCCGGTGCTTCACCATCGATTTGTCTAATGTGCTCTTCACCTGTGGATTGGAGCATTCAGAGAACTCCTGAAGAATGGCAAGTAGCTTCTTCTTCTGTTGTTCTCCAGTGAGATCTGGTGATAGTCGAGCTAGAAGATCTTGTCTCGTAGTGGCAGCGCTAATTTCGCCCACAGACTCGGCATGGGAGGTTTCTATGATGCTCAGTTGTTCTGCAATTAACGGCTCAGTGTTTGCTACGCACATGCGTCTTGGAATGATCTGCGGTTCTCAGCGACAGTTAACTATCCACAATTCACCGAATCCGTTCTTAAACGAGACGACAGAGGCTGGGAGGACCAAGTTATTCTTCAGTGGTATGCTTCTCTGACATTCCACTACAAGATCCATGTGTTCATGCATGGCATGATACACAACAGTTACCTTTCTAGCGCTGACTGCAGGAATGATCACTTCATCCAGCACACAGTCTCCACATACTCGGACGCGCATCTTCCTGTCCACAGTATATCATCTCGTCTAGCATAATCTTCGAGCGATCACAATCTATAATTGCCTGAGAGGCTTTCAAAAAGTCCTATCAGAAAAAAATGGTTCAAATGGCTCTGAGCACTATGGGACTTAACTTCTGAGGTCATCAGTCCCCTAGAACTTAAAACTACTCAAACATAACTAACCTAAGGACATCACATACATCCATGCCCGAGGCAGGATTCGAACCTGCGACCGTAGCGGCCGCGCGGATCCAGACTGTAGCGCCTAGAACCGCTCGGCCACCCCGGCCGGCGTCCCATCCGAGAATGAAGTCATGACTACACTCTTGTAAGACGATGAATTCTAAGGGGTGTGTATGGCCACTTGTGCCCACATGAATGGTACATCTTCCTGTAGGTTTTACATATTTCTCATTAACCACCTTCGGCAGAGATGTTTTGCTGTCGACGAATACTGTTTTCTGCAATTGGCGACACTACTTCTTCGAAATGACTGAATATGATGCTCCAGAGTCCAGAAGAGCTTGGACTGATCGGCCATCCATGAGGATATCGACATAGTTTCCTATCATTTTTGTAGTGATCGACGGCGGAGGATTTTTCTCTTCGGCGGCCTCACCTCCAAGGAAGGTCGCACCCTCTAGCTTTCCAGGTTGCGACAGCTAGGTGATCGGTTGGAGTTTCTAAACGGCGATGGAGACCTTGATCGGCGTGTTGGGGAGCGTCATCTCCAGCGGCTAGCTTGCGGCGATGCTGACATACGTCGTCCTGCACCCACATCATCTTGTTCATCTTCGTCGTCGTGGAGTTGGCGTCGGTTAAAATCGGTCTGCTGTCTTCAGGGGCGGGCGTCATCAAATATCCGCCGCTTTTCTCGACAATAGCGCACCACATGTCCCGGTCGTCCGTAGTGGAAACATAATGGTTGGTTATCCTGGGTCCTCCAGAAGTCAGTCCTCCTTCGTGCCCAAACAGATTCCTCATGCGGCACTGTAGGATCGTAACCTTTTCACCGTTTTAATGGAAATGAAGGACGACAGATTTGGTTCAATGCCTGTTCCACTTGCTCCCTTATGACCTCTTATGACGCTCCAAGAGGCAATCCAAGTGCCTTCTGAACTTACTCTCTCACTGGCGAAGAAAACTTGTGAAATCAGTTGCTTCCTCCAACACAGACATCGATACGACGTTTGGAAGCCGTTCAAACTACTTGCATATAAGTCTTTTTTGATGCATTGTCTCAATATACTGGCAGTCATCTGCTGTCGAAACCTCCTTCAGGAGTAGGGCTTGATACATGTCCTCAGCAACACTCTTCATGAGATGTGCATCCTTATCTTCCTCCTACATTCTAGGATCCACTATTTTACACAGCTCCAAGACGTGTTGAATGTAGGATGCTGTAGTTTCTCCTGGACGCTGTGCCCTGCACTTTTAATTTATCATCAGCCTTGCACTTCTGTCGTTATGTGTCACCGAAATACTTTCGCGGTTCCGCCTGGAATACTTCCCAGCTTTTGAACTTGTCCTCGTTGTTTTCATACCATTGCTTGGCAGTACCCTCCAGGTAGAAAAATACGTTAGCCAAACACACGGTGTCATCCCATTTGTTAAATTTGGCTATACGCTCATATACCTTCAGCCACTTGTTTGGATCTTGGCCATTGTCACCAGCGAACCCGGAAGGATGACTCATGTGGTGGTACACAGTTGCTGTCATCGTAACGTCCTCTTCGTCTTCTGTCTCCGATAGATTCTGACCTGTGGAATATGGCTCGAACTCTGATTTCTCGCCACGTCAGCGGCGGCTCTGTGGTGGCCTGATGGGAGCCACTGTGTTGTTGTTGATGTGCGCTATCAGAAGTTCCAATTCCCGGTGCCTCCAACAGAATAATGGTGTAATTAGATGAATGACCAACACTAACTTCACTTGTTGTTGTTGTTGTTGTGGTCTTCAGCCCAGAGGTGATGCAGCTCTCCATGCTATTCTATCCTGTGCAAGGTTTTTCATCTCCCAGTACCTACTGCAAGCCGGCCGGGGTGGCCGAGCGGTTCTAGGCGCTACAGTCTGGAACTGCGCGACTGCTACGGTCGCAGGTTCAAATCCTGCATCGGGCATGGATGTGTGTGATGTCCTTAGGTTAGTTAGGTTCAAGTAGTTCTAAGTTCTAGGGGACTGATAACTTCTGAGGTTAAGTCCCATAGTGCTCAGAGCCATTTGAACCATTTGAACCTACTGCAACCTACATCCTTCTGAATCTGTTTAGTGTATTCACCTCTTGGTCTCCCTCTGCAATTTTTACCCTCTACGTGGCGCTCCAGTACTAAATTGGTGAACCCTTGTTGCCTCAGAATATGCCCTACCAACCGATCCCTTCTTCTAGTCAAATTGTACCCCAAATTTGTCTTCTCTCCAGCCGGCTGGAGCGGCCGAGCGGTTCTAGGCGCTACAGTCTGGAGCTGCGCGACCGCTACAGTCGCAGGTTCGAATCCTGCCTCGGGCATGGATGTTTGACATGTCCTTAGTTTGCTTAGGTTTAAGTAGTTCTAAGTTCTAAGGGACTGATGATCTCAGAAGTTAAATCCCATAGAGCTCAGAGCCATTTTTTTCTTCTCTCCAATTCTATTCAATACCTCATCATTAGTTATGTGATCTCCACACCTAATCTTCAGCATTCTTCTGTAGCACAATATTTCGAAAGCTTCCATTCTCTTCTGGTCTAAACTATTTATCGTCCATGTTTCACTTCCATACATGGCTACACTCCATACAAATACTTTCGGAAACGACTTCCTGGCACGTAAATCTATACTCGATGTTAATAAATTTCTCTTCTTCAGAAATGCTTTCCTTGCCATTACCAGTCTACATTTTATATCCTCCCTACTTCGACCATCATCAGTTATTTTCCTCCCCAAATAGCAAAACTCCTTTACTACTTTAAGTGTCTCATTTCCTAATATAATTCCCTCAGCATCACTCGACTTAATTCGACTACATTCCATTATCCTCGTTTTGCTTTTGTTGATGTTCATCTTATATCCTCCCTTCAAGACACCATCCATTCCGTTCAACTGCTCTTCCAAGTCCTTTGCTGTCTCTGACAGAATTACAATGTCATCGGCGAACCTCAAAGTTTTTATTTCTTCTCCATGGATTTTAATACCTACTCCGAATTTTTCTTTTGTTTCCTTTACTGCTTGCTCAATATACAGATTGAATAACATCGGGGAGAGGCTACAACCCTGTCTTACTCCCTTCCCAACCGCTGCTTCCCTTTCATGTCCGTCGACTCTTATAACTGCCATCTGGTTTCTGTACAAATTGTAAATAGCCTTTCGCTCCCTGTATTTTACCCCTGCCACCTTTAGAATTTGAAAGAGAGTATTCCAGTCAACATTGTCAAAAGCTTTCTCTAAGTCAACAAATGATAGAAACGTAGGTTTGCCTTTTCTTAATCTTTCTTCTAAGAAAAGTCGTAAGGTCAGTATTGCCTCACGTGTTCCAGTATTTCTACGGAATCCAAACTGATCTTCCCCGACGCCGGCTTCTACTAGTTTTTCCATTCGTCTGTAAAGAATTCGTGTTAGTATTTTGCAGCTGTGACTTATTAAACTGATTGTCCGATAATTTTCACATCTGTCAACGCCTGCTTTCTTTGGGATTGGAATAATTATGTTCTTCTTGAAGTCTGAGGGTATTTCGCCTGTCTCATACATCTTGCTCACCAGATGGTAGTTTTGTCAGGACTGGCTCTCCCAAGGCCGTCAGTAGTTCTAACGGAATGTTATCTACTCCCAGGGCCTTGTTTCGACTCAGGTCTTTCAGTGCTCTGTCAAACTTCACGCAGTATCGTATGTCCCACTTCATCTTCATCTACATCCGCTTCCATTTCAATAATAATGTACTCAAGTACATCGCCCTTCTATAGACCCTCTATATACTCGATCCACCTTTCTGCTTTCCCTTCTTTGCTTAGAACTGGGTTTCCATCTGAGCTCTTGATATACATACAAGTGGTTCCAATCACCCATGACTATTAAATTTTCGTCTCGCTTCACTACCTGAATAATTTCTTTTATCTCCTCATACATTTCATCAATTTCTTCATCATCTGCATAGCTAGTTGGCATATAAACTTGTACTACTGTGGTAGGAGTGGGCTTCGTATCTATCTTGACCACAATAATGCGTTCACTATGCTCTTTGTCCCCCTCCCCCCCCTCCCCCCATGATCCATGGACCTTGCCGTTGGTGGGGAGGCTTGCGTGCCTCAGCGATACAGATGGCCATACCATAGGTGCTTCTACAACGGAGGAGTATCTGTTGAGAGGCCAGCAAACGTGTGGCTTCTGAAGAGGGGCAGCAGCCCTTTCAGTAGTTGCAGGGGCAACTGTCTGGATGACTGACTGATCTGGCCAAAACGGCCTTGCTGTCATAGTACTACGAACGGCTGAAGGAAAGGGGAAACTACGGCCGTAATTTTTTCCCGAGGGCATGCAGCTTTACTGTATGGTTAAATGATCATGGCGTCCTCTTGCGTAAAAAATTCCAGACAAAAAATAGTCCCCATTCGAATCTCCGGGCGGGGACTACTCAAGAGGACGTCATTATCAGGAAAAAGAAAACTGGCATTCTACGGATCGGAGCGTGGAATGTCAGATGCCTTAATCGGGCAGGTAGGTTAGAAAATTTCAAAAGGAAAATGGATAGGTTAAAGTTACATATAGTGGGAGTTAGTGAAGTTCAGTGGCAGGAGGAACAAGACTTTTGGTCAAGTGAATACAAGGTTATCAATACAAAATCAAATAGGAGTAATGCAGGAGTAGGTTTAAAAATGAATAAAAAAATTACGAGTGCGGGTAAGCTACTACAAAGAGCATAGTGAACGCATTACTGTGGCCAAGATAGACACGAAGCCCATGCCCACTACGGTAGTACAAGTTTGTATGCCAACTAGCTCTGTAGATGATGAAGAAATTGATGAAATGTGTGATGAGATAAAAGAAATTATTCAGGTAGAGAAGGGAGACGAAATTTTAATAGTCATGGGTGACTGGAATTCGAGAGTAGGAAAAGGGAGAGAAGGAAACATAGTAGGTGAATATGGATTTGGCTAAGAAATGAAAGAGGAAGCCGCCTGGTAGAGTTTTGCACAGAGCCTAACTTAATCATAGCTAACACTTGGTTCAAGAATCACGAAAGAAGGTTGTATACATGGAAGAATCCTGAAAATACTAGATGGAATCAGATAGATTATATAATGGTAAGACAGAGATTTAAGAACCAGGTTTTTAATTGTAAGACATTTCCAGGGGCACAATCTATTGGTTATGAACTGTAGATTAAAACTGAAGAAACCGTAAAAAGGTAGGAATTTAAGGAGATGGGACCTTGTACAGAGTTTCAGGGAGAGCATAAGGGAACAATTGACAGGTATGGGGGAAAGAAGTACAGTAGAAGAAGAATGGGTAGCTCTGACGGATGAAGTAGTGAAGGCAGCAGAGGATCAAGTAGGTAAAAAGACGAGGGCTAGTAGAAATCCTTGGGTAACAGAAGAAATATTGAATTTAATTGATGAAAGGAGAAAATATAAAAATGCAGTAAATGAAGCAGGCAAAAAGGAATACAAACGTCTCAAAAATGAGATCGACAGGAAGTGCAAAATGGCTAAGCAGGGATGGCTAGAGGACAAATGTAAGGATGTAGAGGCTTTTCTCACTAGGGGTAAGATAGATACTGCCTACAGGAAAATTAAAGAGACCTTTGGAGATAAGAGAACCACTTGTATGAACATCAAGAGCTCAGATGGAAACCCAGTTATAAGCAAAGAAGGGAAAGCAGAAAGGTGGAATAAGTATATAGAGGGTCTATACAAGGGCGATGTACTTGAGGACAATAATATGGAAATGGAAGAGGATGTAGATGAAGATGAAATGGGAGATACGATACTGCGTGAAGAGTTTGACAGAGCACTGAAAGACCTGAGTCGAAACAAGGCCCCCGGAGTAGACAACATTCCATTGGAACTGCTGACGGCCTTGGGAGAGCCAGTCCTGAAAAAACTCTACCATCTGGTGAGCAAGATGTATGAAACAGGTGAAATACCCTCAGACTTCAAGAAGAACATAATAATTCCAATCCCAAAGAAAGCAGGCGTTGACAGATGTGAAAATTACCGGACAATCAGTTTAATAAGTCACAGCTGCAAAATACTAACACGAATTCTTTACAGACGAATGGAAAAACTAGTAGAAGCCGGCCTCGGGGAAGATCAGTTTGGATTCCGTAGAAATACTGGAACACGTGAGGCAATACTGACCTTACGACTTTTCTTAGAAGAAAGATTAAGAAAAGGCAAACCTACGTTTCTATCATTTGTTGACTTAGAGAAAGCTTTTGACAATGTTGACTGGAATACTCTCTTTCGAATTCTAAAGGTGGCAGGGGTAAAATACAGGGAGCGAAAGGCTATTTACAATTTGTACAGAAACCAGATGGCAGTTATAAGAGTCGACGGACATGAAAGGGAAGCAGCGGTTGGGAAGGGAGTAAGACAGGGTTGTAGCCTCTCCCCGATGTTATTCAATCTGTATATTGAGCAAGCAGTAAAGGAAACAAAAGTAAAATTCGGAGTAGGTATTAAAATCCATGGAGAAGAAATAAAAACTTTCTGGTGTAAATATAGATTCTGTATCAGTCGTCTCTCTTTCCAATCTACTCCTTTCCTCTTCAAGATATCCATCAGCTTGTTCCACTGAAGGATCATTAAACCCTCCTGAGACGCGGCAAGGTAGGAGTAGGCAAAATGCAACATGGAATAACAATATTAATGTGCTAATAGTAAACTGCAGGAGCGTCTGTAGAAAGGTCCCAGAACTGCTCTCATTAATAAACGGTCACAATGCCCATATATTACTAGGGACAGAAAGTTGGCTGAAACCAGACGTAAACAGTAATGAAATCCTAAACTCAGATTGGAGTGTATACCGCAGAGACAGGCTGGTCAGTGAAGGGGGAGGCGTGTTTATAGCGATTAGAAGTGCAATAGTATCGAAGGAAATTGACGGAGATCCGAAATGTGAAATAATTTGGATGAAGGTCACGGTTAAAGCAGGCTCAGACATGGTAATTGGATGTCTCTATAGGCCCCTGGCTCAGCAGCTGTAGTGGCTGAGCACCTGAAGGATAATTTGGAAAATATTTCGAGTAGATTTCCCTACCATGTTATAGTTCTGGATGGAGATTTTAATCTGCCGGATATAGACTGGGAGACTCAAACGTTCATAACGGGTGGCAGGGACAAAGAATCCAGTGAAATTTTTTGAAGTGCTTTATCTGAAAACTACCTTGAGCAGTTAAACAGAGAACCGACTCGTTGCGATAACATATTAGACCTTCTGGTGACAAACAGACCCGAACTCTTTGAAACAGTTAACGCAGAACAGGGAATCAGCGATCATAAAGCTGTTACTGCATCGATGATTTCAGCCGTAAATAGCAATATTATAAAAGGTAGGAAGATTTTTCTGTTTAGCAAAAGTGACAAAAAGCAGATTACAGAGTACCTGACGGCTCAACACAAAAGTTTTGTCTCAAGTACAGATAGTGTTGAGGATCAGAGGACAAAGTTCAAACCCATCGTACAACATGCGTTAGCTGAGTATGTGCCAAGCAAAATCGTAAGAGATAGAAAAGAGCCACCGTGGTACAACAACCGAGTTAGGAAACTGCTGCGGAAGCAAAGGGAACTTCACAGCAAACATAAACATAGCCAAAGCCTTGCAGACAAACAAAAATTACGCGAAGCGAAATGTAGTGTGAGGAGGGCTATGCGAGAGGCGTTCAATGAATTCGAAAGTAAAGTTCTGTGTACTGACTTGGCAGAAAATCCTAAGAAATTTTGCTCTTATGTCAAAGCGATAGGTGGAACAAAACAAAATGTCCAGACACTCTGTGACCAAAATGGTACTGAAACAGAGGATGACAGACTAAAGGCTGAAATACTAAATGTCTTTTTCCAAAGCTGTTTCACAGAGGAAGACTGCACTGTAGTTCCTTCTCTAGATTGTCGCACAGATGTCAAAATGGTAGATATCGAAATAGACGACAGAGGAATAGAGAAACAATTAAAATCGCTCAAAAGAGGAAAGGCCGCTGGACCCGATGGGATACCAGTTCGATTTTACACAGAGTACGCGAAGGAACTTGCCCCCCTTCTTGCAGCGGTGTACCGTAGGTCTCTAGAAGAGCGTAGCGTTCCAAAGGATTGGAAAAGGGCATAGGTCATCCCCGTTTTCAAGAAGGGACGTCGAACAGATGTGCAGAACTATAGACCTATATCTCTAACGTCGATCAGTTGTAGAATTTTGGAACACGTATTATGTTCGAGTATAATGACTTTTCTGGAGACTAGAAATCTACTCTGTAGGAATCAGCATGGGTTTCGAAAAAGACGGTCGTGTGAAACCCAGCTCGCGCTATTCGTCCACGAGAATGAGAGACCCATAGACACGGGTACACAGGTAGATGCCGTGTTTCTTGACTTCCGCAAGATGTTCGATACAGTTCCCCACAGTCGTTTAATGAACAAAGTAAGAGCATATGGACTATCAGACCAATTGTGTGATTGGATTGAAGAGTTCCTAGATAACAGAACGCAGCATATCATTCTCAATGGAGAGAAGTCTTCCGAAACAAGAGTGATTTCAGGTGTGCCGCAGGGGAGTGTCATAGGACCGTTGCTATTCACAATATACATAAATGACCTTGTGGATGACGTCGGAAGTTCACTGAGGCTTTTTGCAGATGATGCTGTGGTGTATCGAGAGGTTGTAAAAATGGAAAATTGTACTGAAATGCAGGAGGATCTGCAGCGAATTGACACATGGTGCAGGGAATGGCAATTGAATCTCAATGTAGACAAGTGTAATGTGCTGCGAATACATAGAAAGATAGTTCCCTTATCATTTAGCTACAAAATAGCAGGTCAGCAACTGGAAACAGTTAATTCCATAAATTATCTGGGAGTACGTATTAGGAGTGATTTAAAATGGAATGATCATATAAAGTTGATCGTCGGTAAAGCAGATGCCAGACTGAGATTCATTGGAAGAATCCTAAGGAAATGTAATCCGAAAACAAAGGAAGTAGGTTACAGTACGCTTGTTCGCCCACTGCTTGAATACTGCTCAGCAGTGTGGGATCCGTACCAGATAGGGTTGGTAGAAGAGATAGAGAAGATCCAACGGAGAGCAGCGCGCTTCGTTACAGGATCATTTAGTAATCGCGAAAGCGTTATGGAGATGATAGATAAACTCCAGTGGAAGACACTGCAGGAGAGAAGCTCAGTAGCTCGGTACTGGCTTTTGTTAAAGTTTCGAGAACATACCTTCACCGAAGAGTCAAGCAGTATATTGCTCCCTCCTACGTATATCTCGCGAAGAGACCATGAGGATAAAATCAGAGAGATTAGAGCCCACACAGAAGCATACCGACAATCCTTCTTTCCTCGAACAATACGGGACTGGAATAGAATGGAGAACCGATAGAGGTACTCAGGGTACCCTCCGCCAGACACCGTCAGGTGGCTTGCGGAGTATGGATGTAGATGTAGAACTCTGTGAAAAGCATTTTCTGAATCTATAAGCCGGTCAGTGTGGCCGAGCGGTTCTAGATTTAAAAATGGCACTGAGCACTATGGGACTTAACATCTGAGGTCATCAGTCCCCTAGAACTTAGAACTACTTAAACCTAACTAACCTAAGGACATCACACACATCCATGCCCGAGGCAGGATTCGAAACTGCGACCGTAGCGGTCGCGCGGTTCCAGACTGAAGCGCCTAGAACCGCTCAGCCACAACGGCCGGCAAACCACGCTACTAACTTATGCACCTACCCAGTACTTGTGAGCGAATATCAGAAGTAAATGAAAATAGTAAGTTCTCTCAAGGAGGAATGTATACTTCTCCGTCCTGTGCATTACACTCTCTTCAGCTCGACATGTGAGTATCTGGTCACAAGTTTGATTCTTTTAGATGACGATTACGTTCTTATTGACGAAACGAAACAATGTCTGTGAGCCCTCAAGATATGACAATAAACGGAATAAGACGACAAAACGAATGAGAAAGTAAGTTAGCCAAATCGACGTATCGAATGAGAAAAGACGTCAAGTCACAGAGTGTGAGTGTAACGACCCGTCTACACTTCATCGGTTCAGTTGGATGCATCACTATCACACATCGAGTGTTTTCAATAAATCGATGTACACCGCTGGTCCATTCCGACCAGAACGCCAGGGAGTGTTTAGTGAGGTACGGCACGAGATGTGAAACCGAGGCAGATTTCCCGTCTCTGCAGCGACAGAGGCTGTCTGAGTACGTAGCTGTTGTCAGTGCCTTCAGCCTCTGCTCTGCGTCTTCGTCTAGCATGTATTCTGCAATACCAGGCAATTCGGCCCCTTGGCCACTTGCAAATGCACATGTAACTACGCAAGATCAGTGATGTTTACATTGCGGTGACCTGCGTCTGTCACCGTACTAAAGTTCTACAGCAGGAACAGAAGTTTTTTTTCCCACACACGTGTCGAATTTCCTTACATGTAAGGAAGATGACAACCAGAGCACCAGTAGCACACGTCGCTAACGTACACCAGGCCGGTGGAGCTCGACTCGGAGGTGAGCCTGGTCGAATTCCGGTGGTGGACGAAATTTTCACCGCCAGTATTTGTCTAGCAATTGGAGGAGAGGTGGCAAAGGTCCTTACCACCAGTTGTTGCACTAATATCCTGGATTTAATTCCAAGTCTCTTCGCAGTGAAAGCATTCGACACAGTAGACACACATACAGGGTGTCCGAAAATTCCAGTTACAAACTTATAGGACTTGTAGAGCGCAGCTATACATAATATTTTGAATAGGAACCTATGTCTGGAAACATAGCGTATCCGTTCTACAACGGTTTCTATTCAGCTCAACGCGTCTACGTCTACTGACGGAAGGAGAAAAGTCTCGGGGCTGCTTGTCCTCGTATGCAATATGGTAGACAGGATGACGCGTACTACGTCACACGGTCGCCTTATGTCACTTAACGTGTGCCTTGCTGCGAGGCCTATCCACTGCCTGTCCGACTCCGATGCAGTAAACGAGGTCCGATATACGTTTTCGGAATAAACAGACGTGATGCTTGTGTGCAGCGGAGCTCGAGGAAACGAAAGCGCCGCTGCTCGGCTGTATCACGAATGTTTTCCATAACGTAGTACAAACTTTTCTGCCAAAGTTACGCAACGGCTCCGATAAACAGGTACCTTCACCGTGAAGAGGAAGGGCTGTGGTGCTCCACGGCAATTCCACATATCCGATTTTGCTGATATACTCCATCGTCGTTGAAGAGAATCCACCAACGAGTACTCGATTAATTTCACGTACAATGCGTGTCAGTCACATTATCTTCCGGGACGTTCTGCATGAGCATCGATTACATACGTACGACATACGAAGGGTACACGCTATGGGTCCAGCCGATTCTCCACAACGTGTTGCGTGCTGCACGTGGTACCTGTAGCGCTGCATCGACATACACCTATTTCCACGTAGCGTTCTGTTCACAGATGAATGTAAGTTCACCAGGGGCTGTGTTCTGAATTCGACAAACAGCCGTGTCTGGGCAGACAGAAATCCTCGTCCCATCAACGCGTCGGCAGACATTCTGGACGGTCACGTGATTGCGCCATAGCTCCTTCCACTCAAGCTAACTGCCCCTGTTTACCTGATGTTCACAAAAAACGTATTGGACGCGTTCTTGGAAGCTGTGCCACTAAACGTCCGTCAGTAAGTGTGGTTTCAGCCTGATGTTGTACAACCTCTCTTCTCACCTACGGTTCCAAGACTTCTCAACAGGCCATGTGATGGAAGATCGGCAGGCTGAGGTAGTCCAACCACGTAGCCACCGCGATCACCGGATTTAACTCCAGTGGACTACTTCCTGTGGTGTCGTATGTAGATTTTCGAGACTCCTGTAGATACAGGGAAAGATCTGCTGGCACGAGTTCTGTTAGCTGCACTGGAAACTGAAGAGACACCAGGTGGCATGGATAGTGTTTACCAGAACATGCTTCATAGGTACAATGTCTGCAACAAGGTTGCTGGTCGCCACATCGAGCCGGTGTTGTAATGCATCAGTACCGTTCTGTACGTACACAATGCTGGGTTCTTTCTTGTTTTGGAATAATGTAGACATTTAATATTTAAGTGCTATTACAAAGAAATGTGCTTAAGTGATAAATGGATTTTTCGTTATGTTTCCTTTCGAATTATTACCTAATAACCATACTGCTTCACGCCTAATTCAATTCCTCAAGCGAAGTGGACGAATTAATCATCCGAAGGACAAGCAACTCTGTAAATGTGAAACCGTTACACATCTCAATTGAAACCGTTTTAGAATGGAAACGGTACTTTTCCAGACATGGGTTCCTGTTCAAAATGCAGGGGGTAACGAAAAGAATCATCCGATCTGGCACGTCTATATTTCTGAAACTAATAAACATATACAATGAGTTTTGTCTTGTGATGAACGGGAAACTAAAAGTGTTTTTCCATACCTTTTCACAGACGTTCAATATGCCCTCCTCCCTCCCCCCCCCCTCTCCCCCCGAGATGCATTGCATATGTCAAGGCGGTATTCAGATTTTTCCCACATTGCAGCGAGTGTGTCTTGAGTTACAGCTTCCACAGTTGCTGTTGTGTGACGTTGTTATTAACGGAGACAGATAGAGTCTTTTATCAACTCCCACAAGATATAATCTCATATGGTAGGTCCGGTGACCTTGGAGGCTAGTAATGTAAGGCTGAATCATTTGGTCCACTGTAACCGATCGATCGTTCAGTAATTCTTTGATTTAAAAATTCCTGCAGTTCCAGATTCGACTGTGGAGGTTGCACCATCCTGTTGGTAAATGAACTCGTTCGAATCAGTCTCCAACTGTGGGAAAAGAAAGTTCTCAAACACATCCAGATATGTACTTCCTGTAACAATGTTCTCGGGAAAGAAATATGGATCATACACCCTTTCCCGTGAAACTGCACAAAATACATTAAGTTTTGGAGAGTCCTTCTCGTATTGTACAAGTTCATGCGTTTGTCACGTATTGTTCCGTAATCCATATTGTCACATTATGACGGTCCACCTTTCCATCTAAATGGAATCTTGCCACTTTACTGAACACTAAGCGTGGAAGAAAACTCTCATCATCCATCTTGCCAAAACGAAATTACAGAACTCTACACGTTGTTGTTTGTCACCTTCACGAAGAGCTTGCAGGAGTTGAATTTTGTATACTTTTCATGTGTAAACGTCCACGCAACACACGTAAGACGGACATTGGGGGCATGCTGACCTGTCGAGGTGCACGACGAACGGATATCTAAGGACTCCTGTGTTTGGACCTTTACTTTTTATAATATATGTAACTGACTTGCCCAGCACCATGTTATGTAAATCCACACTCTATGCAGTTGATACAACTTTTGTTACAGCAGGGACAGGTTTAGGAAAATTAAACGAGGAAAGTGAGGCTCATCTCAGAGCAGCCATCAAGTGGTTCCAACTCAATGACTTGCATATAAATTATGATAAAACTGTAAATATTCTCTTTAGCTTGTGTGTTAATAGTGATAAGATTGATTGTGTCTCATCTAAACTACTTGGGATCCATCTTGACTCAAAATTAACGTGGAAGAATCATACCGATTATATTTGTACTAAGTTAGCACGTGTGACATATTTGTTAGGTAAACTAAGGTCATTTGTTAGTGGTAAGTTATTACTCAATGCATACTATGCCTTTTTCCACACCCATTTAACATATGCCACTTTGTTATGGGGAAACTCACCCAGAACAAAACAAGTTTTCATTTGGCAAAAGAAGGCAGTCAGATGCATCCATGGAGTCAGAAATAACGAGTCTTGTAGACCATATTTCAAAAATCTAAAAATACTAACAGTTGCAGCCCTCTTTATACTACGTTGTCTGATACACACAAAAGAAAACCAACACAGTCACAAACTACGACAATCTATCCATCACCATGACACACGTATAAAACAGCAAATTGACGTCCCAGTTGGTAGACTAAAGAAAACTCAAGATAGTTACAGGAACATGGGAGTAAAACTATTTAACACGTTGCCAATAGAGGCACATAATGTGTCACTGAATGAGTTCAAAAGTGTCACAAAGAAATGGCTCACAGAAAAAGCTTTTTATACCATAGAAGAGTTTATAATGCGCACTAAAGATGATCTTAAGTACCGGTAGTGATATAGTGTCACTTAGGTTAAACTTATACATGTAAATATAATGCAAATACCTTGTGTAGCATCAAGGACAAATTTTTGTATCTTATTAGACAATAATGATCTACAATATATTACACCATTTCTGTTAGTTATGTAAACTGTATATGTACACAAATGACGACATCAATTGCATTTTTAATGCCTAAAGATGGATAATAAAATAAATAAAAATAAATAAATAAATAAAACTATGGCGGATGCGTTAGACGTCTGTGTCAGACACTCTGGGACGGCCCGGCGGTTTGCCTTTACACAAACAACCTGTTCTCTGTATTGTTCATGCCATCGTCTAATTCTCTGTATTGTAGGATCTACACGATACCTAGTACGAAACTGACGCTGAACAATTATTACTGACCCGCACTGCCCAAAACGTAGAACACAAAACGCATTCTGTTGTTGCGAGTCCCTTTTTACTAGAACTAAAGTGGACGCACATTGCCGCTACCTAGCAGGAACAATGTAAAACTCGAAAGTGTGCTCCTTCGAACAGTATGTTGTTCACACACCTGCATAATAGTTATGATTTCTTTAAATCTGATGGTTCTTTTTGGAACACCCTGTATTATGCACTCATTCTTCTCTACAAGTCCTAGAAGTTTATAATGGGAATTTCCGGTCACACTGTATAAGTCATAAACATTCATTTTGTCGATATTGGACAGTTGAAGCTGCATTCGATTGTGCGGCGCAGTGAAAGTGGCTAATTTTCAGCATCAGCTACTAGCGTTCGCCATCAGCAGTTAGTTTTGAATTACTCTACAGTTTTTCACTGTTCCAGTTGCCGTCCACACGTCGTTATTTTGGAGGTCACATATATCACGTGCAAAGGCGGAACTATCAAATATTTTGTCGATGGCACTGTACTGATCGAGTCCAGCGATATTACTCTTCAGGAACAAGAGTAAGAGATTTAAAGGAAGATTGAAAACAAATTGAAGACAAAATAAGTGACAAAGTCATGAATTTGAGGAAAATGACTTTTAAGTATGCCAGCTAATTAATCGTCATAATCACACTATTAATGTATTTTATTTGAAAATTTAGTATAGTATTGGTCTAATTTCCAAAATTGCAAACTTTCTATCGTAATAGAACGAAAAATTACTGGAGATGCTATGGTGTCGAAGCATTATAGAGTAACAGTAATGGGAAGATGTGTCAGTGTCAGCTCTCTTGAGTTACTGGAATAGTACGATAGCAGGGTTTGAAAATGTAAATAACGTAATCGATCAGCAATAACTGCATTTTCCTGTTGAAGTTAAGACGCATCAGTTCACTGTTAGTTGCGTGTAGTGTATATTTCTAACCTTACAGTTTGTGTGCAAAGGTTTGATACTTAATACTGGGGAAAGTTACGTGTGAAAAGAGCTCGGAAAAAAGTGAAGAAGAAAGTGTGGTAGCTCAGTGATACATTCATTGTTGATATGTTAGAGACTAGGAAGCAGTTAGCAGAAGCCAGGCAAGAAGTAGCCACTACTGATTCAATTCAATTTTCGATTATGAATAAGGTAATATTTTCTGGTATAATTACTTTGTGTTTTCATAACTTCTGCGGGCCATATACTCGTGATATGAATTTATCTTGTGGTGCCATATTGAACTGAAGAATGAAATCTCAAATGTGTTAAGTGCCAAAATGTTCGTAAATGAGAACTTAGGTGCCTTATGCCAAAACGATTTTCCTCTCTAAAATGTATGTTCCTGTATGTAATCTTTGAGTTGAAACTGATGGCGAGAGATGGCATTCGTTTCAAGTCCACCAGTCATGGCATCTTTAGAACCGTTAAGTGCCACAATGATACTATCGCTGATGAGATGGTAATCAGCAATGATTTCAGTCAGTTCATGCTTTGTGAGGTAAAACTATGTACTTCACCTTTAA
Organism: Schistocerca nitens; assembly: GCF_023898315.1. Taxonomy (NCBI): domain Eukaryota; kingdom Metazoa; phylum Arthropoda; class Insecta; order Orthoptera; family Acrididae; genus Schistocerca; species Schistocerca nitens. The sequence continues at coordinate 599,092,170 of NC_064620.1, read as the reverse complement.
TTAAAAATGAAAAGGTTATATTTTATTGTTGTGATCATGCCTGAAGACACAATATCTAAAGAGAGAAACCTCCAACACTTGAGATGCATGAATTGCATGTTAAAATGTATTATGTTAAGTTGAGATTTAAAAGTGAAATCAGTATCTAGGATAAGGGTTGCTTACTAATTTGGTAACTCACATCTTGTGTGAATTTTACAAAGATTCGAAATGCATGTGTCAACTGAATTCTGTATCCCAGACTGGATAAGCTAGTAGAGCTTTCTCACGCAACATGTCTCCTTTGGGGCGGTTAATCAGCATTGAAAACGTAATAACGAGAGTGAAGGTGCCATTAGGCGGCAGGTTACTGCAATATACAGTGTCCCAAAGTGGGATGGTGAATTGATTCAGGTTTGAATATATTTGGGAACATCGATGTAGGCCACAGAGAAATAGAAGTGATCATTTCTAAACACAAGCAGAGTGATATAGGTTATACTGACACCAGGACAGCTAACACTCCGTCTTAGGATATATATGACATTGAGTGCAGAGTGAATACAATATTAATTAGTTTCCAAAGGATGAAAGCCATTACCCAAGAGCAAAATTTAATACCCAGTTTCTAAATCAGTAGAGGGTCAGTGGGAGAACAAGCCCAAATCCCTGACTCAGCATATGTCTGCAGTTTGTGAACGATATCATATTACAGATTTTCATATCACATTGAAGGTCACTGTCAGCATGTGGTCATCCCTGCCTGACCCCTCCCCTTTCCTCACTCTCCTTCCCCCATTACACCACATTTCCCTCTTCCAATGGAGACAATTTCATATCTGTATGTGATGGAGAATGAGTCATCATGAGGCACTGTCAGTAGAGTTTGATCAAAAAGTTGAAATAGTCAGCTAGTAAATATTGATCCATCAGTTAGTAATAATACTATTTGCTAATCACTTATATTCACTTATACTTATGTTCCGTTATTTTTTTATTGCAGCAATTGTCTCAGTGAGAGTGGTAAATGAAAATATTCAAGTGCTCAGAATACCATCATCCATCCTGGCCCAGCAGCAGGGGTCTGCAGACAGCCTTCCAGCTATATTAGACCTGTTATCATTTAGTTATTTTCTACCACCGAGGACCTACCTCAGTCCATTGAGCCTTGTTCTACATTCCGCCATCTCACAGCATGTGATGGCTAGTCGTTCTAAATGGGGGGGGGGGGGGGGGGGGGGAATATGGGCATAGCACCAGACAGTGACTTTGGAGTAGCTGTAGACGTCGAAAACGTTCAACTTGTTGGTGCTGTAGTGAAGTAGTCATGGTATGAATGGGACCACTTTGGTGGTATGAGGCAGTACACGCAGAAGAAAATGTTGATGGATTACAATCGATCTTACACTCGTTTTGATGTTCACATGTTTAGGCGCAAGCTTTCGATATTTAATATGTATGGTGAAGCTGAGTTTGAATTAAATTCAGGGCACACGTCCATTTATCTAAAGCATTCAGAAATTGTATGATTAAAACTGTGCACTAGCAACTGCAGTGGATAGGCTATCAGGCTGTCATCCATATACTACTGCTGCATCCTATGACTTTATGGCATATTTGCGTTTGAATAGTGTAAATATAATGCAATTAGAAGAGTACATCAGTTCATGTATTCAGTCGGTAAGTGTTGACCCTGACAGTATAAAATCTATGGAGGCAGAACATACTGAAGAAACACATATGTATATTATTGCATCTGTGGACTTAAATAAAATTCAGGCTGAATTCAAAGCATAAAGAAAATAATTATTTGGACAACACAATACTGTACAAAAGTTGGCTCATTGTGTGATATACACTCCTGGAAATGGAAAAAAGAACACATTGACACCGGTGTGTCAGACCCACCATACTTGCTCCGGACACTGCGAGAGGGCTGTACAAGCAATGATCACACGCACGGCACAGCGGACACACCAGGAACCGCGCTGTTGGCCGTCGAATGGCGCTAGCTGCGCAGCATTTGTGCACCGCCGCCGTCAGTGTCAGCCAGTTTGCCGTGGCATACGGAGCTCCATCGCAGTCTTTAACACTGGTAGCATGCCGCGACAGCGTGGACGAGAACCGTATGTGCAGTTGACGGACTTTGAGCGAGGGCGTATAGTGGGCATGCGGTAGGCCGGGTGGACGTACCGCCGAATTGCTCAACACGTGGGGCGTGAGGTCTCCACAGTACATCGATGTTGTCGCCAGTGGTCGGCGGAAGGTGCACGTGCCCGTCGACCTGGGACCGGACCGCAGCGACGCACGGATGCACGCCAAGACCGTAGGATCCTACGCAGTGCCGTAGGGGACCGCACCGCCACTTCCCAGCAAATTAGGGACGCTGTTGCTCCTGGGGTATCAGCGAGAACCATTCGCAACCGTCTCCATGAAGCTGGGCTACGGTCCCGCACACCGTTAGGCCGTCTTCCGCTCACGCCCCAACATCGTGCAGCCCGCCTCCAGTGGTGTCGCGACAGGCGTGAATGGAGGGACGAATGGAGACGTGTCGTCTTCAGCGATGAGAGTCGCTTCTGCCTTGGTGCCAATGATGGTCGTATGCGTGTTTGGCGCCGTGCAGGTGAGCGCCACAATCAGGACTGCATACGACCGAGGCACACAGGGCCAACACCCGGCATCATGGTGTGGGGAGCGATCTCCTACACTGGCCGTACACCACTGGTGATCGTCGAGGGGACACTGAATAGTGCACGGTACATCCAAACCGTCATCGAACCCATCGTTCTACCATTCCTAGACCGGCAAGGGAACTTGCTGTTCCAACAGGACATTGCACGTCCGCATGTATCCCTTGCCACCCAACGTGCTCTAGAAGGTGTAAGTCAACTACCCTGGCCAGCAAGATCTCCGGATCTGTCCCCCATTGAGCATGTTTGGGACTGGATGAAGCGTCGTCTCACGCGGTCTGCACGTCCAGCACGAACGCTGGTCCAACTGAGGCGCCAGGTGGAAATGGCATGGCAAGCCGTTCCACAGGACTACATCCAGCATCTCTACGATCGTCTCCATGGGAGAATAGCAGCCTGCATTGCTGCGAAAGGTGGATATACACTGTACTAGTGCCGACATTGTGCATGCTCTGTTGCCTGTGTCTATGTGCCTGTGGTTCTGTCAGTGTGATCATGTGATGTATCTGACCCCAGGAATGTGTCAATAAAGTTTCCCTTTCCTGGGACAGTGAATTCACGGTGTTCTTATTTCAATTTCCAGGAGTGTATATATATATATATATATATATATATATATATATATATATATATATATATGTGTGTGTGTGTGTGTGTGTGTGTGTGTGTGTGTGTTCAAATGGCTCTAAGAACTATGGGACTTAACATATGAGGTCATCAGTCCCCTAGACTTAGAACTACTTAAACCTAACTAACCTAACATCCATGCCTGATGCAGGATTCGAACCTGCGACCATAGCAGCAGCGCGGTTCCCGACTGGACATCCTATATATATATATATATATATATATATATATATATATATATATATATATGTGTGTGTGTGTGTGTGTGAGAGAGAGAGAGATAGAGTGTGTGTGTGTGCGAATAAGAAGGAGATGTATGAAAATAAATTGTTGCTGTTGTCCCGCCCTTTGATTCAAAAGCATATAAAACGTATCACCGCTCAGCAGTCGACAGGTCAACTTATTAATATTATGCCGATGTAGAAAAGGTGCATATTGTGAATAATAAGAATTATATTTATATAGATTGAAGCGGCGAGTGAAAATTTGTGTCAGCGTGGGGGATCGAACACAGGTATCGTGCTTACTAGGCAGGTGCGTTAGCCACTGAGCCGCCTCGGCACATCATTTCACACAACTGCATGGATTACACTGACACACCTCCATCCTTGATTCAAATTCTCACTGACGCTCCAGTCTCCTTCAAATTCGCCATTACACATGAACAGGTCGAACGCAACCGAATAAGTGCATGCATTCAGGTCAGAGGGGGTGGAACGTCAGACTGCTAAATGGACTCATACTGAAATGTCTTTTGCAAATTTGATTCGATTTCGTAATCACTGATTCGTACCATCTCAATTCGTGAAGTTTCTTTTTGTTTCCTGCTCCACTTCGTGGTGCTTAACTTTTTTTTTCGGTCAATATACATTATGCATGTTCTCCCAATTTGTACGATATACCTCGTGTAGCACCTGCGTTCGCCATACTTAATGTGCTCTTGCTTTTTCTAATGTAATCTTCTTGTTTCCCGCATTAGGTTTGGAATTATATTTGACTAAATGTTTTCGTTTTGAATGCTACCTCATTCACAAGCAAAAGAAGAATGTAAGATCTAATCAAGCTAAGGAAAAAAGTTAAAATTCACTATACCTTATTTTGGAAAACTTTCCGAGGTACTGATCGAAATATTTGTTTATTTGTCGGAAATTTTTCCACGATATGGTGCGGTGAACATTTTACTTGTATTTTTAACTCATTTCGATTTTATATTCTCCTTCTCATTCTGAATAAGACAAGCAACCACGTTTTCCGTTCACTAGAATAGTATGGTAATTTGCACACCTTAAACGTCTTCATCAAGCCTACTTCATTACATGTTCTACTTACAATGCACAACTTGCTGATTAAAATCCTTAACATATTCAGTCTGAGCACTACATTCGACGCTTGGTATTCTAAACTTCTGAAGACAGCGTCCTGATACTTTCATGGGCGCCAGTACTGGTTTGTAAGTACAACATGTAATGAAGTAGGCTTTGTGAAGATGTTTAAGGTGTGCAAATCACCATATTATTCTAGCACTAAACTGAAATATAGGTCTTCACAGAGTGAACTGAAGTCAAGCTAAAGCAACGTGCTGTACTCATCGAAAAGTCACTTCTACACCATTATTAGACAGCAGCAATTAAACTGCTCTGAGCTATTCTTCCCTTATTACTGGAAATATTTTCGTGATATAGAAGTTGCTAGTTTCGTAGTTATTACTTAAACATTCATATATAGGCATGTAGTTTTTCTCCTGTGTAAGAACTTACAACAGCACATAGTTTACCTATAGACAAACATGCAAAACCAATAGTTTTCTTTCTGTTACAAGCAAGAAATCAGATGTATCTGTGGGCGAACTTCTAAATTAGCTTTCACAGTGACCGAACGAATGAATTCCCTTGTTATGGTACTTTCTATTTTACGCTTCAGTTATTATTATGAAGAACCACGAAGATAGCGATTAAATGACGTATCACGTATTGTCAGTACAGCATTGTGGTGCAGCCAGAAGCGATCGCCGCTCTACGAACGTCACGCTCTCAACAATGGGATATCCCTCTACGTCAGCGGTTCGTTTCCCCAGCAACATTGCGATACTGCTTCGTAACGAGCGATCTCGTGTTGAAGCGTCTCGTGCTATTTCGTTGGTGCTCAGTGTATTAAGAAAGTTGTAACAGAGGATACGAACTTTCTGAGTTCGTTAGACCTCTTCAGAGTTTCAGATACAGACACAGGAAGTCAGTGTCACGCCAGGCGCAGCTGAGGAACAGGGGTAAGTGACCTGTCGCCATATTTTCTCTGTCATAGCATGCATACACTAAAGTCATCTGCTGTCGTAATTCACTGTTAGCTACTACTGCATGCCGCTGTTGTCTGAGTTTAGAAATAAATGGTAGAAGTGTATCGCTATGATCACACGTTTAGTCGTTCGTAACAGCTACATTTTGTTGTAGTCTCTGCTTACTTCCAGTTATACGAGTTAATGTACGTGCACGTTGTCGTATCCATACTATCTGGTAGCAATATGTGATTTTGGAAAGAAATATGACATTTTGATACATCAAGCTGTGTACACCTCCTCGTGTTCTGTACAGCTAGATAAGATTTTTGATCTCATATACAAGTGGCAAACAGGTATCACTCCACTTATTAGGCATATAGCTAAACATTTTGTTGAAATGCAAATAGCTTTTTTCGTGCTACATGATGCAGCAGCTGTACAGAAAAGTGATTAAAAGGGCGCCTTAAGTGCAAGCGGATGTTTTCCGTTTCGTCGTGTCATTGTAATCGGTTCGCGAGAACTATGATGGAGAATCATGACACGAATATAGATAGCCAGTAAGATTTTCATTCTTAATTTCCCTTGATTGTTAAATGAAATTAGGTGATACTTTGTTCCACTCGTAGCTATTTAAGCAGCACGCTTAGGCTACTGCCTAACGACAGCCCCGAAAATTGCAACACATTCCGAAACAGCAGTCAAATAAGTATGACAATCAGGACCTAAAATTCTGATTTAGGCTCTGCTCTTAGTTCCCAACCTATCCTTAGGTCCCAACCTAACCACATCCTGAGAAATCTTGATATATGCGCAGGAAAACAGGAAAACGTTTGTGATAATGACAACTACAACCTTGAGCGAGTCTCAATAGCTGTCGTGTACTATCATGTAATTGGGTAAAACCACCGATAACGAACTCACAACAATACACAACGAAAATCTGTCAAAAACGTAAGCCTACTTTAGCCGAAAAGTGTGTAATAAGTTTTATTTTCCTCTGAAACCTAGGTAGTTTCTGTTTATTATGCAGTTGTTTGTGCTACGTGACTGTGTGAAGAAGAAATTTTATTATTTTTATAATATTTGAAGAGAGAATCATGCGGTCGGCAATGTTGTGTTGGTAATCTGATAAAACACCGAAGTGTCTCGCAGCTTCTGAGAGCATCGTCTGGAAAAGGCATATACCTCGATTACGGTATCACGCCAAAGCACATTTTTGAAATTTCTCGAAGTTTAAGACTTTGTTACTTGATTCTTAAAAATGCATCAGCTTCCTGTACGCGCAAAGGTTTTCCTGCTCTATATTCTTGTGCTGATATTGACGACGAGGACTTCCTGAGGACATCTCCCGGGTCGGTGCGTCGATCGCGGGAGGAGTATGCAAATCAATCCCTTAGGCTGTCTCGATGCTGCTACAGAATCACTGGGTCACTGCCTACTGATAAAACTGAATGAGAAACAGCCAGAGGTTCCTTTGCTGTTCAGAAAGGAACGCCGCACTCCCTGAGACTCGGACGGTCTCACAGCTTGTATGTGTCTCAAATTTTGATGCTATCGTAGTGTTCCCAAGTACCCAGGATTAACAAATCAAGAGTCATATAGTGAACGAGATGGAAGTTTGAGAGACGATGCATAACGTTTATCCACAACTTATTTGACTTAGAAAATTGTTCTGACAAGCAATCTGAAAAATACTGTGACACCAAAGGTCGGCATTTCATGAGCAGCATTATAATTTGACTACGCATTCCTCCGTGAAAAATAGTTGACAGACGGTAAGACATATTTTCAGGCTATTAGGCTAGGTATAGATCGATGTGGCAGTTTGTAAGATGACAGAGGAGTCATAAGACGCCTACCCAACAAATTTCTGTCATCATTTCTATTTTATTATCTAGCATGGGGATGTGTTATCTCTCTCTCTCTCTTTTTATATATATATATATATATATATATATATATATATATATATATATATACACTCCTGGAAATGGAAAAAAGAACACATTGACACCGGTGTGTCAGACCCACCATACTTGCTCCGGACACTGCGAGAGGGCTGTACAAGCAATGATCACACGCACGGCACAGCTGACACACCAGGAACCGCGGTGTTGGCCGTCGAATGGCGCTAGCTGCGCAGCATTTGTGCACCTCCGCCGTCAGTGTCAGCCAGTTTGCCGTGGCATACGGAGCTCCATCGCAGTCTTTAACACTGGTAGCATGCCGCGACAGCGTGGACGTGAACCGTATGTGCAGTTGACGGACTTTGAGCGAGGGCGTATAGTGGGCATGCGGGAGGCCGGGTGGACGTACCGCCGAATTGCTGAACACGTGGGGCGTGAGGTCTCCACAGTACATCGATGTTGTCGCCAGTGGCCGGCGGAAGGTGCACGTGCCCGTCGACCTGGGACCGGACCGCTGCGACGCACGGATGCACGCCAAGACCGTAGGATCCTACGCAGTGCCGTAGGGGACCGCACCGCCACTTCCCAGCAAATTAGGGACACTGTTGCTCCTGGAGTATCGGCGAGGACCATTCGCAACCGTCTCCATGAAGCTGGGCTACGGTCCCGCACACCATTAGGCCGTCTTCCGCTCACGCCCCAACATCGTGCAGCCCGCCTCCAGTGGTGTCGCGACAGGCGTGAATGGAGGGACGAATGGAGACGTGTCGTCTTCAGCGGTGAGAGTCGCTTCTGCCTTGGTGCCAATGATGGTCGTATGCGTGTTTGGCGCCGTGCAGGTGAGCGCCACAATCAGGACTGCATACGACCGAGGCACACAGGGCCAACACCCGGCATCATGGTGTGGGGAGCGATCTCCTACACTGGCCGTACACCACTGGTGATCGTCGAGGGGACACTGAATAGTGCACGGTACATCCAAACCGTCATCGAACCCATCGTTCTACCATTCCTAGACCGGCAAGGGAACTTGCTGTTCCAACAGGACAATGCACGTCCGCATGTATCCCGTGCCACCCAACGTGCTCTAGAAGGTGTAAGTCAACTACCCTGGCCAGCAAGATCTCCGGATCTGTCCCCCATTGAGCATGTTTGGGACTGGATGAAGCGTCGTCTCACGCGGTCTGCACGTCCAGCACGAACGCTGGTCCAACCAAGGCGCCAGGTGGAAATGGCGTGGCAAACCGTTCCACAGGACTACATCCAGCATCTCTACGATCGTCTCCATGGGAGAATAGCAGCCTGCATTGCTGCGAAAGGTGGATATACACTGTACTAGTGCCGACATTGTGCATGCTCTGTTGCCTGTGTCTATGTGCCTGTGGTTCTGTCAGTGTGATCATGTAATGTATCTGACCCCAGGAATGTATCAATAAAGTTTCCCCTTCCTGGGACAATGAATTCACGGTGTTCTTATTTCAATTTCCAGGAGTGTATATATATATATATATATATATATATATATATATATATATATATATATATATATATATATAGCGGTTCCCAACTTAGGCGGCGCGATCCCCTCCCCCTACTGGGGGTGGGGTCGGGTGCTGCAGCTTTATAGGTGGTAGAGCGCACGGACATCTCCGAAAAAAACAGAAACATTCGGTCAGACAATTCAAAACCCTAGTGTTCTAATTACAGTGAGCGAGTGCATTTTTGTATTGTTGGCAGCATCATCTTTGCGTCACACGTCACCAACTTTTTACTGACACAGTACATTTTTACGTCTGCTCTCCTCGTTCTCAACTCAGTATTATGCCTGTTGTGCTCTGTAGAAATAAATGGTATTTTTATTGGTTTTGTACTTTGAGCGAAAAGTCTACTAGGAGAAGAATGAATTATCGATAGATTCACATTTACTGAAAAGACGATGTCCAGCATCCAGAGTACGTTGTGTGTCGTAATGGACTCAACAACTCATTGCGGTCTGCGCGTCTGGAAAGTCATTTAAAAACAGGTCGACCGTATTGCAAAATAAAACAAAAGAGTATTTTGTTGGGAAAAGAAATTCTTTACATTGAATGAAACTTGACTCTACTGGGATCCTCCAGCAGGAAAATGAGAATGTTATGGGAGCATCACATGAAAAAATTTCTCCATTAAGTGCCAAAACAAAAAAAAACCTCATGGTATTGGTGAGAGGTTAATCAAATCTTTAATTCTTAAAGCAACGCGAAATTTTTTGATGAAAATATGTAGTGAAAAATGGATGTGATATCTCTTTCAGCAACAGTGTGCAACGTATTTGCGGAGAAATAGCCCTGAATGTGAAGGAACAGCTAGTTAAAGGACTGAAGATATTTCCATTTTTTGTCTTGCTGTTTGATGATTCTACTGAAATAGCTCAACAGTATGACATTAAGAGTATAACGCCAATTTGCGGCTGAGAGGAAAACTACGGATGAACTATTGTTTTCTAACAACTTGGAACAACATGAAATGGCTCTCAAGTATTTTATTCTGTTAATTAATTTTTGGTTGAAAATGGTTTGTCTTGGGACAGAATTATGGGACTTCGTACTGGTGGAGCACCGACAACGTGAAGTTCACGTTCTGATTTTCTAAGTGAGTCGTCATCGGTGAAGTCCCGGAACGGCGTCAAGAAGAGTTCAAACAATATTTTCCTCATTTGTTTTTAGAAGACTGCCAGTGGAAGTTAGCAAGATCACCTTTAGCGATTGATGTGCATGCATGTTCTGATGAAATGCAAGAGGATTCAGTTGAATGTCGTTTCAGTGCTAAAGAACAGTTCCAACAAACGATTTTGGAAGAATTTTGGACCAGTTTCCTTCCTGCTTATCCAGGAGTGGCAATGGAAGCCTCGTAAAGTTCTCATCTACAGACCTACGCGAGACCGGATTCTCGACACTAGCCATCATGAGAACAAAACACCGCTGTCGCCTGAACGTGGAGAGTGACCTCCGATGTGTTTCAGCTGGTTGGTAACCAGACAATAAGGAGCTGCTTAAAGAAAACCGATTTCAACCGTCTCATTGATGCTCTGATTTTTTCTGGTGACTTTTACACGCATAAAAAATGTTACATGTGAAAGACGTTCTTCAAATGACAACAGTATCATCAGGTGTGTGGCATAAGGACTTTTGGACACTGTAGTTTTGTATTACTCTGCGTTTGTTAACCCTCTCATACTAAAGTGCGGATTGCAGATTGTTCCCAAATAAACATTTTAGCAAGGAGGAAATACATAAATAAAATAAATACACGTAGGAGTCATGAGATATTCTGACATTATTGTGGGGGATAACAGGTACAAAAAGTTGGGAACCATTGCCCTGGACGAAACTGGTGCGAGATACTTTCCTGACACGGAAGTGGAGTACATTTATGAATGGAACATGTCGGTCCATTCATTCCTAACACTGTCTCGAAGTTGTCGACTGCAATATAGACGGGATACTCTCTACACTACTCTGAGCAGTGCGTGGCCAACTGGCGTACAGAGGTATATCTACAGCTCCTGAGACTGCACAAGACTGTGCAGTCAATTGTCTTCCAGACGGAATGGGATTTTGTAATGGAGTAAAGTCACGATGTCTGTCCTATTAGTCGAGCTAGTACTGGCCATTTGTTGCGACTGCAAACCGTCATCAGAGACTTTAAAAGACACTTTGTGACACAGTGGACTATGATTGACCTACAGCAAGGCGTCCAAGGTTTACACAGTGCAACACCGGTCCAAATGTCGTGTCTGCTGCGATTCATTGTAAACCTTACCGAGAGCATCCGCAGCACTCGAGGAAATCTCAAATAATGTGGATGTACCGCCGGCCTTTTCGTCATCTCTGACATAACTGCCAGTCATAACGCGGAGTGCTCTGTTCCCGAGAACCGAAGATACGCTATCGTTACTGCTGTTTGTTACCTTCTAAAAATTCTTAACTGTGAATTACGTATCATTCGACAGATGAAAGGGGACTCCCTTATTTACAAAAGAAAGTGATATTTAAAGTTAGAATCAAGAAGTCTGTGTAAGTTCTGTCTCATTGCCGATGTATGCTATGCTTATTCTGAATGCTACTACGTGAGAAACTCGATGCGCCAGGCCATAGATCTCGTAATAATCAGAAGATATATATTATTAAAATATTTTGTATTCACTCTCACCAGTACTTGTAGAATTACTCGCACCACCTACGATTCTACAACCGAGAAAAAACACAACTAGTTCGTCTTTTGTTTGAAATTACACATCCTATCGACATCGTAGAAATGGAGACGGCCTTTTACCTAGTGAATTAGTAACAATAATTCCAGAATAAAACTGGAAACATTTAAGTTCAGACTGGTGTCATTGAATATAAAAAAGTGTTAGGTCCTACCAAAATAAAATAATTTTGCCTTTTTCGTGCTAAGTATGTTCCACTCGACTGAGCATTGCTTGGTTGAGCCGTACATAGTGTGACAGAAGTAAATATCATAATTAGCTGTGGGATGTGGCACGTTACGTTATTGACATTTACTTGTAATGTTTAAGAATTTTTGTGTCTACTAAGCTTCGGAGGCACAGAAAAAATATTTTTATCTCATACATCAAATTTTGTTGGGACATCGATAATGGTAAAAGGTTTTAGAGTCCTCGTCCAGTCTTAAATATCATTCTGTATTTTGTCGTCAAGGTATGTTACTAATCTCCAACTATACCTTTACATACGAGTCACGAGAAGAAAATAAAAGTTTTAAAATTAGTATTATCACTTTAATGCCAAGACGAAGGTTTACTGAATTTAGTCCGACAATGAACAACAATCAAGAACCATACTTAATTTGTCTAACATAGGAACTTAAGGTCGATGTGGATACATATCAAAGAATCGTGACCATCTGGACCGAGTAGCAAGGCCACCAGATCATCATCTTTGTGCTACCGCTGCAAACCGTGGTCTGGTGTAGCAATAACGAGGTTTGACAGTTAGTGCAACTTGCTGCACAGACCTTCGTAATTTTCGGAATACTATACGGCATCCATGATGAAACTGCTTTACGTGTATTGTATGAGTTGGCTTCATTATCCCCGTACATAAACCGCGCGGGTTTCGAGGGTCCAGGACTATCGACCAATTACTTTGCTCAACAGCGACATGAAAATATTCACACGGCTAGTGGCATCGCGACTCAAGAGGGTCGCACGTTACGTCACATCCTGAGACCAGACTTCCCTAGGAGGCGACAACAACATGCGTACGGCCCTTTGCCGTTACAGAGACATGACAGCATTAGCGCATTATCAGCGTCTCCCTGGCGCCTTGGCTTCACTGGACTTTAGCCAGGCTTTCGACCGTGTTGACCACTTCTATTTACGGACAGTTCTTCAGCATATGAGTTTTCCTGGCGGTATTGTCACAGTGGTTATGCGCCTGTTGAGTAGTGCAACCTCTAAAATCATGAACAATGGTCGCCTTACACCGTCCCTGGTCATCGCACGATCTGTACGACAAGGATGCCCTCTTTCCACGATTTTGTATGCTTTCGCCTTGGAACCCCTGCTCCAGGGCATGCGCCAACGTTTGGAAGGCATGGCTGTGCAAGGCCACCGTTTCTGTTGTACAGCCTACGCAGACGACATAGTACTATATCTGCGCGGTGAAGATGAAGTACGAGCAGCACTGACATGGCTGGCGACTTACGGCGAAGCGTCGGGGAGCTGCCTCAACGTGTCAAAATCCAAGGTCCTGCTCATTGGTGAGGGCTTGCCGGAGAGATGCCCTGCCCCCCTTAGTGTCGCCGCCACCATACGGTGTCTTGGACTTGATTTCACAGCAGACCTGCGCCGCTCAGCGACTATCAATGGTAGACGCTTGCTACAGACAATCAGAGCAAATCTCGCAGATCACCGGCTACGAGCTCTCGACGTTATCCAACGCGTGCAATACGTGAACATGTATCATGCTTCCCGTATACCACACGTGGCTGAAGTACTACCAGTCCCAAATCTCCTGGCGCGACGACTGTTGATAGCTTTCGTCTCCTTCGTCAGCTCGGGGATGTTATTCAAGGTGCAGTATGAATGCCTTGCACTGCCACGAGATCGTGGCGGGGTGGGACTCATCCACGTGCCGACTCGTGTCAAGGCACTATACGTCAGCTCCCAACTAAAACTTTGGCATCGTTGCCCGCAGAGCCTTACTTGCCTCCCGCTACACAACTTTGCACCGGCCTCCTTGTCCGCCCCAGTACTGGTATCGGCCATTCCAACCCCCTTTTATTACATCCAACGATTTTTCCTGGAGTTCAGTTATATCTACCGGTCCTTACCAGTTACACGTTTGTACCTCACGAAAACAGTCTCCGAATTGTTACAACAGTGCCGCCCGTCCAAGCCCATCGAACGTAAGTATCCACAGTACGTGTGGCGACACATATGGAAGGCGATCCATGCGCGTTTTCTCGAATCAGACGTTCAATCAGCGTGGTACATCACCGTGAATGGCAAACAAGTTAACCGAGATCGTCTGCACCGCATCCATCTCGCCGATTCATCCCTCTGCACCCACTGTGGAGTGGATGACACGGATGTCCACCGGTTCCACTGTGGCACAGCGCTCGACGTCTGGACACTTGCGCGGCGAATTTTGGCGTTTCTTACTCGCCAGACACCGGCTCAGATCGACGACCACATGCTTTTGTACCCCGATAAGACTTTCTACCCCTCCGCCAAAACTCACTCTGTGAATTGGATCTGTGGCCACACGATCCGCTATCTTTTTACTTCTGGCGACAAGTCTACGCTAGGATATTGGACTTATCACAACGAACGACACTGCGTCCTGATACGCAACCCACGCTATAAACAATACTTTTTCCAATTTCTTACGGAGCACTTTCGATGACCCACCTAGTAGCTGGAACGTCCAAGCCCTGAGAAGCTGAAAACTGTATAAACCGAACCGAACTGAATAGATCTGCTACCCAGAACCCACGCCTACGCCATGAGAAGACACGTTTGGACGAGCTGGCATGCTGTAGGCGGATACACTTCAGGAGCTCCTGTAAGAACTGGACTTCAACTACAATTCTGTGATAATAATCCGAAAATTTCAGTGTTCCCAATCTGTTGTTCATAACCAATCAGAAACTGAATCATAATTCTCCATTATATTTTATGCTCAAAAAATATTTATCAGTTTCCTATTAAACACTACTACTTTGTTCTGAATTTGTAACGCATTATTCCGAAGCTAATGTTTATACGTAGGAAAGTCATAAAACGGTAGAGACTGATTGTGTGAAGAGCTGTCCTCTGTACACGGATAAGAGTAGGAAGTTCTCGATAGAACGAGTCACAACACAACAATTTCAAACTTCCTGTTTTCTTGGCAGTCCCCATTTGAAAAGCTCCTACTCTGTTAGATTAGAATATAGATTAGGAACTCCATTGTTGCTTTCTTTCTCCAGATGTTCCGGCGGGCTCTCGCCATGTTTTGCCTCCCCTGTGGAGGTGAAGCCGAACGTGATGATGTCAGTGAGGTGGATCCTGAGGACGAGTACTTCATACCTCAGGTAAGCATCGCCGAAATGTATGGAAAACTTAAGAGAGAGACTAAGGAGCACTCAGTGTCCACATACTATGGCCATTAGACGGTACAACACTGTGAATGTTACTGTAAAACGTATTTCTTTCATGAAAAATTCGTATTTTGAGACCGGTGGTTCAAGTGCTTGTCTGGACACAGAAGTTTCATTTCTCATAGTTTCCCTAAAATGTTACAGGTTGATGGAGGAACTGTTGGCAGTAAAATCAACACCTTTCCACAATACGAACTCTTTTCTCCTGCTCCATCTCCCATAATACTGTAATGGGCCGAATTCGTATTCCTAACGTCCGTTCTCTGTTTATGCTTTCTATCTTTCGTTCACACTCAGTTTCAAACCCTTCCGACATAGTGCTGCATACTTGTGTTAGAAATGTTTTCGCTAGCGCGTGCTAGTGCTCGTCACGACCTTCACTGGTCGCCACACCGCCTCCAGGAGGAATCCATATGTTTGGCAGCTGCCGGGTCGAGCCACCGCCACCTTCTGGGAACTACATAAGAGTGTGAGACTCGTCAACACGTCTGTGTGTTTCTCCTCCACAGACAATGGGCGGCATCCTGTATGTCATTGCAAGAGGCATCCCCCAGGTTGCAGTTTTGTGTCTGGATTCTGGAAGCCAGAACTACCTTACATATCGCCATGACCATGATCTCAGCATTCCCTTCTATAATGAAACATATGTTAGTGCACCGCAAGCATCCCGGACGGAAGATCGGTACTTCTGTAGAATATATCATAGGGTTAACGAGCAGGGCAGTCATCACTTGTGCTGGTAGCGTTCCACATTAGTGTCTTCACTGCTACACTGTGCAATGTTATTTTAACATGACACTTAATTTATTCGAGACTATTTCAGTTCCTTTACTCATTACAGCTCCTAACCAGATCTCAATGAATTCTCATAACCAAGTGCACTGTAGTTGTGGATGAATCATCCTTGTAAGGAGTTTAAAACAAACGTCATATGTCATATACTGTTTCCCATGGCGAGTTCGCCAGTACATACTGTGATTATCTACTGAGATGCGTTCATTGGCAATCTAACGGTAGAAGGTGCTATCTTCTTCCTACTTCTGATTAGAACGTTGTATCTACTACTGTCGTACATTTTAGAACTAAAACGCAATTAGGTGTCTAGTATGAGCAGTGCTAAATAATGTAACGACAGTCTGATGGAATCGATGTAGTCTTTAAATTATAACTTTCCTTTAGACATAAATGCGCTCCTAGAGAGTGTTAGAAATTCGATAGATACTGAAAAAGAATGCTTTCTAGTGAACGAAAATGTGATGCTGAAAACTTTCCGTCCACAGAACTTTCACATCTTGAAGGCGCGGCTTCGCGCTAAGCGCCACGAGGAGTTGGTGGCGCAGTGGGAAGCCTACTTTGAGAAGATCAAGCCGGTGGCCGCTGCTGGCGTCAGAGGGGGGCAGCCACCCGCTCACCAGGACTCGCAGCTGCAGGCAGCGCCAGTTGAGGACTCACAGATGGAGGGCTGCGTCAGTGGAGAGGTGAGGCAGCGTCATGTTTACAGAGAAGGTTACAACGGCGGAATACCATTTAGCAATACTTCGACATTTATCAAATTATGTGCGATGTCATCATACGACGAGTTGTGAGTGATTAAAATTTCCGATAATTCTTAACTGATATCCATCATCGACATCAATATGAGGTCACATCTTCCCTTGCAAACAGAACGTAGACGGCAATATTACTATGTCGTTTCTGTTGTCGTTAGCATATCCAAGCTTGTATTACACATCCCTCGGTTCATAGTGTTGTAGTTTTACTGTAAACATTAAGAATTTGAACTGAAGAAATTCTCATTTTTCTGTGCAGGTTGGTGACGCTACGCTTACGCAGACAGTCGCCGTGGTACACTCCTCACCCGTGTCGTCCAGTGAGGAAGAGACGCTGCCCACACCTCGTCGCATCCGAGGCTGCAGGCGATGCTGGGCTGAGAGGCTGGGAGACAAAGCTGTAGTTCGGCCCCATTGTCGCCAGGGGTACAGACTGTCCAGGAAATAAAGTGGTTCCTTTTCCACAAATTCAAGTGTTCTTCTCTCATTTCTTTGCCATAAAACTACAGATACTAATCGACGATACGTACACAGACGTACTAATACACTCTGATATGTTTTGAACATATTGATTCGATTACCGTTCTCTCTATGGCACCAGTCACAGCCGAAAAACTACTCATAGAACACACGATACTAACATGAGGACCTTAATGAGCTCTGTCCGCAGTCAGTAATACTAGTCATAGAACACGCAAAATAAACATGAGGATCTTCATGAGATCTGTGCTCAGTCAGTAACACTAGGCATAGAACATGTGAAACAAATATGAAGATCTTAATGAGCTCTGTCTGCAGTCAGTAATACTAGTCATAGAACACGTGAAACAAACATAGGATCTTAATGAGCTCTGTGCTCAGTCAGTAATACCAGTCATAGAACACGTGAAACAAACATGAGGGTCATAATGAGCTCTGTCCGCAGTCAGTAATACTAGTCCTAGAACACGTGAAACAAAAATGTTTATCTTAAGGAGCTCTGTGCCCAGTCAGTAGCACTAGTCATAGAACATGTGAAAAAAACATGAGGATCTTAATGAGATCTGTGCTCAGTCAGTAGCACTAGTCATAGAAAATGTGAAACAAACATGAGGATCTTAATGAGATCTGTGCTCAGTCAGTAACACTAGGCATAGAATATGTGAAACAAATGTGAAGACCTTAATGAGCTCTGTCTGCAGTCAGTAATACTAGTCATAGAACACGTGAAACAAACATGAGGATCTTAATGAGCTCCGTCCGCAGTCAGTAATACTAGTCATAGAACACCCAAAACAAACATGAGGATCTTAATGAGCTCTGTCCGCAGTCAGTAATACTAGTCCTAGAACATGTGAAACAAACATGTTTATCTTAAGGAGCTGTGTGCCCAGTCAGTAGCACTAGTCATAGAACACATGAAACAAACATGAGGATCTTAATGAGCTCTGTGCTCAGTCAGTAACACTAGGCATAGAATACATGAAGCAAACATGAGGACCTTAATGAACTCTGTCCGCAGTCAGTAATACTAGTCATAGAACACGTGAAACAAACATGAGGATCTTAATGAGCTCTGTGCTCAGTTAGTAACACTAGGCATAGTACACGTGAAAGAAACATGAGGATCTTAATGAGCTCTGTGCTCAGTCAGTAATACTAGTCATAGAACACGTGAAACAAAAATGAGGAACTTAATGAGCTCTGCGCTCAGTCAGTAACACTAGGCACAGAACATGTGAGACAAACATGAGGCACTTAATGAGATCTGTGCCCAGTCAGAAACACTAGGCATAGAACATGTGAAACAAACATGAGGACCTTAATGAGCTCTGTCTGCAGTCAGGAATACTAGTCATAGAACACGAGAAAGAAACATCAGGATCTTAATGAGCTCTGTGCTCAGTCAGTAACACTAGGCATAGTACACGTGAAAGAAACATGAGGATCTTAATGAGCTCTCTGCTCAGTCAGTAATACTAGTCATAGAACACGTGAAACAAAAATGAGGAACTTAATGAGCTCTGCGCTCAGTCAGTAACACTAGGCACAGAACATGTGAGACAAACATGAGGCACTTAATGAGATCTGTGCCCAGTCAGAAACACTAGGCATAGAACATGTGAAACAAACATGAGGACCTTAATGAGCTCTGTCTGCAGTCAGGAATACTAGTCATAGAACACGAGAAACAAACATCAGGATCTTAATGAGCTCTGTGCTCAGTCAGTAACACTAGGCATAGTACATCTGAAAGAAACATGAGGATCTTAATGAGCTCTCTGCTCATTCAGTAATACTAGTCATAGAACACGTGATACAAACGTGAGGATCTTAATGAGCTCTGTGCTCAGTCAGTAACACTAGGCACAGAACATGTGAGACAAACATGAGGCACTTATGAGATCTGTGCCCAGTCAGAAACACTAGGCATAGAACATGTGAAACAAACATGAGGACCTTAATGAGCTCTGTCCGCAGTCAGGAATACTAGTCATAGAACACGAGAAACAATCATCAGGATCTTAATGAGCTCTGTGCTCAGTAAGTAACACTAGGCATAGTACATATGAAAGAAACATGAGGATCTTAATGAGCTCTGTACTCAGTCAGTAATACTAGTCATAGAACACGTGAAACAAACATGAGTATCTTAAAGAGCTCTGTGCTCAGTCAGTAACACTAGGCACAGAACACGTGAGACAAACATCAGGCTCTTAATGAGATCTGTGCCCAGTCAGAAACATTAGGCATAGAGCATGTGAAACAAACATGAGGACCTTAATGAGCTCCGTCCGCGGTCAGGAATACTAGTCATAGAACACGTGAAACAAACATGAGGATCTAAATGAGCTCTGTACTCAGTCAGTAGCACTAGTCATAGAACATGTGAAACAAATATGAGGATCTTAAGGTGCTCTGTGCTCAGTCAGTAATGCGAGTCATAGAACACGCGAAACAAACATGAGGATCTTAATGACCTCTGTGCTCAGTCAGTAACACTAGGCATAGAACATCTGAAACAAACATGAGGACCTTAATGAGCTCTGTCCGCAATCAGGAATACTAGTCGTAGAACATGTGAAACAAACATGAGGATCTTAATGAGCTCTGTGTTCAGTAAGTAACACTAGGCATAGTACATGTGAAAGAAACATGATGATCTTAATGAGCTCTGTGCTCAGTCAGTAATACTAGTCATAGAACACGTGAAACAAACATGAGGATCTTAATGAGCTCTGTACTCAGTCAGTAGCACTAGTCATAGAACATGTGAAACAAATATGAGGATCTTAAGGTGCTCTGTGCTCAGTCAGTAATGCTAGTCATAGAACACGCGAAACAAACATGAGGCTCTTAATGAGATCTGTGCCCAGTCAGAAACACTAGGCATAGAACATGTGAAACAAACATGAGGACCTTAATGAGCTCTGTCCGCAGTCTGGATTACTTGTATACAACACGTGAAACAAACATGAGGATCTTAATGAGCTCTGTGCTCAGTCAGTAACACTAGGCATAGTACATGTGAAAGAAACATGAGGATCTTAATGAGCTCTGTGTTCAGTCAGTAACACTAGGCACAGAACACGTGAGACAAACATGAGCCTCTTAATGAGATGTGTGCCCTGTCAGAAACACTAGGCATAGAACATGTGAAACAAACATGAGGACCTTAATGAGCTCTGTCCGCAGTGAGGAATACTAGTCATAGAACACGTGAAACAAACATGAGGATCTTAATGAGCTCTGTGCTCAGTCAGATACACTAGGCATAGTACATGTGAAAGAAACATGAGGATCTTAATGAGCTCTGTGCTCAGTCAGTAATACCAGTCATAGAACACGTGAAACAAACATGAGGATCTTAATGAGCTCTGTGCTCAGTCAGTAACACTAGGCTCAGAACACGTGAGACAAACATGAGGCTCTTAATGAGATCTGTGCCCAGTCAGAAACACTAGGCATAGAACATGTGAAACAAACATGAGGACCTTAATGAGCTCTGTCCGCAGTCAGGAATACTAGCCATAGAACACGTGAAACAAACATGAGGATCTTAATGAGCTCTGTGCTCAGTCAGATACACTAGGCATAGTACATGTGAAAGAAACATGAGGATCTTAATGAGCTCTGTGCTCAGTCAGTAATACCAGTCATAGAACACGTGAAACAAACATGAGGATCTTAATGAGCTCTGTGCTCAGTCAGTAACACTAGGCTCAGAACACGTGAGACAAACATGAGGCTCTTAATGAGATCTGTGCCCAGTCAGAAACACTAGGCATAGAACATGTGAAACAAACATGAGGACCTTAATGAGCTCTGTCCGCAGTCAGGAATACTAGCCATAGAACACGTGAAACAAACATGAGGATCTTAATGAGCTCTGTGCTCAGTCAGTAGCACTAGTCATAGAACATGTGAAACAAATATGAGGATCTTAAGGTGCTCTGTGCTCAGTCAGTAATGCTAGTCATAGAACATGCGAAACGAACATGAGAATCTTAATGAGCTCTGTGCTCAGTCAGTAACACTAGGCATAGAACATGTGAAACAAACGTGAGGATCTTAATGAGCTCTGTGCTCAGTCAGTAATACTAGTCATAGAACACGCGAAACAAACATGAGGATCTTAATGAGCTCTGTGCTCAGTCAGTAACGCTAGGCATAGAACATGTGAAACAAATATGAGGATCTTAATGAGATCCTTGTTCAGTCAGTAACACTAGGCATAGAACACGTGAAACAACATGTGGACCTTAATGAGCTCTGTCCGCAGTCAGTAATACTATTCTTAGAACACGTGAAACAAACATGAGGATCTTAATGACATCTGTCCTCAGTCAGTAACACTAGTCATAGAACATGTGAAAGAAACATGAGGATCTTAATGAGATCTGTGCTCCGTCAGTAGCACTAGTCATAGAAAATGTGAAACAAACATGAGGATCTTAATGACATCTGTCCTCAGTCAGTAACACTAGTCATAGAAAATGTTAAAGAAACATGAGGATCTTAATGAGATCTGTGCTCCGTCAGTAGCACTAGTCATAGAAAATGTGAAACAAACATGAGGATCTAAATGAGCTCTGTGCCGAGTCAGTAACACTAGGCACAGAACACGTGAGACGAACATGAGGACCTTAATTATCTCTGTCCACAGTGAGTAATACTAGTCTCAGAACACGTTAAACAAACATGAGGATCTTAATGAGATCTGTGCCCAGTCAGAAACACTAGGCATAGAACATGTGAAATAAACATGAGGACCTTAATGAGCTCTGTCTGCAGTCAGGAATACTAGTCATAGAACACGTGAAACAAACATGAGGATCTTAATGAGCTCTGTGCTCAGTCAGTAACAATAGGCATAGTACATGTGAAAGAAACAGGAGGATCTTAATGAGATCCTTGCTCAGTCAGTAACAGTTGGCATAGAACACGTGGACCTTAATGAGCTCTGTCCGCAGTCAGTAATACAAGTCATAGAACACATGAAACAAACATGAGGATCTTAGTGAGCTCTGTCCTCAGTCAGTAACACTAGTCATAGAACATCAGGACCTTAATGAGCTCTGTCTGCAGTCAAGAATACTAGTCACAGAACACGTGAAAGAAAGATGAGGATCTTAATGAGCTCTGTGCTCAGTCAGTAGTACTAGTCATAGAACACGTGAAACAAACATGAGGATCTTAATGAGATCTGTGCTCAGTCAGTAACACTAGGTATAAAACATGTGAAACAAACATGAGGATCTTAATGAGATTTGAGCTCAATGAGTAACACTAGGCATAGAACACGTGAAACACACTGTTTCATAGGTATAGGCATAGAACACGTGAAATAAACATGAGGACCGTAATGAGCTCTGTCCGCAGCCAGTAATACTAGTCATAGAACACGTGAAACAAACATGAGGATCTTAATGAGCTCTGTGCTCAGTCAGTAACACTAGGCATAGAACACGTGAAGCAAACATGATGACCTTAATGAGCTCTGTCTGCAGTCATTAATACTAGTCATAGAACACGTGAAACAAACATAAGGATCTTAATGAGATCTGTGCCCAATCAGTAACACTAGTCATAGTACAGGTGAACAAACAGGAGGATCTTAACGAACTGCGTGAACCAGCTCTATTTGGATACCATGTGACTTTTGTTTGTGAGATGAACAGCAACTGTTGCCTCTTCAACGAACAGTGTACTATGCTTCTACGCGCTGTAGAGCAATCTATGGAGAAAGAGCAGACTCGGTTTCTTTTTCTGGGTAAGTTTCGACAATGGACGTGTTGTACCGTTAACTTGAGTTAGTAACGTCAGCGTTTACTATATTAAAAAGATTCCCGTTTGGAAAACAGTAACGCATTCTGAAAATATATGCAAGCATAGGTCGGAGAAATGTTGTCCAGCCAGATTTTTCGGATGTCGTGTATGGTAGTTAATTTGAAAAGTGCGCAGCTCAGAAGTGCATGACGAGCGTATCGCTGGACTCATAATTCATAAAAGACGGAAGCAACGCTTATAGTTACTGATCGTAGGCAACGTTACATAATAGTAACATATTTGAGGGAAATAATTATAGGGTGAATTCTCTATCTTAAAAAAACAGTACTGATATCCTTAAAATATGCAGTCTGTTACTCGACATAAGAATCATTACTGCAGATTGAAGGTCGATATACATTATTCTTAGCAATATAAACGAGTAAATTCAATACAAGTAAATGAAAACAACTGTACAAAGTCAGTACAGATGTCTGATTCTCATTATAACGTCATTGAAAAAGCATATGGAGCAGATTGTGAGACATATTACAATGTATACATTTACAGTATAAATGGGGTTGTAGAGATACGAAACTGAGAGTAATGCTAAAAAGAATACTGAAGCAACAGTACAGATGTGTGCTTGTTGTCGAAGCTGCTTAGTCCCTCTTGATATTATTTCAGAGAGTACATTAATCCAAAATCAAGAACGCAATCCAGTACCCCTGTCTAATTACATGAAGCGCCAAAGAAACTGGCATAGGCATGAGTATTCTAATAGAAAGATATGTAGACGGGCAGAATACTGCGCTGCGGTCGGCAACGCCTATATAAAACAAGTGTACCGTGAATATCAGGAATCGGATAAAACATCAAATCTCCGACATCGCAGCGGCTGGAAAAAGATCCTGTACGAACGGGACCAACGACGACTGAACAGTATCGGTGGACGCGACGGAACTGCAACCATCAGCAAACGGCTGCATATTTCAGTGCCGGGCCATCGAATGTGTCAGCGTGCGAACGAAATATCATCGATGAAGACTTTCGGAGCCGAATGCCCACTCGTGTACTCTTGATGAGTGCACGACACACAGCTTTAGGCCTCGCCTGGGCCCGTCAACACCGATATTTGACTGCTGATGACTAGAAACTTGTTGCCTGTCTGTACATCATTGATTGGGATAGCGTAGATCAGTTCCTTCAAGTGTCTTCGTACCCAGAGGTGTAGTGGACTGACGCCTGGGGAGTGAGCAGTCCTAGGTGTAGGGACCCCATGACCAGTCATGCAGTGCTGAAATATCCACGTCAGATGTTCGCTCACATTGTGACATAAGTGCGCCGATGGGCCATCAAGTGTGAACCATATTTGTATTCGTTGCTGCAATGGCACAACCTCCAGCAAAGAGGCAATACATTAATGAGGCAGTGCAGATAATGTGCCACGGTTAGCCTTTGCGGTAGCATGTATGCCTCTATTAATCTATCGCCAAGTGGTCCTGCCCATTCGTTGATTGAGAATCGGTATTGATGCCCTCTTTCCTGAATTGTTTGGGTATTTACATGTGCCCATACATACTGGTTATAGAAATTCACAACACCATCTCTTATGAACCTTCCTCATCGGTAAATAAAATCTTGGATGTGAACAGTGACTCTGTGGCACACTTATGCAACAGTCATTAACAGAACCGACTTCCGCATGACCATCCTGTGGCCTTAGGGTCTGAACAGGCTATAGATGATATGGGTACAGCAATTGTTCATGAATTACCACTCCAGAATCAGAGATGGAGACACCTTGTGCTGCTGCTAATCGTCGCACACTTATCCCAGGGGTTTCCTCCACCGAACGTAGCAGACGTTCCTCTATGTCAGGCGTGCGGACTGTGCGGGTCCTTCCACTGGGTCCTCCGAGACGCAAGGCTACCTGTGTCCCTCAGACTCTGGAAAAGTCTCCGAACAGCTTATCAGAGGGCACCCTGCGCTTTGGCTATTTTTCAGCGTAGACGGCACGGGCTCACACGCTACGTCCATTTTCTGAACCACAGCAGAACACCATATCCGCCATTTCATTTATCGAGTGGTAGGCTTCCACTAGTAACAAGTTTTGGAAGAGACAAAATGTAAATACAAAACACAATTTGTACGTACAAGTGGCGCGACAACAGTATTCACATAAGCGAACCCACGTTTGGAAAAATGTAAAACACCATGATTGGTACCCAAGGTTGACGGTTCTGTACAATAAGGCACACAAACACGACGAAAACTATCGTTGTCTACAACACGTCTCGACCCACACAGCTGCCTGCAGGTCACCTAATGGTAGGTAGAGTGATGTCAGTAAGACATCATAGTACCGTGCTGACACGTTTGACGGGGCCCCAATACAACTACAACGCTAATACCGCAATCGAGTGGCGTGCAGTCCTTCGTATAACCAAGTGCTTATCTCGGAAAGTAAGCGTTTCCGGACCCATGTTCATTGGACTTATTTTTCTTGTTTCGTTGAGTACTACCACGTCTCAAAGTATTTGATACTCCTTTCAAAAGAAGTAAAACAGTATGTCGGCGATTTATGGCAGCCTCATCACTAGAATAAACACGACGAATGATTCTCCAAGAAACTGGAACTCCGTACCTAACTCAGCTAAAATAGAGGGGACGTCCACAGCTACATAAATCACTGCCATTCTGTCAAGTTTTAAAATACACTGTGCTGAATTTGAAGTATCGCAGAACGAAAGCCACAGCCTCTACGAACGGAAATGTCCTTCCGCCCGAATGAAGAGATATGTGTAAGCGGGCTTCCTCGTCCGAAGATGTGAGTGAGCTTGCCTTTGCGTAAACAGAATGTTCGGAAGGACGAACACAATGGTTGGGTAGTTGGCTTCTCCTCACACTGATGCATCACATCCTGACTGGACAGTGTGTTTACAGTCTGTAGGGTACTGGTCCATTGTATAACTCTGTCGCTCCTACGTGCAACCTTGTCTGCCATGTCAGAATGATCTTTCCGCAAAACTCCTCCGTATCAAATTACTTGAAGAATGTCTACATGTTTCTCATCTGCAAACAGTCGTAAAGGTGCCGAATAAGGTCATGCGGTAGTTGGTGCCAAGCACCTTATGCCTTTAGTGCAATTCGGCAAAACTGTTTGCACGCCTCGAGAACGAATAAGTTCCCAATAAGTTCCCACTTCGATGTGTGCAAATGTTGGAAGTTTTGCTGGTCATGAAAATTGTGCTTACCATGAAAGGCACATTCACTGGCGTCATATGTCAACGAAAGGCAGTAGCGCGGGATTAACAATCTGTGTCATGTATCGGAAACTTATTACTTTGCCCTACAGAGACACAAAATGTGACTGAGACTTTTAACTGCTGACTCCCCGCATCACGACATCTTCGGTGGAACCCGTGTGTCGTGGGTGGATGCAGTTCGCAACAGTCGTCCCACCACGTGTGTGCCACACATGTGTTACGTCCAACAGTCGGACGCAGACATAACTTGCCCTTATCAGTGAAGATGCCTCAGCACCATTCCACACTCCCGTCAACTGTTCCACGACACCAGAGTAGCTGTGGTTGGTGGTGTCGCCGTTTCAATGGCTGTCATGCCAGAGGCACACGTGATCTGAGTTCTGTTGCAGGCAGTCGGTTCCCAGTGGTGCTGGGTGACACTGCAGGTGCAAAGTGCTCCCGAATTTTCCACTTGGATTGTCTTCGGTCTGAGGCTGCTGCTCGAAAAACGTGCAGTCTTGACCTGCGCATTTTCCACAGACCACTGTTGAAAGCAAAGACACACCACCGATGCACTGTGCTCGACGTGTGCGGCAATGCGCCGGTGCTTCCATCGAGCCTCCCGCAGGCCTACAGTGCTACACTGGAACTGAAGCTGATTAATAGGGGTATGTACTCGTTGATGGAACATGGCTGTACCCTAGGACAAACGGTTCGCGCACTGGTCACCTCTAAACTCAGCATATTTACTGCCTGTAGAGCGAAAACAGAAGGCAGAGAGACAAACCACCAGAGCGCCATTTGATCGCTGTTGACGGTGACGAATAACTGACCATAAAAACCCTGAGGATGCACCGTGGTACCACTGATCACAGTACTTGAGGGTGCTGAATATTTTCCCCGGTAGTGTCTGTCGTAGAAGTACGGTAAGTGTTCCAGAATCACGTACAGCCGAACATAGCGAACTTAAATGTATCTGACAGGTGGATCCCGAAGACAAGGTCGTGGAAATTGCTGTAAAGGTTCCCTGTGTTGTGTCAATAGACGGTATGAAGTTCGTGATGTTCACCTAAAAAATATTCCAAATATTTGACTGAAAATCAGATTTACAGTGCCTTCAATTTTTTTAGGTTGTTTCATTGCGCCCTTATCTCTGTTCCCTGTGCAAGTTGTTTTATAGTGGGGACACATATGAAGCAAACTTCCTGTCACACCTTCATATGAGTTGCATCTGCTTCTGTATCAATTCTCTGCATACCACTGTGAAGGGCATGGCAGGGAGCACGTCTCATTGTAGCGATTATTAGTGTTTCTCACCCTTCCATTCACGTATGAGCACGGAAAGAGAGACTGTCTCAGTGCCTTTCTGCATGCTGTAATTAATCTAATCTTCTCCTCATGATCCCTGTGCGAGTGATACGTTGTTGGTTCTAGTGTATTTCAATAGTCATCATTTAAAATAGATTCTTGCTACTTTGTAAGTAGGATTTCTTGGGATATCCTTTATGTCTGTCTTCAAGAGACTGCCAGTTCAGTTTCCGACTGATCAAACTAATGTCTGACCGTTTGTGCTTCCTTTCTCTGTTTAAGTTCAAGATCGCCATCGAGCCCTACTTGGAACAGGTCTCACACACTTGAGCGTTATTCTAGAATAGGATGCAAGAGCCATTTGTGAGCAGTGTCCTTTGTAGACTGATTACATATCTATAGTATTCCACCGATAAACCGAAGTCTACCAGCCGATTTACCCACCGCTAGGCCTACGTCATCATTCCATTTCATTTTCCTACAAAGAGTTACTCCCAGGTATTTGTAGGAGTCGGCGGAGTCCAGATGTGTCTAACTGATATTATAGGATACTACGTTTCTTCATGCTGTGAAGTGCACAATTTTCTGCTTGTTAACATTTGATAAAGGTTCAAATTTTGCACCACTTTGAAATCTTATCAAGAGCTGACGGAATATTTATGTAGATTCTTTCAGACCTGTTACTTTCCTAGCTGCTCGTGTTTAATTCGTTTGACGTCTGCTCCGATGCCTAGTTGATATGGATGTGAAACACTGGCGAAAAAAGCCGGACTAGGTCGCGCTAGCGTGTTGTTTGCGATTTCTTACAATGAGGATCTCTTGGAGGTACCCCGGCCCGTTATATTTTGGATTACGATGTTAAGAAGATGTCTTCTTTCGCAATAATTATACTTCTGTGCACACAACATTGACACTGCGTGTCGGAGTGGGAGGCAGCATAACTCGAGGTTTTTATTCTTGCTTGGGGATGTATTTAACTGGAAATTTTACTCCGGATTGAGTTGATTAAACTTCGCAGAATCGTTTTTCTGACCTAGTGAGGAGGGGAGGTTCAAACTGTGTCGAATATTGCGTCGAAGTAGGTCTATAACTGAATAATGTTAGCTGAAACAATGGAAACTCGACTTAGCAAACTTCTGGCATCAGCGATATTCTTTAACTGCGGTGTAGCGTAACGATTAATTCGCAATGTTCACACACCATTCATTGTAAATAATTAGTTACTGTAGCTTGATTAAACAGCGGTTTATGCCTTTAATTTGTTTTGAAAATCCCTTCTGATTTGGGGCAATTTGTTAAAATCTTGCAAATCTAACGATAAAGCTCTTGTACGTTGCTTGCAAGTGATCGATGGTTATTCACTAAGTAATTTAAAATTGATCTCAAGTACTTTTTGATAATTAAGCTCTCCAATTATCTGTCACAGAATGCTTTTAAAAATGGTGACTTTACACTTTTCACCTTTCTGAAATTGATGAAATGACTGATATCAAGGCACTTTCCCTCGAAAGTGTCCCAGAATCAAAGTTATGAAAAAACTGAATCTGCTTCAACTTCGTGAATTGCATGATAAAGAACTTTACAGAAATCACAGTTTAATTATGAGAAACGTTTTTAGGAATTTCAGACGCCTCCGTTTCAAGATATACCTCAATATTGCCTTTCAACTTGAAGTTATTACAGGGACTTCAGTTAAGTCAATTTACTGCCTTATTCAAATAAAGAGTTCGACGAAAACAGAATTTTTAAGAATGAACTAAGTGTTTTATTTTTCACAGTACACCGTACATTCATAAATGTCAAAATCTATAGTGTTCAGTAGTCCCAGTAGATGTCCTTTACATTTAAAACATTTTTTGTAATGAAATTGTTTAACAATAAGTCCATAGAATTTTAAAAATAGTGGGGCGATGTTCTCGCCGACAACAACAGTCAGCTCTATCAGGTGAAGTGCACCACACTTCCAGACACTGCTTGGGGGGCAACACCACTGGATCACCTTGTCGAAAACTTCATCGAATACACGCAACAAACAAAAAAGAAACACACTTCAGTATATATTTGTAACATAAAGTCATTACATCAATTATTGACATAAACTGGGCTTCGCTGAGTTCGCTGAAGCGTAGAAGTAAGGACAGTACGCACCCAAATTGTCGCACTGCATCTGCTCACGCGCAGCTAAGCCATCTCAGGTAACGGCTATTTTAATAGGTTTGTTAGAGTAACAATCTCAATACATTTATATACAATCTACAACCTTCCTTTACACAAATGCCGCACTAATGTGTCTCATCACATTATTGAGAGATCCATAGCTTCTTTTCGTTTTATAGTTGCATTGACTGTGATATCCATAACATTACGTCCAATGCGATAATTTAAAACCCTAACTTCTCTGAAGTTGACCCATCATTATTAACGTAGGCACTTGAATGTTTAGTCAGTGTGACATTAATGGGCAACTCGTTAGAATAAAATCATTTCAATTTTGTTAATCTTCTTGTTAATACACCAAATATCGTTACGTTTAACAACTGAAATAGAGAGACATGTGAGGAATGTGGAAGGTCAGGCGACTGATGGGCATCGTTTTACTGGGGGAAATTTAGGTAAGTGTGGTTCATCTGTAAGGAGACCGCATATATTACGCTGATGTTACCTATTATCGAGTAGTGCTCGTATGTTTGCTATCCGGATGTAGTCAGATTAAAGGAAGACATCGAAACAAATCGGAGGCGGACTGCTAGATTACGTACCAGTACGTTCGGACAACACGTGTCACGGGGAGCTTCGGGAACTCAAACGGAAATCCCTCGAGGTAAGGCGACGTTCTTTTCGAGGAAAAGAGAAACGCCATTTCAAATTGTCTGACGAACGCTTCTGCTGCCACCAACATACATTGCGCGTAAGGATCACGAAGATAATACACGGGAAATAATGGCTCATACGGAGGCATATCGATAGTCGTTTTTCCCTATCTGTATTTGTGAATGGAACAGAAAAGTAAATGACCAGTACTGGTACAGGATATCCTCCGTCACGCGCGACTTGCGGAGTGTCAGTGTAGATGTAGATGTAGATGTAGATGTAGATGTAGGTGTAAATATGTTTGCACAACAGCCGGCCGGGGTGGCAGAGCGGTTCTAGGCGCTACAGTCTGGAACCACGCGACCACTAGGGTCGCAGGTTCGAATCCTGCCTCGGGCATGGACGTGTGTGATGTCCTTAGGTTAGTTAGGTTTAAGTAGTTCTAAGTTCTAGGGGACTTATGACCTAAGATGTTGAGTCCCATAGTGCTCAGAGCCATTTGAACCATTTTTGAACTAGGGTCGCAGGTTCGAATCCTGCCTCGGGCATGGGTGTGTGTGATGTCTTAGGTTGGTTAGGTTTAAGTAGTTCTAAGTTCTAGGGGACTGATGACCTCAGAAGTTAAGTCCCATAGTGCTCAGACCCATTTGAACCATTTGCACAACAAATATAATCGCCAAATCATCGGTATAAAAAAAGCTTTTCTATTACAGCAAGAGAAGTTAGCATTGTCTGTAGATCCACACTGCTACGTAGAACTCACTTCTGCTCTCGGTCCCAGGAACAACTTCCCTAATTTCAGAGAATACGTATTTAGTGATAATGTCATTGGGTTTATTATCGCATGGTCTTTCAAACGCTGTAACGTTACGTTGAAGTGTACTATAAGAAACTGTTACAGCACTTTACTCCTCTTATTAATGGCGCGTGTGGAATTACGTGTGTGTGATAGTGTTTGTGTGTGTGTGTGTGTGTGTGTGTGTGTGTGTTTGAGAGAGAGAGAGAGAGAGACAGAGAGAGAGAGGGAGAGAGAGAGAGAGTGCGTGCGTGTTTGTGCATAATTCCTCAGAGGAACTGTGTTACATCCTTGATTTTTCGATTAATTTACCCTCTGAAATCATATCAAGAGGGATTAAGCAGCTTCGACAACAAGCAAGCATCTGTACAACTGCTACGACATTCTGTTTAACATGACCCTCAGCTTCGTATCCTTACAACATCACCTAAACTGAAAGTATTCACTGAGTGACATGTCATACAGTCTGATCAATACACTTCCTCAATGACTCTTCGTAGTTGTTAGTGAGATGTCGAATTTGTGTACTGACTTTGTACTGCTGTTCTCATTCACTTGTATTGAGTGTACTTGTTCATTGTTGCTAAGAATCATGTAAATCCATTCTGCAGGTTTCTCGTGATATGTTTTTAATGTCCAGGAACCGACCGCAAATTTTAAAGGTACCGAGCCGTCGCGGCTTCTGCGAGGGTGCGAGCGCCGTCCTACGGGAGCCACCTGTGCGCGCTTTCCATCGATTCTAACCCTCGTCGTACAATCTTTGCTTGGTTACGTGTTCCATCTGGGACTGTGTGGTAGGGAGTGGTGTGTGGGACACAGAGCTGGACGGGTGTGGTTGAGTACTTGGCGTCCTGGCAACTGCAGCGAGCTGATGCACTGCTGATCGTTGGACCACGGGGGCCCGCGTTTTCCGCCGTTGCAACCGGCGAGTTAAGCTGACATGGACCGGCTCTCGTCGTGAGCAAGCTGGTTACGAAGTGCGTCAGTCAGTTGTAGCGTGTGAAATTCGCCGAATGTTCTGAGCGACTTGTTAGCAGCTACGGGCAGGATAGCAATGTTATCAGGCGCCTACCTGGAATCCTGAAGCTATTGGCGTCCTTGGCATTTATTTGAAATTATATGTGAAGACTGTTGAGTAAGTGCTGTACCTAAAGATCGTTTATTCTGCCCTGCTGTGAGCAGGCAGGAATCCGGTTCCTTTAAGTCTTTCAGTGATCCCTTTTGGGCTGTGTGTCAGTGTGGAGGTTTTTATAAGCGCCAAGCTTGAAATCATTATTAGTATTGAGTATTTGATAGTAATGGTGGTAATTTCTCTTTGTTGTATCCTTTGTGGACCTTCTTGCGGGGAGTTATTGTACTTTCCTGCAACTATAATTCTGTGCGCTCCGAGTAAAGGTACGCATTTGTTGGTTGTGTGTTTTTGCATGTTTGTATTAACACACTCTCTTACTCCGTGTTGAGGAGCCCTTCAGTTTATAGAACTGCCGTTTGGTGCGTATCCAAATTACAGTGTCTATTAGCGCCTAAGAAACTCCAGTGGAGGTATACCTTGACTTATGCTTGAGTTATTATATAATTGTATTTTTAAATGAGTTTCTTGATTTCTTGAAACAAACGATTTAATTTTTTTCATCCTTTTAATACTTTTTCAGGAGCCCAGTAGTATATTTACGTACTTAATTTGATTTATGTGTAACAGGCTTGTGACCAATCAGTGAAGTACCATCGTCTCCTTTGATTTATACACTCGAGTAGCGTTTGGCCAACTTGGCCTCAATAATGTGATGAGACACATTGGTGCGGTGTTTGTGTAAAGGAAGATTGTAGAGTGTATATAAACGTACTGAGATTGTTACTCTAACAAACCTATATGAGAGCAGAATAACCAGTGAAGATGTATGCATGTTAATGTCTTTTATTTGCCAAACTTATATTCAAATCATGTTGTGGGATCAGCCCACAGATGCGATGCTAGTCGCGCGGACAGGGTGAGGCCGCAGGTTTATTCAGTCAGTTAACTGTCTGTAATCGGGCCGCCATAGTACTGCACAGTTGACATGTCCTTCGAGTGTCTGCCGTCTGTAATTTTTTGTATAATGCAAATGTCCTTACGCATTGTGATTTTCATTTAAAACCTAAGCTATTTGTATGTATGTCGCACGAAACTTAGCAACTGTAAGATGATTTATGACAGAATTGTTATTAAATAAAATATTTCTTTGGGAATGATAAAAGACCACTCAGGTTGGGCCACCCGTGCACGTGTTTTCATTAAATTAATCCAGATCCCTGTCTCAGGTCTCAGGTATAAATAACTCCTCTTCCTTTTTCGGATAGGGGATTCATCGTATATTTATGCACGACAAATATGTCACTACTTTGTAACGTCGTCTTACATCAGTAACTATTTGCGTTGCCTCCGTGTGCTATGAATTATCAATCCAGCAATATACCCATGAGACACTTCTCAGTTGCGCACTTTCCAAAACAAACAACATTTACAATTTCCCAAAATTCTACCCTCTGATTTCGTATATTTTGAGCAACCTTTATTGTATTGCACATGAGACGTTTTTGAATATAGTAAACGCCGACACTAGTAACAAAAGTTAACGGTGCAACACATCAGTCGTAGGAACTTGTCTAGAAACAGAAACTGAGTGTGCTCTTTCTCCATAGGCTGCTCTACAGCCCCTAGAAGAATGGAAACACTGTTGTTGAAGAGGCAGAAGCTATTCTTCGTGATAGAATAACGTGGTAACGAAATACAGCTGGCGCACCGAGCTCGTTAAGATACGCGTTTTTTTTTTCTTTCTTTTTTTTCACGTGTTTTACTAGCGTTACTGACTACGATTGAGGCCATAGAGGGAAAACGCTGATGGAATCAACATGTTCAAAGCATACCAAAATGAATTAGTAAGTCTGCGTGCATGTCGTCGTTTACTATTTTTGCAGTTTTATAGTAAATAAATGAGAGAAGAACACTTGAAGTTCTGGAAAGGAACCACTTTATTTCCTGGACAGTCTGTACCCCTGGCGGCAGTGGGGCCGCACTACAGCTTTGTCTCCCAGCCTCTCTGCCCAGCATCGCCTGCAGCCTCGGATGTGACGGGGTGTGGGCAGCGTCTCTTCCTCACTGGACGCCACGGGCGAGGAGTGCGCCACGGCGACTGTCTGCTTAAGCGTAGCGTCACCAACATGCACATAAAAATGTAAATTGCTTCAGTCCATAATGCTTAATGCTTAAATTAAAACGACGACACTATGAACGCCGCAATGAATAAATTTCAATTTGAAATTATGTGTAATACAAGCTGAGATATGCAAACGACAATAAAAACGAGATAGCAGTAATGCCGTCTATGTTCTGTTTGCAAGGGAAGATCTAACCTCATACTGATGTCGATGATGGAAATCTGTTAAGACTTATCGGAAAGTTTAATCAAATGGCTCTGAGCACTATGGGACTCAACTGCTGTGGTCATCAGTCCCCTAAAACTCAGAACTATTAAACCTAACTAACCTAAGGACATCACACACATCCATGCCCGAGGCAGGATTCGAACGTGCGACCGTAGCAGTCGCACGGTGCCGGACTGCGCGCCTAGAACCGCGAGACCACCGCGGCCGGCGGAAAGTTTAATCATTTACTACTCGTCGTATGATGACATCCCACAGAATTTGATAAATGTCGAAGTAATGCTAAATGGTATTCTGCCGTTATAACCTTCTCTGTAGCCATGACGCTGCCTCACCTCTCCACTGATGCGGCCCTCCATCTGTGAGTCCTCAACAGGAGCTGCCTGCAGCTGCGAGCCTGGTGAGCGGCTGGCTGCCCCCCTCTGACTCCAGCAGCGGCCACCGGCTTGATCTTCTCAAAGTAGGCTTCCCACTGCGCCACCAGCTCCTCGTGGCGCTTAAGGCCTGGCCAGACAGAATCCGGCCTGCCGCTGCAACGGACTGCGCAGCGGTGGGCCGGACATGTCAGCGGCCAGGGACGCCACACAGGCAACGGCCGGCCGGCCGGCCGCAGCGACTCTTGATGCGTCAGCTGTTACACTGTGGAAGGGGCCGAACCCCATTATTAAGCTTGCATGCGTAGTGCAATTGTCTTGCGTTAGACGTTTTGGAATCTTCACGCGGGACACGTTATCTTTGTGCGAGTTCATTTTTTTTTTAATTGCAGGAATGAGTAGCTTGCACTAGCGATACGTAATGGCACCAAGAAGAGGAGATGTTGGGTGCACGACATTGATAGCAAGAGAGAAAGCTTAGAAGAATACCATCGTCTGTGTATTGATCTAGAGTCTGACGAAGATAGGTTCTTCAAATATTTTCGTATGTCGCGAGAATGTTTCGAGGAAATGCATCGCCTGATAAAAAGGTAGCACCGAGAAGTGCACAACGAACTGGAGAAAACCAATTGATACAAGGCACAGACAAGCCGTTTGTTTGAGGTAAGTTTTACCGTTTGTGGCCTCTTTGCGCTTGAATTAAAAGTCATATAAATTATTCCATTTCAGTTTTGCTGTATCATATGAAAGGTTCGGCGGAAGAAAGTGCTATCCCACAACGTATTTACTAGTGGAGTGATAAATTTATCTGCAGTGTTTACGAATACAGCAAACGATAGTAACATCTAGATCCGTATGTCCCGCTAGAGAGAACTTTCTACTTATAGATTGTTTTGTTTCATTGTATTCATAACATTGTCATTGAATTTAAACAAACATACATTTGGTCGTTAACTTATCTATTCGTTCTATCGGCATAATTGATTTTAATCTTTTCCAGATACTTGACTACAGGCGACAGTCACCAGACCATAGCTTTTTCTTTTCGGTTAGGACGTTCAACAGTCTCAGAAATTGTGAAACAAGTGTGCCAAGCAATATGGACTGTTCTACAGCCCAAGTATTTACCTACTCCTACAACAGAGATGTGGAAGAAATCTGAAGAAGGATTTATAGAACGGGGGGTTTCCGAACTGCCATGGAAGCATAGACGGAAAGGCTATCAGGTTAAAATGCCCGAAGGATAGTAGATCCCAGTTCTTCTGTTACAAACAGTTCTTTTCGCTAGTTCTTCTGGCGATCGTTGATCCATACTACCGAGTTTACAGTAGTTGATATTGGAAGTTATGGACGTCACAGTGACAACACTATTCAGCTTTCTATCAAGAGTATATCGAGGACAAAAGTATTCTACCTCCAAATCAGGATCGCGTGTATCATACAAAAAGTTGTATTCTCTCACCTCCTCTATAAGTCTTTCTGTGTGCATGCACTACGAGCTGCAAGACAAAAACCGCCTCATGCCACTGCTTCTAGTGTGACAGCAGAGCAGTTGAATGCGCCAACAGATGCAGGCAGCCGCTCCGGCTTGCGGCGAATCTGTAATCTGTGACAACCCGGCGGCGGCCGCTGCGGCAGGCCGGGTGCTGGTGCGTCAAAGCCGCACTCTGTGTGACCGCCGCCATACAGTAACGAGAGATTCAACAGTGCGGCCTGCCGGCTGCGGTTCAAGGCCACAGGCTGGACGGCCAGGCCGCATTCTGTCTGGCCAGGCCTTTAGCGCGAAGCTGAGCTTTCAAGATGTGAAAGTTCTGTG
Source organism: Schistocerca nitens (assembly GCF_023898315.1). NCBI lineage: Eukaryota > Metazoa > Arthropoda > Insecta > Orthoptera > Acrididae > Schistocerca > Schistocerca nitens. Next base: position 599,055,473 of record NC_064620.1, on the reverse strand, counting down.
GACGGAAAGTTTTCAGCATCACATTTTCATTTACTGGAAAGCATCGTTTCTCAGTACCTTTAGAATTTCTAACATCCTCTAGGAGCACATTTATATTTAAAAGAAAATTATAATTGAAAGGCTACTTCGATTTCAACAGGCTTTCAGCTACTTAGCTCCTTAGCAGCCGTCATCAGAGCTAAAGAACACGAAAGACAAGCTGCAGATATTTACTGTAAAATATGAAATTAAAAGGTACATACATATTGCCGGAGACATACCCATCAAGTTTGTTGCAGAGAAACATGTCACATTCGTGATCGCAATATGCTAACTGCCTATTGTGCTTGGCCGTTAGGCTTATAACAGCGAGATAAATTATGTCAGCCGAAGGCACTGAAGCATTCTACGTTTGCATCACTTAGCAGAACCATATAACAGAAATGTCAGCAGTAAAGTCAGACAAAATTCTTTAAGTTATTACACTATTTAGCACTACCGATACTACACGCCTTCTTGTGTGCTCTTTCTAAAGCGGACGGTAATAGTAGATACAACGTAATCAGGTGTAAAAAGATGATGCCTTGTACAGTTAGACCGTCAATGATCACATCACAATAGACAATCACTCTACGTCTTGACGAACTTGCTATGACAGACTGTGTGTGACATGTGGCATTTGTTTTAAACTTCTTACAGGGATGACATATCCACATTGTACACTTAGGTGTGAGTACCCACTCGCATCTTGTTGGCAGTAGTAATGATTATGGGGATTAAACCACTTTTGAATAAATTAAGTCTCATGTTAAAAGAACATTATATAGTTTAGCAGTCGACGAGACCCATCCACGGACGGCGCTGAATGTGGAACGCTACCAGCAGCCCGCATCTCGTGGTCGTGCGGTAGCGTTCTCGCTTCCCACGCCCGGGTTCCCGGGTTCGATTCCCGGCGGGGTCAGGGATTTTCTCTGCCTCGTGATGGCTGGGTGTTGTGTGCTGTCCTTAGGTTAGTTAGGTTTAAGTAGTTCTAAGTTCTAGGGGACTGATGACGATAGATGTTAAGTCCCATAGTGCTCAGAGCCATTTGAACCATTTGCTACCAGCACTAGTGATAACTGCCGTGTACGTTGACGCGGTGATACTTTCTACACAAACACCAATCTTCCGCCAGACATACTTGTAGTGCACTAAAATATGTTCCAGTGTACATGGGAAAGCTGAGATCATGGTCATGGTGATATGAGAGGTCATTGTATCTCCCAAAAACCAAAATAAAAGTCAGAACGTGGGGGCTGTCTCTCGCAATTGCATTCAGGTCGCCGCCTATTGTCTGTGGAGGAGAAACAAACAGACGTGTTGACGAGTGTCGCACTCTGTGTGGTTTCACGGGAGTCCCGATTGCTGGACGTGGCGGCTGCCAAACACAGGGAACCCCGGTGACAGTGGTGACGTTCTCCAGAACTTGCTAGTGAAAACATTTCTAGCAGAACCTCTGCTATCTCTGGATACTCGGAAGCTCAGTGTATGTGGAACCAAACAATGAAGTAACCTTCACTGCTTCTGTGTGTAGCCTCGGAAATTCTTCCTTCGACAAATTCTGGTACAAGTCGTTCGAACGCTTCGTACTGTAAATTGAATCCTTTCGATGGTCATCGGTTTGCGAATCGATTAGTTCTAAATGTAAATCTGTAGACACGCTTTCAACTGCTATGGGAAAGGCCTTTATAAACAAGTTAAGTATTGGCTGCAAGTTCGTAATTTCCTGCAACAAAAACAAAGCCAGAAGTTGATAAATGAAAGTAAAGTATAAAGTTGCTTTGAAGTAATATGTTTTAATGTACAGGTACACAGCACTTTTATTTCTAGTGTAATGCTACACTTATACGCTTAGCAAAATCGACTTTATTCCGCTGTTAGTGACGTATCGGTGCATTACCACGAATCGGTCGTTAAACTCATTTAACTGATTTTCGAGGTATTATAGCGTCTCGACGTATTTTTCAAAGCGTGCTCCTTCCCGCACAGATGCTTTCAAAATACCGTTTCGAACAAAGCACTCCAAAAATCCGGAAGCTTTATTAGAGGTAAAATTTATATAGCGCTTACATAGCTCAAGGAGGTGAACTTGAGGAGATGAAGTTTACGTTGGAAAGCTTTTATTTTGCTAACCATATCGTTTATGAGATCACTTTATTTTTGGAGTTTCAGACTTGGATAATTTACGAGAGCCATACTGTCTGCTAAAAATCTTATATCAACCAACCATTCAGGCTATTTATAGCCTCCGCGCGGCCTTATCAGCGGTCTTGCGCAATCACCGGAAGTTAATTTAGAGTTCGGCGACGCTTGTAAAACTAGAGCGTCGCTTACTCGAACGCCCAGTGGGCAGCGCAAAGTACCTCAAACGTCCACGCTAACGCTTCGTCTGTATAAGCACGCTAAACGCACTGAGTTATACCAAGGCAATCATGTGGCGGCTCACAGAGGTTCCCAGAGACACTGTGAGCGCTACAATACCAAGAAGCATCGCTTCTCGGCTTTTGCCAAGATCGATGTGTAGTTTTTTTTGGGTTCAAGGTCAACTTTATTTATGATAATACAGAATCAAATCACTAGTTACATTCAATGATTCACAAGAACCATGACCCTTAAACCAGATATACACAGCTTCATCATCATCTACTTTCGTACGACTACGAGTTGACAAAAACAAAGCTTGAGAAGGAACTAGATTAGAAGCACAATCATTCTTAACCTTACTAAGATGAATAGTTCGGTAAGCAATTTCATCTCTACCATTAAAACTCTAAAGGCCACCTATTTCAGAAATTCCACCACACTTGGCAACAACAACTGTAAGCCAACCATTACGATTGCCAGGGGGGGAATAGCAGTCGGAGTTACAGAAAAACTAAATTTACAACCTACAAACACACAAGGTCCATCAATGACAGCGTTGGCACCTACTCCTTTCACCTCTATATTATTCTTGACCTTCATGTCACCTCGCTTCAGATTCATATTGTCAATAGCCCGATACAGTCACGCGCGAGCGACGATGACGACGATAGCGACGAACCATCGTTTGAACTGTTCAGTGATGTTGCGCCTGCGGGTCCCCGATCAGCTGATAAGGCCGCCTCAGAGTGGTAGGGCATATCTGGATACTCCTCTTCCAATGAAAATCGAAAATTCTTTGAACTGACGGTGAATGAGCAAGTGAGAGCGATTTGAGTTACGATATGCCCCACGAACACCAGTAACGTTTACCCACACAGCCTCTTGGTGCGCGCATCAATGAACGGAAGGTAAATTTGCATGTTAAGATTTTTCCGCAGGAGTCCCATACAGCTTTCTACCTTTCCTGATTTTGCTGGAGCACCGTCTGTCGCTACGGAAGACAGCTTTTCGCTAGTGAGTCCTATTCCTCCAATTGCTGTTTCAACCGCTTCTAAAATATCCGCGGCTGTAGCAGTGCTCCTTTCTAAATCATATCCAAGGGCTCTGAATTACAAAAAAAAAAGGTTAACTGATTCGTGTCGTTAATATTTGTGGACTCAAAGTGTTGTGGAGTGCGTTAGGAGGTTTTCGATTCTGGATGCCAGTTGGTCATGTAAATTCCCGTAAGTGTCGCTGATTCGCCGAGATAGTATCGTACTGGAAACTAGTATTCTGCCGTGTTCAAGAGCCGATGTGGCATTCATTGTCCCTACTATGTCCAACAAAATACATTATCATTCACTAATTGTCCTTCCGCAAAGGGATTCTCAGCTCTTGCTGAATGTACAGGAGCTTTCGTAACTAACTCTAAGAGTCTTTTCGCAGCCCCCTTCATCTTCTTCGCCCTAAATTAGAGCAAAAAGATTGTGTTATGAAGAATACAAGCGATAACGAAGACGAGTACACATTTGAGGGGAAAGTAAACGAACTTCAGTTGTTTCGCGGGACTTTTAACAAAAGTAAACATGCTAAAGTCCTGGTACAAACCTCATTTGTGGATACAGAATTCTCTTCTATAAGAGTTTGCCAACACATTTATGGTGGAACATGTGGTGTCACCGCCAGACACCACACTTGCTAGGTGGTAGCCTTTAAATCGGCCGCGGTTCGGTAGTATACGTCGGACCCGCGTGTCACCACTGTCAGTGATTGCAGACCGAGCGCCGCCACACGGCAGGTCTAGAGAGACGTCCTAGCACTCGCCCCAGTTGTACAGCCGACTTTGCTAGCGATGCTACTACACTGACAAATTACGCTCTCATTTGCCGAGACGATAGTTAGCTTAGCCTTCAGCTACGTCATTTGCTACGACCTAGCAAGGCGCCGTATTCAATTGATATTTATTATGTGAAGCATGTACCGTCAAGAGCGATGTGCACCAATTATGAATTAAAGTTAAGTATTACAAGATTTTCGTACTTTATTGCAATTCTCAAGACATTGTCCTGTTCCAGACCTCACACCAGTCTGCGTGTAATTAAACGCGTGCATTTCGGCCTCCTCTAGCAATACGGTGTTGGCTCTTCTGCCAACACAGCAGAACACATGAGTTGGTTTACGATTTTCCAACTACCGGACATTGCTTGCAGTCATTGACTGTGCGGCTGGTCCCTGCGGAAGTTCGAATCCTCCCTCGGGCATGGGTGTTTGTGTTTGTCCTTAGGATAATTTAGGTTAGATAGTGTGTAAGCTTAGGGACTGATGACCTTAGCAGTTAAGTCCCATAAGATTTCACACACATTTGAACATTTTTGACATTGCTATTGTGGCTGCTGAATATTCCTATCGTTGTGAAGGTAGGCTTGTCAGTAAACAAAATACATGTGAAAAGCTGCCATTCTCCTCTTATTTACAGGGATTATCGTCCGCTTTTCACACGGGTACACTGCAGACGAATACCTTCGGATAACAGTTCATAACACTAAAATCGGTATTCATTGTTAAGATTTACGTCTTTTTATGGATAGAACTTCTTCATTTTTTCACTCTGCATTTTCTACTGTCCTTATTTCTGCCATCGCGCAATTAGTTAGCTGTCCAAATAGCACAGTTCGTCTACTACATGGAGTTTCTAATTTCGTAATGTAATTTAGTATGTATCGCCTGATTTAGTTCTACGAAAACAGTCCACTCTACCCCAATTCTAGATTTGTTGATGTTCACTTCTGACATTTATTCTAGGCACAATCCGTTGCACTCAATTGGTTTTTTCCGCCTCTGACACAACTACAGTGCCATCGGCATAGTGAAGTTTCCTTCTTTTCTCCCGTGACCTTAGTCCCATTCCCAAATTGAATGTGTTCCTGCATGCACAGATTTAGTGACATGAGGAATAGGCTGCAGCCGTCCATCAAACCCTTACGAACTACTCCTCCTCACTTCAGTTAGGAGACGGTAATGTTTCAAGGAATGTGGAGAAATTTGCTATTCCTTCCTCGACATGTACTTGCTAACGAAAGTGAGGGCACGATTGAACATATTTGAGTTCACACTGGGAAGTTCCGACATGCACACATCGCGCGTAGCAACTGAGAACAAAACGATCTTTGGAACGATGCTCCAACACTGGGAAGTGCCGACATGCACACATCGCGCGTATCACCTGAGAACAAAACGATCTTTGGAACGACGCTGAGTGGTGAAACTCCAATCGCCGCCACAGACAGCGGATTCAGACCAGATGGGTGTGTAGACCAAGTATTAGGCCTCGAGTAGTGGGAATCTGCAGCGGTGTGGCCAGACTGTATCAACGGTCTGGGCTCAGTCCAGTGAAGTCTCATTTACATCGCGGACCAATGGTGACCTCACTGTGCTCTGTGGTCACCACACAGACAGACTGGATGCAAACTGGAAAGCAGTGCCTGGCACGGACCGGACATGTCTGGAATGACCAGTTAGCCCAGTAACGGCATCACAAAAAGCTTTTTGCTTGCAAAATATCAGGTAGAAGATTTTATCTTTTTAATCTTGTTTATATAGTTGAGAGTTTGTTGAATCCGAATTTTCGACCCCCCAAAATCCTCGGGACAACTTTTTGTGGCCAAAAAACCAAAACATTTTGGCACTTTTTTCAGATATTCACCTATTACTCGAAAACTATGCATCGTACTGAAAATGTTACCTTTACCAAAATGAAAGAGTATTAAATTTTGCGTCGGATGATCTATTTAAATGTCAAAATCTGTGCATCCGTAATCATTTGTCAAAGTTCGTTCATTTTTACCAACTTTGCTCAAGAGTCGGTTCCAACGCCTGTAACTCAAAAACGGCTACTCAAGAAGAAAACTGTCAGGTTATCGACGTTGCATGAAATTTCATGTCACAAAAGCATCTAATTTTTCAGTTTTAGGCACTACTAAGCGTTCCTACACTTGATAGTCAAAGTAATTCCACTTTTTTTTAAGTCAAAATGAACTCTAAATAAATGGGGAAAAAAGTGCGGTGCTTTGTCATGTGCAGTGATTTCTGCAGCAAAGCCACGGTCATTTCTGTCTGCACTACTGACTGGGCACAGTACGTGCAGGTACAAAAGATTCGAGTGAAGACTTACTGTTGACGCCCTCAGTATAACAAGGTTCGCAGCGCCAAGAATGGAAGCTTCCCTGTCTGAGACGTCCTCTAGTGCATGGCCTGAGCATACTAACATAACCAGTGAAGGATTCATCCAGCTCATCCCAGATAACACCGATTTTAACATCTGCACGATTGATGGGCTGGATACTTTCCATTCCGTGGGAACAATCATGGCAGTCTCACGCTGCGCAGGTATGGCGTCTGACAAGACCATTGATCGGGAAAGAAGACGCTCAACTTCTGAATTTTTGTCTACCCAAGTGACGTTTCGCAAAGAGGAACAAAGTCTTCTGAAAGATTTCGTCTTTTAAAGGTACCGCGTTCTCTATGAGATATTATTTTCGATAAAGATACAAATGCTGGAGTCACACAGGAGAAGTTTCTCGCAAATAAGCGGAACAAGAACCACTTGGTTTTTATGATCATGAGGAAAGTTGAGGAGGGAGGTATTCAAGTGCTACTCGCAGAAGTTGCCGATTCATTAATTGTTGAAACAGCTGTTCCCCAAGTTACTAAGTCTGACAGTGTGGCAATTATAAGCGAGGACACTGGTGTGCTTGTTCTTATAACGGGTCGAGGAAACAACTACAACAAACCTCTAATTCTATGAACCGGGAAGAGGGAAATCAGTTTCGGTCCTGGATCTACCCTTATGCCTTCATAGGATGTGATACCACATCCTCTTCTTTTAGCTAAGGAAAAGGAAAATAACTAAACCTTATGGAGCAACAGACACACCTCAAAGTGCAAGTTGTTGAATTTGTTAAACCCTCAGCCTCTCAGGACTTAACAGCACAGGCGGGAGAACAGCTGATTTTAGCACTGTACGGGAATTTCAACTGTGCGAAATTGGACGAGCACAGGTAAGAACTTTTTCCAGAGTCTGCCCCGAGAAAAGTTTTCAAACGTGAAAGGTTACCGCCGACATCGGACGCAGCAAGGTGGCACTCCACTACCATCAAGTCCAATCTTGACTGGGGAAGAAAAATGATCCGTGCCAGTGTAGCTGGAAGAAAAATTTGTCAGGCTTTTTCCCGTGAGTATGACGAAAGATGCGGCATCACACACGCTACTGAAGATGGTTTCCTGCGCATGCAAAACAGGATGCACAGCAGTATGTGGATGTTGCAAATCTGGACTCAAATGCTCCTCCATGTGCAAACACTGTTGTGGATTATCTTTCGAGAACGCTCCAGAAATTGGGCTCGACAAGGATGAGGAAGAGACAGAAGGTATGTTCCAGGACGAGGAAGTTGGTGAAGGTGGCCCAACGTTCCTAATGATCAGATGCAGTCTCCCAAACGACCTCGATAGAATTGAAATTTAAGAAAACGTTAATATCTGATACTTAAATTGTTTTGTTTTAATGCTGTCATGCTCTTTTATTTGTTCATTCGTACAACAAATTTTATGTTGCTTATGTTCTTGGTTTTCATTTTAGCAACCGATTCTTGCCAATTAACGCATCAATAAAAATGAATAAAAAGCACATGAATGAAGCAAATTAAAAAGATACACATAGAGGAAACATATGTGCTCATTAGAGAGCCGTCGTCGCGTTGATGACATAATGACTTCTACGTCGTTACGTTTAAGGCTATTTGTAGCCATCAGCGGCACTCCAAGTTAGGAAATCAGAGACACAACACAACGCAGAGAGCAGGCAAAAGTGGTAGCGTTTAGGTTACCGCAGATAAACAGTAACGCTAGACCCGTGCAGATTGCAGATGCTCTGCACAGCGGTCCCAGGGGAGAGGTTTCACTCTGGCTACTCCATCCACTGCCTAGGCGTTGTCAGTGGGTTTTCACAGGTTAGAGTGCTACTACAGCAGTCCCCACCCACAGAAGGGCGGGGCCAAGTGGCGTAAAACACTGCTGCTGCTGGCCACAATAGGAGTGGCAGTGACTTCTAGCTTTCAGCTGAGCGCTGTTGATACCAAACGTGGAGTATGTTAATGTAAAATCCAGAAGCATCCCTACTTTGAGGTAACGGGCGAGCTGTGGCGCCCTGGAAATGTTCTGTGTTCGGAGTTGGGGCGGCCGCACAGGACGCTCGTCAAAGCCGCGGCTCGTTAGCAAGCGCGTGATGCCGCACAACAGCTGGGCCACGTGGTGCCGAACGTTAGCTGGTAGAGAGGGGTAGCCCCAGCGCACGGTCCAGCCGCGTGGCTGGGAATTCCGCTGCGACGAGGACGGTGCTTTGTGCCGATGAAGGAGATGTCTACGGCGGGAGTGCCAAAGATGGCGGAGTTTGTGATACCTTAATGACAGACATTTCACAGTTCATTTAGAAATTAATAGTAGCCAGAGGAATCATGATACCTCAAAAAGAAACATGTGTATTACCATCATTTCCACGACGATTCTGATGCTGTAATCAGATTTTCAAAATGGTTCAATTGGCTCTGAGCACTATGGGACTTAACATCTGAGGTGATCAGTCCCCTAGAACTTAGAACTACTTAAACCTAACTAACCTAAGGACATCACACACATCCATGCCCGAGGCAGGATTCGAACCTGTAACCGTAGCGGTCGCGCGGTTCCAGACTGAAGCGCCTAGAACCGCTCGGCCACACCGGCCAGAAATCAGATTTTCAGTATCTTTATTAGTTTAAAGTTTAGTATCTGAGCGTAAATTAGACAAGTAACACGCAGCAACGAATTTCCAAAATGTAAACACTTCATCCGATTTCGTCGATCGACGTGTCTTTAGAAAGCTATTAGTGTAAACCTAAATTGGTATGAATTACAGGCATGTAACTTGAATAGTACACGAGTTATTGGCGGTCAAAGTGACCGATTACTATCGATCGCGCCAGGCCATAAGTACTCCACAGTTACACGAAAAAACGGTAGCAGCATGCTTATAAACATATTTATTCATCTACGTCTTTGTTAATATCCGATATATACGATTCATGAAGAAATTGGTGAAATGTTTACTGTGTTTTAGAAAGCACAGAGGAATTAGCTACTGGCCTACTTTTGCTTGCTGTTCCCTCGATATATGTTTATTTAATTTGTTTATGTATTTAATTATGTATGTTAGAGCGTGTTTATGGTCCAGCCATAGGAATATTTACTTAGTGCCAAGTTATTTAAATGTAAATCCAGTATTTGGTATGTGTTTCAATATGTTTGTGAGTGCACGTTGGCTTGGGGACATGGAGCGAGCGCTCTAGCCAGTCAAAGCGCTCGTGAATGGGCAGACTGGATGGAAGCGAGTTCGGGGGCAGTTCTGGACAGGACAGGATACGGGAACTGCCGGGACGCGGAGTCGGCGGAAGGACTTGGAGAGTGGAGCGGTTTGCGCTTGGTCGCGAGAGAGAGAAATACTTCGGAGTGCGGACTTGTGAACTTGTGAGATTTCCGAGGATTCTATAGTGAAGACGTAGTATGCGTTTCAAAGTGAATATCTCGCGAGCTATGTTGTTGTTCATAACTAATTACGTGCAGTGGGAATCTATTATTGCCCCGTTATTCAACTTGTATTTTATTTAATTGCTGGACTGTCGACACCAATAAGGTTTTTGCAGAAATATACCGCATTCTCAAAAGTACTTCTACTGTCGTTCTCATCATTTAACGTCGTTAAGAAAGTACCTGCAGATATTATTTAATTGCAAACTTTCATTTATAAACGTCTTTGTTACGCTCTAAATTAGCAATTGCCGAATGATAGGAACCTTTGACCATTCGATTCATGTGTACATCCATATTGTATACTGTAGACTCAGCAGTATTTGGCCTGTAATGCGCCAACTACGTATCCCAGCCCCTAGACAACGAAACCAGCCAAAACTGTTAATATTTGAACGTTGAGTCTAAGGGCGCGTAGTTTTTTAGAAAGCCCGCACTACCTACCGAGTAGGAGTAGGGGAGGAATCTAAATGTGGTTGGGGAGAGGGGCCTTGGAGGTGCAGAACGACTCGCCAGATTGACCGAAGCTTGTCAAGTGCCGGTGCATTGGTGAGTCGACTATGGAAAAGGAGAAATGGTGTGCCGCCACGATTCTCTGAACCCCCATGTTTTCTAATTCAGAGACAGTTCGCAGTCAGATTGCTGGGGCTCCGAATCCGTGTCGCTCGTGGCCAGCCTCGGTAAGCTCCGACATGTCCATTTCTCTCACTTGGAGTGCTGCTCTCAAGTTTTTACTTGACTTGCAGTGCTCGTCACTTATATTTGCATCCACCCCCGTGACTTCAGACACAGACTTCTGTTTTGCAACCAATTGCATCCATTGCTTTTTCTAATGTATAGAGGGTGTTACAAAAAGGCAGGGCCAAACTTTCAGGAAACATTCCTCACACACAAAGAAAGAAAATATGTTATGTGGACATGTGTCCAGAAACGCTTACTTTCCATGTTAGAGCTCATTTTATTACTTCTCTTCAAATCACATTAATCATGGAATGGAACACACAGCAACAGAACGTACCAGCGTGACTTCAAACACTTTGTTACAGGAAATGTTCAAAATGTCCGTTAGCGAGGATACATGCATCCACCCTCCGTCGCATGGAATCCCTGATGCGCTGATGCAGCCCTGGAGAATGGCGTATTGTATCACAGCCGTTCACAATACGAGCACGAAGAGTCTCTACATTTGGTACCGGGGTTGCGTAGACAAGAGCTTTCAAATGCCCCATAAATGAAAGTCAAGAGGGTTGAGGTCAGGAGAGCGTGGAGGCCATGGAATTGGTCCGCCTCTACCAATCCATCGATCACCGAATCTGTTGTTGAGAACCGTACGAACACTTCGACTGAAATGTGCAGGAGCTCCATCGTGCATGAACCACATGTTGTGTCGTACTTGTCAAGGCACATGTTCTAGCAGCACAGGTAGGGTATCCCGTATGAAATCATGATAACGTGCTCCATTGAGCGTAGGTGGAAGAACTAAAATGAGTTCTAACATGGAAATTAAGCGTTTCCGGACACATGTCCACATATCATCTTTTCTGTATTTGTGTGTGAGGAATGTTTCCTGAAAGTTCGGCCGTACCTTTTTGTAACACCCTTTAGAAGTAGCATTCAGTGTAGTGGTCAGTCTGTTCGCAAATAAACAGTCTTGATGAGATTTCGGAATTCCATGAGTCTCCTGCTGCAAGAATCGTGTCTAGTCCCAGAACCTGCGACTCTAGTAGGTGTCTTGTGACAGTGTCTGGCGCTGATCCACGTCATCGACTCGCCTTTACTGCGAATTTCTCTTTCTACATTTGCTCCTCACAGCTGGAAATTGCAGACTGACGACAAAACCCCTGCCTTTCCTCTGTCCTGTGTCAGCACACGATAACTCGATGAGTACTTCCTCTAATGGAGTTACCTGCAGTTGTCTTTCAAGCACATGTATATGTCTAGTTTCTGTGGTACATGTGTGGTAAAATTATAGCTTACGGCGCCACACCATAAAATCGTTTTTCTTATTCATCTTAGTCCCCAGAACTGAATATTTGATCTTGATGACCTACATAATGTGCAATGTTATTCCAAAATAATGGTTCAAATTGGCTCTGAGCACTATGGGACTTAACTTCTAAGGTCATCAGTCCCATAGAACTTAGAACTACTTAAACCTAACTAACTTAAGGACACCACACACGCCCGAGGCAGGATTCCAACCTGCGACCGTAGCGGTCGCGCGGTTCCCGACTGTAGCGCCTAGAACCGCTCGGCCACTCCGGCCGGCAGTGTTATTCCACTCACACTCATTTAGCAAAAGTGTCTTCCAACCTTTCTTAACACACCGTGCAGCATCTTTGAATAATGATGTTGCGACAACCTTACGATCAGTACCGCCCTACTTTACACTAACTGTCCGCAGCTCGTGGTCGTGCGGTAGCGTTCTCGCTTCCCACGCCCGGGTTTCCGGGTTCGATTCCCGGCGGGGCCAGGGATTTTCTCTGCCTCGTGATGACTGGGTGTTGTGTGTTGTCCTTAGGTTAGTTATGTTTAATTAGTTCTAAGTTCTAGGGGACTGATGACCATAGATGTTAAGTCCCATAGTGCTCAGAGCCATTTGAACCATTTTTACACTAACTGTGTGTCATTCGGAACACTCGGTACTTTCTTCTTCTAGGAGGTGAAAGACATTATCCTAGCGAGTTGGTTCTCTGGATGCTCGATATATTTTTCAGAACAATCTCACTTAAATCTGACACTGGGTGTGATGCATGAGTTTCCCATTGTGTAGCTGCTAAGTTGAAGTTGTCCCCTATTAAATGGTAGGATCAAAAAAATTACTCGTGGTATTCTCCATGAAATCTCCCAAGACCACTGCCACTACTGCTCCTGACAGAGACGGTCCATAAAACCATCCGATTATCAAGTTTGATCTACGTTTGAAGATTATTCTATTATAACTGTGGTGTCACCGCCAGACATGACACTTGCTAGGTGGTGGCCTTTAAATCGGCCGCGGTCCGTTAGTATACGTCGGACCCGCGCGTCGCCACTATCAGTGATTGCAGACTGAGCGCCGCCACACGGCAGGTCTAGAGAGACTTCCTAGCACTCGCCCCAGTTGTACAACCGACTTTGCTAGCGATGGTTCACTGACAAAATACGCTCTCATTTGCCGAGACGATAGTTTAGCATAGCCTTCAGCTACGTCATTTGCTACGACCTAGCAAGGCGCCATTATCAGTTACTATTGATATTGTGAATCATGAACCGTCAAAACCGACGTTCATCATTAATGTATTAAAGTTAAGTATTCCACCAGCTACGCCCGTTTTTCTAAACTCTAATTTCCTTGTCCTGTTCCAGACCTCACGCCAGCTTGCGTGAGCTAAAACGGGTGCATTTCGGCCTCCTCTAGTAACCCGGTGTTGGCTCTCCTGCCAACCACAACAATAACCTCCCTATTAAACACAGAGTTCTACACTGCAATAAATACGTCGTCACAGCTGGCGTTCGCTCTATCTTTACGATACATGTTTGAATCTGAATTTAGGATTTTGTTGTTATTCACTTCTGGTTTCAGCAGTCTTTCGGTTCCTATTACTCTGTGGGCATTATTACCTTTAAAACTGATTTTAATTCAGGGACCTTACTACTGACGATCCTCCAATTTACCAATATCACGTTCACGTTTTGTGATACGAGGTTGCATTAATATATTCTACTCTCGACCTGCGAGGAAAAACTTTCTGTGAGAGTAACGTGGCTGATCTCTCTTGTGTTTGGCTGGCAGTTCATCAACGTCCTATAATCAGATAAACCGACCTGTACACGCCGCAGGTGCTCTGCTACTGTAGCTGCCGCTCCTTCAGTGTACAACATGGCTGACTTATTCAGACGGGCCCTACAGTTTTCCACCTTATAGCAAAGATCGAGAAATTCACATGGACATAGTCGCAGAATCATCACGACCACTGCTTTAGACTTACTGACGAGACGGTGGAATATGGTTGCAATTTGGACGGCAGAATACAATACTCTAATAACAGATATGAAGCAAAATAGGCATCAGCCACAGATATGAATGAAGGCCAAATAGCCTTATAAATTCCCTGTATTAAATATTTTTAAATTATTTTTAATTAATTTCCGGGGAAGTGTAACATCACACGAGGCAAAAAGGCGAATCTACGTTTATAACATTTGTAGATTTAGAGAAACATTATGTAGCTGGACTAGAATCTTTGAGATTGTAAAGGTAGCAGGAATAAATACAGGAGGTGAAATTTTATGACTCTTACAGTATACACACCACAGTTATAATAGCCGAAGGACATGACAGGGAAGCAGTAGTTAAAAAGAGAGTGAGACACCGTTGTAGCGTCTTCCTGACGTCATTCTGTCCGTACTCTGAGCAAGCACCAAAGGAAGTTGACGACAAATTTGTAAAAGGAATAAAAGCTTATGGAAGGGAAGTAAAAACTGTAAGGTTTGTTTTTGACACTGTGATTCTATCAGAGACGACAAAGAAATTAGAAGGAAAACAAAACAGGGGTAACGGAGTGTAATCGAATTAAAGCAGACGATGACAAGGGAATTAGTTTAGAAAATTGGATGCGATAGATGAGTTTTCCTATTTGGGCAATAAAATAAATGAATATGGCCATAGTAGAGAGGATATAAAAAGAAAAGCCTTTCTAAAAGGAGATACTTCGTTAACATGTACTATCAATTTAAGTGTTATTCTTTTCTGAAGGTATTTGGACAGTAGCTTTTCGTGGAAATGAAGTTTTGAAAATAAGCATTTCAGAAAGGAAGATAATAAAAGTTAAGAAATGTGGTGCTACATAAAAATGCTGATGACCAGAGGGTGGGTCGAATAACTAACGAGTGAGTACCGAACACAACTGAAAAAAAAAAGAAATTTATGATAGAATTTGACTAAGAGAAAGGATGTATTGGTAGGAAATATCAAGAGATACGAAGGAATCAATGGTTTGCTAATGGAGGGAAGTGTGGGGGATTAAAATTTTAGAAGGAGACCAAGACATGACCACAGCAAGCAAGGTCGTATGGGTATGGGTGTAGGTTGCGGTAGTTAGGCGGAAATGAAGAGGCTTGACCAGGATAGAGTAGCATGAAGAGCTGCACCAAAACAGTCTTTGGACTGAAGACCACAACAACAAAACAACAGTTACTTCAAAAGTAAAGGTTTAATAAAACAGTTGGCAGTGCATTGGCGAGTAATAAACAAAAGATTGTGCCGCGAAATTCGTCGAAAGTTAAATACTTGAAATTTAATGAGCTAGCATCCCAGTCTTATCACCGGCTGACTGGGACATTACTTACGATGAGATTGTTTTCGTGTACTGGGAAGATCGTTGGTATTTGGGATATGGAATAGGTACTTCGGAATTGTGGTACATCGTGAGTGAATTTAGTACAGGACGTGTCGTAGTGATCAGTGAAGGCGAAGGAATGACAGTTTTGTACAAGTTTATCAGCCAGATGGATAGCACATATGGCGACCACGAATAAACGTCAATTGATGGCATTTCTTTTTTTACTTATAACTTCTCTACGGTAGCCCACCGGTGAATCGTTCAGTCACATGCAGAGGACGTTGCTCTGGTTAGTGGTTAATATGTCTGCAAAACTACCTCAGCGCTCACAACTAGCAGCGGGCATTTTGTCATTCAGACAGCAACTCGCTGTCCGACGCGGTCACTGAAGTCAGACTACGGTGGCGTCGGTGAGACGCACTGCAGGCAGAGTAGTGGGGCACTTTTGTGGGAGACCATGGAGGTTGGTAGGTCGCGTCCCCGATGGCAGTTTGGAAGACTACCCTGCAGGGGTGACGTCACACTTTGGGGCAGGGACCGTATGGCATCTTTAGTGAGCCGACATATCTACTTTGTCCAGTGCTCTGGGGTGAGATAGTCAGGTTGACCCTTTGGAAGGCTTCGCAGGCCAGGTCATACCTAACAGGTCAGTTGACACGAACCATCGCTCAGTTACGGGAAGGTGTGGTGTTGAGTGTAGGAGGGGGCGGGGGGGGGGGGGGTTACTATAGCACATGTGAAAACTGTAGCAACAACGTCAGCGCAACAAGAACTTTACCAGAATGGGCTATGTCTGCCGCTAGTTGAGAGAAGCAATGGATGAAGACATGTCACCAACTGTGCGAATAACAGCCGAGGAAACATCCGCTAGTGAGTTACGACACGTTTCGCACAACAGACTCCTAGTGTATAGAATTCGATACCGTGAGACTTGCAACACAAATGCGCGAGCAGTACATAAATACTGAAATCTTTTTATTGATCTGGCCAACAGCAGAGAAGCCAGGAATAACATAAATTTTGCGCAAGATCATAAAAGACAACAAAACGTTGTGGTAGTTGCGAATCGAATGTATTCCGTATTAACAGCGCAGTAACACCGGCTGAATCTCTAGATGTGAGCATGTGTTTTGATTCCACAAGAAAGGGACGTAAATGAAAACAGAAATTACGGTATTTGACACTTTCGGCAAAAAGTTGTTGCTTACAACTGTACTTTGATTCTAAGGCAGAGGAGAGTAATTGACGTCTAGAAATACAGAGAGAGAGAGAGATCCGCGAAAAAATTATTCTTCGTCTTCTGCGCTCACTCGGTTTTTGACTCAGTAAGTCAAAGAAAATGGACAAAAATTTGTAACTGAATGCGCAGGCACTGCAGCATGAAGAGCGAAGTTTTGCATTAAATGCCCTTAGTGCTTTTGAGGACAATAGCCCTGTAGTGTGCTTCGATAAAGCTTGAATTTCGCAAAACCACGCGTAAAAATATATTTTTCTCGACTTCAACGAAAATATTGGCCTCCAACTACACTACTGACCATTAAAATTGCTACACCAACAAGAAATGGAGATGATGAACAGGTATTCATTGGACAAATATATTATACTAGAACTGACATGTGTTTACATTTTCACGCAATTTGGTTGCATAGATCCTGAAAAATCAGTACCCAGAACAACCACCTCTGGCCGTAATAACGGCCTTGATACGCCTGGGCATTGAGTCAAACAGTGTAACTGGATGGCGTGTACAGGTATAGCTGCCCATGCAGCTTCAACACGGTACCACAGTTCATCAAGAGTAGTGACTGGCGTATTGTGACGAGCCAGTGCTAGGCCACCATTGACCAGACGTTTTCAGTTGGTGAGAGATCTGGAGAATGTGCTGGCCAGGGCAGCAGTCGAACATTTCCTGTATCCAGAAAGGCCCGTACATGACCTGCAACATGCGGTCGTGCATTATCCTGCTGAAATGTAGGGTTTCGCAGGGATCGAATGAAGGGTAGAGCCACGGGTCGTAACACATCTGAAATGAAACGTCCACTGCTCAAAGTGCTGTCAATGCGAACAAGACGTGACCGAGACGTATAACCAATGGCACCCCATACCATCACGCCGGGTGATACACCAGTATGGCGCTGACGAATACACGCTTCCAATGTGCGTTCATCGCGATGTCGCCAAACATGGATGCGACCATCATGATGCTGTAAACAGAACCTGGATTCATCCTAAAAAATGACGTTTTGCCATTCGTGTACCCAGGTTCGTCGTTGAGTACACCATCGCAGACGCTCCTGTCTGTGATGCAGCGTCATGGGTAACCGCAGCCATGGTCTCCGAGCTGATAGTCCATGCTCCTGCAAACATCGTCGAACTGTTCGGGCAGATGATTGTTGTCTTGCAAATGTCCCCATCGAGACGTGGCTGCACGATCCGTTACAGCCATGCGAATAAGATGAATGTCATCTCGACTGCTAGTGATACGAGGCCGTTGGGATCCAGCACGGCATTCCATATTACCCTCCTGAACCCACCGATTCCATATTCTGCTAACAGTCATTGGATCTCGACCAACGCGAGCAGCAGTGTCGCGATACGATAAACCGTAATCACGATAGGCTACAATCCGACCTTTATCAATGTCGGAAACGTGATGGTACGCATTTCTCCTCCTTACACGAGGCATCACAACAACGTTTCACCAGGCAACGCCGGTCAACTGCTGTTTGTGTATGAGAAATCGGTTGGAAGCTTTCCTCATGTCAGCACGTTGTAGGTGTCGCTACCGGCGCCATCCTTGTGTGAATGCTCTGAAAAGCTAATCATTTGCATATCACAGCATCTCCTTCCTGCCGGTTAAATTTCGCGTCTGTAGCACGTTATCTTCGTGATGTAGCAATTTTAATGGCCAGTAGTGTACCTACAGTTACTTTTTTATAAGCGTATATCGGCGAACGGTGCAATGGGTGCAGTGACGACGTGTCAGTAAGAGCAGCAAATAAAAATATTTCAGAAAGTGGGAGGAAATATTCCGGGTCGTATCGAGGCGAGCCGTCGGACCTAAAGCCCTGACGGCGGCACGTGAGCAGTCTCTCTAAAAATAAAATGCGTTCATAGGGGGCACGGTACAGTAATGATGTCTCAGCTGTTAGCATTATTAATTTCATAGTTTTCTTAACAACGTCCTCGTTGGAAGTTTCAACAGGGTCCAACAGAATGCAGATATATCAACGACGACGCTTTTTGTTACATAGTCTGAACTGTTTCACATCTGTTTCCGCGTTTCATTTCTTATCTCGGAATACTTTTACACGATAAAATATGTATCACAAGCATCTATAGACTTTGACGATGTCCGCATATTATTTTCAGTCCAGGTACGTGAGTGGTTGTGCTTTTTCCCGCAGGTTGAAGTAAAAAAAGTTTTTTTCTTCAAAATTTCTTGTAACATTAGCTTTTCTTTTTTTTCGTTTAAGCTGACAGAATTTTGTGTTTTTCTTTTAAAAAAATGTACTTCATCATATTATACACTAAACAAAGAGAAATCTATTTTTTTCTGAATTTTTACTAACATTTGAAATTATCACTGACTGGCAATTCTATAGGGCAGTGGTTCAAATGGCTCTGAGCACTATGGGACTTGACATCTGAGGTCATCAGTCCCCTAGAACTTAGAACTACTTAAACCTAGCTAACCTAAGGACATCACCTGCCCGAGGCAGGATTCGAACCTGCGACCGTAGCGGTCGTGCGGTACCAGACTGAAGCGCCTAGAACCGCTCGGCCACAGCGGCCGGCTATAGAGCAGTGAGATGACTTTGAAGTACCTATCTTCCCGACGGCCGATGTAGTAAAATGCGCTTTACTTGTTGAAAAATACATAGTGTTATAAAGAGTTAATTCGTTTCTGAGACATCAGTCTTCTGACTGGCTTGATGTGACACGCCACGAATTCCTCTCCGTTGGCATCCTTATCATCTCAGTGTAGCACTTGCAGCCTACGTCGTCAATTGTCTGCTGCATGTATTCCTACCTCTGTCTTCCTCTACAGCAGGGGCGTCCAACCTGCGGCTCGTAGACTGCATGAGGCCCGAAGGAAGTATCAATGCGGCCCAAGAAGTGAGCATCTACCATACGATCGGTGAAACGTTTCCATACAACATGCAGCGGTTATTGTTTTAAGGCGCGTGTCCACTGGCAAGTAACTTCCGCAAGTAACTTTTGCAAGTTCTTGCTGAGGTGTTTACATTAGTACGAAAACTTGCGCAAGTTGACTTCTGCAAGTCGCTTCAGCAAGTTAATTTCACGAACTTGCTGCAAGTACTTGCGGAAGTGTATCCACTACAGTTCGCGTTGTGAGACAGGCCAGTTGTAGATTACAAAGTCGTGTGCACAATCCAGAGTAGCCGCTAGTGTTGTTGCATTGTTATTGTTAAAGAAAAAGCGTGACAGAAAACGAAAAGTTAACAAAAAGACATGTGTTTGGGTAAAGAAATGGATACAGAGGCGTTCATGCTTAAGTTTCCAAGAAACACTACTGAACGAACTGAAATCAGAGGACTTTGCTCAGATTACAAACTTTCTCAGAATGTCTTTTGCAAGTTTTGAACACCTCTTGTCAGTTGTAGAATCAAATATTCGGAAACAGGATACAAATATGCGGTAAACTATGTCACCAAGAGATCGTCCTCTAATTACTCTTCGATTTTTAGCCACAGGTAAGAGAATAAAACACGTGAATGTCAAATAAATATTTATGGTCAATAGTCGTACATTAATATTTATTTCACTGAACTACTTTTTTTTTAATTTTTAGCCGATAGTTTTCACTCTTTGATGTACCGTACCTTTTCCGAGTACCCGTTTGCACAATCTCTCGAGTTGTTACGGACTTCTGTGTGGCTCTATATGAATGTTTGAAAAGAGAATATTTGAAGGTTAGTATTTTGATATTTCATAACTAACACAAATAATTCGCTTAAGCAGTAAATTTACGAAACAGTTACCTTGCGGATGATGAGCTTTGGCAGTATTACTTTCTCTGATGCTGTACAGATGAAACTGCTTTCACCTGTCATCCTAGAATTAGTTATAGTTTCATCTTCCTCAGATACTTCGAGTATTGCCTTTTGTATTATCCTTCTTAATTTTTTTGACATTTCTGTTAAAAACCTTAATTCCGATGCCACATAGTCTCCAAACACCTGATGTTCATCAACAGGTTTGTGCATCGCTTCTATTGCCTTGTTTAGAATAGTATCTGAATTTTCCTCGGTATTTTTTTTTTCTTTTCATAATTCTTCTTTCCTGTGCTTTTTCCTGGACTGTATCTGTCTCACACTCATTATCTTCCCTGGCGTTTTCTGATCCCTAAAATAAACCTTGTAACGTAATATTGATCTTCAAAGGGATAAATTTCAGTTATAATTTTGTTTTCTATAATTTTAGGTACCTTCAACAGAAGAAGAATGGTTACAAATCGGTACTGGTTTTGAAAATAGATGGGATTTTCCAAACTGTATTGGCGCTATGGATGGAAAACATATAGTCACACAGGCTCCCGAGAAAGAAGGCAGTGTGTACTTTAATTATAAAGGGAACCACAGTATTGTGCTATTGGGACTGATTGGACCTGACTACAGAGTTATAAACTTAGATGTGGACAGTAATGGTAGAATATCTGATGGTGTAGGATTTAATAATTGTAGACTGTCAGAATGTCTTGAGTCTAATTCTTTGAATGTACCAGTTCCTCGAAATTTATCTGGTAGAACTGTGCAGATACGTTACCTCATTGTAGCTGATGATGCATTTGCTCTAAAAAATTATATTATGAATCCCTACCGTTTTAGAGGCCAACCAGTGTAAAATCGTGTGTTTAACTATCGGCTCTCTAGAGCAAGAAATGCGTCTGAAAACTATTATGGCCTTACATGCACACGTTTTCGAGTATTACGAACGCAAATTCTTCTAAACCCAGACAAATCGAGGCAAATTGTCAAAGTGATTTGAGCTCTCCACAACTTCATACTCACAGAAGAGAGTAGAAATTCCGTTTATGCCCCACCTGGCACATTTGATTCTCAAGATTTACAGACGCAAGGAGAATGGCGCAAAGACATATGGACAGAAACGAATATACCGCTGGAACCAATAAACATACATAATTGGCCACAGATGGCCAAGGAAGTCAGGAATGAATTCACAAACTACTTTGTTTCACCAGAAGGGGAAGTAGCCTGGCAATACAGACGCCTTTAAATTTCAATTGATTTCTGATGAGAGTGTAAACATAAATAAATCTGTAATAAAAGTACTAAATACTATATGCAGAATATTAAATTTGTTTCACTTACCATATTATCTTCGTTTCTTTTTTGGTGTGTAGGAACGAAACATAAATCTCATGAAATCAAAGAATTCCCATTTACTTTTATATATGTCGTTTGAACTTTGTCCACTTTTTCTTTTCTTCGATTTAATTAGTTCTTGATTATGCTGCGTGCGCAAATTGTGGATTTTTTTCCGTATTTCTGGCTCTGTAGTGTCGAATTCTGACGCAATAAGTCCCAAAGCGTCTTGTTTTTTTAACCGATTTATCAAGTCCATATGCTGTGTGTCCCACAACACGGGAAAACACTCCACTCGCTGATTAAGCCATTGTGTTTTTTCACTCGTCCACACGAACTGCAAGACTGACATTTGCTACTGTATAAATTTCTGGAAGTTCCGAAAAAACTTCTCGCAACAGTCAAGTACAGCAAGTAATTGCAGCAAGCTACGGAGAACCGTTTACACTAGCTTGCGGAAGCTACTTCTCCAAGTTGACGAAACTTGCAGAAGTCAACTTGCTGCGGATGTTTCCACATGCAAAGAATTTGCAGAAGTAGCTTCTGAAAGCGACTTGCGGAAGTTTACTTCCTAGTGGACACGCGCCTTTAGAGTTAAGTATGTTATATGTTGCGCAAAAATTCTCGCCTTCTTCCAATGTAGCCCAGGTAAGCTGAAAGGTTGAACACCCTTGCTCTACAGCGTTTGCTCTCTGCAGCTCCCTCTAGTACCGTGGAAGTTATTCTCTGTTGTCTTAACAGATGTCCTGTCATCTTGTCCCTTCTTCTGTCAATGTTTTCCATACATTCCTTTCCTCGTTGATTCTGTAGAGGACTTCCTCGTTCGTTACCTAATAAGTCTCCACAATTTTCAACATTCGTCTGTAGCACCACGATTCACATGCTTCCATTCGCTTCTGCTCCGGTGTTCCCACAGTTCATGTTTCACTACCATGCAATGCTGCGCCTCAAACGTACATTCTCAGAAATTTCTTCCTCAAATTAACAGTTAATAGCATAAGGCAAACACATACACGTGGCCGTGCTAATTACATAAGGGCTAGATAAATTCGATGGTGTAGGAGTGTGTTGCCAATCAATCCACTGAATCTAAACCCATAGTTGAGCAGTTCTGAGCTGCAGATAACACTAATACCGATTTCTAAATCATTGTGTGACAGTTTTAGATTGCTTTCAAATATCTTTTCACGTATTACGCAACATCGACCGGAGTTGCACTGCACGTCGAGCTCCGCTCCTGCATTTCGCTCCCCAGCAAACACACGTCAGTGCACCGTTCTACAGGAGACGGAAACCACACTTGAACACAGAATATCTCACCGAAACACAGGACATCGGCAGACTTGCTCTACTGTTAACACTGTACTTGCGGCAACAAAGCAACAAGACGGGCGAGTCACAGTGCCTGCAGGGAGAGGGCGTGACCTTGAGATGTCTATTTCATGGCGACTACTCCAGTAAATCAACCGTAATTAGACATTTGTGCCCAATACATACGCCGGCCGGAGTGGCCGTGCGGTTCTAGGCGCTTCAGTCTGTAACCGCGTGACCGCTACGGTCGCAGGTTCGAATCCTGCCTCGGGCATGGATGTGTGTGGTGTCCTTAGGTTAGTTAGGTTTAATTAGTTCTAAGTTCTAGGCGACTGATGACGTCAAAAGTTAAGTCGCATAGTGCTCAGAGCCATTTGAACCATTTGAACCCAATACATACGAAAAGGTACTTTTTTTCTTCTGAAGTATTTTTATTTGCGTCTGCAGCAGCTATAATTACTGACCACCGCCCTTGTTAATGAATAAACGTGTATTAACGTGGCGTACAAATGTAATGTTAAAGTTCAGCACATAATGCAAACAAACAGTGTGTGCATTGAAGCAACATGACTTTCTTTTTGACGCTGACAACATCCTCACTTTACAGATATCCCAACTTTCATTGTAATAGTATTCAACTGTTCGCAACAATGACGCGCATGGGCGCGCCGAATGCTGCAGTTGAAACTGCGTTCCCGCCAAACTCCAACCGTTTTCCTCTGATCGGAAGTAAACTATTCTGGGTGTCCAGCTTTCACTGAAAACAAAAACTGCTTCTGTGTTCGGTCCCTGTTCAGTAGTTTATTAATAGTGAAACGTGTAATCATCTTCAGAAGTACGAAAGCTGCTAGTTTTTATAAATCTCTGAACTACGTTTCTTATTTAGATGCGCCCTCCAAAAAATAAATTAATTTTCTTTTTTTCCGATGCACACTTTGTCACATACGTCCAATGTTCTGTGTGTTTCGCGTTGTCTCTTATCTCGTCTCATTTACATTTCTGACTCACAACGGGGATTTCATGTGATATTAACTGTGAAGGGGCAATATTTTCAATTTTGCTATCACATCGTTGTTCTCTTGATTTTGTGACGTCTTTAGGAAACGAGTTTTGATTCACTTTTATATACTTTTATTTTATATCGGTTGTGCAGTATACACGAGATAAAAGCTGGAGCGAGACATGACTTATATCCATCCCTGACGGTGTTTGAAATTTTTAATTCGTTTATTGTGTTACATTTAGTTATTATGTATTCTTGGATAAGATAATGCCATAGATTGCACTATGCACTACGTCTTCTTCCCGTTGATTTTCAGGATTCTGTCAAACGTTCATTTATATCGAGACCTGCAGGTGGTAGCGGCATAATTGTCGCAGTCTTCCCTACTGTTGATTACTTCATCATTTGGTTCACAACTGTTGAAGTAATGATGTTCTGTCAGGCTCTTTCTGTTTGTTATTTGCTCTATCTTGCATCCATTGTCAGGGCACAATGGGAAAAATTCTCTTTCATTCTGGCATGTGTCGGCAGGGTGTAGGGAATGATGCTGAGTGATCAAGCACCTGCCTCCCTCCACCTCACTGACTGCTGAAAGTTGTGTAGCTACAGATGTACAACATGTAGTGTGTGGCTTCTGGTCAGTTCCACAGTCCTGTCAACCGCCAGGCAGCTGAACGGAGAGGACCTAATGCAATGTGCGCTTAGTCTTGTGGACACTTTTTTCCATCGCTGGGTGTTGGTCAGTGTGACGATGCCAGACACGCCTGGAGCGACCAGTGTCCAGTCTGGAGAAGCTGAGCCGCTCTCCACTGTCCACTCTGGAACCAGACCACGCACACACGCGCTGACCAAGGTCCAGTCGTTGCAGCCAGTTCTCCAGTGTTTCATGCACGGTCCACGTGCAGCACATGCCAGGTCCACCTGGTGTGGAGGACACAGAGGTGTGAGGCCGAGGGTGTGAAACCCCAGTTCCAGCCATTTCACCTATCAGCACTGCGTCATGTTTCGATACTGAAAATCAATTATTTGATGATCTCAGTTATGTGTATGCACTGATGGAATAACTTTTCTACAGACAAAAGTATCTGTCTCAGTTTCTTTTGAAGTTATCGATTTTACTACAGCGTAGACTAAAATAAAATAAGCAAAATCAATTTTCGAGATTATGCTGTGAAATTATTAAGTTTTTTTTATGTCTTTAGCTTCGTACACATTCGAGACAAACTGCATTCTCCAGTAAAGAAAAATCATTTTGTGTTCTGGAGAAATGTAGAAACACGCGAAGCAGTGCTGAAATAATGACTCATCTTAGAAGGTATTAGCAGTTGTTTTGCGTAGATATCTGTGTTGAATCAACCCAGTACGCAAGTAAAACGTGGACGATAAACAGACCAGACAGAAAAGGAGCTGAAGCATTTGTAATGGTGTGCTATAGAGGAATGCCAAAGAACAGATGAGTCAATCGAGCACGCACGACCCACACGAAAAACAGTTGAACACACGCACACACACACACACACACTCACAAATAGTTCTTAATACAAAAGAAGGAATATTTCTATGATGACAACTCATAACATCAACAGCATATTTGATTCTGCGGGAGTGACACTTCATACGGGTGCTGATGGATATCAGCCAAATCGGAATTGAATAAAAATCCAACAGTTTAATAATCGTTGCGTGATGGCCATGTGCAAACCCCTTCTCGTGTATCTGACAGGTGCTCAGCGTAGAACACCGTTTGATCCTCCAGCTGTATTTTGCTGGCCGTTGGTAACGTTCTCCAGCGGTGGTGACTGGAGATGCTTTTCGCTGGAGGTGAACCAGCTGTTCCCAGACCACCACTATCATTTTCTAGCTGCAGTTGAGCTGGATAGTTGTCTTCGACCCAGAAACACTAGACTGTAGTGTATAGCCTCACAACTGAGTACACACACACACACACACACACACTAGTCTTTTTCGATAGCCAAATTACTATTCGGAAAAGTGAAAATGACCTATAATTTCCAATAATTCGTCTACATAAGTAACTTCCAAAAATTTAAGTAATGACGTTCAAAGAGAAATGACCAGTACGCTCAATAACACTACCGGATGAGCGGTCCATAGAAAACGTGTTACATTTTCAGCTGATAGGGCGCAATAAATAGTGTATTACATACGTTACATACTAAATACGTTTCAAATGATAACGCAAGGCAATACACTGAACATTGTGCTACAAGACCAGGATGTCAACTGAAATGGAACTTACGAGGAACTTCAAGAGATATACCCTCAGACTTCGCATACAAAACAATGATTTAAAAGAAGAAGTTAGCTTACGTCAGTCCTCTGACAGGTCTGATGCGGCCTACCACGAATTACTCTCCTGTGTCAACCTCTTCATCTCAGAGTAGCTCAAAAATGGTTCAAATGGCTCTGAGCACTATGGGACTTAACATCTATCATCAGTCCCCTAGAACTTAGAACTACTTAAACCTAACTAACCTAAGGACAGCACACAACACCCAGTCATCACGAGGCAGAGAAAATCCCTGACACCGCCGGAAATCGAACCCGGGAACCCGGGCGTGGGAAGCGAGAACGCTACCGCACGACCACGAGCTGCGGACTCTCAGAGTAGCACTTGCAACCTACTTCCTCAGTTATTTGCTGGGTGTATTCCAGACTCTGTCTTCCTCTACAGTTTTTACGTTCTACAACTCCCTCTAGGACCATGGAAGATATTCTGTGATGTCTTAACAGTTGTACTATAATCATGTTGTCAGTTTTTCCCGTATATTCCTTTCCTGGCTATTTCTGCAGAGAACTTCCCCATTGCTTACCTTATCAGTGCCTCCAATTTTCAACATTCTTCTGTAGCACCACATCTCAAATGCTTCGATTCACTTCTTTTACAGTTCTCCCGCAGCCCATATTTCACTACCATACAATTCTGTGTTCCAAACGTACGTTCCCAGGAATTTCTTCCTCAAATTAAGACCCATGTTTCGTACTAGTAGGCCTCTCTTGGCCAAGAATGCTCTGACAATGGTAGTGCGCTTTTTCTGTCCTTCTTGTTCCGTCCGCCAAGGGTTATTTTGCTGCCTAGGTACCGGAATTCCTTAACTTCCTCTACTTCGTGATCACCAGGTGTAATGTTAAGCTTTTCGCTGTCATCATTTCCGCTACTTCTCATTGTTTCTCCTTTGTTAGATTTACTCTCAGGTGCATTCTGTGTTCATTAGACTGTTTATTCCATTCAACAAGACCCTGTAATTTTTCTTCACTTTCTCAGAGGATAACAATGTCATCAGCGAAACATATCATTGATATCTTTTCACACTGAGTTTTAATTCCACTCTTGAACATTTATTTTGTTTCCGTCATTGTCTCTTCGGTGTATAGACTGAACAGTAGGCGTGAAAGACAACATCTTTGTATTACTCCCTTCTTAATCTCAGCACTTGGTTCTTGGTCTTCCGCTCTTATTATACCATCTTTGTTCTTGTACATACCGTATATTACACGTCTGTACCAATAGTTGCCAGCTATTTTTCTCAAAATTTCCAAAATCTTCTACCATTTTAAACGCTTTTTTAACGTCGACAAATCGTATCAGTTTTCTTTAGTCTTGTTTCCATATCAACCGCAGCGTCAGAACAGCCTATATGGTGCCTTTACCTTCCCTAAAATCAAACTGATCATCATCTAACACATTCTAACTAGATAAATATAAAAAGTGGAACACGGATGAATAAAATGGGACAATCTTGACTCTTGCACCAAAGTGGTTACGATGACTTCCCAGCGAGCGACTTAGTGATTCCCTGTGGCATTGCCAGCACGTGGTGCGTTAAAGAAGTGTAGAAGTGTAACGGGCAGGACTGGGGAATCGTTCTGACGGCGTTACCGGGCTCAAATGGAGGAAGCCACAGACGTACACCACTCTGACGGCAGGCAGGTTGTTACGGCCTGACTTTCGGGCACGAACATCTCCGGAATGGCGAAGTCGGTTGGTTTCTCGCGTGCTACTGTCGGGGCCATCTGTGGAAAGAGGTCGAAGGTCGCTGAAACGACGGGTAGACGGACGAGGTATGCGGCGTCAACGCATCGTCAGGGAGGTAGGCGGCTCGCCCGCGCTTTAAAGCAGACTGAGTGAAGATCTCCATCACATGTGAAGACAGGGTACAATCCCCGTGCAGTACAGTCAGGTCTTTAGGAGATCACTGCTGAGCGCACATTGTTGAACGTGGACTTCCACGGCAGGTGACCCCTACTTGCTCCCATGTTGATCCAACGACGTCGTCAGATATGATTGCAGTGTGCATGGCATTGACGAGATAGGGCCGTGGATCAGTGCAAAAGTTTCCGGTTGATCTGATGAATCACGTTTCTTGTTACACCAGGTCGATAGTCATGTCCACATGTGCTGTCATCAAAGCGAACAGTTGCTCAAAACATGCACCGCGATCACGACAAAGATCGGTGTTATGCTGGGGGAATTTGGGCTTGCAATGGGGTTGTGGCAATAATCGAAAACATCGTCACAGCTGTGGACCACGTGAGCACTGCCCTTTCCTTGCATGCTATAATGCGAAGTGTGGATGAAGGGCAAAAGGCAGATTCGATACTTCTAGATTTCCGGAACCGTTTGGTTCAAATGGTTAAAATGGATCTGAGCACTATGGGACAACATCTGAGGTCATCAGTCCCCTAGATTTAGAACTATGTAAACCTAACTAACCCAAGGACAT
This sequence comes from Schistocerca nitens, assembly GCF_023898315.1. Lineage (NCBI taxonomy): Eukaryota > Metazoa > Arthropoda > Insecta > Orthoptera > Acrididae > Schistocerca > Schistocerca nitens. The sequence continues at coordinate 599,026,762 of NC_064620.1, read as the reverse complement.
CACACACATCCATGCCCGAGGCAGGATTCGAACCTGCGACCGTTGCAGCAGCGCGGTTCCGGAACCGTCTGAACCGGTGCCCCACTGCAGGCTGTTAAAGAAGGTGCAAGCATACGGAACAGGTCCACACATGTGTGAGTGGCTCGAAGACTTATTAAGTTACAGAACTCAGTGCGTTGTCCACAACGGAGAGTGTTCATCAGAGACAAACGTATCGTCATGGGAGCCCCAGGGAAGTGTGATAGGACCGCCGTTGTTCTTTATATATATAAATCATTTGGCGGACAGGATGGGCAGCAATCTGCGGGTGTTTGCTGATGATCCTGGGATGTACGGTAGGGTGTCAAAGTTGAGTGACTGTAGGAAGTTACAAGAGGACACAGAAAAAATTTGTAGTTGCTGTGATGAATGGCAGCTAGCTCTAAATGTGGAAAAATGTAAGTTAATGCGGATGAGTAGGGAGAACGAACCGGTTGTTCGCTTACAGTATTACAAGTGCCTGATTGACACAGTCAACCCGTTTAAATATCTGGGCGTAACGTTGCAAAGCGAACATGTGAGGATTGTGATAGTAATGGCGAATGGTCGACTTAGATTTATTGCGAGAATTCTATGAAAGTATGGTTCATCTCTAAAGGAGACCTCATATAGGACACTAGTGCCACCTATTCTTGAGTACTGCTCGAGTGTTTGGGATCCATGCCAGATCGCATTAAAGGAAGACATTGAAGAAATTCAGAGCTGGCTGGTAGAGATTTGTTACTGGTAGGATCTAACAAGACGCTAGTATTACGGAGATGCTTGCCTGGAGGAAAGGCGACATTTTTTTCGAGGAAGGGAATTGAGAAAATTTGGAGAACCGGCATTTGAAGCTGACTGCCGAACGATTCTGTTACTTCCAACATAAACTTCGCGTAAGGACCACGAAAACAAGATACGAGAAATTAGGATGCGTACGGAGGCATACAGACAGTCATTTTTCACTCGTTGTATTTTCCAGTGCAATAGGAAAGGAAATTACAAGTAGTGGTACGGGATACCCTCCGCCAGGATACCCTCCGCCACGGGACGTAATGTGGATTGTATCGATGTAGATGTACACGCAGATGTAGATGTAGACCGCCTCCATTTCCTCACGCTTTATGTCCTCCCCACCGTCCACGGCATCTTCCAGCAGAATAACTCTCCACGTCTCACGACCAGGATCGGGCTACAGTGGTCTGAGGAGCTTGAGACAGAACACAGGTTGATGACTTGGCCACCAAATTCGCCTGATCTGAATTCGATGGGACAGTCCAGGGACACAATCGTCAGCCAGCCCAACATGTACGTGGTCACCTAGTGTCACATACCTCCGAAAATCCACCGAGCAAACGTCGAATCAATGCCATGCAGAAACTATGCTGTGTTATATAGAAATAGGGGAGAGAGTGTCACGGACGTGATACGGGATTTGGAGTGCACATATTAAAATAAAGACGTTTCTCGTTGTCACGGGATCTTCTCACGAAACTGAAATTACCAACTTTCTCCTCCGAAAGCGAACATATTTTGTTGACACCTACCAACATAGGGAGAAACGATCACCTCCCATAACAAAATGCAGGAAATCAGAGCTCGCACGGGAAGATACAGGTGTTCGTTCTTTCTGCGCGCTGTTTGAGAGTGAATTACTCTGAAGGTGGTTCGATGAAGGCTCTACCAGGCAATTAAGTATGCTTTGCAGATTAGCTATGTAGATATAGACGTAGATGAAGGAAAAGTGTGAGCTCATCCACATGAGAACGAAAAGTTATATGTTAAATTTCGTTTTCGCAATAGGTCACACAAAATTTAAAGGCTGTCGATTCCACCAGATGCATGGCAATTGCAATAACACACAACTTTAATTGGACCGAACACATAGAGAACGTTATAGAGAAGACAAACCAAAGACAGCTGTTTACTGGCAAAACACTCAGAAGTTGCAACAGTTCTACTAACAGACTGCTTACATTACGCTTGTCAGTCCTCTTTTGCAGTAGTGCTGCGCAGTGTGGGATTCTCATCAGACAGAACTGTCGGAGGACATCGAAGAAATTCAAATTATGGCAGCTTGTCTTGTGTTATCGCGAAATAGAGGAGAGACTTTCACGGATATGATAAACGAGCTGGGTTGACAGTCACTAAAACAAAGATAGTTTTCATAGCGGCGAAAAGTTTTCACGTAATTTAAATCACCAATTTTCTCCATGAATATGAAAATATTTCATTGTCTCTAACCTCCATATGGAGCAATGATCATAGTAATAAAATAAGAGCGTAGAGCAATTGTCTAAATGTGGCTCTAAAACCCCTCTGCTATGCACCTTAAGTTTGAATTGCACAGTAATCATGCAGAGATAGGAATAGGACAACTGTGGGACAGGTAGCCTCAGAGAGGATCGGAGTATAAGGGTATTCCATGAGGTGAAGAAGGAGATAAATAGAACGATTCCTAGACGAAATGAAAATGTAATACTTCAGTTTGAAAAATTTTGGGTATTTCCTGTAAGTAAACCATATTTCGAATGTTGAAACCAGATAAACAAATTATCCTGTATTTTGCTACCGTGACTTGAGGATCTTTAACAACCAAAGGCTGTATTAGGTTGACACGTTTCTTGGGCGGATCTCTCATTTAATTAATCCAACGTAATACAGAGAGCAAGCCTCTGTGCAATACTAAAATGCAGTTACATGGCTGATTTCGAAAATATAATTTATTCAGCAGGTGCTGGAGAACAAAATGGTTCGTTTTATTATTACAACTGTAGCCTAACGCATCAGCTGAACTGCATTACTAAAAATATGAGTCATATAAATCTGTAACTTCGGAAATATTACAGACTGAAAATTCAAGACCAGTTTTGAAGTCATCACAAAAATTCATTTGCAGTAAAACATTTTATACATAATCAATCAGCCATTTGTAATTTCGTTGAAAATCAGCTTATTTTATTTTGCCGAAACGGCAACCACGTCTGCGGAAAAATAATGGACCCTAGTACGGCTGCTATCACATTAATCTACATTTAAAACAAATATAACATGCAACAGAAAACGTTTTATTTAATACTAGTGTAAATGAAAATGGGTCTAACTCTCCAAGCAGCCTTATTTTGTTATTAAGTGCATCTTTATTCTTTATTCTGTGGCTTGACATCCCGTGAACTGTGGAACGTCCCCTTTTGAAAAAAATATACGACTGTGCTTAAACTGACACACAATATTTTTAGCGCAACGCAATCTGACCTCCAAAAATCCCTACAAAAGAATGGCCCTGACTATAACATTAACCTATACCTTTCACAAATCACTTACCTCACAAAAATCTTCGTTACTCGAACTACTGCAATACAGCGAGCGCCACTACTGCCAGCTAAATAAAAGATTCAAACTACGGAAGGCACTAACTACTGATAGGCATAGTTAGCAATTGAAAGATTTTAATAGAGAACAAACAATGTATTTACCTTAATAGTCACAATACATATAGCAGTTCATGACATCCAGTCTTACAAATTTCAAAACTCCGCCATTTCTCTCCTCACATCCACCACTGCTGGCGGCTCACCTCCAACTGCCCAACGCTACGCGCTGTTCACATCCAGCTGCCCAACGCTACAATGGCAGACAACAATGCAAACTAGCCACAGACTGCACACAGCACAGCCAGTGATTTTCATACAGAGCGCTACGTGACGTTACCAATAAGAAAACCTAAACAGCCTACTTACATAGCCCCCATGCTCCCCACAAAAAATTTTACAAATTGTTTTGGGCAGTGGCCAATACAGATTTGAAAAAAAATTTATAATTACAATAACAAAGAAATCAAATGCACACACTTAGTGATACAATGTTGGTCAAAAGCTAAAATTTTCTCACAGTCAATAAAGACAGTCCTGATTATTCATCACAGTAAAATTGCAGTGTTTTTCTCAAAGTCTGAGCAGTAAAAGAAAATGCACATGGAAATAGTGGATTTCCATGCAGTCTTGAAAAAGTAGTGTTGTCCTTCCAACGGAAAGACAGTGCTGACTCTTGACATGCAGACAGGTAATGGGCCACATCAGAGCAAACCCACCGCAAAGTCAGTCGAAGTTTTGAAGAATATTGGTAGGTAGGTCATCACAGAGTAGACCCGCTGTAGTCCTGGTAGAGATTACGGTATTGGTGGGCCACCAGAGGTGCAGACCCACTGCAGTCCTTCTAGAAATAATGGTGTTGGTGAGTCATCAAAGATGCAGACCCACTGTAGTCCTTGTAGAGACGGCCAGCAGCCATCTGTTGCGACTGTGCAGGTGCACAATCACCATCGAAGAGTCTTGAAGAGAATATAGCAAGTCCATAAACCACCACTTGTGCACGCACAAGGATTTTGGAATTGTCCTTAGAAGTCTTGCAGACAATATAGCAAGTCCATAAACCACCACTTGTACACTCACGAACTTTTTGGAATTGTCCATAGAACCAGCAAAGCTGTTATCCAGTCCCTTGCTGAATCATTAACACACGTGCAAACACTAACAGTCCCAACTTCTCACATATTGTGCATTACTATGACCAACAGAAATGTGTGCAGTGAAATGAATGCTTACAAGTTACTTAATTTGATGAACTGGTGTCAATTACAATATTATAACATGAGAATACAATAACAAAGGTACAAAATACATCATTAAAGAACATAACAATACAGATAACATTTGTAGTAATACAGGCTTTACAAAAGAATAGAAATATACATATACATCAGTGTTACAGGAATTATGACATAAGTACATACATAAAAGATCAGAATAGCTTTCGAAACATCAACATGAGCATTAAAACAAAACAGAATAAATAATGTCTAAACATCTTTATGAAGAAAATAACATAGTATTTGAAAAATTCTACAACATAAATCTTATTAGCTAAACACATAAAGACAGGAAAAACACAAATATACAAGAGTACACAAACATATAGAGGGATGACACAAAAGGAAAGGACAGGGTTTGTTTTACTGCAGTATTTAGCATGGAGATCTCCCTTCGTTCATCATTATTCCCAAAAAGTCCTATCTAACCCTGCTCTCTGTATTCTGTTCACATCCTCTGTCAAAAATAGTTTTTCTCCACTGTACACTACCTTTTTTTTTTTGGCGAAACCATTTTCTTGTAGCTTCTCAATGCATTTCTTCCAATTCATCATAGTTAGTTTCTTATATAGTCTACCCTCTCTTAAGCTAACTTAAATCTACTGAGCTCAGATGCTAAACTAAGAGATGAGGCAATGCAGCAGCACAAAACAATTAACACAAACAGCAATGACCAAAAAAATGCAAATTTGCAAAGCAAGCTACAGTAAATCTAAATTACCAAGCAATGCAACATTACAACTAATATGAGCCAATGTGCAGCAACAAGAAAAATAAATCAGTAGTAAAACTAGCTTAACAGAGTAATACAAAGTGAAATTTAGTAGCACTATGCCTGGAAAACAGCTGCAGCAAATGCAATAACTTATATCTAAACATGAGAAAGCTGAAGCAGAAAAAATATTACAGTAAAAATGACCATGTTTAATACCTATGTCACATCTTACTCTACCAAAAAATTACCAAGTAGTTGAAAAGAAAATTATGTATGCAATTTCTGTGAAGGTAAATGTCTTTTTGTGCTCCCTCATTTTTTTTGAAAAAAATTATTATTTATTCGATTGTAGACAGAAAATATTTGTATTATTACATCTATAAAATTTTATTTTAACCAATGCTGCAGAGCAGCTAGAAACTAGATATAAAACAAAATAGCCAAAGCAAGGCGTGAAACGTCATTCACCAGCCATATGGCATTTCATAATGTAGTAAACAATCTTTCAACTAGCAAGGCAGTAGATGTGAAATGTTTCTCATCATTTTATTAGGCATTTTAGTAAATATCATAAATTACGAGCTCCACAGTGTAATCATATGTTTTCAAGTTTGAGTGTGTCGTATTTGCGATGCTTTCTACAAAGAAATGTCAATAGCGAGGATAATGGCCTCCTTTTTTCTCCACCTGTGCCTCTGAAAGGCACACACTAATGGGTTTTTTCCAGGCGACTGTCGCGCAGCTGCCCTCGTAATGCGTCCTGCCCATGACGCATTATGTGAAGGTCACTTAACTTTCTTACTGAAATATTTACGACAGCAGTTTCCGCTACAGTGGCAGTCTCATATAAAAAATTCCACAGGTTGAAAATTTGCGTTACGAATGTGTAGAAACAAAATCCTATAAATATAACAGCGTCCAAAAACTTTTTGCCAGCATTGTGATACATTACGCATATACACACATTTCATAACTCTTAAAGTACGATTCTTGGTTTCCAACATCCTTTTTCACAAGTCAGAGGCCCTAACCACTACTCGTTATTCCTTACCTTATTACACATATACATATTCGTCGACACTTCTTCAATATTTCATCATAATAAATACGTAGCATAATCAAATTTCTCATATAGCATCAGCTTGTTGTTCATAAACATACCTCACCAGCATAATACACATCGTCGTCGTAAAAATAACATCATAACACCTCAGTCAAATCTCAAAAACGTCGTAGCTTTCTGCAATAATTTCAAAGCCTAAAAAAAATTCTCTGCTCATTTAAATAGTGTCATCTACCTCAAACTTACTATAAAAATCATGATCCCATATCAAATGTGTCATTCAAAGATCTCATAGTATCACAATGGTTCCGAAAAAATAAGAACAGTTCACAAAGTACAGACAAAATACAATTTCATAAGTGTGAAGTTATCCAACCGTGTAATTACGTAAACATCTGTCACAGATGTAGTAAAATAAATGTTTGTCTCTCCCAGTTAAATGATCAGATAGCTGTGTAATTTATGTGTTAGAGAAATATGGTACCGATGTGTAAAGTTGTATAAGCAAATACCACATTAGCTAGGGCTCCTTGTGCTTGCCAAACACATGGTACACAAAGTAAATGTGTTCCCCCCTGAGGATTAATGTAATTATACCCTCAGATGTTACAGATTACAGCAATGGAATGAAATGTATCACGGAAAACCTTTGTATCATTGTAATTCAAAAATCTTTAAAAATAAATGTTTTAAGTACAAAAATTAATCACTCAAATACGTGTGCTGTAGCGCTAAACTGTGTGTCTTGTTGTAAGATAATCTCTGTGGAAGTGTCGTAGTTATCGTTCTCCGAAAGCTAAGTTCTGCAGAAGTCAATGTACTTACCTCATCATAAACGAAAGTGAAATGCTTTGCGTATAGATATCGTAGTTATTACGTACAGTACCGTGATCAAGAAAGTACTGTGCTGTAAAGTATTGTTGTGCTACGGAAAAGGTTGTCTCCTTGTAGCTATACCACAAAAATTACTACTAACATGTTTTCCTTTCCAGAATAATTCAGAAAAACTGTGCAGATATAAAACAGAAACACCGCAAAAGCAACATTGTAAATTGTCACTCATTAGTAGTGTCGTGATATAATCGTGTAGCTGTCAAATAAACTAACCACTGTGTCATCTGATATCTCTCAGAAAGTACTTTAAATCCAGAATGTATTTTCAAATAAACCAAAATGTTGCATTAAAATCTCATTAGCAGTACCGGTACATGTTCTAAGTATGTGAGCCTTATGGTCGTTACGTAATCGTGCCACTAACAAGCAAGAATGTATACACACAATAACACTGTGTCGTCTGTTCACTATAACAATGCATTCGTAATTACTGTCTAAAAATTTTCGCTAGGTTCTAGACTGGATAGTTAACTTCAAAACATTGTTGCATGTTAACAGTTTCTAAGAGTGACAAAGAGTACTAGTAATGTGAATTGAAAAATTTTATAGTAAAGACTAAATAAAAAAAAACTGATTATCTCTCAATAAACGGTTTTACATGTGAAATGTGGTGCAATCCTTTACTCTTCCTAGTGAGCAGAGTTTCGACTTCAAAGTAATTATCATGTTGTATACGTCGGTAAGGAATGCTAAAATTTTTCTCAAGGTTAGCGTTTATGTAATTCTTCCCTGAGCCAGCCGGCGCACGTGGCTGCCTGCGGTGCGATTCATTGTCTGTCTCTTTGTTGGCGTGCGTCGTTATTGGGATTAGGAGACCTAACTTCTACAAATTCACCTTGTCCAGAGTGCCCTGCTCTGTTTGAATCCCGCCAGTTCTGATGGAATTCAGGTCTGTCGTTTTGTCGGTAGTTTACATAGTTTCTTGTTTGTTGGTCATGTGGTGGAGAATTTCTGCCGGAATCGTAACTGCGCGCTGGACCGTTGCGTCTAAAGTTATTGTGTCGCTCTTGATAATAATTGTTTTTGTTCCCATATTGTCTGTTTCTATGGTAATCTCTGTCATATTCATTACTACGGAAATGCGATCTTTCTCTGTAACTATTATTATTCTGCCAGTGGTTGTCATATGGGTGGTGTCTGTTTTGGTAACGATTTGCGTTGTAAGAATATACTTGTCGTGTCCAGTTATTGTTTCTGTCGTCACGGAATTGTGACGGATGTGACCTGTAGTGATTGTTTTCCTGTTTTCGCATCCCGCGTCTGTCTGTGTCAATTTCTAATTCTTGTAAGAGTCCCTGAAAAGCTTCAATGTCGTCTTTGCAACGTCCTGCCAAAATAATATTTCTTAAATGTTCAGGCAATTTCATTAAGCAAATGCGGATGAGTTCTGAAGGGCTGTATGGGTTTGACAGGTACTGATTCTTGTGCAACATATCTTCAAAATATTTCACAAGACTGGAAAATTCAGATTGTTCGAAATGTTTCATCATTATGATGCTATGTTTTACTCGGTCTTGTGTAGCTTGAGACCAATATGCTGAGAGGAAGGCATGGTAAAATTCTTCTTCACTGCGACAATCGTGAATGGCCGATCTCATTCTCACAGCTGGTTCAATCTCTAAATAGCCACACATAAATTCTAATCTGTGCTCTAATGACCAGTTGGGAGGAAAACAATGAGAGAATTGATGAAGCCATGCTTGTGGATGAATGTCGTTGCCAGAATGCTTAAATGTTTTGAATTTACGTGTAGTAATGAACAGCTTATAGTCAAAATCATCATGTCGGCGAGTCACATGTCGGTCATTGTTACGTCGTTTCGGCGGTTCCATCTCAAAATTCGGTGTGCCTTGCCAATTTCTTTCATAATTTCCGAAGTGTCCTGTGTTATTATTTTGTGATTGTTCCGTATTTCTAAGTCCCTCTTCCTGTGTTGGAGCGCCAGTGTCCTCTGAAATATGTAATTTTTGTATTACTTGTGCCAACTGATCTTGTACTTCCCGGATTTCTCTTTTGTGTTGCGTATTAATTTGATTCTGATTTTGTTTGAATTTCTTAATTTGTTCATACTCTTCTGTGTCAGTGATGGCTACAGGTCTTGTGTCATTCAGATCATCATCTACCTTTGTAGATAAGTTAGTGAACTGATCTGAAAGTTCGGCTACTTTATCCGTTAGTGGAATTATTTCCTCTGTGTGTTTTTCTGAACCAAGTTTCAGAGTGTCCATTTGTGTTGAAATCGTATCTACTGTGTCCTTTAAGTTTTCCTGAGTTTTTGCAAGTTGCATAACCGAATCGGTAGATGCAACTGAGTCAATTTTAGCTTGCAAGGTGTCGTGATTTTCATGAACAATAGTTTGTAGTTCTTTTATGGCTGCTTCGTGATTCTGTAATGCATTTTCATGACGCGAAAAAATAGGTTGGAAATGATCACAAATTTGTGTTTTTACGTCATTACAGACTTTTTGACATTTCGATTCGATTTTATGTAACTCAGTAGTTAAATCTTCACGTGTTTGTTCAAGTGTGGTGTCTAACTTTTGAAGATTTTGTTCCATTGCGTCTAACTGTTGCTGTGTTTGTCTCTGGTGTTTTTCCATTGTGTCTAACTTTTGAAGATTTTGTTCCATTGCGTCTAACTGTAGCTGTGTTTGTCTCTGGTGTTGTTCCATTGTGTCTAATTTTTGAAGCTTTTGCTGTGTTTTGTCTCTGATTTTGTTCCATTTGTTGCATTAGCTGTAATAACAATGCATTAGTGTCTGAAATCTGTTCCTCTACGCTTTTCGGCAGTGCATTTGCACCGGCAACATTCACATTTTGATAAGCAAAAAATGTGTCTTGACTTATTTGAGAAAACGGTGAGGACGAAAAACCGGAATCTACAGTATTTGCAAAACTGTGTCCTGTCATTTCGGATTCCTAAGGCGAGCTGTTGGCGAGCGATCGATCGATAATGCTTCCCTGTTCACTAATTGTTTCACTGCCTACGCCATTGTTTGCCGCCCGCTCCATTTCCCTATGCACAATTACCAAATTACTATGTTGAACATTAGTTAATTCATTACACGGTGGCGCTAACACACTGCTTTCGTCTTCACTGTCATTTCTCAGTTTACTTTGGAGCCTAGTATTACGTTTTTCACACGCCATTATTGTCACAATATTTCACACGACAACACAGAAAAACACAATTTGAAGAGCAAAAATAAGAGAACACATTAACACAGCACTGAAAATAATATCTAGTTAATTGCAAGCGCAGCTGCGAAATACTTGCTGCAAATCTACATGCATGCCACAACTGTTTTACTGTACAACAATGAAAACTACAACTACAAAGGAAATTCTCTCTATAATTACGCACTAGCAATAAACAAAAGCTGCACTAATTACACAAACTACAAGAAAAAATCGGTAGATTCCAGTGAGGTATCCTCGGCTAAGGGTCGACATATGAAACGTCCCCTTTTGAACAACTATACACGACTGTGCTTAAACTGACACACAATATTTTTAGCGCAACGCAATCTGACTTTCAAAAATCCCTACAAAAGAATGGCCCTGACTAACATTAACCTATACCTTTCACAAATCACTTACCTCACAAAAATCTACGTTACTCGAACTACTGCAATACAGCGAGCGCCACTACCGCCAGCTAAATAAAAGATTCAAACTACGGAAGGCACTAACTACTGATAGGCATAGTTAGCAATTGAAAGATTATAATAGAGAACAAACAATGTATTTACCTTAATAGTCATAATATATATAGCAGTTCATGACATCCAGTCTTACAAATTTCAAAACTCCGCCATTTCTCTCCCCACATCCACCACTGCTGGCGGTTCACCTCCAACTGCCCAACGCTACGCGCTGTCACATTCAGCTGCCCAACGCTACAATGGCAGACAACAATGCAAACTAGCCACAGACTGCACACAGCACAGCCAGTGATTTTCATACAGAGCGCTACGTGGCGTTACCAATAAGAAAACCTAAACAGCCTACTTACAACTGATGGAGAGAGGGATGTCTTTAAAAGGTTTTAGAGAGACGCCAACTGTCACGTGAGAGTGGGCTGTTGTTGTCGTTGTTGTTGTTGTGGTAATAAAAACAGTGCATAGTCATGTCCGTTGCCAGGTAATACTGTTAGCGCAATTTGTGAGTTATTTACGAAATAAATACTGAGGTTTGATGACTGGTTTGGATATTATAATTATGTATATTTAACGTAGTTACAAAAACATGATCCCTCAATAGATCTTCAGGACGTATACGAATACGTGGGAGACGATACGAGATGTGTAACGCAGCTCCTTGGCACAGCGTCATTTATTCGGTGGTTTGAAGTTGCGCGAGACGAAAAGAGATACAACTTAGAACGTGGAGACACGACGTACGACGGAAATGCGTGTGCAAGAGCTGGAACAATGTTTCTTTGCGCCCCGGTCTTTTCTGTTCTCGAATCATCAGTTGATACTCCAGATAAACGAGAGTATCTTTCATGATGTGAGACATTCGTGAAACGTGAAAAAGAGTTGTAATGAACAATTACTTCTTAAAGCCACAGCTGGATTTTCATATGGTACACTTTTAATGGAGGCATGTCCAGTTTTGCTGTCACATCGTCCAGTGTTAACTTCTATGAAATAGGCAGCGAATGAATATTGACTTGCTTTTGTCTGGTTCCATGGGTTTCTATATTATAAGGAAGCAAGTTATAGTGAAACTTATTTACTGAGTAGCTGTACGAATACCAGGAATTCGGCATGATGGCTAATAATTTATGCTCGATGTCGTACGGAAGGGGATTCCTCGGTGAAAACTGTAAACATTTTTATCCATCTTCCGCTTGGCAGGTGCATCTGATTAATACTATGCCGAAGACTTGATTTATTTTCATCGATGCTGCCGTTGGAAATGATGTTGTTAACGCGAGTCGTAGCTCCTGCTGTGTAGACTTTCCTTCAGCAATGGAGGCTGAACGGTCAGCCTATGCGCTCAGGCGAAGCTAGTTAGCCAACAAAATTAACGGGATGCTGCAAAGGCGCTGACATCGTGTGGAAAAAACCTGGCAGAGTCTTGTGTCACTCCACACCTGGACGTAAGTCGCTCTCCTAGGCAGAGTTCCTGCGCAGTGTCTTCTGGAGTGTGCCCCAGAGTTCTAACTCCAGTTCCAGAGGCAGCCACTGTTGCAGATCACCTCTCCGAAGAAACTCCAGCGTCTTTTTAGAGCGCGACGATGCGATTGATTTTACAGATGCCCCGACTTCTCCGAGAACCCTTCCTATAAATCCGACTGTTCCATTCTCCTTCCCTATTACTGGTTTCACGTGACCGTCCCATTTCATATCCCTTCTTTATACTGAAAAACCCACTGTGGTCTAACAACGAAATTCGAAAAATGCTGAGGCGGCAAAGGCTGTTGCACACTCCGTTCTCCGTTCAAAAGAGAACGCGCAAATGACAGCCAAAAGCTCATACAAATTCGTGAGTCTGTAAAAAGATCGACGCACGAAGCTCACAGCAACTACCACCCTCATATCTTAGCAAAAGCCGAGGAATCCGAGAAAACTCTGTCCCTACATAAACTCACTAACTGGGTTTAAGTCTGATGTGGCAGTTGAGGATGGTGAAAGCGAAAGCCATATTTTTAAATTTTTTGTCTAAGAAATCGTTCGCTCTGGAGAATCGTACAAACGTATCGTCGTTTGACGATTGAACAGACTCCAGTATGGAGGACGTAGTAACAAGCGTCGCTAGTGTAGAGAAACAACTGAAAGAATTGAAAACACATGAGTCAAAAATGGTTCAAATGGCTCTGAGCACTATGGACTTAAGTTTTGAGGTCATAAGTCCCCTAGAACTTAGAGCTACTTGAACCTAACTAACCTAAGGAAAGCACACACATCCATGCCCGAGGCACGATTCGAACCTGCGACCGAAGCGGTTTCGCGGTTCCAGACTGTAGCGCCTAGAACCGCTAGGCCACTCCGGCCGGCAAAACATATAAGTCGCCAGATCCTCATGAGATCTCAGTTTGGTTTTACAAGGAGTACTCTACAGCACTGGCACCCTTACTAAGCCTGCGTTTATCGCGAATCTCTTCCAGCGCAAAGCCTCAAAAAACTGGAAAAAAGCGCCGGTTACTCCTGTATATAAGAAGGGTAAAAGAAGGTGGCAGCAAAATTACGGACCAATGTCCTTAACATCTGTTCGCTGTGGAATCCTTGAATATATTCCCAGTTCGAATACAATAGATTTTCTTGAGATGGAAAAGCTTCCGTCCAGAAATCAGCACGGTTTCAGAAAGCATCTCTCGTGGGAAACTCAGCTTACTCTTGTCTCACATAAGATCCTGTGAACCGTGGCTTAAGGGCAACAGACGGATTACATATTCCGTAAAGCATTTGACACGGTGTCATACCGCCAATTGTTAACGAAGCTACAAGCATACGGGATAGCTTCGCAGTAATCTGAGTGGCTCGAAGACTTCTTAAGTAACAGAAAGCAGTACTGATCTCGAGAGCGCTTGTTCAACAGAGACACGAGCACCGTCAGGAGCGCCACAGAGAAGTGTGGCAAGACCGCTGTTTCCTTCCGTATACATAAATGACCTGGTGTACAGGATAAGGAGAAGTTTGCAGCTGTTTTGCTGAAGATACTGTAGTGTACGGCAAGGTGACTGTAGGAAGGTAGAAGGTGACTTAGAAATAATTTCTAGTTGATGTGATAAATGGGAGTTAGTTATAAATGTACAGAAGCGTAATCTAATGCAGATGAGTACGAAAAAAAAAACGCTTCACTTTCGAGTACAGTATTAGTACTGTCCTGCTTGACACAGCCACAGCGATTAAACATACAGGCGTAACATCACAAAGTAATATGACATGGAATGTGCATGTGAGGACCGTAGCAGGGAAGGCGAACGGTCGACTTCGGTTTATTAGCAGAATTTTAAGGAACTGTGATTCATCTGTAAAGGTTACTTGTAAAGCGGGTCTGTGGTCGGCATGCCAAAATCTGATCTTCCATCGGTATTACGTCGCATGTGTTTTGGTCTTTGGAATAGATAATGGTGCTCCCTGGCTTTGCCAAATAAGTTAGTATGGTAAACGACGACGACGATTGTGTGGAGGTCTTCCGCGAGCCTCTCACAAGGACTCCATTGTCCTTTGCCGGCTCCGTATCGGCCGTAATTGGCTGACTCACGGTCACCACCTAAGACGCGAGGACGCACCCCAGTATAGCTGCGGCTCTCCATTGTCAGTGGTCCACATCTTGTCGGACTGTCCAAATCTAGCAGCCCTGAGGCGGACATTTAACCTTCCTGACGCTCTATCTATGGTGTTAGGTGTCAATGCCTCAACGGCTGATCTAGTTTTAAGTTTTATTCGAGAGGGGTCCTTTATCACTCAGTCAAAGGGTGGGCACCTGGGCCTCATTTCCCAGGATTTCATCCTCTCCTAGCTCTCTGTGGTACTTTCTGTTCGACTTGTTATTCGTCTTTTCACCATCTGCGTTCGCTTGCCTTGCGTTTTCATGCTCATTTTTACTGTGTTGCAGACTGCCTAGCTCATCCCTTTTATTTTACTCTGACGACCAGCCAGCCCAGGCCATCTGCTACATTATTTTAACACCTTCTACCGCTTTTTTCCTTTCTGTTAATGTTTTCACTTCTGGCTTGCTTCTTTCTTCTTCACCTTCAGTGTGGTTCCCACTTAGTTTTACGCATTTTGTTGCTTCGCTGGATTTTGTGTGAACAGATTGTTTTGCGGTAGGTTTTAATCCGACACTAGTGTTACTCAGGGATACAGACTAATGACTTTGTAGTTTAGTCCGTTTAACCTCCACCAACTAGCCAACCAATACCTGACCTACAAACAGGAGCGGTCAGCGACTGATGTCGAGTGTTCAAGCAGCTATCGCCCGCCTCGGTACTGTGAATTACCGACTGCAAAAGCAAGCATGGATTGTAATGGTTCAGTTACAGCGGTTCCCCTGAAATATTAACCGCTAATGTAAAGGTAGCATTGAAAATTTTGAAATGTTGCTCAGTGGTGGTTGAAGACAAAGTAGGAGAAAAATCTCTTTTATAAGTCACTTTGTGAAAAATCTTTTACATGCAAACTGCAAAGAGCGTCCGAGCTGCAGCCCTGTATTAGACATGATGGAGTAGTTTCCGTGGAACAAGCGGCACTCCATAATGTGCCAACAGGTACTGCTTTTTTTCAACATGATGGTTTAAAAAAATTTTCAGTATACAGTCAGTCTTGTACTGCATCCGTGTCGAGGTGACCGGCACACACCAGCGCCAGTCAAGCGCAGTTCAGCTATTCATTTACTGTAATAGAAACTGTTACACGGTAGATAAATTCTACAAGGCGGATTGCCTAACAATTTTCCCAGAATACATTCTTTTCATTTACAGTAAACAGACACTTATTTTATAGGTTGCGTTAGTGAGTTTATGGTAACTGCGGTTGTTCTAGTTCTGGACAATTTGCTTGATATTCTGAAGGTATTTCTCTTCAGTAAATATTCGAGATCTATTTATAATTCTTTGTATTCTTTCATTGTCATCTGTGAGTGGATCATATCAGCCAACTCATAATTGCAGGGCCGAAGATAAAATTTTTGTCCAGCTATTTCAATATTCCAGGAAACCTATTTTGTTTTTCTTTGAGGCAATCATAGAGCTGATTGGTGAGACAGAAACTATATAACTTGAATTTTGACTTAAACTCTACATCTTACACAGTTACAATAAAGCAGGTGTGGACCAGGTTCGGCAGCTTCTGACTAGGATAGTTGTCAGCTCTACACAGCTGAGTCGTAAGGATCTACAGCGACGTGGGCAGACTCCACCAGGTATGTGTGCTCAATTTCTATGCAGTCTCGTTTCCATCGCTGGCCGCTGGTGACGTAGCTCTGGCCAATCCATACATCAGCTAGACGGGCGTGAGTCGACTGAAAGCGGTCCCAGGTATGGTGCGGACATGACTGGAATGAATGTCTAGTTTGGAGAAGCTCTCCCACTCTCCAGTGTACAGTCTGGAACCTGACCATATGCGCATGCACTGAAGACTGTGCAAACACTCCAGCCTTTCCTCCAGGCTTCCAAGCACGGCTCGCGTACAGCACGTACCATATTCATCGGCAGCTGCATGCACTGAGGTGTGTGGCGGTGGGTGCAGGATCCCCATCCCAGCCACTCCGCCTGTGAGCGTTGCATCACTGTGTTCGCCATCTCCCGGTAGATCTCAGACATACAGTGAACTCCATCTCAGACATGGGGAATGGTTCCATTTGTTTGACACCACTGATGTTTCGTACTTAAAACAAGAGAATAATTTGGCGGCGTATTTTGTAAAACACACGCTCACACAACTATAAGGCTGCAGGGCATTCATGTTTATGTCTTTTATGAGAGTAGTTAAAAAGCTTGAATGATATGAAAACAAAATTCTGTCGGGAGCACCATTCCAAATCATTTATCTGTGTACACAAGTCCGAAACGACCAGGTTTGCTTCTTAACGATCGTAGAACAGTTCACGGTTTGATTAAAATGGGCGCATACACTGAGTTGGTAGAAGTCATCGGATAGCTATATGCACGTTTACAGGTCTAAAGGGTATAAGAGGGCAGAGCTGACATTTGTACTCAGGTGTTTCATGCGAAAAGGTTTCCGACGTGATTACGACCGCACGACATGAATTAACAGACTTTGAACGCGGAATGTCAGTTGGAGCTAGAGGCAAGGGACACTCCATTTCCTAAATCGTAAGGGAATTCAATATTATTAGTCCACAGTGTCAAGATTGTGCCTAGAATACCAAATCTGAGGCATTACTTCCCACCACGGACAAGGCAGTGGCCGACGGTCTTTACTTAACGACCGAGGACAGCGTCGCCTGCAGCAGAGTTGTCAGTGCTAATAGTCAGACAATAATACTGCGTGAAACAACCGCAGAAATCAATGGAGGAGATACGAAGAACTTGTCCACTAGGACAGCGTGGCAAAACTTGGCGTTAACGGGCTGTGGCAGCAGGCGGCCGATGCGAGTGCCCTCGCTAACAGGCTGGACCGCCTCCCCTGGGGTCGTGAACGTATCGGTTGGGCCATAGACTGCTGGAAATCCGTGGGCTGGTCAGAAGGGTCACCATTTCAGTTGGCAAGACCTGATGGTAGGGCTCGAGTGCGGCGCAGACTCACGAAGGCACGGACCGAAGTTGTCAACAAACCACTGTGCAAGCTGTTGGTGGCTCCATGAAGATGTGGGCTGTGTTCCCATGGAATAGAGCGGGTCCTCTGATCCAGGTGAACAAATTATTGACTGCGAATGGTGACGTTCGGCTACTTGGAGACTATTTACAGCCATTTATTGGCTTTATATTCCCAAACAACGATATCACGTCACCGGGCCACAATTGTTGGTGATTGGTTTGAAGAACATTCTGGACAATTCGAGAGAATGAACTGGCCACCCAGATCGCTCGACGTAAGCCCCATCGAACATTTATGGGACGTAATCGAGAGGTCGTTTCGAGCGCAACCGGTATCGGCACCGGCACAACGTACACCGGCAGCACTTTCGCAGCTATGGATGGCTATATCGGCAGCGTGGCGGAATACTTGTGCAGGGAACTTCCGACGACTTGTTGAGTCGACGCTACGTTGAACCGGTGCACTCATCGGGAAAAAGGACGTCTGACGCAATATTAGGAGGTATCCCTTGACTTTTGTCACCTCTGTGTATTTCTTGTGTCTGTCTGCCTGCATTTGGTGTCGATGTGGCTTCATTTCAACTTAACTGCACCGCCACGTGCTGTTTACCGTTCTGCTTTCTTTTGTATAAAGATTTCTGCAGCGTACAAGGTGACAATGCTTTTCCCTCTTTTTTTTATTATGATCAGTTTCGATTCGATAGTAATTTTATAAAAGGGAAACGTACATTTGCAGCATTTATAAGTCTGCAGTAAGTAATCTTTGCCGGTTTACACTCACTGGATTCTGAGGATAACATGCATAAAATAGAAGCCGGCCGTTGTGGCCGAGTGGTTCTACGCGCTTCAGTCTGGAACGGCGCGGCCCCTACGGTCGCAGGTTCGAATCCTGCCTCGGGCATGGATGTGTGTGATGTCCTTAGGTTAGTTAGGTTTAAGTAGTTCTAAGTTCTAGGGGACTGTTGACCTCAGATGTTAAGTCCCATAGTGCTCAGAGCCATTTGAACCATAAAATAGAAGGACCGAGAGGCTATTCACAGCTGGCACAAAACCACGCTGCATTTACAAGAGTCGGTGGGTATAACAAGGAAGTAGTGGTTGAGAGGGGACTGAGACAGGGCTGTAGCCTAGCCTCAATGTTATTCAACAAATACATTGAGCTAGTTGTGTAGGAAACTGAGAACATATTTTTAAGAGGTTCAAAGTCAAATGGTTCAAATGGCTCTGAGCACTATGGGACTAAACATCTATGGTCATCAGTCCCCTAGAACTTAGAACTACTTAAACCTAACTAACCTAAGGACATCACACAACACCCAGCCATCACGAGGCAGAGAAAATCCCTGACCCCGCCGGGAATCGAACCCGGGAGCCCGAGCGTGGGAAGCGAGAACGCTACCGCACCACCACGAGATGCGGGCTATTTTTAAGAGGAAATTTAAACCCAGAGACGAAATAAAACATTTGACCTTTGCTGATCATATAGTTATTCTATCACCAACGGCAAAAGACTCTGAAGCGCACTTGACCGGAACGGATAATGTTTTAAAAAGTGATTAACATCAACATGCCTAAAACAAGTTTAATAGAAGTAGATAGAGTTAAATCAGGTGATGTTGAGGGAATTGCGTGAGCAAGTGAGACACTAGAAATAATAGATGATGTTTCCTATTTGTGCAGCAAAATAACGTCAGATGGTCAGAGTGGAGAGGACATAAAAGGTAGAGTGGTTTCGATATCAACAGGATCTACGAAATCAAGGTAATTTTTTAATACACATTATAAGTGTAAGTATTATGTGGTCTTTTGTGAAGGTATTTGTCTGGATTGTAGTCTTGTACGGAAATGAGATGAAGACTAAGCATTTGACACAAGAACAGAAGTCTTTGAAATGTCGTTTTACTGAAGTACGCTGAAGATTATACGGTAAGTCGAATAACTAATTAGGAGGTACTGAACCGAAATGGTGAGAAAAAAAATTTTTTTTTGCAAAAACTGACTAAAATAAGAGGATTGTTCGTAGGACGCTTCTTCAGTTACGGAAGAATAGTCAAACTGATAATGCGAGGAAGTTGGCAGGTAAAAGCTGCAGCAGAAGATAAAGACATGCATGCAGTAAACCGGATCAAATGGATGTACGTTGCGGTTGTTATTCGGAGATGAAGAGGCTTGCACAGGAAAGAGCAGCGTGGAGAAATCCATCAAACCAGCCTTCGGACTGAAAGTCACACCAGCAACAACAGTGATCTGACCGCTTAGCGTTGCCCGTGTTTCGTTGTACAGAGTGTTCGGGAATACCCGTTACAAGCTTCTAGGACTTATAGAGGGAGTCACTACACACACTGAAGCGTCAAAGAAACTGGTACAGGCACGCCTATTCAAATACAGAGATATGTGAACACGCGGAATACAGCGCTGCGGTGGACAACGCCTGTAAAACATAACTGCCCGGCGCAGTTGTTAGATCGGTTACTGCTGCTACAGCTGCACGTTATCAAGATTTAAGCGAGTTTGAACGTGGTGTTGGGCCGTGTCCTACGTGAGCGACAGAAGCGAGCGACCTCTGGATTCGCGGCACTCCAGCGACCATCAGCAGAATCGGTAGAAAATCTTGGTTGTCCCGCGTGCGAGCGACCATGTCGCGCCACAAGATGGCTGCTTAGAGCCAACCAGCTGTTTCTATAAAACGGCGTCCCTAACCTGTAGAATACTGTAGCTGGAGAGTAAGGCTACAGAATTAGGTTTCCTTAAGAAAATAAAGCGAAAAGGAATGCTGTGGTTGAAATTTACAAAGGGAGGAATCTCCATGGAGAATTTTATAAATAGCATCAACTACGAAGATTACCAGAAAAATTCCTCGAATACACGTGAATGAGCAGGGGAGCATTCGACTATCTCATCAATAACATAAATGCGAATGTTTTTTTACATGATCAAGAAATTTTAACAGCCAATAAATGCGGAGGAATGACTACTACATGACTAACTATGCTAAATACAAATATAAATATACAGATAGATAGCACTGCAACCTAAGCTACTTGTGGTGTCAGAGTAGCGTACTCATCTTCTGATAATGTGTTGGGAGGAGGTCGTGGGTTCGATTCCGAGCTGTTTTTATATTTTTACTGACTCAGTTACAATCTTTATAGTAAGTCTTATGTATACTGTATACACTGCATCGCTAAGTATATTTTTAAGGTCTTGCCAAAGAACTTGATCTTGACACCTATCCCAGTATATCATAGACATTTAATTCCTAATAAATTACAATGAACCATGAAATTTTACATGTGTTTCATGTTGTGAACGCAATTCATCAGCAGTCAATGTTAAGGCCAAGCGTTTCAATTACTCTAAACAGTCTTTGAAAGTAAAGCTTACAAAATTTTTGGAAAGAAAGTCAAACGTTTTGTGTAATGATTTGGCTAAAAGTATGAAATAAAAAATATTAGGGAAACGTTTGGTGCACCTCATATTCTGTTCATGATTTCGAGCACCATTCAAAGGCACGTAGAACGTTTCTCTGATCTACTTATTTCTTTTACACAAATCATTTCATAAAATATTTGACTGATTTCTTTCATTTTTTAATTTCAAGTTTTATTCAGAAAGCATGATCATACTGATTCCTCGTTTGACTTTCTAACATACTTGATTCGAAGGAAGCCTTTTTGACATTTAAATACCGCACCAATGTGTCTTTTTATGTGCAAAATAGCTACCTCTTGAACAGATGAAATTTTTGACACTTCATTTACAGCAACTTTTCGTGAAATATTTCAATTTTTCCTCAGATTATTAATTAAGTTTTCGTTAATTACCCTGATTACTTTCAAGCAGTAAAATATTTTCATGCCAAACTAGACCTCAAGCTGGTCACTTTGATACCCTGTTTACTTGCTTCTCTCCCTTTCTTTGGCTATGAAAATTTCCACAAAACCTCATGGTGTAAGTTATACGGAGTCTTGTTTTCAGCTCTGCTTACGCCTTTAACATCGAGTGTCAATCATATGATACAATAGTCCTTTCTGCTTGCTGTCATTTACAAAGTTCGTCGTTTCGATATCTTGAACCTTTCATGAGATACGACGATTTTTACGACCACTTGATTCCCGAAGAGCAGGAAAGGTTCGGACGCAGCGCGAGCGACCCGTTCGCTGATATAACAACCAATATCTCAAGAATGAAAAGAGATATCATTCCGGTTTCAACTTTAAATACAATTTAGGTATGTTGGTTACATTTCATACGCAATAATATATGGCCTTAATTGACCTATACGGAAAGTCTACACAATGTGATTTTACCTCTGCAAATTTTTAAAAATTTCGTGCAGCCATGTACTCAATTTCGTGCAACACAGTAACTATGACGAATAAAGAAAATAAATTCAGACCTTTATCGTTTAAAGATATCAAGCTATAGGTTGCGGAAGAATCAAATTTTTTCACCGAATAGTTTTCTTAAAATCGGATGTTAAGTATTTGCTAGCTGCCATCGCGTTTTCTCCACTGCTTTGCCGAAACGACACGTGGCTGTCGCTCTGTGTCGCGCGTGCTGCAGCGACAAGATTCAAACGCGTTTGAATTCAAACATCGGCAGTTGCAGCGGGAGACAGGCAGCGACACAGATGTCGCTCACGTAGGACACTTCCGTAACTACTGTACACCTGCGGTTGTGTTTTGTCGCCTGAAGCTGTTGCGCGCTGTCGCTCGCTTCTGTCGCTCACATAGGATACAGCCTTACAGTCGGCGCACGAGCGACGGGACATAGCATCTCCGAGGTAAGATCATTTCAAGAGCGTACCGTGTATATCAGGAATCCAGTAAAACATCAAATCTCCGACATCGCTGCGGCCGGAAAAAAATCCTGCAAGAACGGGACCAATGAAGACTGAAGAGAATCGTTCAACATGACAGAAGTGCAACCCACCCGCAAACTGCTTCAGATTTCAATGCTGGGCTATCATCGAATGTCAGCGTGGGAACCATTCAGTGAAACATCATCGATATGGGTCTTCGGAGCCGAAGTCCCATTCGTATACCCTTTATGACTACACGACACACAGCTTTAAGCCTCGCCTGGACCTGTCAACACCGACACTGGCCTGTTGGTGACTGAAAGCATGTTGCCTGGTCGGACGAATCTCGTTTCAAATTGTATCCAGCGGATGGATGTGTACGGGTATAGAGACAACCTCATGAATCCATGGCGGCTGCATGTCAGCATGGGACTGTTCAAGCTGGTGGATGCTCTGTGCAGTGTGGGGCGGATGTAGTTGGAGTGATAAGTTACCCCTCATACGTCTAGATACGACTCTGACAGGTGTCACGTACATAAGCATTCTGTCTGATCACCTTCATCCATTCATGTCCATTGTGCATTCCAACGGACTTGGGAAATTCCAGCAGGACAATGCGACACCCCACACGTCCAGTATTGCTACAGAATGGCTCCAGGAACACTGTTCTAAGTTTAAACATTTCCGCTCCCCAGACATGAAGATTATTGAGTATATCTGAGAACCCTGCAACGTGCTGTTCAGAAGAGACCTTCAACCCCTTGTACTAATTCGGATTTATGGAAAGCCCTGCAGGAAAGCCCTCCAGTACTACCTCCGACATTTGTCGAATCCATGTCAAGTTGTGTTGCGGCTCTTCTGGGTGCTCACGGGGCCCCACACCATATTAGGCAGTTGTACCAGTTTATTTGGCTCTTCAGTGTAATATTTTGAATGGAAACCATGTCCCAAAACACACTGTTCCCTTTTTACGATGGTTCAAATTCTGACGTGTAACACTTTCACATCTGCAGAGTTGCTTTCCTGGTATTCAGTGGGGTAGACATGATAACGTGAACTACGTCAGACGGTCACCAAATGTCACTTAACATGTGCCTTGCTGCGAGACCTATCCACTGCCTTTGCATCTCCGATGCAATAAACACGGTCCGATATACGTTATCGGAATAAACAGAAATGGTGCTCGTGCATGGCGAAGCTCGAAGTAGCGAAATAGCCGCTGACCGGCTGTATCATGAACGTTTTCCATAACCTAGGACAAGCTTTTACCCAAAGTTACGAAGCGGCTACGATAAACGGGTACCAACACCGTGAGCAGACAGGATTGTGGCGCTCCACGGTGTCGAGTGGTACTTAAGATAGGTAAATAAATTAGTGAAATCAGTGTGAAGTGAAGTAGAAATTAGAAAATAAATGAAAAACGTAGTTTAGTTTAGAAGAGTTACACACTAGCAAACAGTGGGGAGAGCAGCAGTGGCAACGGCCAGCCCTTGCAAGTCAGCACGTTCAGCAGAAGCCATCGCCCTTCCCACATAAGCGGAAGCTGTCAATTCAGCCGTCAGGGCATCGCCCGAGCAGCTCACGTGTTTCTCAATTGTCACATGTCATCAAAGGCCCTCGCCTACATTCCAAGAGCCAATGACCGACGTTAAGAAGATTCTTCGAGAACCTTTTCAACGTGACTGAAGAGGCAATGACCGTGAAGTCGTGCACCTTCAGTGAACTGGAGTAAATAAATAAGCGTGACACAGTGGGCCCAACAGTAGTTTTCAGTTCAGTTTCGGTGCTGAATACCGTCATGCATGAAGAGACTACATCGTACACAGAAGCACCAAGTCCGCCGCTGTAATGGAATAGCAAGTAGCAGCCTCGCCGCCAGAAGACAGAAGTTAGAAGGTATTTGAAGACTGATTTTTACGTACCCGGGTGACTCGTGAGGACGGGAAGGAGACGGCCTCACATCAGCAGTCACCTGTGAGCTGGTGATGAAGATCGGACAGCCGAAGACTGGCAACCTGGAATCCGTTGTTCGAGTCCGGGACACTGGCTTTCCCGCCGTGCCGCTCCGCTGGCCGACGCACAACACTGACACACGCGGCCGCTTAGAGAAGAGAAACACTGGGACGCCACATCCAAGGTATCACCATCCGATTCACGACTTTGTTCTCAATAATCAAACAGGCCACCTCACGTGAAACGTCCCCTTTTGAAAAATTATACAGGACTGTGCTTATCCTGACACACAATATTTTTTTAGCGCAACGCAATCTGACTTTCACAAAATCCCTACAAAAGAATGGCCCTGACTAACATTAAACTATACCTTTCACAAATCACTAAATCACTTACCTCACAATAATCTTCGTTTCTCCCACTACTGCAATACAGCAAGCGCCACTACTGCCAGCTAAATAAAAGATTCAAACTATGGAAGGCACTAACTACTGATAGGGATAGTTAGCAAATGAAAGATATTAATAGAGAACAAACAATGTATTTACCTTGATATCATCATATATAAATATAGCAGTTCATGACAAATTTCAAAACTCCGCCATCTCTCTCCCCATATCCACCACTGCTGGCGGCTCACCTCCAACTGCGCAACGCTACGAGCTGTTCACAGCCAGCTGCCTAACACTACAATGGCGAGTATTACAACAATGCAAAGCAGCCACAGACTGCACACAGCACAGCCAGTGATTTTCATACAGAGGTGGCGTTACCAATAAAAAAAACTAAACAGCCTACTTACATAGCCCCCATGCTCCCCACAAAAAATTTTACAAATTGGTTTGGGCAGTGGCCAATACAGATTTGAAAAAAATTTTCATAATCGTAATTACAATAACAAAGAAATCAAATGCACGCACTTATTGATACAATGTTGGTCAAAAGCTAACATTTTCTCACAGTCCATAAAGGTAGTTCTGATCATTCATCATAATAGTAATTACAGTTTTTTTTTTCACAAAGGCTCATTAGTAAAAGAAATTGCACACAGAAGTAGTGGATTTCCATGTAGTCTTGAAGGAGTAGTGTTGTCCTTTCAACGGAAAGCAACGGAAAGACAGTGCTGACTCTTGACATGCAGACAGGTAATGGGCCACAACAGAGTAAACCCACAGTAGAGTCAGTCGACGTTCTGAAGAATATTGGTAGTTAGGTCATCACAGAGCAGACCCACTGTAGTCCTGGTAGAGATTACGGTACTGGTGGGCGACCAGAGGTGCAGCCCCACTGCAGTCCTTGTAGAAATTGGTAATGGTGGGTCATCAAAGATGCAGACCCAATGTAGTCCTTGTAGAGATGGCCAGCAGCCATCTGTTGTGACTGTGCAGGTGCACAATCACCATCGAAGAGTCTTGCGGACAATATAGCAGGTCCATAAACCACCACTTGTGCACTCACAATTTTTTTTTTAAATGTCCTTAGAACCAGCAATGCTGTTATCCAGTCCCTTGCTGAATTATTAACACACGTGCAAACACTAACAGTCCCTACTTCTCACATATTGTGCATATACTATGACCAACAGAAACGTGTGCAGTGAAATGGAACTTACAAGTTAATAATATGATGAACTGGTATCAATTACAATTTTATAGCATAAGAATACAATAACAACGGTACAAAATACATCATTAAAAACATAATAATACAGATAACACTTGTAGGAATAGGGGCTTTACCAAAGAATAGAAATAAACATATACATCAGTGTTACAGGAATTATGACATAAGTAAATAAATAAAAGATCAGAATAATTATTGAAACATCAACTTCACACATGAGCATTAAAACAAAACAGAACAAATAATGTTTAAACATCTTTACAAAGTAAATAACATAGTATTAGAAAAATTCTACAACATAACAACATCAGCTAAACACATAAAGACAGGAAAAACACAAATACACAAGAGTACACAAACACATAGCATAATAATACAAAAGGAAAGGACAGGGTTTGTTTTACTGCAGTATTTTGCAAACAAAACTTTCTTTACTTCTTGGAGATCTCCCTTCATTCATCATTATTCCCAAAAAGTCCTATCTATACCTGCTTTCTGTATTCTATTCATATTTCTTTCAAAATAATTATTTCATAGTGCACAATACTCATTTTTGTCAAATCTGTTTCATATAACCTCTCAATGCATTCTTTCCCTATTCTTCATAGTCAGTTTCTTATATAGTCTACCCCCTCTTAAGATAACTTAAATCTACTGAGCTCAGATGCTAAACTAAGGGACGAGGCAATGCAGCAGCACAAAACAATTAACACAAAAATCAATGACAAAAAATTTAAATAGGCAAAGCAATTGCAATATTACAACTAATATAAGGCACTGTGCAGCAAACAAGAAAAATAAATCAGTAGCAAAACTAGCTTAACAGAGTAATACAAAGTGAAATTTAGTAGCACTATGCATGGCAAACAGCAGCAGCAAATTCTGTAACTAATACCTAAGCATGGCAAAGATCAGGCAGAAAAAATATTACACTAAAGACAACAATGCAGATAAGGGAAATGTCTATTCACATCTTAATATCTATGTCATTAAAGTGGTGCACCACAAAAACGAATTCTACAAAAAAATTACCCAGTACTTGAAAAGAAAATTATATATGCAGTTATTGTTATCAGTCCCTTCTTATTGTTCTTTCCATTCCAAGAGCTCCTTTTTCGAAGAATGTGGATCATAAAATAATTATTTAATAGATCTGTTGACAGAAAGTGTTCACATTAGCAAATTCATTTTATTTTATAAAACTAATGCTGCAACACAGCTGGAAACCAGATATCAAATGAAATAAGCAACTATGAAAAGCAAAGCATAAAAATATCATTCAGTAGTCATGAGGCATTTCATAAGTTAGTAGAAAAATCTCTCAACTAGAGAGACAGTAGTAATAGTCAGGTGTATAGACATAAAAATATTTCTCGTCATTTCATTAGGCATTTCAGTAAATATCATAAATTAAGAGCTCCACAGTGTAATCATATGTTTTCAAGTTCGACCATGTCGTTTTTGCGATGCTTTCTACAAAGGAATGTCAATAGCGAGGTTAATGGCCTCTTTTTTCTCCACCTAATGGCTGTTTCTCCAGGTCGCTGGCACAGGTGGCCGCTCAAGACGCATTACGTCAAGGTCACTTACCTTTCTTACCGAAATATTTACGACACCAGTTTGCACTACAGTGGCAGTCTCATATACACTCCTGGAAATGGAAAAAAGAACACATTGACACCGGTGTGTCAGACCCACCATACTTGCTCCGGACACTGCGAGAGGGCTGTACAAGCAATGATCACACGCACGGCACAGCGGACACACCAGGAACCGCGGTGTTGGCCGTCGAATGGCGCTAGCTGCGCAGCATTTGTGCACCGCTGCCATCAGTGTCAGCCAGTTTGCCGTGGCATACGGAGCTCCATCGCAGTCTTTAACACTGGTAGCATGCCGCGACAGCGTGCACGTGAACCGTATGTGCAGTTGACGGACTTTGAGCGAGGGCGTATAGTGGGCATGCGGGAGGCCGGGTGGACGTACCGCCGAATTGCTCAACACGTGGGGCGTGAGGTCTCCACAGTACATCGATGTTGTCGCCAGTGGTCGGCGGAAAGTGCACGTGCCCGTCGACCTGGGACCGGACCGCAGCGACGCACGGATGCACGCCAAGACCGTAGGATCCTACGCAGTGCCTAGGGGACCGCACCGCCACTTCCCAGCAAATTAGGGACACTGTTGCTCCTGGGGTATCGGCGAGGACCATTCGCAACCGTCTCCATGAAGCTGGGCTACGGTCCCGCACACCGTTAGGCCGTCTTCCGCTCACGCCCCAACATCGTGCAGCCCGCCTCCAGTGGTGTCGCGACAGGCGTGAATGGAGGGACGAATGGAGACGTGTCGTCTTCAGCGATGAGAGTCGCTTCTGCCTTGGTGCCAATGATGGTCGTATGCGTGTTTGGCGCCGTGCAGGTGAGCGCCACAATCAGGACTGCATACGACCGAGGCACACAGGGCTAACACCCGGCATCGTGGTGTGGGGAGCGATCTCCTACACTGGCCGTACACCACTGGTGATCGTCGAGGGGACACTGAATAGTGCACGGTACATCCAAACTGATGTGTCGGCAGCGGGGCCAACACCTTGTAGATCGAAGTGGCTGAAAGTGCACGCTAAACTAACGCAGACGGGCGCGAAGTACTGGAACATGAGACTTATTAATGAATAAGAAGAAAAGTACGTAGCTGGAATAAGATACTTAACTTTATTCTCTTGTTGGAATACATCTCTTGAATAGTAGTAAGCTATAAGCACTGATACAAATGGCGCCTTGCTAGGTAGTAGCTATGGAATAAGCTGAAGGCTATTCTATCAGTCTCTCGGCAAATGAGAGGAAGACTTGGTAGGTCTGGTCGCAAGCTATGTCGTCCGTACAACTGGGGCGAGGTCATGTCCGTGTCTTGTGACCTGCCATGTGGTGGCGCTAGGATTGCGATTACACAGTGGCGACACGCGGGTCCGACATGTACTACAGGACCGCGGCCGATTTAAGTTACCACCTAGCAAGTGTGGTGTCTAGCGGTGACACCACATTCCTCCCCCGCAAATCGGCGAACGGTCGTGAGATAAGGCTTCCGCCCGCCGTGGGGAGGACCCCATGTTGACGTATGCGATGAGGTGGGGAGCCTAACAACAGGCGAGGCTGTGCCACCCGCACCCGGCCATTCGGTCCGAGGGGAGCTAGGAAACGCCTGCAAACCTAGTCCAGGGTGCACGTCAACATGAGGTGTATGCGCACGTAATGAGACAGAAGGGTCGACCTCCATGTGGTCGGAGCACCCGACGGGCGAAGACGACATCTGGTCCGGAGCGGGCAAGAGGTCCATGGCGGAGGACGGCTGGTCACGGGAAGCGAGCGGCGGCGCGTGACCCAGGGAGACGCCAGGCGGCTGCAGCGAAGCGTCCGCTGCGGGCGGCGCCGGCGGCGGCTGCGGCGGCGGCGCGACGCCATGAGGCAAAATGGAAGGCAGCGTCGGTAACACCTGGGGATGAGGCGAGCCAGTAGGTGGGTCCCCAAGGTGCTGACCTGACGGCTCCGTCGCTGAAAGCAGACGGGGAGCGGCAGAACCCAGGCGACGACAGAGGCGCAGCTGATTGAGATGCCGACGCACCTCACCAGAGGCCCCCAAAACCAAATACATCGCGCGGCCGAGGCAGCGAAGAATGCTCCCTGCGAGCCAACGCCGTGAACCGCGATAAGTGCGATAATAGACAACGTCGCCAGGAGCAAAAACAGGAGTCTGCCGCTGCACAGGAACCTGATGCGGCGGATGCAGCAAAGACATCAGGGTGCGATGAGATCGACCATGGAGCAATTCAGCCGGCGAGCGACCATCGCGGGGCTGAGAGCGATACGATGACAAAAAGAGCAACAAAGCGTCCTCCCGAGAATGCGATCCTTTCAATTTCAACATCTGTGACTTGAACGTCCGGACCAATCGTTCAGCGGCACCGTTGGACTGAGGCGAAAACGGCGCGGATGTCAGATGTTGAATACCATTGGCCGTGCAGAATGACTGAAATTCTGCGGACATGAATTGTGGGCCATTGTCGGAAACAATAGTCTGCGGAAGACCTTCAATGCAAAAGATAGCAGACAAGGCTTGGATTGTGGCAGAAGACGTCGTGGAAGACATCCGGACAACAAAAGGAAAATTACTGAAAGCATCGACCACAACCAACCATCGAGCATTCCAGAACGGACCAGCAAAATCTATGTGCAAGCGGTGCCAAGGGGAAGTGGCTTTCGGCCATGCAAAGAATTTCCGCGGCGGTGCGGATTGTTGTTCTGCACACGCCACGCAAGAGGAGCACATATTCGTAATCGCAGCATCGATTCCGAACCAAGTACAGTGCTGACGAGCAAGTTGTTTCGTACGCACTATACCCCAATGTCCTTGGTGAAGAAGCTTTAAGACAGAGGACTGCAACGAACGTGGGACCACGACTCGGGATTGATCATTATCAGAACGCAACAACAAAACACCACGTCGTACAAAAAGTCTCTCCTTGTGAGCAAAAAAACGGCGAACCAAAGGATCCTCGATCCGTGACTTTGACAAGGGCCATTGCGTAGCAACAAAACGCAAAACAGTAGCAAGGACAGGGTCAGCAGCTGTGGCTGTAGCTACACGACGAAAATCAATCGGAAACGATGCGACCACGTCATCGGTTTCCGAATCAATGAACATGCAAGCAAGTTCGGAAGAATCGAATGCATTATCCTCAGCAACAGGCAAACGGGACAACGCATCAGCGTTTCCGTGCTTAGCAGTGGACCGATACAAGATATCGTAGCGGTACTGCGAGAGAAAAAGTGACCAGCGAATGAATTTCTGCGCTGTACGTGGAGGTACAGGCTTGGTCGGATGAAAAAGCGATGTCAAAGGTTTGTGGTCCGTGATGATGGTAAAGTGACGACCATACAAGAAGTCATGGAACTTGGTAACACCAAACACGAGAGCTAAAGCTTCTTTCTCTATTTGTGAATAATTTCTTTGCGCAGATGAGAGCAATTTTGACGCAAAGGCAATAGGGCGATCATGCGAGCCATCTTTGTGCGCAAGCACAGCACCGATCCCGAAATCCGATGCATCAACCATCAACAAAAGGGGTTTTCGGGGATCGAATGGCGTAAGGCAAGTATTTGAAAGTAACGCCGATTTCAACTGGCGAAAGGCGCGTTCGCATTCCGTCGTCCAGACGAACGGAACACCTTTACGGCGTAAGCGATGTAGCGGAGCTGAAATGGAAGAAGCATTGCGCAAAAATTTATGATAATAATTTATTTTACCCAACACACTCTGTAGCTGTTTCAAATCTTGCGGAGCAGGTAAGTCCTGAATGGCACGGAGGTGCTCTGGACTCGGATGTATACCTTGGGCATTTATGACATGCCCCAGGTAGGGTAAGTCCCGAGCAAAGAACACACATTTGTCCTTTCTCAAGCGAAGGCCATTCTGACGCACTACCTGAAATAATGTTCGGAGATTTTGCAAAAGTTCGGCTTCTGTCTTTCCTGAGATCACAATATCGTCCAGATAGTTCGCAGCAGTAGGGACCGACGCACAAATAGTTTGTAAATATTGCTGAAACAAAGCAGGGGCGGATGCACACCCGAATGGCAGTCTTTTGAAGCGATACAAGCCAAGATGCGTGTTTACCACCAAGACGCGCTGGGATTCGTCGTCCACAGGTATTTGCAAGTACGCATCTGCAAGGTCCAATTTGGAAAAATATTTTCCCGGGCACAGTTTGTCAAAAAGATCTTCCGGGCGGGGCAAAGGAAAAGTAGCAGTCACAAGTTGTGGATTCACAGTTGCCTTGAAGTCCACACAAAGTCTCAGTTTTCCGGAAGGTTTTGGCAAAATTACTAAGGGCGAGGCCCAGAGAGAAGCCTGCACTCGTTCAATTACACCTTGAGATTCTAAATCGGCCAATGTTCTTGCGACCTCATCACGCAATGCGTGGGGAACATTGCGCGCTCTGAAAAATTTCGGTTGCGCGTTGTCTTTCAATTCCAAAAGTGCAGCATAGTTCTTAGCGCAACCAAGGCCCGGTGCAAAAATGTCTGCAAATTCTTCACAAAGACTAGAAACACTGGCGGAAGGCACAGTCTGATTCACGGATAGGACCTGATTTACTATAGACAAATTAAACAATTGAAACAAATCTAAACCAAACAAGTTCACTGCACTAGAAGAACGAAGAACGTAAAATGATACAAGTTTTGTTTGTCCCTTGTATGTTGCAAGAAGGCTGCACTGTCCTAACACAGGTATATGCTGTCCTGAGTAACTATGTAACTTAACATTTGCGGCACGCAATGGCGGTTGGCCCAGTTGTTTGTACGTGTCGTGATTAATCAATGAAACTGCAGCTCCGGTATCGAGCTGGAATGGGATCACTTTGCCGTCAAAGTCTAAGTCCACAAAAAGTTTATTGTCCTGCTGACGACAAGAGCGACTGTCACGTGCAAATTGAACTGATACAGGTACAGAAGCACTTGCGACTTTACGGGATTTCCTGCGACGTCGACACACACTTTGGGTGGGACGAACACAGTCACTGTTAGCTAAAGTGTCACTGGACGGGTGGGAATGAACTACATTAATGTCCATGGGCGAAGGTCCACGAGCCTGATTGTCCTGGGTGCGATTCCGGCGCGAAGCAAAAGGCCTGGAATTATTGCGATTGTCTGATCTAAGCTTTTTCTGGCAAACACTTTGTACATGTCCTTTCTTTTGACAGTAAAAGCAAATAGCTTGGCGTGACGGGCAATTTTCACGCGAATGTCTAGTTGCACACCGCGGGCATGATTTCCCTGCAGTTGCTTGCTTACGCGGCGCACGTGTTTGCGAGCGCGGCTGCGACGGGCGCGAGGGCCGCTTAGCGTCCCGTGCAGCGGGCCCGGCGGGCTGATTAATGTGACACACTGCTGGCGAAGTTTCAAATGAGTCCTGAGCAAAGTCAAGTGTGTCTTGCCTATCCAATATGTCTATCACTTGTTGAAGTGAGGGATTTACGAGTTTCAAAATCTGTTCCCGTATGCGAACATCAGAAACGTTCTGTGCTATTGCATCACGCACCATTGTATCGGAATATGGGAGGCCACATTCACAGGCAAACGCGCAGTCTCTAGTAAGGCCTTGCAAAGTTGCAACCCACTCCCTATTAGTCTGACCGGCCGTACGTTTTGTACGAAAGAACGTATACCGTTTTGCAACTACATTGACTGTTTCTTTGAAATAGGCATCTAAAGCAGACAAAATTTCTTCGTAGGACAGAGTTGCTACGTCGCGTCGGGGAAACAATTTCACTATCACACGGTAGGTAGACACACCGACACAAGAAAGCAAAAACGGCTGCCGCTCTTTACCTTGAATTCTGTATGCTGCCAGATGAAACTGGAACTGGCTGGCCCACTCAGTCCAGGTTTCGCACTCGGCCTCAAAGGGCCTAAATGGCGGTGCGACAGCGTTGTGTGGCTGCGGTAGCGATGAAGCGGCGGCTGCCGCATCGGTTTGCAGCGCACGTTGACCCTGGACGAGCTGTCCAAGGGCTTCCAATAACGCCTGCGTCTGCTGATTCTGCAAGCGAAAAAATTCGGACAGTACATCTGGAGATTGTGGCGAAGCCATGACACAAGCAAATCAGAGCACAAAAAGGGAAAAAGAACAAATCAGTCCAAAGCAGAAAAAACACTATCCCATCCTCGTCGCCATGTGATGTGTCGGCAGCGGGGCCAACACCTTGTAGATCGAAGTGGCTGAAAGTGCACGCTAAACTAACGCAGACGGGCGCGAAGTACTGGAACATGAGACTTATTAATGAATAAGAAGAAAAGTACGTAGCTGGAATAAGATACTTAACTTTATTCTCTTGTTGGAATACATCTCTTGAATAGTAGTAAGCTATAAGCACTGATACAAATGGCGCCTTGCTAGGTAGTAGCTATGGAATAAGCTGAAGGCTATTCTATCAGTCTCTCGGCAAATGAGAGGAAGACTTGGTAGGTCTGGTCGCAAGCTATGTCGTCCGTACAACTGGGGCGAGGTCATGTCCGTGTCTTGTGACCTGCCATGTGGTGGCGCTAGGATTGCGATTACACAGTGGCGACACGCGGGTCCGACATGTACTACAGGACCGCGGCCGATTTAAGTTACCACCTAGCAAGTGTGGTGTCTAGCGGTGACACCACACAAACCGTCATCGAACCCATCGTTCTACCATTCCTAGACCGGCAAGGGAACTTGCTCTTCCAACAGGACAATGCACGTCCGCATGTATCCCGTGCCACCCAACGTGCTCTAGAAGGTGTAAGTCAACTACCCTGGCCAGCAAGATCTCCGGATCTGTCCCCCATTGAGCATGTTTGGGACTGGATGAAGCGTCGTCTCACACGGTCTGCACGTCCAGCACGAACGCTGGTCCAACTGAGGCGCCAGGTGGAAATGGCATGGCAAGCCGTTCCACAGGACTACATCCAGCATCTCTACGATCGTCTCCATGGGAGAATAGCAGCCTGCATTGCTGCGAAAGGTGGATATACACTGTACTAGTGCCGACATTGTGCATGCTCTGTTGCCTGTGTCTATGTGCCTGTGGTTCTGTCAGTGTGATCATGTGATATATCTGACCCCAGGAATGTGTCAATAAAGTTTCCCCTTCCTGGGACAATGAATTCACGGTGTTCTTATTTCAATTTCCAGGAGTGTAAAAAATTCCACAGTTCGAGAATTTGCGTTGCAAATCTGTAGAAACAAAATCCTATAAATATAAGTGTCCAAAAATAACATTCGTCAGCATTGTGATACAGTCACACATTTACACACATTTCATAACTCTTAAAGTACGATTCTTGGTTTCCAACAACCTTTTCCACAAATCAGAGTCCATAACCACTACTCATTATTGCTTACCTTATTCATCGACACTTCTTCAATATTTCGTCATAACATACGCAGCATACTCAAATAACTCATATAGCATCAGCTTTTTGATCATAAACAAACATACCACAACAGCATAATACACATAGTCATCGTAATAATAACATCATAAAACCTCAGTCAACTCTCAAAATCGTCGTAGCTTCCTCCAATAATTTAAAAACCTAAAAAAAAATTCTCTGCTCATGTCAAAAGTTTCATCCACCTCAAATGTACTTTAAAAACCATGATCCCATACCAAATACATCATTCAAAGCTCTCATAGTATCACAATGGTTCCGAAAAAATATGAACAGTTCACAAAGTACAGACAAAATACAATTTCGTAAGTGTGAAGTTATCCAACTGTGAAATTGCGTAAACATGTGTCACTGATGTAGTAAAAAAAATTTTTATCTCTCAGTTAAATGATCATATAGC
Source organism: Schistocerca nitens (assembly GCF_023898315.1). Taxonomy (NCBI): domain Eukaryota; kingdom Metazoa; phylum Arthropoda; class Insecta; order Orthoptera; family Acrididae; genus Schistocerca; species Schistocerca nitens. Next base: position 598,991,441 of record NC_064620.1, on the reverse strand, counting down.
TGTGTAATTTGTGTGTTACAGAAATGTGGTACCGATGTGTAAAGTCGTATAAGCAAATACCATATTAGCTAGGGCTCCTTGTGCTTGCCACACACATGGTACACAAAGTAGGCGTGTACCCCCCTGAGGATTAATGTAATTATACCCTCAGGTGTTACAAATTACAGCAATGGAATGAAATGTATCACGGAAAACTTTCTTTGTAATTCAAAAATCTTTAAAAATAAGTGTTTTAAGTATAAAATTAATCACTCAAATGCGTGTACTGTAGCGCTAAACTGTGCGTCTTGTCGCAACATAATCTCTGTGGAAGTGTCGTAGTTATCGTCCTCCGAAAGCGAAGTCAATGTACTTACCTCATGATATAGCAAATTTCAAGTAAACCAAAATGTTGCATTAAAATCACATTAGCAGTACCAGTATGTGTCCTAAGTATGTAAGCCTGATAGTCGTTATGTAATAGTGCAACTAACAAGCAAGAATGTACAAATACAACACTGTGTAGTCTGTTCACTATATCAATGCATTCGTAATTTCTGTTTAAAAATGTTCCCTAGGTTCTAGGCTGGATATTTAACTTCAAACATTGTTGCATGTTAACAGTTTCTTAAGTCTGACAATGCATACTAGTAATGTAAAGTGAAAAATTTTATAGCAAAGACTATGTTAAAAAACAGATTATCTTTAAATAAACGGTTTTACATGTGAAGTGTGGTGCTATCCTTTACTGTTCATAGTACTCACAGTTTCAACATCAACCCAGTTATCGTGCAGTATACGTCGGTAAAGAATACTAGAATTTTTCTCAAGGTTAGCGTCTATGTTATTTTTCCCTGAGCCAGCGGCCGCACGCGGCTGCCTGCTGTGCGAGTCATTCTCTATTGTCTCTTTGTTGGCGCACGTCGTTATTGGGATTCGGAGACCTAACTTCTACAAATTCACCGTGACGAGAGGGCTCTGCCCTGTTTAAATCCCGCCAGTTCTGATGCAATTCAGGTCTGTCGTTACGATCACATCGTCTGTCGTCATGTCGGTAGTTCCTGTAGTTTCTTTCTTGTCGGTTAAGTGGTGGAGAATTTCTCCCTGAATCGTAACTGCGCGCTGGACCGTTGCGTCTAAAGTTATTCTGTCTCCTGTAATAATAATTATTTTGGTTCCCATATTGTATGTTTCTCTGATTGTCTCTGTAATAGTCATTACCGCGGAGAGGTGATCTTTCCCTGTAATTATTACTACTCTGCCAACGGTTGTCATACGGGTGGTGTCTATTTTGGTCACGATTTACGTTATAAGAATAGCCTTGTCGTGTATTATTTCTGTCATCGCGGAATTGTGACAGATGTGACCTGTAATTGTTGTGCTCCTGTTCTCGCGTTCCGCGATTGTCAGTGTCAATTTCCAGTTCTTGTAACAGTCCCTGAAAAGCTTCAATGTCGTCTTTGCAACGTCCTGCTAAAATAATATGCCGTAAATGTTCAGGTAATTTGATTAAGCAAATGCGGATGAGTTCTGAGGGGTTGTATGGGTTTGAAAGATACTGATTCTTATGCAACATGTCTTCAAAATATTTCATATGACTGGAAAATTCAGATTGTTCGAAACGTTTCATCATTATGATGCTGTGTTTTACTCGGTCTTGTGTAGCTTGAGACCAATACGCTGAGAGGAAGGCATGATAAAATTCTCCTTCACTGTGACAATCGTGAATGACCGATCGCATTCTTACAGCTGGTTCATTCTCCAAGTAGCCACACATAAATTCTAACCTGTGCTCCAATGACCAGTTGGGAGGAAAACAATGAGAGAATTGATGGAGCCACGCTTGTGGATGAATGTCGTTGGCAGAATTCTTAAACGTTTTGAATTTACGTGTAGTAATGAACAGCTTATAGTCAAAATCATCGTGTCGGCGAGTAGCATATCGGTCATTGTTACGTCGTGTCGGCGGTTCCATCTCAAAATCCAATGCGCCTTGCCAATTTCTTTCATAATTTCCGAAATGTCCTGTATTATTATTTTGTGGTTCTTCCGTATTTCTATGTCGCTCTTCCCGTACTGGAGCGCGAGTGTCCTCTGAAATATGTAATTCTTGTATTACCTGCGTCAATTGATCTTGTACTTCCCGGATTTCTCTTTTGTACTGTGTATTGATTTGATTTTGATTTTGCTTGAATTTTCTAATTTCTTCATACTCTTCTGTGTCAGTGAAGGCTACAGGTCTTGTGTCATTCAGATCATCATCTACCTTTGTAGATAAGTTAGTGACCTGATCCGAAAGTTCGGCTACTTTCTCCGATAGTGAACACATTTCCTCAGTGTGTTTTTCTGAACCAAGTTTCAGAGTGTTCATTTGTGTTGAAATCGAATCTACTGTGTCCTTCAAGTTTTCCTGTGTTTTTGCAAGTTGCGTAACCGAATCGGTAGATGCAACTGAGTCAATTTTAGCCCACAAGATCTCATGATTTTCATGAACAATGGTTTGCAGTTCTTTTATGGCTGTTTCGTGATTCTGTAATGCATTTTCATGCCGCGAAAAAATAGTTTGAAAATGCTCACAGATTTGTGTTTTTACGTCATTACAGACTTTTTGACATTTCGATTCAATGTTATGTAACTCAGTAGTTAAATCTTCACGTGTTTGTTCAAGTGTGGTGTCTAACTTTTTAAGATTTTGTTCCACTGTGTCTAACTTTTGAAGATTTTGCTGTGTTTGTCTCTGATTTTGTTCCATTGTGTCTAACTGTTGCTGTGTTTGTCTCTGATTTTGTTCCATTGTGTCTAACTTTTGAAGACTTTGTCCCATTTGTCTCTGATTTTGTTCCATTTGTTGCATTAATTGCAATAATAATGTATTAGTGTCTGGAATCTGTTTCTCTATGCTTTTTGGCAGTGCATTTTCACCGGCAACATTCACATTTTGACAAGCAGAAAATGTGTCTTGACTCATTTGAGAAAACGGTGAGGACCCAAAACCTAAGTCTACAGTATTTGCAATATCGTGTTCTGTCATTTCGGATTCCTAAGGCGAGCTGTTGCCGACCGATCGATCGATAATGCTTCCCTCTTCACTAATTGTTTCACTGTCTACACCATTGTTTGCCGCCCGCTCCATTTCCCTCTGCACAATTACCAAATTACTACTTTGAACATTAGTTAATTCATTACTCTGCGGCGCTAACACACTGTTTTCGTCTTCACTGTCATTTCTCAGTTTACTTTGGAGCCTAGTATTACGTTTTTCACACGCCATTATTGTCACAATATTTCACATGACAACACAGAAAAGCACAATTTGAAGAGCAAAAATAAGAGAACACATTAACATAACACTGAAAATAATATCTAGTTAATTGCAGCTGCGAAATACTTGGTGCAAATCTACATGCATGCCACAACTGTTTTACTGTACAACAATGAAAGACTGCAACTACAAAGGAGATTTTCTCTACAATTACACGCTATCAATAAACAAAATCTACACTAATTACACAAACTACAAGAAAAAAATCAGAAGATTCCAGTGTGGTATCCTGGCAGGGTCGCCATATGAAACGTCCCCATTTGAAAAATTATACAGGACTGTGCTTATCCTGACACACAATATTTTTTTAGCGCAACGCAATCTGACTTTCACAAAATCCCTACAATAGAATAGCCCTGACTAACATTAAACTATACCTTTCACAAATCATTAAATCACTTACCTCACAATAATCTTCGTTTCTCCCACTACTGCAATACAGCAAGCGACACTACTGCCAGCTAAATAAAAGATTCAAACTATGGAAGGCACTAACTACTGATAGGGATAGTTAGCAAATGAAAGATATTAATAGAGAACAAACAATGTATTTACCTTGATATCATCATATATAAATATAGCAGTTCATGACAAATTTCAAAACTCCGCCATCTCTCTCCCCACATCCACCACTGCTGGCGGCTCACCTCCAACTGCGCAACGCTACGAGCTGTTCACAGCCAGCTGCCTAACACTACAATGGCGAGTATTACAACAATGCAAAGCAGCCACAGACTGCACACAGCACAGCCAGTGATTTTCATACAGAGGTGGCGTTACCAATAAAAAAACCTAAACAGCCTACTTACACACGATGCGCGTCTCCAGTGAACTGGGCGAAACAGCGACACGAGATACACACCACCAGGTGTAATCAGACGCCGCTGCTCACGCAGCAGAAGGCTTCGCAAATGACACAGCCGCTGCTCTCCCAGTCAGAACAATCTAGTAAGGAAACCATTGTACAAATCTTTCAATAAAAGTTATCTTATGTAAAAATGCTGTTTCATTCTACCTCATACCCGAGCCAAGGAAGAACCCACCCTGCCCACATGTTGTTAAGAGAGAAAAAGTAATTTATTTAGTGTTTTTCACCCTGACATAATGCTTTAGAATCAAATGCCCTTTGCAGTAATGCTCATCCTGACAATTGACTAGCATCAAAAGCGGTTACCCAGTTACAACGGCAGCGCCGCACACCAGAATTTTAAAATTAACTGCATTGCATTCATGAGAACCCGTCAGTAATAACTAGAATAACTGTAAGTGCAATGTGTGGACGTATCGTCTGGGACGTTCTTGGTGAGCCAAAGCTACCCGCAAAGGATCCAGACGCTTTGCCTACTGCACGTGTTTACTGCACCGCTCCATCGACAAACCGCTGTTTCCAAGTCGAGTTCTGTTCACAGGTGACTGTAAGTCCAGTAGGGCCCTGTTCTGAATACGCGAAGCAGCAGTATCTGGGCAAATGAAAACTGTCGAGCCACGCGTATTCAGGGATTTCAGCAGCGGTTTCATATTAACATTCTGGACGGTCATGTGATTGGACCATATGTACTTCCACTCATACTAACTGGTTCTACACTCTTCATCTTCCTACAAAACGTACTGGACCCATTCTTCGAAGCTGTGCCACTGAATGTCCCTCGGGAAGAGTGGTTTCAGCGTTGCTGGTGGACGATCTCAATTCTCACGTGCTGTTCAGAGACATCTCAACAGGCTATGTGGTGGGAGACGGATAGATCGAGGTGATCCAATTGCGTGTACTACTTCTTGTGAGGTCGTACGCAAAGTTTAATTTACGAGACTTTTGTAGAGACAGAGTCTGCTGGCACGAGTTCTGGCTGCTGCACTAGAAACTGAAGGGACAACAGGTGGCATGGAGATTGTGTTACGGAACGTGCTCCGTAGCTTTTGTTTGGCACTAATTTAAACATGTAATGTTTAAGTGTTAATACAAACAAATGTGCTTAAGTGGTAAATGAATGTTTCTTTATATTCCCTTTCGAATTGTTGCCTAGTAATTCTACTGCATGGCGCCCAATTCAGTTCCTCAAGGAAAAGTGGATGTGTTAAACGTCTGATTCGAAACTTAGAAACAGTACGTTTTCGGCCATAGGTTCCTAATCAAAATGTTATGTACTCCCTATCCTACAAAACCGTAACCGGAATTTAATTTGACAGAGTGCTTAGTTGTAATAACGTAATGTTAAGACGTGGCTGGTTCGATGACATCATCATTCACGTTAGTGTGTTCAGGGGGAGGAATCCCACGTACCTGTGTCACCTCCCGGGCGCAGAATCCGCCATCGACACCTCCTCTCACTCTATTCCGTATACAGGGCTGGCTACACCACCTAAACCTCAAGGAAGGTAGACTGCAATATGGAGGGAGTCACTCTCTGTTTGCGACGGACAGCGCCATTCCCAAACTTACCACGTACTTTCCTCGTAGTAAATACTGCAGCTGCAAATTCGCTGAAAGAAAGTGACTTATTTCCATTCGGTCTGTAATGCCTATTAATATCTCTTATTACTCACACATCCTGCTTACAGGAGTTCAGAAGCAGAGTAGCCAAGTCTGCCGGTATCACAAGTCTGGCCTGTTGCTGTTAAATCTCCCACCTGCTGGAGTCATGTTGCAAACAAAAGAATCCATCGATGATCTGAGAAAGCGGGTGCATTTGGTGAGTTATCCAAGATGTTTGCGAACACATCCTGCAAAATAAAGTCGTCCTTCGTACGCTCTATGTGTGAGTGGAAAGAGAATACACCTGAACATATGGCATATAAAGTACACTGGAAAGAGGAACTCCGCTTTATGAAAGGCACCTTTTTTCTGTTTTGTTTCACCCACGGGTGTCTTTCATAAGTCGGAATTCCTCTTCCCATTTAGTAGCAAGCACGGGCATAACAAGAAGAACTACAACACCACAAGATGATTATAAAGTATACTGTATGCCAGACACTTCATGAGCATTTGCACAGTTTGGATTGCTGTGTTAGGTTTATTTAATTACCGAATTAGGATTCGGGTTTTAGGTTGGCTGTGTTCATCATTGAAGTATAAAAGGGGAGTTGTCTTTACGTCACAAATTTGAAGGCGACGTCTGCCATATTAGTAGGGCCAAACACTAGCTTCTGCTCGAAGTGTTTTGATTAGAAATGGCAGCTGTATACTAATCATTCCGATTGGTCTAAAGTGTGAAGGACTCACGTTTTATTCGTAAATGGACTCGTTGAAGTGATCGTTTCTTTTATCTACACGAATTTTGGTTGCACTGTTTACTTTTACCTTAGTGGTTTCATTTCTGTCATTTGACTTTATATTTCTCGTCAGTTCAACTCAAAAAGCTCTCTGAGTGAACGCTATGAGAATAAAAGATTGGAAACTCGCAAACATGGCAAAATATACCGACCGAAAAATTTCTGTTTTGATTTCTTCGTCGCAGTTAGTTTTAACTACGGTATCAGGACATTTAAAGCATTAGACAAATTGCATCTTTCACATACAGAGTTACTTTTCCCACTGTGTACAAACTAGAGTTTGATCTAAGAGAGGATATGGAACAACAAAGGTCTAATGAACTAATGTCCAGAAACGTATGGTTTCCATGCTACAGACCATTTTTTCAATCATACATTACTACAGAGACTGCGAACTGATTCGTGCTGTACCATGCAACCACAGTTACACTATGTGTCGAAAATGGTTTCCACGTGTCTCAATGCATGCGAATACGCGCCGTAGCATGTTCTGTCTCACGCGTTCACATCGGCCAGCCTGCATCCAAACAGTGTCAAAGGCAGCATGAATACGCTGCTACAGTGTCTCCACATCTGGAATGCGCTCTTAATACACGATACTTTTCAGGTGGCCCCATAACCAGAAATCGCACGGCTTGAGATCCGGTGAACGAGTTGGCCAAGCAGCTGCACTCCTCGTCCGATCCATTAACCAGAGAAGACACGACTGATATGCGTCCGGACGTTAACAGCGAAGTGGACTGGAGAACCATCATGTAGCAGCCACATAACCCTTCGCATCAGTAACGGCACTTCTTCCAGCAGGGCAGTGGGGGAAATGTCACCCGCAAGAAATGTCGATAGTCCGACCTGTTAGGTGACACGGAAGGTCCCAAAATACGGTCGTCAATTATCCCGGCCCACACATTCCGGCTGCTCCGATGCTGATGATTCGCTTCACCATACCATGGGGGTTATGCACACTCCACAGATTACTGTTATGGAAGATGAAGATACCACTCCGCTTAAACGGGGCCTCATCTGTGAATAAAATGGACGAAACAAATCCTGAAATCATGGTTGCGTGGTGAAGAAACCATTGAAAAAACTGCTCCGTATGTGGAAATTCTGTCGCTAGTAAGCCCTCCACACGCTGTAAGTGATAAGGGTGGTAACAATTTTTATGGAGTATGTTATACACGGTCGTCTGATTTACCATGTACTGGCAGCCCAACTGCCTGGTACTGACAAGACGGTCTTCATCCACAGTGTTAATCACATTTTCCTCCAAGTCTGGTGTCTGAACATTTCGGATACGTCCTTCATGATTTCATGCTACCTGAAACGACGCTGTCTCAGACAAATGGCGAAACACTGTTCCGAACACTGAATGTTGTGGTTGTTGTCGGTGGGGATAGATCTCCTAATACAACATAGCTGCCCGCCGTCCACTGCTATTTGCCTTTCCGTAAGTAAAAACCATGTCAGCAAGCTCCAGATTCTAATACGGAGCCATTGTGTACCACTATAAGTTCAATCAGCACGAGAAGTGAATCTGACACGACGTTGCGAATGGCAGGAGAAGGTGCTAGGGCATGACGTATGAGGAACAGTACCACCCTCTAGGAAGAAGCCATGCATACTGTAGCTGTGCTTGCATGATATAGCGCGTATTAGACCACAGTCTCTGTAACGAATTACGATTGAATGAATGGTCTATAGGATGGAAACCATGCATTTCTGGAACTAAGTTCATCGACCAATCCATGAAGTTTGTACACGGCGGAAAAAAATCACCCTGTCGCCTATACACTGATGGAAGAAAATGACAACACCATGAAGGAGTTATGCGACATAAAAGAAAGCTGGTAGGCGTGTTTCAACATCGAAAGATGATGTCTGTTCAAGATTCGCCCCAGTCGCAAATGAGTGGCGCTAGCAGCGTCACTATGAGGATGCAAATCAGCTTTGCTTTAAATACACGCAGTAAAGGTCCTGAGCGTTAGTTACCTTCGTGACTGGACGCTGAGAGTTGATGTTAGTCAAGAATGCCTTTAAGGCGACAAATACGCGCTTATCACCACCTCACTGGGTTTGAACAAGGTCTTATAACAGGGCTACGAGACGCAGAATGTTCCTTCTGCGATGCTGCAGAAATACTCGCAGAAAGACTTGGCAGGAATGTAGCCACTGTTCATGACTGCTGGCAGCGGTCGTCACGAGATTGTACAGTCGCAAGAAGACCGGGCTCCGGACGGCCACGTGGCACTGCCGAGAGGGAAGACTATCGCATTCGGCGTATGGCTCTGTCGAATCGTACTGCATCTGCAGCGACGTTATTTCAAGGACAGCTCCGAGCCAGATGCCGCTCATTGCCATTTGCGACTTTGGCGTTGTCACGCGAGAGCCCATTGGAGGGCAGGGTGGAGGTCTGTTGCGTTCCCTAATAAACGTTAGTTCTGCTTCGGCTCCAGTGATGGCTGATTGGTTAGAAGGAGACCAGTAGAAGGCCTGTAGCCAACCTATCTGCTTGCAAGACACATCCCACGCACCCTGATTGCAAATTTGAACGTCAGTCTGGTGATTCGAGTTGCTGTGCTGCCATTCATGAACAGATTTCTTGATCAGCTGTATTATATTCGGGTAGTCCTGTTTCGGTAACAGTGAGGCAGCTTTCCGTAAATGTCAGGGGTCAACTCCTTATCCAACATTTCCATTGCAGCGAACCTAAATTAAGGGTGATATTACTAGTAAAATTGTAGACGTTACGAAAGAGAGACGTTTAGATTTCATTTGCCAAGATCATCAGTTCTCTGCCAACTTCTTAATTGTGCCCTTTCTTAGAACACAAATGATATAAGGTGTTGATTTCTTGACTGAATTTTAATGATGATAAGGCGAAAGCTGAAGTCAGTGGCAAGCTAGTCTATTTGCAATTGGAGGATTGTATTTCAAAGGAGGACTTCAACTGTTTTGAAATTTTTATTTTCATCAAAATCACAACCTTCCACTGAAGTTATTGGTCATAAATCGAGTACTCCTCAGGAAATAAAACAGTCTTTCGATATCTCTGAAATTTTACATGATAATGTAGACAGCGAAGAGGCTGCTTCTGAAGTTGATACTTATTCTATATCTTAGAGTCACATTCTGAAGTCTTTGTCAACAAACCTGGTAACACACAAAATTTTCTGTATTGATTTAAACTCAAGGAACACACGAAGTTTATTGTTCCATCTTATGTTTTTCCATTGGTATACAGGGAAAGAATAAAGAATGAGATCCAGTCCATTTAGCTCAAGGTGTCGAATCTAGGTAGAGGCTCCATCTCTCTATGATGGGTACATCAGCTGGCGACTGATGCCTCCTCGAGCTCTGTGTTACCTTTTTTTCTCTTATTTCACTGTGCACTCCACTTCTTCTACAGCTCTATTTAGGTAATAAGTGTAAATATCTCTCTCCTGCCGTCCTAGTACAAGCAGAGTGTAGTACGGTGTTGACCTTCCACTATATGAAATTATTTTTCTAACTGCTGGTAAATATAATTTGCTGTGAGCTTTTGGTACTTTGTGAACGATGTTTCAGAAGTCTATATTGATGCCATTTTGAGACGTTTGAAAATAATTTTTGAATTCTCAGTTATCGACTACTTGTAATACAGAGATATTAACTAACAATTCCTGCTGCATATGTGTATTGTTATTCAATCTGTATATTGAGCAAGCAATTATGGAAACAAAAGAAAAGTTTGGAGTAGGTATTAAAATCCATGGAGGAGAAATAAAAACTTTGAGGTTCGCCGATGACATTGTAATTCTGTCCGAGACAGCAAAGGACATGGAAGAGCAGATGAACGGAATGGACAGTGTCTTGAAAGGAGGGTATAAGATGAACATCAACAAAAGCAAAACGAGGATAATGGAATGTAGTCGAATTAAGTCGGGTGATGCTGAGGGAATTAGATTAGGAAATGAGACACGTAAAGTGGTAAAGGAGTTTTGCTGTTTGGGGAGCAAAATAACTGATAATGGTCGAAGTAGAGAGGATATAAAATGTAGACTGGCCATGGCAGAGGAAAGCGTTTCTGAAGAAAAAAAATTGTTAACATCGAGTATAGATATAAATGTCAGGAAGTCGTTTCTGAAAGTATTTGTATGGAGTGTAGCCACGTATGGAAGTGAAACGTGGACGATAAATAGTTTAAACAAGAAGAGAATAGAAGCTTTCGAAATGTGGTGCTACAGAAGAATGCTGAAGATTAGATGGGTAGATCACGTAACTAATGAGGAGTTATTGAATAGAATTGGGGAGAAGAGGAGTTTGTGGCACAACTTGACTAGAAGAAGGGATCGGTTGGTAGGACATGTTCTGAGACATCGAGGGATCGCCAATTTAGTATTGGAGGGCAGCGTGGAGGGTAAAAACCGTAGAGGGAGACCAAGAGATGAATACACTAAGCAGATTCAGAAGGATGTAGGCTGCTGTAGGTACTAGGAGATGAAGAAGCTTGCACAGGATAGAGTAGACCACAACGACAACAACATGTGTATTGTGAGAAACTAAACACTGTAAAAAATGACAGAGAATAGATATAGTATGACATTTATGTAAAAGACACTGAGGCCAAAAGGTATGATGTAGCTGTATTTGTATTATGAAATAAGATGTTTATATTATGCAGTAATGTAAATGATACTTACACTGAGCAGCAATGAAGGAATAATACGTATTGAATTATGATTTGTATCTACATGAAGAGATATTCTTTAAGAATAAGTATTTCAGGAAGCCAATGAGGAATAGAAGATGGTATTATTTCAGTAATGATGATGTACATGAATGTCTTTGCAGACTATTATTTCAGGTAGCCAATGAAGGGCAAAGGGAGATTTTTGTCTTATCAGTGATATTGTATGTGGTTTAATATTAAGTTTACAGATGCACAGTGTAGCAGTGGAAACAAGAACCAAAATACATTTAACATTAACATTTTTTTAGTTCAGAACTGTGCCCTATATGGATGTCTTTACGAAGAATTCTCTCAACAGATAATAGATCTAATTTGTGGTTGACATCTGATCTCTGAATTTCGAGGAACTTGCAGCATCTCAATGAAAATAAAATTAACATGTTACTCTTTCATCATCAGGAATAACAATAGTTTTGTAGTTGTAATGATACCAGTGAATTTGGCAAATGCTAAGATGATGTTACACCTGAGATTTTTGCTCCAATTGTGTAAGATGTTGACTCACACATGACTGACATTAATTGTACACTAATAAGGTTTTCTATTCTAAGAGTGAGTGCACAACAACTATGTAGTTTTGGTGATCACCATAGTTATTCTGAATGTTGTAATATATGATATATGTGGTAGTTAAGATCCTAACAAGATAGATACATGGATGTAACTGGAAAAGTGGATCCAAATTCTTTCATTTGTGTAATGTACCTGAAGAAAAGAGCTGAATACTTAACATTGACACCAAAATAATGATCAACTGTATAGTTGTGTAAGCAATATGGTTAAAATGACATCAGAATTTTGCTGAGAGGTCTTATACTTGGTTCTTATGATGATCATGTTGTAAGGCAACCATTTCTACTCTATGTATAGTGTATATCAAATCACGAATAAGCCGCATGTACAGGAAATTACCATGTTTTTCAGGACAATTCATGGCGCTAAAATATATGTAACTATTAATCGAATTCCCTTGTAAATTTGTTTTATGTTTTCTGGACATGTGTGAGAGGTGATCTCGGTTCACACACACACACACACACACATACATACATACATACATAGCCTACTGCAAACAATGATAGCGGATGACTTTATACAATTTGCTGTTGCATTAAGTGTGAGATCATTTCACACGTTATGAGAGGTGCATCAAACCTCTTCTAGTTCTGGGCTGTCAGTGGAGGTTGCGACAAAACACATCTTCCTCCCAGAGTCTGCCTGGATAACATACTTATTTTGAACGCTTTGGGTTGTCAGTGGAGAAACTGAGTCTGCCCCATGAATGTTCTCATGCTACCATGTTGGTGCAACTGCGATAGGCATGTGTTTGACAAAACAGTGATGCGTGTGACATTTTCCTCCCATTGCATAATGTTGTCCTTATAAGTTTTCTCAATAATTTTATAATATACTTTATTGCGCACAAGTTGTGCATATTAAGATACCTTATTTAACACAGAGATTTATGATTGATTTCACATGGTTTATACATGTTAGTACGTGATATCGGTCACAATGTTTTTCACAGAGTTCACACATGCATATCGAGTCTGGGTCGTGGTATGTCTTTGCCCTACAGATTATGTGATGGTAGCCGTGGACCGCCATGGAATTCATGAAGAGTCTCAGCTCCTGGTTTGTGCCAGTCCATGCTCTGTTCAACATGGCCTCTGTCCATATCTCCTTCTTTTTCTTCTCCCTCGCAGTTTCTTCGAGTTGTCTGTGTAGGGCAAGTTCAATTTTCATCTCAGGTCCTCTACTAGAAAAGTTTCTCTCACAAGTTCGTACGCTAGTCTTGACTTGGTGCACTTGTTTCGTAGTAGGTCTCCATAGCTTTGCTCTTCCATGTTACCTCTACTCTATATGTTAGAATAGGAACGATTTTGGCTTCGAAAAGGGCCATGGCTGTATCCAGGGATAGTTTGCTTAGTCACTTGATGTCGTAGATGGTTTTGGTTGCGGCTGTTGCTCGTTGTGTTGTGTGGATTCTGTATGAGTGTGTTGTTGTCTGAACAGCTACGCTCAGATATTTGAAGCTGTTCGTAGTTTGTAGAGGTTCTTGTTTTAGGTATATTTTGTTCTTCGTGGATAGGCGTCCTCCTTTCCTGAAGACCATATGTACAGTCTTTTCTGTAGTCTGTTGTGTTCATCCCATGTTCCAAGAGCATTTATTCCTTTCTGTAGTTCATTTGTAGCGTGTGATCCCACCACCATGTCGTATATATATCTTGGGGACGGAGCCGAAGTTCTTATTGCTCGGACCACGTCGTGTGTGGCTACGTTGAACAGAAGGGGACTGAGGGGGTCTCCTTGTAACAACCCATTTGTCTGTGTAATTTCTTGCGAGGTTGTTATGTTGTCTGATATTGTGATGGTGTTTTCGCTCTGGGTGTTGTGTGTCAATACGCTTAGTACCTTGTTTTGTTCCACCATCTGTTCCAGTTTGGTGCATGTTACGATCCTATTGAGATTATAAAATGCCTTTGTGAAATCGACGAATACTGTGTGGAATTTTCCTTTCAGGAGTCTTATTTTCTCTGTGTCGTCTGTGAGGTTTTTGACTGCGTGTAGGGTGCTTCGACCTTTCCTGAATCCAAATTGTTCATCTGGGATCTTGTTGTCGATTTCTTCTGTTAGTCTCATCTTGATTAGGTTCGTCAGTACTTTGAGGAAGTTGTTCTCTAGTGCGATTGCCCAGTACGAGTTTGGGCCATGTGGTTCTTTCCCCTTGTACAGCATTCTAACTGTCGAGGTACTCCATCTCTCTGGGATTCGGCCTACGGACTGACATAAGTTCATCATGTCCGTGATTGCTGGAACTAAAACTTATGGGGCTGCCTTGATGTGTTCGGTGAATATCACGTCCGGCCCTGCTGCCGTCTTGTTCTTCAGTGTCGATATAGTGTTTCTAATTTCCTCTGCCGTGAATCTTCCGATGTCTTCGGATTGACATGTTGTTTCATGAGCTTCGTTGAGTCTTTGTTGATTTAGGATGTTGGTGAAATGGTCCTCCCAGACTGGTATCTCTCTTTTCCCCATTTTCTGTGACTGTCGTGGCTTTAGAGCTATGTAGGTTTTCTTCGCTTCTACAACTATTCTTCTAGCCTCGAGTTCTGTGAAATCGTCTCGTTTTTTCCTTAGGAGGTTCTTGTATTCTTTTCTGAGTCTGCTGTATCTGATCAGGTCGTCCTGTTTTGGTGTGCGTTTGGCAACGTAGTGGGGTAATATGACTCTATTTCTCTCTGTCTAGCAATGTTGATCGAACTATCTCTTTGCCTTTCTCTCGCTGGTTGTGGTGGTTGCGGCTTTAATTATGTCTTCTAGCGCTGTTGTTGCAGCATCTAGGTTCTTTTCCTGTATTTTGTTTTCAAAGACGGTAATCTTGTCTCCATTTTCGCGTATTTTATTCTCGTCTACCTTTCCGGAGGTTCTTCTCGTGTGCTTTGTTTTCTGTTGTGTGCGTTTAGGTTCTTTCATTTTGAAGGTAGTTGTCACTGGACAGTGTTTCTTTATTGTGGTCTCCGCGGCGGAATATATCACCTTGTGGTCCGTTATTTCGAGATCGTTACCTTTGTAAAGGCTGCTACCACTGTGTGTATGGTATGTGTTGTTTGCTCTCTTGTTAACCAGCGTGAATCCCTCTTCAGCCATCATCTGTAGTGGTTCCCTACTTCTGCAGTCGTGCTTACCTAGTCTGCAGTTTAGGTCTCCTGCTATAATAATACTTTTTCCCGGGGCTGTCTTTTCTACAGCTGTCATCACTATTGTATGACGTCCTCAATCGGGGCCAGGGGTTCGACGTAGAGGCCTATGAAAGTCATTCTCTCAGTCTCCATTATTATTGTTCTTCTTGTTCATAGACGCAAGATGCTATTCCTATCGTCGGTTTGTAGAAGCAGGATATTGCTTTTATAGGTCTTTCTCTCGGTTCCTTTTTTGCGGCAATATGTTTTGAGTATAAACCGGGGATTTCTATATTTTCCGTCGCGAATGTCGCTGTCAGGATGAGTACGTCATGGCTTCTTAGGAGGTCGCCTGCCGTCAAATCTAATGCGCTTCTTAGTCCTTCTACGTATGAGAGAAGTAGGTTAAACTTCGAGTTCGGCACCTCGACTTTGGGGGCGAAAAAGTCGGTATCTCCTAATTAGGACCCCTTCAGGCCATTCTTCTGGAAAAGTAATTTTGTGACGCTCGTTTAGTCGTATGCCTACTGCTGCCTACTGCTGCCTGGAGTGCGCCGTCTGTTGAGTCCGTTTTTTGTTGGGATTATTGCTGCGTGCCCACTACTGTTTGGGGTCATCGTCTTTTGATTCCTTCGACGGTTCCTTCGCGCGACTTCAATCCATGCTTGATTGTTTTCGTCGCCAGTTGTTCCGTCGGAGTCTGCTTCCTTTTTGTCGTCCCTTGGTGTCATCTCCTCGTCTTTATTGTTGATTATGACTCCTTGTGTAGTTGGCGCGTTGGGGACTTTCCGCATTGATTCTTTTGGCTTGGTTCCGCTTGGTATGGTTTTTTTTTTTTTTCGCCATTGAGTTTCGATTCCCCCAAAAGGGTGGCAGCAGTTTAGTATGCCGCTCTTCAGCCTACAGACTTTGTTTTAAAAAGATGAAGATAATAAATAATAAAAACAGGCGATAAAATCGGAGACTGAAATGGTAACATGGGGAAAAAAATCTTGGAACTTAAAACATAGAACAAAGGGATGATGATGCTAATAAAATACATATGAAGCAGACAGGTAAATTAATAGTCAGACAATTAAAAAAACGGCGACAGTCTGGTTTCTGTTCGCAAAAGACATAAAATTCGCACCCATCGAAAGCATGGTTTCTGTTCGCAACACTTTGGAAAGACGAACAACACTGAACATTCACTTGAACCCTGCACTAAATAGTTGGCAAATGTGACATACCACAGCTGAGAGAGCAAGTGGGGGGAAACTGGACAGATGATGGGAAAATAAAAAGGGGGGAAGGAGAGGAAAAGCGAAGGAGGAAGGGGGGATAGGAACCGATGGAGGATGAGGACCCATAAGAGGGCTGGGGGGTGCTGGGCAGACGTGACAGGGAGTGCGCAAGGCAGAGGAGGGGAATAAAAAAGGACTTGGGGGGGGAGGGGGGAAGAAGGGAGGTAGGGAGAGGTTTGGTGGGAAGAAAACAAGATGGTAGGGGGGGAAGGGGGAGCCCAGGGAAAGGACGGAGGAAAGCAAGGGGGGTGAGGATCAGAGTTGATAGGAGGGATAAATGGAGGGAGCGAGGGCATCATCCGGGACTTGGTACAGTCTCAACTGCCGCTTTTGCTGTAGCCCCGGGCCCAATTAAGTCTATAATTTCGGTTCTGATTTTTCGGCTGTTAAATTTCTTAGATTGTTGGTGAGATGTTCCATCATGGCTTCCATTTTTTGTGTTAGTTTTTGAGTAATTTTTTCTTATAGTTTGTCTTCGCCTTCTGTTTCCAACCCATTTGTTTTCGCGGGTTATTGAGTACAGTGTCGTATCTTCTTGGTCTTCACTGAATGGGCTGCCCTGATGCCGCTAGGTGTCGGCACTGCTAGGTTGCTGGCCTACTGTCTGTGTGTGTGTGTGTGTGTGTGTGTGTGTGTGTGTATGTGTGGCTCTACTTGGTGTCGTCACCTGACTGCCGCGAGTGCTTCGCTGGCCGGCACGTGTCGCTGACGTATTGTTTCCGTACACTGTTTCTTGCTTTGGGGTCACTAAATCATTTTGCACCGACAATTCTAAGCATTCCGGTATTGTGCTGTAAATGTGCTTTGTTTGAACTGGCAGGAATGCTCACTCGTCTTCATAAGAGTTTCTTAAACATTTGAGCATATAACTGCAACTACTTTATAAAATTTCGTACCATATGTTAGGATGATGTATTTTCATACTTTATTTGAATTGACTAGAATACTCATTTGTCTTTGTAACACATTTTTAAACGTTTGGACAGATCACTGTAACTGCTTTTTAAAGTTTTGTACTATGTTTCCAAGAAATGTGTGTGTCTTTCTTACTTCATCTGAACTGACAGTAATTCTTACTTGTCCTTGCAGGTTTCTTTCAAACGTTTGTACAGCTAATTGTAATAATTTTGTAATGCTTTGTTCTTCATTGTAAACTGTATATGTTATGCCACTATGACTAGATTACTGACAGGATTACTGATTCACCACAGCAAGTATTTTGTTATGCCATGTCTTGTGTGTCGTGACAAATATGTAAAACTGCTTATTACTGGAAGATTTGTACACTTCTACATCTACATTTATGCTCCGCAAGCCACCCAACGGTGTGTGGCGGAGGGCACTTTACGTGCCACTGTCATTACCTCCCTTTTCTGTTCCAGTGGCGTATGGTTCGCGGGAACAACGACTGTCTGAAAGCCTCAGTGCGCGCTCGAATCTCTCTAATTTTACATTCGTGATCTCCTCGGGAGGTATAAGTAGGGGGAAGCAATATATTCGATACCTCATCCAGAAACGCACCCTCTCGAAACCTGGCGAGCAAGCTACACCGCGATGCAGAGCGCCTCTCTTGCAGAGTCTGCCATTTGAGTTTGCTAAACATCTCCGTAACGCTATCACGGTTACCAAATAACCCTGTGACGAAACGCGCCGCTCTTCTTTGGATCTTCTCTATCTCTTCCGTCAACCCGATCTGGTACGGATCCCACACTGATGAGCAATACTCAAGTATAGGTCGAACGAGTGTTTTGTAAGCCACCTTCTTTGTTGATGGAATACATTTTCTAAGGACTCTCCCAATGAATCTCAACCTGGTACCCGCCTTACCAACAATTAATTTTATATGATCATTCCACTTCAAATCGTTCCGCACGCATACTCCCAGATATTTTACAGAAGTAACTGCTACCAGTGTTTGTTCCGTTATCATATAATCATACAATAAAGGATCCTTCTTTCTATGTATTCGCAATACATTACATTTGTCTATGTTAAGGGTCAGTTACCACTCCCTGCACCAAGTGCCTATCCGCTGCAGATCTCCCTGCATTTCGCTACAATTTTCTAATGAAGCAACTTCTCTGTATACTACAGCATCATCCGCGAAAAGCCGCATGGAACTTCCGACACTATCTACTAGGTCATTTATATACATTGTGAAAAGCAATGGTCCCATAACACTCCCCTGTGGCACGCCAGAGGTTACTTTAACGTCTGTAGACGTCTCTCCATTGATAACAACATGCTGTGTTCTCTTTGCTAAAAAAACTTCAATCCAGCCACGCAGCTGGTCTGATATTCCGTAGGCTCTTACTTTGTTTATCAGGCGACAGTGCGGAACTGTATCGAACGCCTTCCGGAAGTCAAGGAAAATAGCATCTACCTGGGAGCCTGTATCTAATATTTTCTGGGTCTCATGAACAAATAAAGCGAGTTGGGTCTCACACGATCGCTGTTTCCTGAATCCATGTTGATTCCTACAGGGTAGATTCTGGGTTTCCAAAAACGACATGATACGCGAGCAAAAAACATGTTCTTAAATTCTGCAACAGATCGACGTCAGAGATATAAGTCTATAGTTTTGCGCATCTGCTCGACGACCCTTCTTGAAGACTGGGACTACCTGTGCTCTTTTCCAATCATTTGAAACCTTCCGTTCCTCTAGAGACTTGCGGTACACGGCTGTTAGAAGGGGGGCAAGTTCTTTCGCGTACTTTGTGTAGAATCGAATTGGTATCCCGTCAGGTCCAGTGGACTTTCCTCTGTTGAGTGATTCCAGTTGCTTTTCTATTCCTTGGACACTTATTTCGATGTCAGCCATTTTTTCATTCGTGCGAGGATTTAGAGAAGGAACTGCAGTGCGGTCTTCCTCTGTGAAACAGCTTTGGAAAAAGGTGTTTAGTATTTCAGCTTTACGCGTGTCATCCTCTGTTTCAATGCCATCATCATCCCGGAGTGTCTGGATATGCTGTTTTGAGCCACTTACTGATTTAACGTAAGACCAGAACTTCCTAGGATTTTCTGTCAAGTCGGTACATAGAATTTTACTTTCGAATTCACTGAACGCTTCACGCATAGCCCTCCTTACGCTAACTTTGACATCGTTTAGCTTCTGTTTGTCTGAGAGGTTTTGGTTGCGTTTAAACTTGGAGTGAGGCTCTCTTTGCTTTCGCAGTAGTTTCCTAACTTCGTTGTTGAACCACGGTGGGTTTTTCCCGTCCCTCACAGTTTTACTCGGCACGTACCTGTCTAAAACGCATTTTACGATTGCCTTGAACTTTTTCCATAAACACTCAACATTTTCAGTGTCGGAACAGAAATTTTCGTTTTGATCTGTTAGGTAGTCTGAAATCTGCCTTCTATTACTCTTGCTAAACAGATAAACCTTCCTCCCTTTTTTTATATTCCTATTAACTTCCATATTCAGGGATGCTGCAACGACCTTATGATCACTGATTCCCTGTCTGCATGTATGTACTGTTACTCATATTTCAACTTACGTGCCACATTTGTATCACTTTGTACATGTTCGCTGATATTTTGTATACATTGTGACCCATCCCATGTATCTGTAACCATGCATATTGTAGCATACTTTTGTGACTGATTCTGCTTATGCGCTGAAGAACGTTTGTGAAAAGCTACAGTAAAAGAAAAAGGGGAGAAGGGGATAACGGAGATGATTGGAGCAAAACGGAATATATGTCCCAGAAAAGGGAAAAAGGAGCGTGAAAGAAACATGTCTTTCCACATATGGAGGAAAATTTCGCAGTGTGATATCCTTTCGAAGAGCTGAATTTATCCTAAGAAAATGGTGTGCATTTCTAAATCTTAACAATGCTGATAACATAGCACGTTTCAGATGCGATTGTGTGTCTACGTGTGAGCGAATATCGAAAGTGGAAGGAGAAATCGAAATTGCAGTGTTCCCATGAACAACCAGAAGCGGCATTGTGTATGACGTATTAACAGTCGTAATAAAGATGGTTCCGAGGAACGGTTTCAGAGTAAATGTTTTAGTAAGAAACCAGAGATTCGAATAGAAAATAACAATTATAAAATCACTTAGTTTTCGAAGACACCTGATCTGCTTATCGAGGCAAAAATAAAGAGATAGAAAATTTGCGACTGTCATCAGCTGGGTAAAAAACTATCGGACAGATGTACACCATTTATGTTTTCAAAATGTTTTATAATTATATTAGAACCAAAGTTGGTCAAACTGAAAAAATTCTTCATAAAAGATCAATCTTCTAGTGTACTAAACATGTTCATTCTGTGAGAAGACTATAAATGCTGTATATTATGGAACAGAGCAGAACCGGTTGTAATAAATGAGCCACATGTGTCGATGTTATGACATCACGCCGCCTCAATCTGCAGCGAACTGTCTCAAAAAACTGCAGCAACACTCAATGAGATGTTTACGATATTTCGAGGGTTCTGAGCACTATGGGACTTAACATCTATGGTCATCAGTCCCCTAGAACTTAGAACTACTTAAACCTAACTAACCTAAGGACATCACACAACACCCAGTCATCACGAGGCAGAGAAAATCCCTGACCCCGCCGGGAATCGAACCCGGGAACCCGGGCGTGGGAAGCGAGAACGCTACTGCACGACCACGAGCTGCGGACAACGATATTTCGAAGTGTCGTAAAGTTTGCCAACTTACTTTAAATGCACAGGAGTGTAAAATTATGTACTTACTTTCGTAAGACTACAATACGATTGACTCACAATGAGAATGAGTGTACTTTTACAAACACCTGGGTGTGACAATTTGTATGGATACCAAATGGAACGACCACACAGGAGGTAAAGCAACTGGCAGACTACGGTTCATTGGAAGATTACTGGAAAAGCGCAGTGACTCATGGAAGGAAAGCGCTTACAAATTACTCGTGTGTGCCATCTTAGAACACAACAAAAGTCTATGGGAGTCATATCAGATAGGACTAACAGGCGTATTAGCTAGTATTAGAATTCGTATTTTGATATATCTTTTTTTCCTTCTTTTATATTAAAAAGCGTAATAGTATAATATTGGACTGCGTGAGAGCCTAGTTTGAAATAGATATGGAGGACATCCAAACATATTGTAGCATATCGTGGTTGAGGATGCAAAGTTAGGAACATTAGTTGTGAAAAACTGATTCCTTTGCTTCCTTAATACTAAAATAGTGGTCATACTATTTCAGAATTAATGGATTGCGTTTGGGCCTGTAGGTATATGTAATGTAATGCAAAAGTATATTACAGTATTGAGAAGCAGAACTATAAGTGAAGTAAGATTTTTGAAATCGTTGCGAAACTTTTATAAGGTTAGAAATGCAGAACTACATGTAACTAAAGTAAGATTTTAGAAATGGTTGCCAAACTTTCATAATTTTTATGTGGCAGTTCACTATTTCACAGCGTCACCAGTTCAGACCTGGTCCAACTGTCTCGGTGGACAAGTGAGGGGAAAGTCAAAGCAACAACTGAATAACAGCCGAGCATAGCACTTTGAAGGTGTGGCGGTGGAACTTTAAAATCTCTGCCACATTTTTTTCTTTATTGTATTTCAGTTCCCCATCGGCGCGGGCTGGCAGCAGCATATGCGCTGCTCTTCAGCCGAAAGACATAGAACATACAATAGAAGACATTTAAAAATAACATAAAGGAGAAAATATGGTGTACATAGATATAAAAAGGGGGGGAAAGTATGGAAGACAATAGACAAAAACGGGATGACTGTAAAATGGAGATAAAAACCGTAAAAAAAGTAGCGCACACAAAAAAGCCACACACTGGGACAGTTAAAAGAACACAAGGTGAAGTATGACCAGAGCATAAAAGTATCGATGGACAGGGTAGCACATAACAAACACTGACAGCAACACTACGTACAAGTTCAGCACACAATTAAAATCACAGCTCACGACGCACAGGAGAACAGCACCAAACACAACACTGATGTAGCACACTGATGATGATGAGCAAAATACAGGATCTGCCAGGGGCATGGAGACGAGGGAGAAGGGATGAAGGGAGGGAGGGGGAGGTAGAGGGGGTGAGACAGGCAGGGGCGCTTCGAAGAGGGCTGGAGAAGGAAGGACGTGAGAGGGACACAGTTGAGGAGCGGATGCAGGGACTCTGGGGGCGAAAGGAGGGGAGAGGAAAAGGGGGGCCCTGGGGAGGGGAGAGGACAAGGCCAGGTTACAGTTGGAAGGAAGGGTAGATGTCACGGCAAAGTTCAACATCAAGGAGGGGGAGGTGCTGGAAATTTCCCTGATGAGGGTGTGGAGGTGGACAGAGGGAGGGATACAGCGATAGAGGTGCGGCAATGGGCGAGGGTGGAGAGGATGGAGGAAACCAAGGGGTGGGGGGTGGGGGGGAATCAAGCCTGAAGGCAGTGCAAAGGATGTGAAGATGTTGGAGGAAAAGGAGGAGGTGGGGGAAGGGGATGAGGTCGTAGAGGAGCCCTGTGGGAGAAGGAAGGCAGATACAGAAGGCAAGGAGGAGCGCATGGTGTTCGAGGATTTTGAGGGCCTTGTAAAAGCGGGTGGATGCGGAGATCCAGGCAAAGCTGGCACAACAGAGGATAGGACAGATGAGGGATCTGCAGGTGTGGAGGATGGTGGAAGGATGTAATCCCCATGTCCAGCCAGACAAGAGTTTCAGGAGGCAGAGGCGGGCATGGGCTTTCTGCTGGATGTTCAGGAGGTGAGGGGTCGAGGTGAGGTGACGTTCGAAGGTTGAGGGTGAGGCCAAGGTATCTTAGGGTGGGGATGTGCTGGATGGGATGACCATAAAGGGTGAGGTAGAAGTCATGGAGACGGAAGGAGCAGGCGGTGCGGCCTATGATGATCGCCTGGGTTTACGAGGGGTTGAGACGAAGGAACCACTCGTTACACCAAGTGGTGAAGTGGTCAAGGTGGGTTTGGAGGGTGCATTGTGACAGTTGAAGGGTAGGATAGAGGGCCAGGAAGGCGGTGTTATCAGCATATTGGAGAAGGTGGACAGCTGGGGGTGGCTTGGGCATATCAGCGGTGTACAAGAAATATGGAGAGGGGAGAGAACGGAGCCCTGGGGGACGCCAGCAGTGGGATAAAACATGCGGGAGTTGGTGTTGTGGAGCATAACATAGGATCTCTGCCACCCTCATACAGTGACTTTTATAAGGTTAACCACAGTGTAACACGTAATGTAACTACATTCAACACGATAAATTAAATTAACTGTGGCCATAATGTGAAATCCATGGTGTGGAAGCATGCACATATTGAGATGAAACAGTAAAGAAAATAAAGTGAAAAGTATGAAGTATTAATGATAGCAGAAGAAAAAGTCCGACCTGATACACAGCGCCTATAGTAAACGGGGCGACACAGGAGGGCAGAAACATTGCGCTGGCAACATGAGAGAACAGTGGCTCCATCTCTTGCGGTGGAGTGAATCTACAGCGGAAGCCTGGTGAGAGGGCCACGTCACAATGGCACATGAAAACGATGGCACCATCTACCTGGGTAGAAGATTACTAACGTATATTCGGCTGTATGGTTGTATCGTACATAACTCCTGAAGATTAGACGTTTATAGTTAATCTTTGGTTTAAGTCCGAGTCATACAGTTCGTATAGTGTCTTCATATAAATCTATGAACCAGTTCCTATCGAAAAACTCCTGTTCATTAAGTAACTGATGCAATTGACAAAGTTGATGTGTAAGTTTTTCAAATTCTTCCAAAATGCCTAATAGACGTCTTCACAGTCTGATTTACTTCATTACACGCAAAAGTCAATGGGAGAGGATGATTGTAAATGAAAAATAAAATTGCGAGAATTTATTAATTTTTCTCAAAATTGCAAATCTAGCATTTACATCCCTTTTTAATAAAATCAACCATTCTTTTTTACCCTATCACAGACACCAGTCACCATTCAAGTATAAAATTGCTATCAGTTTATTTTTAAATTATTAAATGAATCCTTTTAATCAACAGAAGTGGAAGGAACTTGTTAACACCTTGGACATATGATTGATAAATCGTTTTCTCTACGTAACACTCGACACCACTGAACAATGAACATTAACAAACTACAATAGTCACTAAATGCACGCAAAGCAATGCGACAGATACCTTCTGGTTGCTGAGTCGTTTCTGCGTCAAAATCCATTTCTAAAAGTCTTTCCTCCTATAATATTCAATTCTTCGATATTCTCCACTTGTCAGAATTTCTCATCTTCGAAAGGGAACCACTGGCTCTGACCAGAGCTTCTCAGCTTAGCCAACCCGTCACCGTCACATCTAGATCAAGACTCGACTGCATCTGATTTTCCTCGCTACTGCTGTTCTGCCTACTGCGTGATATTTTACTCAATTATCCTGTTCTTAACACTTGAAAACACGATATTCTTTCATGTGTCCAAGCTTTACCAATGTGTCTTTGGAAGTTACATAAATGACAAACTCGTGCTGTGGGAAATTATATCTCCGTACATCTACATCCACATACATACTCGGCAAGCCACCGTACGGTGCGTGGCGGAGGGTACTCTGCAATACTACTAGTAATTTCCTTTCCTGTTCCATTCGCCAATAGCGTGAGGGAAAAACGACTGCCTACATGCCTCCAAAGGAGCCCTGATTTCTCTTACCTTCGTAGTCCTTACGCGAACTGTATGTTGGCGGCACTAGAATCGTTATGTAGTCAGCCTTAAATGCCATTTCTCTATATTTTCTCAGTATTGTTCCTCGAAAAGGGCGTCGCCTTCCCTGCAGTTCTTTCCATTTGAGTCTTGGAGCGTCTTCGTAATAACTGCGTATTGTTCGAGGCTATCGGTAACAAATTGAGCAGCCCGACTTTGAACCGCTTAGCTGTCAACCGTTCGCCATCCCTGCTATAACCCTTATATGTTAATTCCATTTCGTATTGCTTTTCAGCGTTATGCCTACGTATTTAATTGAAGCGACTGTGTCAAACAGCACACTACTAATGCTGTACTCCAACGTCACAGGTTTGTTCTTCCTACTGATCTGCATTAAACCACACTGAAGAGCCAAAGAAACTGGTACCCTGTCTAACATTGTGTAGGGACCCCGCGAGCACGCAGAAGTGCCGCAACAGAACGTGGCACGGACTCTACAACTGTCTGATGTAGTGCTGGAGGGAACTGACACCATGAATCCTGCAGGGCTGTCCACAAATCCGTAAGACTGTGAGGGGCTGAAGATCTCTTCTGAGCAGCACGTTGCAAGACATCCCAGATATGCTCAATAACGTTCATTTCTGGGGAGTTTGGTGGCCAGAGGAACTGTTTAAACTCAGAAGAGTGTTCCTGGAGCCACTCTGTAGCAATTCTGGACATCTGGAGTGTCGCATTGTCGTGCTGGAATTGCCCAAGTCCGTCTGAATGCACAATCGACAAGAATGAATGCAGGCGATCAGAGAGGATGCTTATGTATGTGTCACCTGTCAGAGTCGTACTTAGACGTACCAGGGGTCCCGTATCACTCCAACTCCATACGCCCCACACCATTACAGAGACTCCACCTGTATGGAATTTCCCCTGCTGACATGAAGGGTCCATGGATTCATGAGGTTGTCTCCATACCCGTACATGTCCATCCGGTCGATACAATTTGAATCGAGACTCGTTTCCTGTCATCAACAGTCCAACGTCTGTATTGACGGGCGCAGGCGAGGAGTAAAGCTTCGTGTCGTGCAGTCATCAGGGTGCGCGAGTGAGCCTTCAGCTCGGAAACCCCATATCGATGATGTTTCGCTAATTTGTTCGCACGCTGACACTTGTTGATGGCCCAGCATTGAAATCTGCAGCAATCTGCGGAAGGGTTGCACTTCTGTCACGTTGAACGATTCTCTTTAGTCGTCGTTTGTCCCGTTCTTACAGGATCTTTTTCCGGCCGCAGCTATGTCGGAGATTTGATGTTTTACCGGATTCCTGATATTCACGATACACTCGTGAAATGGTCGTACGCGAAAATCCGCACTTTATCGCTGCCTCGGAGACGCTGTGTCCCATCGCTCGTGCGCCGACTGTAACACCACGTCAAGCTGACTTAAATATTGCTAACCTGCGATTGTAGCAGCAGTAAGCGATCTAACAACTGCGCCAGACGCTTGTTGTCTTATATAGGCGTTTCCAACCGCAACGCCGTATTCTGCCTGTTTGCATATCTCTCTATTTGAATACGCATGCCTATACCGGTTTCTTTGGCGCTTCAGTGTGCATGTTACTACAATTATAGCTAGCTGCCATTCATCTCGCCAACTAGAAATTTTGTCTAACTAAGTGTTCCTAATACTAAAATAAAATTACAGCCTACATTTACACGTGGCCCATCAAGCAGACTGCTGGAACACTTTATTTTTAGTGACGCGAGCTCCGGTGCCGCATCTCAGTACAGTATTTATAATTGTCTCCAACTCAGTATCGCGATAACACGCATCCATTGGCACTCTTCAGTACAGTGTTTAAAATTTCCTTGAGTAGAATAGTGCGATGACACGCACGTCGACGAGGCTCATGGCGCTGCATAGCTCGGTAGCTGCATTCAATGCACTGCCCTGTGCAGCAGCCTGGCCCGGTCAGCACTGGCGTGTGTGGTCGCACTTACGCAGCGTGGCAGGAAACAGCGGGGAACGTGCCCTCGCCCTTCAGTATAACTAGTTGGGAATGCAACCCCCTGCTACCCGCAGGGGCCCTTGCGTCGTTGCGCCTCTTTATTGCTCAGATGAGCTGTGCGGAGCTACGGAGTCACCGTGGGACACACTGTGACTGTCCCAGGGCGGTCCAGAGAGCCACAATTCCGCTTTTGGCAAGATCAATGTGATTTACTTAAATCAGGACATTACAGTAAATCGATACATTACAAGTGCAGCCGACAAACTATTTTTATAAATAAAATTAAGTGGCAGACAGTGCGTATCTCTAATATTCTCCTGTAATAGCAGTCAGATTGATCTATATCATGGAAAGTAGGTGGCTTTCTCCTTAAATGAACCTTTCAACTGTTTCCTAGCAAGGTAACCTGCCCACAAAGCCTTGTCGGGGAAATACAGGAAAAAAGGAAATTGAGGGTAAAATTTGTAATGCTTTTGTCGGCTGTTTCGCTTACCTGCTGGCGGACTTCGAGCGTAATGAGAGGGGCATTATGCTGCATATGGAGACGATACAG
Organism: Schistocerca nitens; assembly: GCF_023898315.1. NCBI lineage: Eukaryota > Metazoa > Arthropoda > Insecta > Orthoptera > Acrididae > Schistocerca > Schistocerca nitens. Next base: position 598,963,991 of record NC_064620.1, on the reverse strand, counting down.
ACAATATTTTTCCCTGGCACCGTTCCGAAAGTATTTAATCAATACCGATATTGAGTACATTCTGGCTTTTTATTTCAGAATTGCTCAGGTGGGTTTCTGAACATCTCCGCACCAACGTCCACTCTCTGCAGACCACTGAAGTATATGACAGAGTACTATTTGGTGTCAGCAAAGGATGACTGCAGCCGCACGGAGTGGCCGCGTGGTTAGAGCCGCCAAGTCACTGATTGCGCGGCCCCTCCAGCAGGAGGTTCGAGTCTTCCCTCGGGCATGGGTGTGTGTGTGTTGTTCTTAGGATAAGTTAGTTTGAGTAGTGTGTAAGTCTATGGACCGATGACCTCAGCTGTTTGGTCCCTTACGTATTCACACACATTTGAACATTCGAATGACTCCAAAATTGCCTCTGTGCGTACATTAATTAATCTGATGATGTCTTTGTAGTCACTTTGTGGAAGACTATAGTATATTCCTGGCGTAATACTAGTTTTATAAGCTTTTAAGTGTGTTTCACATGATTATTGGTGTCTGGTCTGCCCTCTGCTTTACGTAAGACTGATCGTATGTGATCACTCCTTTTCATATTCCCAAAAATATGTAATATCCAGATATTTTTACAAGTCCACAGATTCCATTTGTGTTTCATTGATACAGACGTCACAGGATAATGTGTTTTAATTTTTGTGAAGTGGACAGCATTATATTATTTTAAAGCAAGTGCCAATCTTTCCACCGCTTTTAAATCTGATTGAGATCTGGATATTTGTGCAGTTTTTACCGTGTAGCACTTCGTTACACACAACCATGTCATTTACAAAAACTCTGAATTATTATTCGTTTTCTCTTCTAGGTCATTAACAATAAAGACAGCGAGGGTACCAACAAACGTCCATGGCGTAAACCTGACGTAATTCCACTTTTGTCGATCACTCTCCATCCAAGGTAAGATGCTGTTACCTCCACACCAAGATAATCTCACTTCAGTCAAGAACTTAATCTGATGTCTCATATGATCGTGCATTCAGTACTAAATTTTACTTTGCCAAATAGTCAATTCCTTTTTTGGAAGTCATGAAGTACAGCATTCACCTGACCGCCCTGGTCCTTGGCTTTCAGGTGTCCTGTGAGAAAAGTCGAACACGTATTTCACATGATCCATGTTTTCAAACTCCGTGCTGGTTGCCATTCAGAAGGTCTTTCTGTTGGATATACTCACTTACACTCATTTAATGATTATATCAAAGCATGTTAAATGTATATTTGCCATCCTGGTTTGTTTCTCTCAGCCAATAAGGCACAAAATAGCAGAGGTCATGAGCACCCATTGCTGTGCCGGTGACATACTACCTGTATTATGGAAATACAAAATACAGGGTGGAGCAGAGGAAACTCATGTTTTTCACTATTGAATGACTGGGACACGGTTTGATAAAAATAATAAAAACAAGCAAGAAGTGATAGATTTTTAATGCAGTTTCGAAATATACGTACTTTAATTAGGTTCGAAAAATAATGTCTTGGAGATGACGTCCTTTTTGCTGGATACAAATTTGGATCCTCTCCCGAAAGTTACGCAGGGCTCTCTCCAACATTTCATTCGGCACGGCTTCAGTTTCCCGAGGAATGGAATTCTTCAGGTCATCGATTGTGCGAGGCTCGTTCATGTAGACTTTTGATTTTAAATATCCCCACAAAAAGAAGTCGCATATCGACAAATCGGGTGAGCGAGGGGCCCAGTAAACATCACCATATCTCGAAATAATGTCTCCTGGGAACATTTGTCGAACCATTTCCATGGATGCTCTCGCCGTGTGAGCTGTGGCACCGTCCTGCTGAAACCATATTTCTCTCATGTTCATTTGATGCCTTTCAAGTTCTGGACGAAGAAAGTTGTTTAACATTTTAAGGTAGTGAGCTTATGTCACAGTAACTGCAGTTCCTTCCGCTTCAAAAAAATAGGATCCAACACTCCCCATCTTTGATACGCAGCACCACACTGTTACTTTTAAACTGTGGAGAGGTGTTTGGTGTAATTCATGTGGGTTCTCCGGCGCCCTACACCGACAATTTTGAACATTGACGTAACCGTCTACATGAAATTGTGCTTCATCACTCATGAAGAGTGTGGCATCTGCATCTTCCGTAAAAATTTCGTCCATTATGCGGCAAAACTCTCTGCGCTGCACAAAATCCCCTTCACTAAGCTGCTTGACGATCATTATCTTGTACGGGTGGAACTTATGATCGTCATGAAAGATGCGGTGAAGCGAACGACGTGACATACCCAGCGCTACAGCCAGGTGGTTTCTTTTTCATCACAGGTCCAGTACTTATAAACGCTGCAGCCCATCGGAGTACAGTATTTCGATCAGGCACTGCACCTCGACGTCCAACTCTAAAATTTTGACGGAAAAGACATTGTACAGTGACTACGGAACCATTGTTTCTAAAGTACTGCTCGACAACGAACGCACGATGCTCTACGCCCCAAAGCTCCATAGCGACTGAAACTGCATTGTATGGGCAGTCTGCCTACATTCATTCAAGGTCAATACCCCCTCTCGTCGCCGCGTACTAGTGGTTCAAAAAACATGCGTTTCCTCTGCTCCACCCAGCATTAGTCATCCATATCAAAACAATTTCGAAATATGTTTCAGATGAAAACTTCTCATAAAAGTTTAGCACTAAGGCTGCTGACTTACTATGTGAAGGACAGATTTATAAATGTACTGTGGTACAGAATGTCCCTTGTGGGCAGCTGTGGTCGCTTGCATTGATAATGAATAACTCATATTTCACAAAAATTCAAAAAAGTTATCCCCTCTGCCATTCAATTAAAATCAGAGAAACTATAATTTCGACCGATAAAGGAATCTACATTTCAATGACTTAATATAACAGTAAGACAATGTAAAAACTTTTATTTCTTGAACTTTAATCATTTTCATTACTGATGCATCTGTTACATTCTGACTGACGTTTGTCACATGTAATGTGCAGTGCTATGGAATGTGTGTTGTTGTCATGTTGCATTCAAAGCTAACAATTTACCTCCTTCCTCAATTGCAGGTTCAGTTCTTTGGACAGTTGTAGTTTGATGAGAAAAAGATATGCAACAGTATTACATGGATAGAAGTTTTATATTTTCCATGTGATATCTGTAGTGTCGGCAGACTTGCCAACACTACGTACACTAATTGAAAGATGCGGCGAAGATGCACGCGCTAACTCACGAAGGATGGAGTGAGGTCTGAAACAGGAGACTTAATGAATGCTATAAAGAAAAGTACGTAGCTCCTTGAATACTTAACTTTTAATACATCCTTGTATACATCGTTCTTGATGAGACATCTGGAGATTGTGGCGATACAAGTGAGACTCTTTAGATACAAGCTATCTAAGGCTAATGGCGCCTTGCTAGGTCGTAGCCATGGACTTAGCTGAAGGCTATTCTAACTGTCTCTCGGCAAATGAGAGAAAGGCTTCGATCAGTGTAGTCGCTAGCAAAGTCGTCGTACAACTGGGCGAGTGCTAGTCAGTCTCTCGAGACCTGCCGTGTGGTGGCGCTCGGTCTACGATCACACAGTGGCGACACGCGGGTCCGACATATACTAATGGACCACGGCCGATTTAAGCTACCACCTAGCAAGTGTGGTGTCTGGCAGTGACACCACATTCCTCCCCCGCAAATCGGCGAACGGTCGTGTGATAAGGCTTCCGCCCGCCGTGGGGAGGACCCCATGTTGACGTATGCGAGGAGGTGGGGAGCCTAACAACAGGCGAGGCTGTGCCACCCGCACCCGGCCATTCGGTCCGAGGGGAGCTAGGAAACGCCTGAAAACCTAGTCCAGGGTGCACGTCAACATGCGGAGTATGCGCCCGTAATGAGACAGGAGGGGCCGAAGGGTCGACCTCCATGTGGTCGGGGCACCCGACGGGCGAAGACGACATCTGGTCCGGAGAGGGCAAGAGTTCCATGGCGGAGGATAGCTGGTCACGGGAAGCGGACGGCAGCGCGTGACCCAGGGAGGTGCCATGCGGTTGCAGCGACGCGTCCACTGCGGGCGGCGCCGGCGGGAGAACAGGCGGCGGCGGCGGCGGCGGCGGCGGCGGCGGCGGCGGCGGCGCGTCGCCATGAGGCAAAATGGAAGGCAGCGTCGGTAACACCTGGGGATGAGGCGAGCCAGTAGATGGGTCCCCAGGGCGCTGACCGGACGGCACCGTCGCTGAAAGCAGACGGGGAGCGGCAGAACCCAGGCGACGACAGAGGCGCAGCTGATTGAGATGCCGACGCACCTCACCAGAGGCCCCCAAAACCAAATACATCGCACGGCCGAGGCAGCGAAGAATGCGCCCTGCGAGCTAACGCCGTGAACCGCGATAGCTGCGATAGAAGACAACGTCGCCAGGAGCAAAAGCAGGAGTCTGCCGCTGCACAGGAACCTGATGCGGCGGATGCAGCAAAGACATCAAGGTTCGTTGAGGATGACCGTGGAGCAACTCAGCCGGCAAGCGACCTCCTCGGGGCTGAGAGTGATACGAAGACAAAAAGAGCAACAATGCGTCCTCCCGAGAATGCGACTCTTTCAACTTCAACATCTGTGACTTGAAAGTCCAAACCAATCGTTCAGCGGCACCGTTTGACTGAGGCGAAAACGGCGCGGATGTCAGATGTTGAATACCATTGGCCTTGCAGAATGACTGAAATTCTGCAGACATGAATTGTGGACCATTGTCGGAAACAATAGCCTGGGGAAGACCTTCAATGCAAAAAATAGCGGACAACGCTCGGATTGTGGCAGAAGACGTCGTGGAAGACATCCGGACAACAAAAGGAAAATTACTGAAGGAATCGACAACAACCAACCATCGATCTTTCCAGAATGGACCAGCAAAATCTATGTGTAAGCGTTGCCAAGGGAAAGTGGCTTTCGGCCATGCAAAGAATTTCCGCGGCGGGGCGGATTGTTGTTCGGCACACGCCACGCAAGAAGAGCACATATTCGTAATCGCAGCATCGATTCCGAACCAAGTACAGTGCTGACGAGCAAGTTGTTTCGTTCGCACTATACCCCAATGTCCTTGGTGGAGAAGCTTTAAGACAGAGGACTGTAACGAACGTGGGACCACGACTCTGGACTGATCATTATCAGAACGCAACAAAAAAACACCACGTCGTACAAAAAGTCTCTCCTTGTGAGCAAAAAATCGGCGAACCAACGGATCCGTGATCCGCGACTTTGACAAGGGCCATTGCGTAGCAACAAAACGCAAAACAGGAGCAAGGACAGGGTCAGCAGCTGTGGCTGTAGCTACACGACGAAAATCAATCGGAAACGATTCGACCACGTCATCAGTGTCCACATCAATGAACATGCAAGCAAGTTCGGAAGAATCGAATGCTTTATCCTCAGCAACAGGCAAACGGGACAACGCATCAGCGTTTCCGTGCTTAGCAGTGGACCGATACCAGATATCGTAGCGGTATGCGAGAGAAAAAGAGACCAGCGAATGAATTTCTGCACTGTACGTGGAGGTACAGGCTTGTTCGGATGAAAAAGCGATGTCAAAGGTTTGTGGTCTGTGATGATAGTAAAGTGACGACCATACAAGAAATCATGGAACTTTGTAACACCAAACACGAGAGCTAAAGCTTCTTTCTCTATCTGGGAATAATTACGTTGCGCAGACGAGAGCAATTTTGACGCAAAGGCAATAGGGCGGTCATGCGAGCCAACTTTGTGCGCAAGCACAGCACCGATCCCGAAATCCGATGGATCTACCATCAACAAAAGGGGTTTCTGGGGATCGAATGGCGTAAGGCAAGTATTTGAAAGCAACGCCGATTGCAACTGGCGAAAGGCGCGTTCGCATTCCATCGTCCAGATGAACGGAACACCTTTACGGCGTAAGCGATGAAGCGGAGCTGAAATGGAAGAGGCATTGCGCAGAAAGCGATGATAATAGTTAATTTTACCCAACACACTCTGTAGCTGCTTCACATTTTGTGGCGAAGGCAACTCCTGTATGGCACGGAGGTGCTCTGGACTCGGATGTATGCCTTGGGCATTGATTACATGTCCCAAATATGGCATGTCACGAGCAAAAAACACACATTTGTCCTTCCTCAAGCGAAGACCATTGTGTCGCAAGACCTGAAATAATTTTCGTAGGTGTGCTAAATGTTCGGCTTCTGTCTTCCCGGAGATCACAATATCGTCCAGATAGTTCGCAGCAGTAGGGACCATTGCACAAACAGTTTGTAAATATTGCTGAAACAATGCAGGGGCGGATGCGCACCCGAATGGCAGTCTTTTGAATCGGTACAAACCAAGATGCGTGTTAACCACCAAGACGCGCTGGGATTCTTCGTCCACAGGTATTTGCAAGTATGCATCTGCTAGGTCCAACTTTGAAAAATACGTTCCCGGGCACAGTTTGTCAAAAAGATCTTCCGGGCGGGGCAAAGGAAAAGTAGCAGTCACAAGTTGTGGATTCACAGTTGCCTTGAAGTCCACGCAAAGTCTCAATTTTCCGGAAGGTTTTTGCAAAATTACTAAGGGTGAGGCACAGAGAGAAGCCTGCACACGTTCAATGACACCTTGTGATTCTAAATCGTGTAATGTTCTGGCGACCTCATCACGCAATGCGTGGGGAACATTGCGCGCTCTGAAAAATTTCGGTTGCGCGTTCACTTTCAGTTCCAAATGTGCTTCATAGTTCGTAGCGCAACCAAGGCCCGGTGCAAAAATGTCTGCAAATTCTTCACATAGACGAGAAACACTGGCTGAAGGCACAGTCTGGTTCACTGATAGGACCTGATTGACGATAGACAAGTTAAACAACTGAAATAAATCTAAACCAAACAAGTTCACTGCCGTAGAAGAACGAAGAACGTAAAAAGACACAAGTTTTGTTTGTCCCTTGTATGTGGCAAGAAGGCTGCACTGTCCTAACACAGGTATATTCTGTCCTGAATAACTACTGAGCTGAACATGTGCGGCACGCAACGGAGGGTTGCCCAGTTGTTTGTACGTGTCGTGATTGAGCAATGAAACTGCAGCTCCGGTATCGAGCTGGAATGGGATCACTTTGCCTTCAAAGTCCAAGTCTACAAAAAGTTTATTGTCCTGCTGACGACAAGAGCGACTGTTGTGTGCAACTTGAACTGATACAGGTACAGAAGCACTTGCGACTTGACGGGATTTCCGGCGACGTCGACGCACACTTTTTGTGGGACGAACACAGCCACTGTTTGAGATAGTGGCACTGGACGGGGTGGAATGAACTACATGAATATCCATGGGCGAAGGTCCACGAGCCTGAGTGTCCTTGGTTCGATTCTGGCGCGAAGCAAAGGGCCTGGAATTGTTGTGATTGTTTGATCTAAGCTTTTTCTGGCAAACACTTTGAACATGGCCTTTCTTATTACAGAAAAAGCAAATAGCTTGGCGTGACGGGCAATTGTCACACGAATGTCTAGTTGCACACCGCGGGCATGATTTCACTGCATTTGCTTGCTTACGCGGCAAACGTGTTTGCGAGCTAGGCTGCAGCTGCGCGTACGTGCGCGAGGGCTGTTTAACGGTCCGTGCTGCGCGCCCGGCGGGCCGGTTAATGTGACACACTGCTGGCGAAGTTTCAAATGATTCCGTAGCAAAGTCAAGTGTGTCTTGCCTATCTAATATGTCTATCACTTGTTGAAGGGAGGGATTAACTAGTTTCAAAATCTGTTCCCGTATGTGAACATCAGAAACGTTCTGTGCAATTGCATCACGCACCATAGTATCTGAATAAGGAAGTCCACAGTCACATTCAAACGCACAATCCCTAGTAAGTCCTTGCAACTGTGCAACCTACTCCCGATTAGTCTGACCGGCCATACGTTTTGTACGAAAGAACGTATACCTTTTTGCAACGACATTGACTCTTTCCTTGAAATAGGCATCTAATGCAGACAAAATTTCTTCGTATGACAGAGTTGCTACGTCGCGCCGGGGAAACAATTTCACTATCACACGGTAGGTGGACACACCGACACACGAAAGCAAAAACGGCTGCCGCTCATTACCTTGAATTCTGTAGGCGGCGAGATGAAATCCAAATTGTCGGGACCATTCCGTCCATGTTTCTTGGGTTGCATCAAAATTACGGAAGGACGGTGCAACTGCGTGTTGTGGCTGCGGTAGCGATGAAGCGGCGGCGGCCGCATCGTTTTGCAGCGCACGTTGACCCTGGACGAGCTGTCCAAGGGCATCCAATAAGGCCTGCGTCTGCTGATTCTGCAAGCGATAAAATTCGGACTGTACATCCGGAGAAGCCATGACACAAGTAAGTTAAGCAAAGCAAGTATAAAGAAGACCGTTTTTACGCTCGTCGCCAAAATTGTAGTGTCGGCAGACTTGCCAACACTACGTACACTAATTGAAAGATGCGGCGAAGATGCACGCGCTAACTCACGAAGGATGGAGTGAGGTCTGAAACAGGAGACTTAATGAATGCTATAAAGAAAAGTACGTAGCTCCTTGAATACTTAACTTTTAATACATCCTTGTATACATCGTTCTTGATGAGACATCTGGAGATTGCGGCGATACAAGTGAGACTCTTTAGATACAAGCTATCTAAGGCTAATGGGGCCTTGCTAGGTCGTAGCCATGGACTTAGCTGAAGGCTATTCTAACTGTCTCTCGGCAAATGAGAGAAAGGCTTCGATCAGTGTAGTCGCTAGCAAAGTCGTCGTACAACTGGGCGAGTGCTAGTCAGTCTCTCGAGACCTGCCGTGTGGTGGCGCTCAGTCTACGATCACACAGTGGCGACACGCGGGTCCGACATATACTAATGGACCGCGGCCGATTTAAGCTACCACCTAGCAAGTGTGGTGTCTGGCAGTGACACCACAATATCTTTAACTTCTAACTACATTAGTGCTTCTGGTCACTTCTTCAACTGTTTTAGTGTAAACGAAATTGATCTTTGGAATATATTCCAATGTAGACTGCTTAACTATCTCAAAATTCAACAGCTAAATTTTCTAGGTTTTGAGAAGAGCTATATATATATATATATATTTTCACCTGTTGAAACATCGGTGTTTATACGCTGCGAGAAAGGCAAGTATGGCAGAGAAACTGATATTTAATGGCACTTTACAACTTGCAAGTACGCTTTAGTTCCTACTTGTATATCAATGGCAATCCTCTGTCCGAAAATTGAGACTGTTTATAGTATTGTTTTCTTACAACTTTCAGTAAATTGCAAGATCTTTCTATCTGCAAAGTAATTTTCAAAAATATTACCTGCACCTGTTTTTCCGTTGGAGTAGCATTCAGGTCTTGTGACATATTTAGTTTGGTGATCGGATTGTCAGCACAATTTTATGACATTGCTCCACCAGTCGTGCACTTCCTGCTGGTCATGGCTGGCCAGCTGTGGCGGCTGTCTGGCCAGAGATCCTGCATGGCAAGCTATGTCTAGGACCCCGCAGGCAATGAGATGATGGGATGGTAAAGGGAATGCAGTAAGACGACAGGAAACGTGCTGCAGCGTACTGTAATGTGGGAGTACAAGTTATGTTACGTGACACAAGTTAAAATGTTTTGTAACAGCAGCATTGCAGCTTTGTGGGAAAGGAATGATTTGAGTTAGTTCTTTGATTCTCTTTAACCTAAACTGACAATACAAGTGAGGTGCACGGTTCCAAAATCCGCCTTATCCCTTTTTTATGAAAATTTTGTTATTGGCATATCTCTATAGCTCATGTTATTTGGCACCTTTTCCAACAAGCAAGCAAGCAAGCAAGCAAGCAAGCCCGCTTTCCCCCCATGTAAATGTAGCACTATTAAGGTGACGTCTTCAAAACCCACCTTATCTTAAGATGTTGTTTCCAGACTCCACCTTATCCAAACATGTGGTACCGCAGCTGGAATGTATCTCAAATAATACTGGATGAAGTAAACGTTAGTACGATGTTAATGAAGGGCCGAGTTCACTGTGCATTCTTTGAAACAGTTGGAAATACTGTTCCCGATTATTTCGCGCCAGTTTCTCTCACCCACGTGTTTGTAAGACATACCAGTGGTGTTTCGAGTTTCAATAAAACAGTGTACCTCATTTTCTGTAGTGACGGAAAACGGAAGTGCATTGGAGATCAGCCATGTACATAGCAGGAAGAAGACAAAAGATCCTTCAAGATGGAAACAGAATTCTGCTAAACGGAACAGGTAAACAAGCTTACCTATATTTTGCTTCAACATAACCTTTTGTCTGTCTCAGTCTTTCCTTATAAAAACTAATGAAGTTGGTTAGATTTATTTTGTAAACAATATCACCGCCGTACTCTTAATCCTTCGTTTCAGGTATGTTTCAAAACGCCTCCCAACAATACCCACTTGCAAACACGCGAAAACTGTCTTCCAGTGCAATGAACTTAAAATGCAAGATGTAAGGCGATTTCATCAAGCGTATTACGAGCTTAGTGACAAGGTGAGAAAAGATGAATTTAATCTGAGATACACAACTTCAAGAAGTGGCAAAAGGAGAGAGAGCTATGAAGCCGAACAGTCCCAGGAAATGCATGTCTGTCAAGTATTTCATCAGAGTCAACGCAAGCAGTGGACTCACATTAGCACAGATTTGTCAGAAGACCTTATCAATACTGGGAATAGGCAAGAACACAGTGAAAGATGTGTGTAAGAAATCATTCACCACAGGTCTGTCACCAGAGGAGAATAGATGAGGTGAAACGTTCTCTCCCAGGTATCTCAAAACACGAGAAGAGATTAAAGTCTTCATTGAAAAACTACAGCCAGTCGATTCTCACTACTATAGACACAAATCCAAGAGATTGTACTCGCCTACGGAACTAAGTATTCGCAAATTATGGCGAAGTTATAATTCAGGAGCCCTCCTGGAAATGAAAGTGATGTACGATTCTTTCAGAACCATTTTTGTGACTGATTATAATATTAGTTTCAAGACGCCAGCTACTGATGTATGTTCTGAATGTCAGTTCCTCGCTCTGCAAATGAAGTCAACCTACCTATCATCGAAAGAAAAGTTATCTGCAATGACAACATTTCCTGTGCGTTAACTCAAATGGGCTACTTTGAAAGCTCTGTTACAGAAAGAAGAGTCACCGGTGAACAAATTTCCTTTCGACTGTCAGAGTAATACGGTCTTATCGAAGATATAAGATCAAGCAGCATATTACTCCAGGCAGTATAATCTTACAATCAGCAGATGTAGGCCAAAATCTCCTCAAAACAAAAAACGGTTACGATCTATAACTGGCTCAACCATGAAAGCCCCAAAGGGTGCAATGAAATTGTATCCACTTTGCACTAGCAGCTGAGCTATTCGAACCCACGGTAGGTTACAAATGTTGAACTGTATGCAGACGGATGCCCTGGCCAAAATAAGATTTTTGTAATGGTTGTAATGTTGTGTTATTGGTTGAAGCTTGAATCTCCCAGTAACGTTCAGGAACTACATCTAACGTTTCGTGTTGTTGGGCACTGTTTCCTGCCTCCAGACCATGTATTTGGAAGAACGGAGAAGAAGATGCGGATAACAAATGTGATTGCGGATCCTGCAGAATACATTGAACTGTTTGAGGAAGAAGGTACTGTTCTAAAGCTCGGAAGTTATCTCCCCGTACAAAACTGGAAACATGATGTATCTCAAATAAATAAACCTCCAAGTGGATTGCATTTCCGACTTCACCAGTGTAAAAGAATTAACTTCAAGAAATGCACGTCTGCAGTTTTGGTTAGAGGTTAGCGCAGTTATAGATGTGAGATTGGTGTTATCCGTTCTCCCTTGAGGGAACATCAGAAAATTAACAATATTCGCTTAAGTACTCTACCGACAGGTGTGCCACTAAAACCGTAAAAACTAAAGGATATCAATAAACTGCACCCGCAACGGTTTGGTAAAGCTTGGAAAAGTAATGAGCACCTCATCTCGTATCCCAGCAGTGAACATTTCGCTGAACAGCTATACGAAGGGGAAAATGGATGAGGTGATGAAGAAGACACTGATTTCAGAATATGAATGATTTTCTTTTAAATCAGCACTCAAATTGTATTCTGGATACACATTATTACACTTTTAAAGATATGTAGGCTAGTAATGTGTATCCTGCAACATTTACTTATCATTCTTGGAAAATTTTGTTACATTATGATTGATATTGAGTTTAATTATTGGCATTTCATATTTTATGTACTATGACTGAAATATTTTGTGATTTCAAATGACATGAATGACAAAAAAATGTCGATAATAATTTTAATTAATGACGAAAATTACCAAATTTTAAGTTTTAGCTACATTTGCAAAACCCGCCCTTATCCATGATGACAGTTCCAAACTCCTTATCCAATGTTGAGTTCCAAAACACGACTTATCCAATCTTAATTTGTAAATATCTTCCTTATATGTGACGAATTATATGCAACAATCAGATATATCAATATATGTAAGTACCTCGATATAATAAACGTCAATAAACACATTTGCTTTACTGAAGGCGAGCAAGAAACTATTTTTCGTTTCCTGAAAAAAATTGCAAATCTGGATAAGGAGGATTTTGGAACCGTGCGCCTCAAATGTGGTAGCAGATGATAGGTAATTATCTTCCCACCACGTAATGGACTAATGTTATAATGTAGTTAAACAAACAAACTATTACACAATCCGTACTGCAGTCATAAAAGTAGATTCAGCGTGAGATTGGGACTGAAGTTGTATTATAACCATACAGGTTATATGGTAGTGATCTGGGTATAGTGTAATTCACACTATTTTAAGATAGCACATGACTTTTCAGTAATCAAATAACGCAGAGGATTAGTTAAATCAACTTATGAGCGTGCAACAGTGCCACATCTTCGACAATCGCTGATATTTCGTCATTTGTGACTTTAAAATGGTTAAGTGTTCACAATCGAAGTATTGGCGGTTGTCGAGGACTTCATCTGACTACAATCCTGTAATTTTTTTGAACATTTTATGTGCTGGAAGAATCCCTGGCTATCTCAAGTTTCAGACTGAACTGTTGTTTAAAGTATCAAAGCAAATATTTTCCAAATGTTGTTCAGTTTTGTAGAGATTTCTTGAGAAATGTTTCTTCAGACTATTTACTCAAAAGAAAGATAGCTTGCAAAGTACTGTCATTGTCACGCTTGTTGAAATGTTGCTAGAAGAATTATATCTACTACACAATGATGGTTACAAATGAGTGATGTAATTAATTTTTTGTATTTTTTGATTATAAATAACGGGAAGCTATGCAGTGATTATTATTCCTTTTCCCAAAGTATGTTCATTGGACTGTAAATATTACGTCAGCATCTCTATCAGCTCGTGGTGATCGTTCTGCCTGGCGCGGTCCAGGGGGCTTTCCCCACCGCTATCCCTGGCACTCCTGTCAGCTCCTGCGTCCAACAGCGCAGCTGCCGCCTCTGCATGACCGTGGCGTGCCGCTCTGTCCAGCGGCGTCATCCCAAATCTGTTCCTCGCGTTGGGGTCAGCAGAGGAGGCCAGCAGGACCCGCACCACAGCCGCGTGGCCTTTCCACGCAGCCAGGTGTAAAGGCGTGCTCTGCAACTTGCTCCTGGTGTCTACCCGGGCGCCACCATCCAGCAGACACCTCACCGCCCGCACACGTCCCTTCCTTGCTGCACAGTGCAGGGCAGTCAGCAGCTTCTCATCGCCAGCCCCAACATCCACACCTGCCGCGAGGAGAGCCCGCAGTTCCTCCACTGCCCCATCCGTAGCAGCCTGTCTCAACCTTCTGGCTCTCTCCTCTTCCGAAAGGCTCCTGTAAAAAACAAAGATTATTACACTTTGTTGTACACATGCACACAAAATGAAGACAACTATCATACGAACTAAACTGTGAGCCATTCTGAATATTCATCTGTCCAGTGACAATCTAGAAATCTCCTTTCTATGATAAAGAATAGTCCATAAGTCAGCGTATAAGGTACAGATCTATAGTAGTATCCTCTCATCAGAGTCTTCATACAGCTTTCATCAAAAATTCATAATCCATTTATCACAGTGACTAACTTTAAGCTCGGGATATTACTGTTGAACTCTCATTGCCCCCCACTGACAGGAATTCTCAACAGTGATTATACCAGTCATCTGTGTGCAGCTATCCCTTCTGACACTTGCTAATGTAACACGCAAATCAAATCATGTCTTGAGATATTTAACACTTAAGTTGCCATGACCATAATATTATGTTGTCTCCAATGTTAGAAAGAATGCCATGTCCATAATATTATGGGCACAACATCTTTGTCTAAACAGCCACACCTGTGATATTATGGGAAGCACTCTCCACTCAACTGTTAGCCCTTGTGATTAATATTAATGGTCCAGAAGATAAGAGAAGGCACGTAAATATGTCTAGTACAGCCAGTGCGGCTAACGACAATGTAGTTTGTCAGTCGAAACAGTCGAACTCGTCGGCTTAGTATAAGCCATTTACGGCTGCTCCCTTCAAGCACTGAACCAAATGTCAGCTTGATTTTCATGGAAATTTGTACGTTGTTTACTCTAAGTAATAAGTCTGGCAATGGTCCACTCCATGACACATATTTTTCGCATTATCAAACAATCTCATTTTAGTGATCATTTTGTTGCTGAAGATATTTTTCTAAAGTGGCAGCAAAAAATTTCGGTCTAGTCATTCGTAAATTTCATGAAATACTCTTTTTGAACATAGAAAATTAGTGTTTTCAAAGAAGCTATTTGGTCGAAATATTTCTGATGTAACTATGACCCAATTCTTCTCCTGCCCCCTATACATGAAGCACTTGTTGGCGGATGTAGACTGCACAGATCAATGTATCTGCGTGATAATGAGCACACGTGTCTCCCCCCTCCCCTCCTCCCACACACACAGACACCCTTTCTAACTAAGTTCTTGTGGTGGCCATGTGTCTCAAGGCAAGAGGAAAACTCGTACACTGTGATGATAAATTGGATTTTCAGACACTTGTCTAGAATATCATTCGAACTACAGCGAGTAAATTTTCGATTCCTGGACACACTGTATACCCCCAACTGCTTACACATATACACTCCTGGAAATTGAAATAAGAACACCGTGAATTCATTGTCCCAGGAAGGGGAAACTTTATTGACACATTCCTGGGGTCAGATACATCACATGATCACACTGACAGAACCACAGGCACATAGACACAGGCAACAGAGCATGCACAATGTCGGCACTAGTACAGTGTATATCCACTAGAGCACGTCAAAACGCTGCTCAGTCTCGCTCGCTTCTCGCTGAGTACGTGGCTCATTATCGCTGGCACAGGCGCGTCAGGTGGGGATGACTGACGTCACGCTACGGAACTGAGCTGACACGAGGATTGTCGAATAGGGCAAGTGCCGGCCCGAGACTGCGAGAGCGCGAGGTGGCCGAGAGACTCGCATTATCGAAACGTAGTGGTAGGCAGTGAACTGTCACGGGACTAAACCCAGCATGAGTGGTTCCGGAACCGGGACCAATGCAATGACTACCATCACAAAAGATGATGTGTTGAAGAAACTTGCTGATGGGACGTACATTCTGATAAATGAAGTGGGAGTAAGGAGTGACAGTTCCAGTTGGGAAAAATTTAAGGAAGTTCTTCAATTATTACTAACAAGGGAACCTCCCCATCGCACCCCCCTCAGAATTCTGAGGGGGGTGCGATGGGGAGGTTCCCTTGTTAGTAATTACAGAATAGAGATTCCGAATTCGATACGTGATAGCATTTGATTAATCGAATCGCTTCGTTTGTCTAGCATTTTTTAATGAATTGATACGTTTGTTGTGTCCGTAAACGAAAAGAAAAATTGTCTTCGCGTAACATACATGAAGGTGTTTATCACGACTGTTGCAGGTGGTTGTTGAAAGAGATACACATCTTCCAGTTTTACGTTCAGTGCAAAAATGGAAATTGTGGAGCATTGCTTGCTTACAAAGGAAGCACAACTGGAATGAACAGACATAAGTGTAAGGATAATCAACACTTGTCAAGCGTTGCAACTGCCAGTGCTGATAAAATATCTCTATTAGGGACAAATGTGTTTTAATGTGTGCAACAGACCTCCGACCATTTAATCTGGTAACTGGTGAAGGATTCGTAAGCTTAGCTCAAGAAAGGAGCAAAATATGGACAAATCACCGCCCAAGACGTGCTACCTTCCCCAAGGACTGTAGCATGACATATTAAGGAATTGGCTGATCAAGTCAGGAGTGAACGTACTTCAGTAGTGAAAGAAGCAATTGGTAAAAACAAGTGTTCAGTGACGTGCGATCTGTGGATAGACAGTTATCGTAAGACCCATTATAGGCGCTCAGTCCGGAGCTGCGCGACTGCTACGGTCGCAGGTTCCAATCCTGCCTCGGGCATGGATGTGTGTGATGTCCTTAGGTTAGTTAGGTTTAAGTAGTTCTAAGTTCTACGGGACTGATGACCATAGATGTTAAGTCCCATAGTGCTCAGAGCCATTTGAACCATTTTTAAGACCCATTACCTGACTGTCACATCCAGTTATATTGATGAGTCGACGGACAAATGGAAACTAATAAACAGTGTACTCTTAACAACGAGGTTTCCTGATGTTGCCAAGATTGGTGAACATATCATTACGGAAATATATGAACAAATGGCAGAGTTGCAGATAATGTCCTCGGAACTAAGACAGGTTACTTTCGTTACAGACCAAGGAGCTAACATCAAGAAAGCACTAGAAGCACACAAACGACTCCCATGTGTGATGCACTGTATTAATACAGCACTGAGGCACACATTCAATGAAGGTTTGTTAATGGATGAGATTCCTGGAGTGTATGACTCCATCCTGACTGTACGTAAACTAGTAGGATTTATGAAGCGATCTGGCTTAGTCGCGAGATTAGATAAAACCTTACACCATGATGTAGAAACCAGGTGGAACAGTGTGTACATGATGTTAGACCCATTCCATTCACAGAGAGACCAAGTAGAAACCGTTCTGCGTGATTCAGTCAAACACGAGATGATGACGTCGTATCAGAATGCGACTGTGGAAAGCGTTATTCAATTTCTGAAGGTTTTCAAAGAGGGCACGGACGATTTGGAAGGAGACAATGAGCCAAAACTACTATTTGTAGTGCCGTGGATTTTGAATCTGATAGGTCTTTGCGAAGCTGGAAGCGACGATGTAACAATGTGTAAGCTAAAGAAAAAGGCAGAATTATTTATAAAACAGAAAGTTGTAAATGAACTACATGACATTCATTACGTGGCAACGTCCTTGCATCCCTGTTTCAAGGAACTATTAGTTTTACCCGAAGAAAGAAGAGAAAAAATTCATCACGATGTGCGAAAAATGTTAAATAACGTTGTTGATACAAACGTAACCAAAGATGTCATGCCTTCTCCCACAAAAAAATCTCAAAATTGGTCAACATTCACCTCAAAATCGAAAGATGAGGTTGAGAAATATATGAACATGGAGAGTCCAAACGACGAGTTCACGTACCTTCTTTCATGGTGGAAAACAAATTCGTGTGCCCTGTCGAAACTCAGCAAAGAGGTTTTCTGTATACCTGCCTCGAGTGAAAGAAATTTTAGTAAAGCAAGGTTGGTACTGACTCAGAAAAGAAGTTGTCTAGATTCCGATCGCGTTAATGATATTCTCATCATTCATAACAATCAGAGAACCAAATAAGCTAAATTTGAATCACAGAAGCAAAGGCAACTGACAACTGGTTTTCTGAGATGTGTACGTAATCAAATATAATATTGAGAAGTGATAAGTAGTGACTGCACAATTATGCAGTGAATTTTACATACTTCATACTGAGTAACGTAAATTGTCGTGTAACTATGGTACTAACAGGGGAACAGACTCAACTGCAGTGCAATATCTTCAGAAATGGGACTGCTGAATTAAGGTTTCAGATTAATTTGCGAAACTATATTCTACATTACTCGTTTTGAATATGTATACTTTCTTTTAATAAAATGAATTTATTATTGTGTACTACGGTCGTTTACATCGCTTGAGTAGAAGAAAACTGGTTGTGTATAAGACGCAACTTCCTCACTAAATAACAGATTTATTCCAACGTACTGTTTAGCAGGTGGATCACATCCTTAGCTGCTGCTTAAAATCGTTTTTCTTTTGGGTGCTATTGTACAACTGCCGGTACAACAGTCTTTGGTTGGTCAGTTAGTTAAATGTTCGATAGATCATTTGAATGATTGTTTTATGGAAATGATGTGGAAAGAGCGTCTCTTTTTCTCTGGCTACCACCTTTTCAACAGACATTCTTCAATGGAACAGAAGTTGTCCAGGAGAAGTGATTTTTAAGTTCGATTTAAAACTCACTTTGCTACCTGCCAGATATTTTAATTTTTAGGTACGATTTGAACTTACTTCGCTACCTGCCAGACATTTTATGTTATTGGGCAAATGATCAGAGATATTTGTTGCTGCATACTGAACTCCTTTCTGAGCCACTGACAGCTTTAACAATGGGTCAGATCTTTTTTCCCTCTAGTGTTCTCCCTATGGACAATACTGTTCTTCTCAAACTGTGATGGGCTGTTTATAACGAATGTCATTAGCAAATATATGTATTTTGACGGCGCAGTTAAAATGCCAATCTCCTTGAAGATTGTTGTGTCTACATGATTTCCGTGAGTGAACATAGCATATTATTTTTACTGCTCTCTATTGTGCAATCAGTATTTTCTTTCTAAGTGATGAGTTACCTCAAAACATCATTCCATAACGCATTTCTCTTTGTTGAGTTCAAGCATCGTAATCTTAAGGTTCTTTCAGCTTTAGCAAGAGGTGGATCCAGTTTTTTGTAGTTTTTCTTATCTCTGTTGCTGTGATTTGTATATTTTCAGTCAGAAAACACAGCATATAAAAATAAAATTCCAAGGCAGAGATGGTTAATAGAAGGGTATCAAACGATAACAAACGGTAACTACGTACAGTGATTAATACATTAAGCACCTATGACCTGAAAAGTCGAGCACCTCAGAAGGTGGTCGTTTCCTTCAAGCGTTCTAAGTATGTAGCTACAGAGCCTGCGAAAGACTGTTCATAAGTCCAAAGCCCCTGCCTTCTCGAACATTCTACCTGTACAGCATTGTTGCAAAAGTGAAATATCTTTTATAGAACTACGGCCTACAACAAAATAAAAATAAAAAACAAAAGTTACACAATTAGCTTTGACAGTAAACGTTACAAACTTAACTCTGAAACAGATATGTTAACAACCTTGCACTAGTTGACGACAATCTTCAATGCTGACGGAGATCGTAATAAATACAATGCACCGTATTAAGTCGTCGAAGAGTGAAGAAACAGTGGGATAATAGCTAAATAAAGAGGAAGAAATAAACACAAGCATAAATGCAATAAACTTCAAAACTAATTCCGCGAAAGGAAATCTTGCGTGTGCGAAGTTACACACGAAATAGGAAACATTTGTAAAATGAGACGTCACTTTAAAAACCACCGTAAGTACTAAACGCACACACACAAAATTCAACATAAATATCTATGATAGGCAGGAAAGTGGGTGGCTAGTTTTCCTTGCTACTTCACGAAATGACCTCGTGTTAATGCTTAGACCCCACGATAAGCGCATCTTCATGTAGAAAATAATTTATAGTCGTTAACTCTTGCTTTATCATAAGGTTTCACGATTTCCCTTGTCGCCGTTTCATGACAGTTTCTGAGTAACCTGAATGCCACCACTGATAGCACTTTTACAGGAAACTTTAGCAGCTTTACTTTGATAATTACGTGGACTGGATTTGTTGGAATGTCTCAGTTTTGAATCGTTCGACCGTAATGTGTCTTGGTTCTCCCAAAATGAATTCATACACACCAGCACAACTGTGACATGTCACACGTGCATATTCCTCACCAGTATACTTGTAAGTCGGATAGCCGCACACAGTACGATCCGCGTTGGGAACAGCCCCATGCGACCGGCGGCGCAGAGGGTGGCCAGCCGAGAGTGTCGGGTCGCCTCGTTATCGAGACGGCGCTCTCGGAACACGATAATCTCGCAGGCAGCATTCTCGCTGTTCAGTCTCGCTTACGAGAACGAGCGGGAATACGGCGACAGTTGACGGCCTCTAATATCCACCTTTCGCAGCAATGCAGGCTGCTATTCTCCCATGGAGACGATCGTAGAGATGCTGGATGTAGTCCTGTGGAACGGCTTGCCATGCCATTTCCACCTGGCGCCTTGGTTGGACCAGCGTTCGTGCTGGACGTGCAGACCGCGTGAGACGACGCTTCATCCAGTCCCAAACATGCTCAATGGGGGACAGATCCGGAGATCTTGCTGGCCAGGGTAGTTGACTTACACCTTCTAGAGCACGTTGGGTGGCCGGGATACATGCGGACGTGCATTGTCCTGTTGGAACAGCAAGTTCCCTTGCCGGTCTAGGAATGGTAGAACGATGGGTTCGATGACGGTTTGGATATACCGTGCACTATTCAGTGTCCCCTCGACGATCACCAGTGGTGTACGGCCAGTGTAGGAGATCGCTCCCCACACCATGATGCCGGGTGTTGGCCCTGTGTGCCTCGGTCGTATGCAGTCCTGATTGTGGCGCTCACCTGCACGGCGCCAAACACGCATACGACCATCATTGGCACCAAGGTAGAAGCGACTCTCATCGCTGAAGACGACACGTCTCCATTCGTCCCTCCATTCACGCCTGTCGCGACACCACTGGAGGCGGGCTGCACGATGTTGGGGCGTGAGCGGAAGACGGCCTAACGGTGTGCGGGACCGTAGCCCAGCTTCATGGAGACGGTTGCGAATGGTCCTCGCCGATACCCCAGGAGCAACAGTGTCCCTAATTTGCTGGTAAGTGGCGGTGCGGTCCCCTACGGCACTGCGTAGGATCCTACGGTCTTGGCGTGCATCCGTGCGTCGCTGCGGTCCGGTCCCAGGTCGACGGGCACGTGCACCTTCCGCCGACCACTGGCGACAACATCGATGTACTGTGGAGACCTCACGCCCCCACGTGTTGAGCAATTCGGCGGTACGTCCACCCGGCCTCCCGCATGCCCACTATACGCCCTCGCTCAAAGTCCGTCAACTGCACATGCGGTTCACGTCCACGCTGTCGCGGCATGCTACCAGTGTTAAAGACTGCGATGGAGCTCCGTATGCCACGGCAAACTGGCTGACACTGACGGCGGCGGTGCACAAATGCTGCGCAGCTAGCGCCATTCGGCGGCCAACACCGCGGTTCCTGGTGTGTCCGCTGTGCCGTGCGTGTGATCATTGCTTGTACAGCCCTCTCGCAGTGTCCGGAGCAAGTATGGTGGGTCTGACACACCGGTGTCAATGTGTTCTTTTTTCCATTTCCAGGAGTGTAGCAAGGTACAACGCGTCGTCACTGACACATGACAGCATTACTACGGTCCTAGTAGGCGATACCTTCACTCTCACATCTCAAACTGCAAGTTTAATGTTGTGTTGACTAAAATGGAGCAAATGCTTTACAGTCGAAAGGCAGTTAAGGGGAGAAGCCACATTATGAGGTTCAAAAAATCCGATTTTTTATTACATAAATCTTTGGCTTAACTATTCAAGAAGAAGCTGTCGAAATTTCAGAGCGAAATTGCATTATTTTAGATTTTATGAGCATTAAACCGAGTGCACATTATTCCAATATATGAAGAGTTATCAAGGGATGAATTACTGGAGATATGTTTAGGTGCCCACACATAAAATAATAATGAAAGTTTTAATTCCACTATTTGGCGATTAGCTTCTAATCACTTGCACTCCGGAATAAAAGTCGTTGAATTGGCATCGTATTTAGCAGCGGGCCTATTGAATGAAGGAAATTAGTCCCTTCTGATTGTCATAAACGAGGCAGGAATTGTAGTTGGCACGCAAAGCTTCAATTACGCCGAATAAATGGATAACCAGGTCGTGAGCCGGCAGAATCGACGTAGTTCATTGGAATCGAAAGAAGCTCGGAAAGCACTGCTGCAAGCGCAAAACGAAGCCTATGAAGAAGAAGAAGGATTACTATTTGGTGCTGGAATCGCAGATTAATCGGTAAGCAGTTTACGTTATTGTTAACTTCCTAGAATTTCTTGTTTCCGAGAATTTATGTTTGAAACGCGTTTATCTCGAAATGAATTTTCACATTTGCATGCAGTCCAATTCAAAAAATGTAGAACTGATCATTATGAAAATTAATAGTATGATTCTTTATAAAATTAAGAATTATATGAATTAACTTGCGAGATGATACCACGATTTTATTAATTTTCATTATTTTCAGCTGCACTGAGGTTCATATTCTTAGAAAATAAATTATTAATGTAAAACCAAAACCTTTTTTTATTTCAGATGAAAATTGGGATAGCATGCAATTGGAGAACTATACTCACAACCTTCAGCGAACATCACAGCGTAATTTGTTATTTTTGGCTGAAATTATTCAAGAAGTTTACAAAAACTGTTCGAAATACGAATGAAACGATGTCAGAATTTGATTAAATTCTTCCTAACGAAAAAAAAAATCCCAAAAACTCAGTGTCAAACAGCCTCCCAATGTGTTCTCCCCCTTCAGAACAAAGTCATTTTCTTATTCTGCCAAGGGAGATATTACAGTTGATAAATCCAGTGTCCAGCTACATTTTCTACAAATATTTTATGCACATGACTCTGATTTGTACTGAAAATGATTCTGTACAAACAAACAAAATTACTAAGATCTCATATAGTTTGTGAATTAAAAATAGTTCTTACTCTTGTGACAATTATGCACGCAGCTTCATGATCTTTCCTATTGAATAGTGAGATAGAAAATTACAATTTCGAATGACTGTACAGTGGCCAACAGTCTGAAAGTCATTTTGATCCCGATATTGCTTTCCTAAGTGTGCCCGTGGTGGAATTAGTGCACATTTGCAAGCCCCTGGTATATGCGACAGTTCACCTGGACTCACAGTTTAACATGGACTACTAGCAATGGTGCTATATCCTTTTAAAGCTTAGAACTCTGGTAGAGGTGAAAGTCAGATGTGCAAATGAGGGTCAAATCTTGAAATGCGTGATCAGCCACTCTGGTACGGAGCAACCAAGGTGGTTCGTGTACATGGTGTCTACCACAGGTGCTGTTGTAATAGTAATCAGCAGTAAACTAATTTGAATCACTAATGTTGTATGTCATTTTGTCATTTAGCCTGTCACATGGTCTCATTATTATTGTGCATTTTCTTAGACCAGTACTAATTAGCAGCTGGTTGTCCCATGATCACTTCCATTGCAAAAAACCACCTGCTCCAGTCCTACATGTACTGGAAGGCTGAGTTGCATATATATGCAATCCATTTGGTTTGTGTATGGGAGACACGTCAAACATTTACAGTACCTTAAAAGCATGTACAGTTGTTAGCACACTGGACTCGTATTCACGAGGACGATGGTTCAAATCTACGCCCGGCCATCCTGATTTAGCTTTTCCGTGATTTCCCTTAATCGCTTCAGGCAAATGCTGGGGTGGTTCCTCTGAAAGGGCACAACCGACTTTCTTCCACATCCTTCCCTAATCTGATGGGACGGATGACCTCGCTGTTTGGTCCCCTCCCTCAAATCAACCAGCCAGCCAACCAACTAAAATTATATGCTTTGAGATATGGAACACATTGCATCCAGCTCAAATTTCCAGTTTGTCCTGGACGAATTCATACGTACGTCCGAGTAATAATATTTCACTGTCAGCCTCGTAACTTCCTGTTAAGTGAACCTACATTCATCAGTATTAATTTCTTCCCTTGTAATTTATTATAAATTTATTGAGGTCCTTAAGTGTACAGTTTGAAACGGTGGGTGGGAAGTTTAAAATTTTCGTTGTTTCTTTCGTCATGCAAATGACCAAAATATTTTCCTTCGAATAATTTATGTGTCGCACAAAAAGACAATAATCTCATAAATATATGGGGATGGCACTGTTAATGTAAATAATATAAATAACTTATGACATGGTTGTTAATGATTTACAGTGACATATATTTCAAAAAGTTCTTTCTGTATTTTTAGTTTTTGCACTATGTTCGCCAAATTACCGAAAAAAAGAAAACCATACCTAATAATGGATTTAAAGTAGCTTATATACGCTACTTTTCGTATTTCTGTGTAAGGTGTTTTCCATATCAGTGATGTTCACCTTGCAGATTTCGTTAAGCCCTTAACACTAAGTTTTTTTTCCTTTGTTCATCTCAATATGGTGTTCGGGATTTGCTTGAATTTGGTAATTACCTCCAGGTACGTATGGATGGGTCTCTGTTGTTTGTAGTGTCACGTACAAGTTGTTCTTGCAACTATGTCAGCATGACATGCCTAAATTAATGGTGATCAGTCCAGTTTGGTGGAAAGGCGTGCTGCTGTTCAATATGCCTGTCGTTTACTATGCTGATTCAAGTTATTTTCATCGTCACCCAGTTTCATATAGCATTCTGTAGACTAGATGGCATTACAGGAATTGTGAACCTGCGCTTAATAGAATCCTGTATAGCTTCCCTCTGGCAGGGGAGTATTACCTCGTACCTGCTGACTTTGATTAATGCAGTCTGTAAGGAAATATTAATTTTTTCTTGGAAGTAACTGGTTTCCATGTGTTACTGATGAATAAACTTAGTTGTGGATTTATCTGTCCTCTGTTCATTGGGATATCTTTCTCAGGGGCCACAGTGTCATAAGATATTTGAATACACGGTAGTGTTTGTTTTGAATTATTTCCTTGCTTCTTCTGATGTTCAGTGCTATTGATTGAGTTCCACCCAGTTATACATGAGCGTGCTGCAGTGTTCAGGCTAAGAAGATAGTGTTGAGGATGTTGGCACTCTCTATATTCTAACATAACTTTGTCTCTCTTCTTTTGACAAATGTGGTAGGTATTAGAAGAACTGCTTCTAAATAATTTATTTGATGATATATTTTGGAGCATATCCTAGTTTTCATGCCACGCACCTTTATTGGTGCCCGAATTTCATTAAGTTTATGCTCTTAATTAAACTACACATTTCGCGCCAGGTACGATATTATATCCCAGTTACACCTCTCTTCAGTCACGTGAATACAGGTTATGTTAGGTTGCTGGTAGACACGTCTAGTTCTGAGAGCTAGGAACTCCTACACCTCCTTTTCACTCCTGTCATTTGGACATACGTTGTTAAACTTTGTTTGGCTCCCTCTAACTCAACCACCTTGTTTATCACCAGAACCATCATCTTGCAGTTGATAACCTTGGGCATTTCAATGGGTGGTTCCATGTCAGTTGCATATATTGTTGTTGCCTGAAAGCATTCCTGTTGAATCCGCATTTTATTGATAATGGTGCTGTAAGTCGCCCTGCTAAAATTTTATAACCTCTCTGAGTTATGTAATCGATTGGCAGGTTTCTTTAGTTATTTATGCTTGACTCCATCAGCCCCTTAGTAAAGTGTCTAAGACACATCAGTTTAGCTAAAAGTTCATGAGACAAACATGTGACATAGGTGTCAGTTACTCACCATAGCTTCTCATATAATTGCAAATGTACTCCAACAATGTTGCCTCTTTTTTTTAAAAAAAAATTAGATCATTATCACTCAGAATTCTTGTTTGATTGAAGAAAGTAGTCCGCTGTCAGCTTTCGCGGTTATTACGCCTGTAGCGACAGAGTGCAACTGCTCTAGCCATCTGTGGAAAGTGTGGTAAACCGCCTAAAAATGTGTTGGATAGTTGGTTCCCGCGTCCTTCGCTGCATTCACCCGTTAACTGTCCCGTTGGTGAACGCTTTGTCCTTTTATTTTCTTGTATAGTGTGGGGAGCCAAAGTTTACTCTTCACTGTAACAATTTCACGCTTATATTTGTTACTGTCGCTTCTGTTTGCTTAACCCTCAAAAAACTATATTTTCATATTTTTTGTAGTTGAGGCCGATTCAGCTTTGATAAGCCAGAGATCTGTATAGAATTTCATCCGAAGTATTGTCAGGGGGATTTCCCCTAGTGTTTCCGCAGTCATTTGCATTATGAAATTAGAGTTATCCTATACAAATACGGTTCACCACCTTTTTCGTGTCACCCCCAGTGTCGACAGAAAATGATTTTAAATGCAGAATTTTATGTGTACATTCTGCACAGCTCTCACAGATTGATTTTGTGCGATATTATTTTTATCGGTACGTATTAACAGGGACAGTGAAACACGAAGCACAAGCAGTACTGCAGCGGTGTCAGGTCTTCCCTGGCCTGCGCTGACTGCTGCTGCCGCGCAGCGACGCCCCCCAGTCGCTGCTGCAGCACTCGTCACTCTTCGCGCTTCACTGTCCCTGCTCACAGGTGCCGATAAAACAGATACTGCAGTAGGCCTAATGGCGTCCACTCTACCGGATCGGCATATGTAATTCCGATTTAAAAATAATTTTATTTGTGACAGGATACAAACTGATGCTTTCCATCGACATGCGTGTCACGTGAAAGGTGTGATGAGCCATGTTTGTTTGGTCTGATCCCAGTTACACAACGCAAAAACTAAATTGAAAAAATCTGCCGAGACACCAGATAATTTGTCTCACTCTTAGGCAGGGGACTCTCTCTCTCTCTCTCTCTCTCTCTCTCATATACAGGGTGAGTCACGTAAGACGTAACACCCCCTTTATTCTGGAGGCGATTGCACGTATCGGCATGCGGTTTCCGGCGAATCATAGCGGACTATGGGGCACATACTTTGGTACATGCACAATAATCACAACGTTTGTATTGACCGAGCTAATGAGGCAAGTACATGTTTTTTAAATGGGACGCTATACTTTTTAAACCATCATTCGAACGCTCTGGAAAAGACGCGTATAGTGATGTAACGCATGTTGCTATTGTGATTCAAAATTTGCTTAAAAGAGGGCGGATGAGGATTTACCTACGTAGCGTAGGCCGTGCATGCTGCATTGAGCACGGCAACTCGGCCTGCGGGTCGCGCGAGGCGTGTTTAATCTGCAGCCGCTTCCGACCGCCTCGACCTTCAATCGTACAACATTTCCCAGCGTCTTTTAAGCGAAGTTTGAATCACAATAGCAACATGCGTTACATCACTATACGCGTCTTTTCCAGAGCGTTAGAATGATGGTAAAAAAAGTATAGCGTCCCATTTAAAAAACATGTACTTGCCTCATTATCTCGGTCAATATAAACGTTGTGATTATTGTGCATGTACCAAAGTATGTGCCCCATAGTCCGCTATGAATCGCCGAATACCGCATGCCGATACGTGCAATCGCCTCCAGAATAAAGGGTTCAAAATGGCTCTGAGCACTATGGGACTTAACATCTATGGTCATCAGTCCCCTAGAGCTTAGAACTACTTAAACCTAACTAACCTAAGGACAGCACACAACACCCAGCCATCACGAGGCAGAGAAAATCCCTGACCCCGCCGGGAATCGAACCCGGGCGTGGGAAGAATAAAGGGGGTTACGTCTTACGGGACTCTGTAATGAGCTGCAAGTACCTTGCACGTCCAATCCATCAATTACATTTTTTATCTCTATACAAAATTTTAACTTACAAGGGAACCTCCCCATCGCACCCCCCTCAGATTTAGTTATAAGTTGGCACAGTGGATAGGCCTTAAAAAACTGAACACACATCAATCGAGAAAATAGGAAGAAGTTGTGTGGAACAATGAAAAAAATTAGTAAAATATACAAACTGAGTAGTTCATGCACAACATAGGCAACATCAAGGAGAATGTCAGATTAGGAGCGCCGTGGTCCCGTGGTTAGCGTGAGCAGCTGCGAAACGAAAGGTCCTTGGTTCAAGTCTCCCCTCGACTGAGAGTTTTACTTTCTTCATTTTCCCAAAGTTATGATCTGTCCGTTCGTTCACTGACGTCTCTGTTCACTGCGATTAGTAGACGAAAGGACGTGCCTTTCCAATGGGAACCGAAAACATTTGATCGCATGGTCATAGGTCAACCGATTCCTCCACGGGAAAACACGTTTGATATACGAGTATTCTATACGACGCTGGTGACGGCATGTGCGTCACATGACAGGAATATGTTGTCGACCCACCTAACTTGTACATTTGGCGAATGGGTAAAAAGATTCTTCTACCTTGCCCGATTTAGGTTTTCTTGTGGATGTGATAATCACTCCCAAAAAAGTGACGAAAACATAAGAGTTTGTCACATAAACTGAAAAAACAATTAAAATTTTCACTTGAAGGAAGACTTGAACCTAAAACCTCTCGTCCCGTAGGTACTCTCGCTAACCACGGGACCACGGCGCTTCATGACTCCCAGTGTCCTTGATGTTGCCTATCTTCGCATGGACTGCTCAGTTTGTATATTTTACTAATTTTTTTCATAGTTCCACAAAACTTCTTCCTGTTTTCTCGATTGATCTGTGTTCAGTTTTTCAAGGCCTATCCACTGTGCCAACTTATAACTAAATCTGAGGGGGGTGCGATGGGGAGGTTCCCTTGTTAGGTATTTGTCCCTCTCTGCCAATCACCCCAACAAGAGGACTGGAGCAGACAAATTAATTGTATATTGTCTTAAGAAATGGTTGCCCCTTTCTCAGTTTTCCCTCCTGGAGGGTGCAAAAATATTCATTAATTACAAATCTTGCAAGCGTGCCATACTCCTTTTTCACATTTTGTAACTTACATGTTTTACTGTTAACTCGTTCTCTAAATAAAACTGCTATTCCACCTACATTACACACTGTGTATGACCGAGTATTTAGTTTCATTTATTTGTTTTTACTTCTTCTAAGAAAATTATATCAAATTCTGAAGCGAAATGACACTCTTTCAGGATTCGTATATCTATGATTGTATGCACTTCACGTCTATAGTAAATATTGTATAATCTTCCATAGCTTCTGACCTTTTACTTAACATATCTTACTTGTCTACTTTAATAACCACTGCTAAAATGAGAGGAAAGTCTTCACATATTTCCTCCTGCATATCGTTATTCTTGCCTCTTACTAACAACGTGTTTAGTTATACTATCTCGACACAATGGCCGGCCGGTGTGGCCGTGCGGCTCTAGGTGCTTCAGTCTGGAACCGTGTGACCGCTACAGTCGCAGGTTCGAATCCTGCCTCGGGCATGGTTGTATGTGATGTCCTTAGGTTAGTTAGGTTTAAGTAGTTCTAAGTTCTAGGGGACTGATGACCACAGATGTTAAGTCGCATAGGGCTCAGAGCCATTTGAACTATTTTTCAACACAATGTCTGATATCAAACTTCGTTGTTTTTTTTTTCTCTCTCTCTTCACCAACAAACTTTTCGCTATCCTTTGTTAACAATTATCTAGGTTCGTTTTATTTTCTAATCTTACTCTTATTTCCTCCTCTGACCATCTCCATAAAGGTTTTTTCGCTTTTCGAGAACCTGTCACGGTTTTCTTACAAGTTTTCGTCGTTCTTTATTTTGTTATTTTCATACTGTGAAGTTCTTCCGTTTTTAAACCGGAATCTTTTCTCATTCCAGTCCTCTTGTTTCTTTCCCTGTCTTCTGTTCTTTTCTCTACTGAGGCTACATTAATTTCGATTTTAGTATCTGCTACATAATTACAAGGCCTATGCTGGACAGTACGTACACTTCCTTTAATGTTTCTGTTTCGGGGTGTAAATGTCCCTGTGTTATCTTACACTGAAAAGATTCTCTTTATTGTAGACTGATCCTTAGTGTGTTCTTGTGTTCTTCCTGATATTTGCTTCTCTTTGGTTGTTTGCTTGTACCTCTCGTTGTGTCATATGGTCCATGTTATTTATATGCACCACAGCTGGCAAATTTCTGTTGGATTCCATTCCTGTTCTATGTCTCCTAGGGTTATTCTTCAAGGTGCTTGAGTTTCTGTTGGACACCTACAATGCATCAGGGTTCTAAAAGTACAATGGGTTCACAGGTCATAGACATCCGCAAATTACCATCCGAGGTAATATATGTGTCGTTCGAATGTGGTTTGAAATCTCAGCAAGGAACTTCTGAACAAGAAGCAGAAACTCGTGCTAACTTCCGCGTGGCTCACTCTGAGGCAAAACGTGGAAAACCAGTTACTGGCAGCGAATTTCAGCAGCTGAACAAATGCGTACAAAAAAATCTAATGTATTTAAAAATATCAATCAGTCAGTAAAAACTGTGGCTCGAAGAGTTAATGGAGTAAATGATATTGCTGAAAATATAATAAGTCAATTGTTTGAGAAAACTCAATGCAGAGTGGTTCTGTTCGTCTCTGGATGAGTCAACAGATGTTTCAGATACTACAAAGTGGTTAATCGGTATTCGAGAGATCAAGAAAAATTGTGAAGTGTATGAAGAGCTTCATAGAATTCATGGTGAGGCCGCTTGAGAAGAAATTTTTACAAGACTAGAAAGTGCTGTTCAGAAAAACAATCTTCAATGAAAAACTTTATGATGTACCACAGTTGATGGTGGCAAAAAACACTTGTGAAAAAGTAAAGATGTCATGAGCCTCGTCTCAGAGGAGGTAGAAAACAATGGGGGATAGACATCATCATTCATAGATTACATCATTCATCAACAATCTTTGTGCGGAAAATGCTTGGATACATCAGAAGTTTTAAAACCGGTCATGTCAGCTGTTAACTATCTACGATCACACACTCTCAACCGTCGTCAATTCCGCTGATTTGTGGAAGAGATGGAAGAAAATGACTTTAAATATTATACAGCAGTAGGCAGGCTTAGCTGTGGAAAAGGTATGACACGATTTTTTGAGTTACGAATAACAATTTAAATTTTGTTGAATGAAAGGAATCATCTTCTGGCTGAGTTACAAAGCAGTGGGTGGTCACGAAAATTTTCAAATGGTGCAAATGGCTCTAAGCACTATGAGACTTAACATCTGAGGTCATCGGTCCCCTAGACTTAGAACTATTTAAACCTAAATAAGCTAAGGACATCAACACACATCCTTGCCCGAGGCAGAATTCGAACCTGCGACCGTAGCAGCAGCGTGGTTCCGGACGGAAGTTTTCATTTCATGCAGATTTAAATAAACATTTGAACAACTTTAATTTAAAATCACAAGTAGAAGACTAGTTAATGCCTGATTTGTATGCTCATATTAAGTCCTTTCGATGAAAAAAGTTTTGTTTCAGTATCAGTTGAAGAAAACATGCTTCAGGCGTTTTAATACATGCCGAACTTCCAGTCAGCAATCAGAGACTCTATTACTGGTAGATTTCGCAACTGAAACGTTGACTACTTTTAAGAATAAAATTCGTGTAGTTTTTCAGATTTTGATGCAGTTGCAAACTATATCAAGATTTTTCAGAATCTTGTTAACGCCGGTATAGAATGTCTTACCCCAGACTCCAAATGGAAATGTTTCATTTGCAATATAACGATTTTTATAAATAACCATATTTAATTCATAACTGCTGGAATTTTATAAGAGTCCTGATCACTTATATCCATGAAAAAAATTCTCCACAGTATACTAGACAAAAAATAGTTACAGACCTAAACTGATGATCATTTGAAGTCGCTGCTGATTTTTTTCACTATTAACTTGATCAACACCTGCAAACAACTGTAAGTGGAAATTGCAGCTATCCTAAATCTCATTAACCATACTTACAGTGCTTCATTTCATTATGAAAATTGCCTATGAATGTCTCTTAGGTATGGTAAATTTTCAGAAAACATGATGTGTATCTCATTAGTCATACATTAAAAACAAGTAACAATTGTATGTATTTTGTATAATTTATTTGCATTATGAATTTTAATCTATAGAATCTCACTTCGCTCAGTGATCATGATTCGTTCCTGAATCTTACTCACAATTAACACTCGTTACGTGAAACACTTTTTACCACAGGAATCCGTGAGTAACAGTCAATACGTTCCATTTCGAACTCAAAGTGTGTTTACAATACAGTAGGCCCTATTGTAATTTTTTTATTTATAGTACAGTACATCCTGTTGTACAAGAAAGCTGTCTAAAGATTTTTTTATGCCTATGCTTCAAAGTTTGTCGAAAAAGAGGGCCACAGCACTATTGTTAATGAAGTGTCACGCATAACTACTGCCTTATGGGCATTTTTAATCAATTCCTGTTAGTTAACGAGGACAGGTCGAAATTCGAATTCATAAACGGATACTGTAATGGAAAGGGTTACGATGCGCCGGCGGAGAAAAGATCTTGCAGTACCGTTGCAGAGAACTTGAATTCTCGTTGCGGAAGCCTAAGCAGAAGTGCAGGTGACAGAAATTATGGCGTGAGGTCCACTGCGATCAGTACGGCTGACTGAATAGATACAGCTTTGCTTTACGGAGCGGTAGTGTACAGGAGGTCGTGCGACTCAAGTGTTCACTTATAGTGGCCAAAGGGACCGATTCAGGCCAGGAGATGGTTCTCGAAATAGTTATTGAGGACTGAAAAAAATAATGCTAAACAGACGCTTTATGAGAAACACCGTTCATTAGGTGAGTAAATTTCTTACATTTTTCTTCTACTCGTTATGCGAATTACTCGTAATGGGAGGAGCACGATAAGCAAGGATCGACTGTTATAGAAACAAACTGCGGCGGACCGAATAGCATGCATATCTGACCCCGTTACCGCTGGCCGGATTGATGGTGTTCGCGAGCTGGTGTTGGCCCGCGGGCCGTAGTTTGGAGCGCCTGATATAAATAAACGATTTAGGACATCATATGCGTAATCCTCTTTGATTGTTTGCAGATGATGCTGTCATTTAGTCTAGTAAAATCATCAAAAGATCAAATCTACGCAACGATTGTCCGTTCCCAGCTAGAGCACTGCTGTGTGGTATAGGAAACTTAGCAGATAGGACTGACAAATGACATCGAAAAATTCCTAAGGAGGCAGCTCGTCTTTTTTATTATGAAACAGGGAAGAGAGTGTCATGGATATGATATGCCAGTCGGACTGACAATCATTAAAACAAAGGCCAGATATTTTCACGAAATCGCGAATTTCCTGCTCTGAATGCGAAAATATTTTGATGATCCGCACCTACATAGGAAAAATGAACATTGTAATAAGGTAGGAGCGATCAGAGCTCGGACGGGAAATTTTAAGTGATCCTTTTCCTTCTGAGCTGTTCGGGAGCGAAACGATAGAGAAACAGTCTGAAGGCGGTTCGATGAACCCTCTGTCAGGCAGTGAGGGTGAATTACAGGGTGACAATTACTGAACTATATAAAAAAACGTAAATTAGTTACAAACTAAGGCGTGCACACACTTTATTCAATTTGTAAACGTCACTACAGATATTCGGATTTAGGTCATGATATGTTTGATATGCCTGCCATCATCGGCGATGTGGCGCAGACGAATAGCGAAATTCTGCATTACCCGCTGAAGTTTCGGAACATCGAAGCTGTCGATGACCTTCTCCATGGCTGTTATGAGCTCAGCAATGGTTTTGGGGTTATTGCTGTGCACCTTGTGTTTAATATAGCCCCACAGAAAGGAGTCAAATGTGTTCAGATCCGGAGAATATGGTGGCCAATCGATGGCCATGCCAGGGGCCTCTGGGTATCTCAGAGCCAGAATGCGGTCCCCAAAGTGCTCCTCCAAGGACATCACTCCCCTGCTCCGATGGGATCGAGATCTGCCTTGCATGAACCACATCTTGTAGAAATCGTGGTATTCAACAGACCCGCCGGCACCTTTCAAGTACTGAGTATAAGTGACTGTCACTCTATATTGCTATCAGCAATAAACTGTGTAGTGGTGAATGGGGTGGAATTGAGAGACAATTGCACTATATTATTAGGAAGCGTATATTGGCAACGCCTAATAGACAGAAGGAGGAATTTGACAATTTGCAACCTAATCAGACAATCCACCATTTAGACGCTTCCCACATGGTTACCAATTTTCCGAACGTTTGGTATCAGACGACGAGAGACCTGTGGTTACCAAGGGCGGAAATTTTGCCACTAGTTCGTGAGTTGTGCCCACGGAGAAAATAACATTGTCGAAGCACACATTCGTAGTGTGGACTTGGTTGCAGCTGAAAAAATCCGTATAGAAGCTGTAAGAGTATTGTCTCGCGCAAAGCCGCCAAAAAAATCACTTAACCATGTGTGAGAGGAATGCTATAAAACGCCTTAATGAGGATGAAGCATTATCATTCTTCCCGCTGACAAGAAAAGTGCGACGGTAGTTTTGAACGTGACCGACTATCATAGTAAGATTAGCGACTTATTAGATCCGTACGCACACAGCAAACTGAGTAAAGACCCCACTGACGAAGTTCCTAGAACTGTTACTTGGATAATAAAGATGTCCTCTGCTGAAGAGAGCTTTCAAAAAACTCTGTTCAGTTTAGTTGCACTACCACCACGACTTTATGAGTTGCCGAATGATCACAAAGAACATGTTCTTCTAAGGCCTATATTTAGCCCTAGTGGTTCGCCCACTTATTCGAGAGCCAAGTTCTTGACAACATTATTACGACCTGTGAGGGCTGATCAGACTCCTATATGAAGAATTCAGCATACGTTATCACTAAATTAAACGTCATAGTGGTCCAGCCAGAGGGCATCAGTTAGTTTTGATGTGGTACAGCTACCTACTATGGTTCCGCTCAATGAAGTGTTGAAACAGCTGAATCAGATTTTTCCTCCTGATATTGCTGTTCACATATTGCCACACAACCATGTATTTCAAATGGAACGATGAGCTCTTTAAACAGAAGTATGGCGTGGCTATGGGGAGAAGTTATACCGAAAGTCGGTATGGAAAAATTCGAGGAGCAGGCCTCGGAAACTGCCAACAAAAAACTGAATATCTGGTTCGACTACGTAGACGATACGTTTCTTTTGTGGAGACTTTGGCAGAGAGGAAATACGTCGTTTTCACAAGCATGTCAGCGAGATTAATCATAAGACTCAGATTTCCAAGGAGGTGGAGGCAATCGGAAGACTAAATTTTCTTGATGCGCTATTTTTCAAAAAAGAAGATGGTAGTTCCGACCACACAGTTTATAGAAAAATCACACATACAGACCGTTACCTGCACCAGGATTCGAACTACCGTCCAGAACAAAAGCGAGGCATCATAGAAACGCAGGCGGATAGAGCAAGGAATATCTGCGAACCAGAGCTGCTTGACGTGATATTAAACCATCTAGTCAATGCGTTGCTCAAGAAAGGTTATTCGTCCGATGTGGTAAGATAGAGCATTATACAGACATGTAAAAATCATAGCAATGCACGTGCCTTTGTCAAATCGAAAGTTTTCGTACCTTTCGTTCAGGAAGCTACTGACCCCATAGGAAAACTGTTGAAAAAAGGGAACATCGCGGTAATCTACAAACCCACCTGGAAGATTGGATCACATAAAATTGGCCAAGGGTGCTCGAAACCGCTGGAAACTGCAGAAATTAGTAGGGTTCCGTGTGGGTAGGTGTACGTAGGTATTACAAAAAGAACGATAAAAAAATACTCCAAGACCACAGACTAGCTGCTGCGGAACATGCTTTTCAGCCAGGAGACCACCACATTCATTTTGATAGGAGTCAAGTCCCGGCAGCCCCAAGCAGATATCATGAAAGGCTATACAGAGGTGCCATAGAGACTGTAAAACACGCCAGGACTTTCAGTGGAAAGGAGGAGCGCATGAAATTGAACGACATCTGCATCTTGGTGATGAAGAAAATGTGTAACAGTCTTCCACCATGGGGTGACAGCAACAGCGGACGACGGCAGTCGACAATGGCCAATTTCACCCGTGTATTCAAACCATGTTACGTCACGCCCCTGCGTGGAAGCATGTCTAAACGGAATTTTGATGCAGTCATTATCCATCCGGCCACAACTTAATAGTCCGGAATATTTTATTGTTTGTGAACAAGTTCACTGTGTCTGACTTTAACATGAACTGCATTGGAAATGAAGTAATGCTGTGAACTTGTCAATTCACCGTCAGCTGATGAGATTATTCGCAAAGCCAAATATCGACGTCCACCCCAAACTTGATGTCCAAAAAAGACAAATGGGTTTAGGATTGATTTGTGACGAATCTAAAAGCTGTAATCAGGACACCAAGGAAACGCAGCAAGCTGCAGGTGGTTGTTTACAACTGGTGAGGCACGCAACGAAGCACATGTCGTCACACAGTCACGGCCACAACAGGACTGGCAGGGTTATCGGCTCACGGTGACCGGGCGTCTTAATCATTAGACCACCTGAGCATGCCTATAGACCTCACACCATATTCCATTACTGCCGGTGATTCAAGGAATTCGCGACAGAAGGAAGCGCAGCACCGTTCGTAAATTTTAATCCGTTTATTGCAGCTCAGTGCACTATATCCAAGACAGTTTAACTGATGTTTTTTATCTGTAATGTCAAGTCGTGTCATGTGCTATTATATTTATGATGAGTGGTCATGACTTTGATATAAAGCACTGAAGATAGCTCCACAGTAGCGGAAATCGATCTGCAATAACCATATTAAAATTTACGACCGACGCTGCTCTTCCTCCTATGGTAGATCTCATTAATACATTCGTGAAGACAGTGTTTCTGATGGGAAAAAAACCTGACTGCAGGAATGTTTTCTGAACACAATCACCAGGTAAGCCATATCTTACATCGACTGCTTCCGCAGTAATGTTGTTGAGACGTACCGTGTGCCAGAATGTATGTTCCTAATGTTTAGAACGCAAAGGTGGAAATATCATCGACAATAGGAGTTTGATATAGGCCTGAACATTGTGATAAACCTTTTGCATTTCCTTTATGTTTTCGTCTTCTTTAAAGGCAAAGAGACAAGATGAAGCCGTAGCCCATCATAGAGCCTATGCCTACCGTCATGTATTTTTTGACTTTCAGTTGTTAATAAACAGAGGATTTTTTCTGGTACCAGTAGGAGGAAGGAGGGTTTCGCGCTCAGCTAGTGAAAGAGTGAGAAGCACGTCAATTTTTTAGCGAGTAATTGTAGACCGCCATTTTGGGGTCGCTATGAATAAGTGAGGAGTGTGGATTTCATATGTGCACCATTTAGAAAAATACAGTATTGTTTTATTAACAGAAAGGTCGTGTGAGTTGTTATTTCAAATAGTACAATAATTACAATAACTGAAGCCCACCTGTGTACTTTGGAAAATTACGAAGATCCGATAAGCTTAATAGGAACACGGTCAAGACTTCAAAGGTGAACGCGGCGACCAAACGTAGTATTATAAAGAATGGTAAGCACAAATCTACAGCGGAGAAAGAAACTACTCCGCCCTGCAAAATAATATGAACTAATACGGACTTATTTCCAGGCATAGCTCAGCTTATTGTGCTTGTCATTCATGCCGAAAAATTAATCTCATTAATTCAATACATTTTAAAAAGCCACGCATTTTATTATCATCTATTCCATTATTTTATTATACTATAACATGTGATGCAGTAGCTTAATGTTCAGGCAACTGCATTTCATAAACAGGAAATCTGCATTCGAGTCACAGTTGGTCGCAAATTTTCTATGGTTATTACACGTGGAAGTGTCCAAAAAAAGCCATTTAAAGAAAAATTTAGAAAATTCATCATATTTACACAAACACACACCAAAACGTGTCATATTCTTATTCGACTGCTGGGTATTATTTAGTTAGTCTTGTTGTTGTTGTTGTGGTCTTCAGTCCTGAGACTGGTTTGATGCAGCTCTCCATGCTACTCTATCCTGTGCAAGCTTCTTCATCTCCCAGTACCTACTGCAACCTACATCCTTCTGAATCTGCTTAGTGTATTCATCTCATGGTCTCCCTCTACGATTTTTACCCTCCACGCTGCCCTCCAATGCTAAATTTGTGATCCCTTGATGCCTCAAAACATGTCCTACCAACCGATCCCTTCTTCTAGTCAAGTTGTGCCACAAACTTCTCTTCTCCCCAATTCTATTCAATACCTCCTCATTAGTTACGTGATCTACCCACCTTATCTTCAGCATTCTTCTGTAGCACCACATTTCGAAAGCTTCTATTCTCTTCTTGTCCAAACTAGTTATCGTCCATGTTTCACTTACATACATGGCTACACTCCATACAAATACTTTCAGAAACGACTTCCTGACACTTAAATCTATACTCGATGTTAACAAATTTCTCTTCTTCAGAAACGCTTTCCTTGCCATTGCCAGTCTACATTTTATATCCTCTCTACTTCGACCATCATCAGTTATTTTGCTCCCTAAATAGCAAAGCTCCTTTACTACTTTAAGTGTCTCATTTCCTAGTCTAATTTCCTCTGCATCACCCGACTTAATTCGACTACATTCCATTATCCTCGTTTTGCTTTTGTTGATGTTCATCTTATATCCTCCTTTCAAGACACTGTCCATTCCGTTCAACTGCTCTTCCAAGTCCTTTGCTGTCTCTGACAGAATTACAATGTCATTGGCGAACCTCAAAGTTTTTACTTCTTCTCCATGAATTTTAATACCTACTCCGAATTTTACTTTTGTTTCCTTCACTGCTTGCTCAATATACAGATTGAATAACATCGGGGAGAGGCTACAACCCTGTCTCACTCCTTTCCCAACCACTGCTTCCCTTTCATGCCCCTCGACTCTTATAACTGCCATCTGGTTTCTGTACAAATTGTAAATAGCCTTTCGCTCCCTGTATTTTACCCCTGCCACCTTCAGAATTTGAAAGAGAGTATTCCAGTTAACATTGCCAAAAGCTTTCTCTAAGTCTACAAATGCTAGAAACGTAGGTTTGCCTTTTCTTAATCTTTCTTCTAAGATAAGTCGTAAGGTTAGTATTGCCTCACGTGTTCCAACATTTCTACGGAATCCAAACTGATCTTCCCCGAGGTCCGCTTCTACCAGTTTTTCCATTCGTCTGTAAAGAATTCGCGTTAGTGTTTTGCAGCTGTGACTTATTAAACTGATAGTTCGGTAATTTTCACATCTGTCAATACCTGCTTTCTTTGGGATTGGAATTATTATATTCTTCTTGAAGTCTGAGGGTATTTCGCCTGTCTCATACATCTTGCTCACCAGATGGTAGAGTTTTGTCATGAATGGCTCTCCCAAGGCCATCAGTAGTTCTAATGGAATGTTGTCTACTCCCGGGGCCTTGTTTCGACTCAGGTCTTTCAGTGCTCTGTCAAACTCTTCACGTAGTATCTTATCTCCCATTTCGTCTTCATCTACATCCTCTTCCATTTCCATAATACTGTCCTCAAGTACATCGCCCTTGTATAAACCCTCTATATACTCCTTCCACCTTTCTGCCTTCCCTTCTTTGCTTAGAACTGGGTTGCCATCTGAGCTCTTGATATTCATACAAGTGGTTCTCTTCCGTCCAAAGGTCTCTTTAATTTTCCTGTAGGCAGTACCTATCTTACCCCTAGTGAGACAAGCCTCTACATCCTTACATTTGTCCTCTAGCCATCCCTGCTTAGCCATTTTGCACTTCCTGTCGATATCATTTTTGAGACGTTTGTATTCCTTTTTGCCTGCCTCATTTACTGCATTTTTATATTTTCTCCTTTCATCAATTAGTTAGTCTTATCCTAATTATAATTCCTTCATTTCACCATCATTTATTCTCACGACACTGGTGCAGTGCATCGCAGTAACTTTCCACGTCCGTTCGTTCCACGATTAATTTGGAAGATATAAAACCATCACTGAAAGCAGAAATCGCACACAGCAGACCAGTACATTTACTGTGCTTGGAAAAGAATTTTGTTTTTAGCACCTTTGTGTTCCGAACAGAAAATAACATCGACTTAGCGCAAGGAAGGCTGTAGAAAATCACTCTGATCCACGTCCGCTGTTACGTCAAAATTTAGCACAGCAAAACTTTATGAAATAAATTGCTTTTTTCTGGCAGCTAAAACCGCTGCTTCATCATAAAATTTGATACTGGTTTTCACTTTTTTTCATAACACTTTGTTAATGCCTATGTAAGTGGTAGTATAAATGTGGTAACCGAGCACGTCTGCTGACGCAACTCACCGGTAGTACGAGACGGCAGCGTCGAACAGTGTAGTAGTGTCGCAGGCAGCCGTGGGCGGCGCAGCTGCGGCAGCGGCGTGGGTGGGTGGCGCGCTGCACACAGAAACCCAAGGGGGCTGCTTACTGAACACTGTACTGCTGACGGATTGTCTACGAACAGGCAACACAACACACACTGCCGACAAGAACAGTCCGTCAATTAACATGAATGACTTACCAGTGAACCTGTCAGATTCTACACTGCTTCTCCTTCATTCCTTATAGGCGTGTCTTAGCGTACCACACGAGAGACAGCACAAAACAAAGTACAACAATGGTAAGCACAAGGGATAAAAGAATTATTAGACTCATTGGAGATTTATTGGACATGACAGCTTAAATACATCACTATAGCAATAACCGGACAGAAATGAGAAGCGCACTAATCAGACTGTCTCCGAGCTTCAGATACACTGTTTCGATCAGATGGTTTTGAAAGTGTTTGCTGCTTTTGTCTGAGAACTTCGTTATAAGGTGCATAGCTAATACGCGTGGTCGGAGGTTTCCAACTTAGCAGGGAAGGTAATTCAGAAAAGGTAGCATTGCAGAAAGGCGATGATTCGTACAAGAATCGAGCTAAGACTGCGGGAAATTTAACTGTCCTTATATATATTACTACACATATTTAAATCTTGTCTACGAAGTAGCGCCGACACACATGCGCACACAACTACTCTCGCTCAACAGGTGAACATTACACAACTTCCTGCTGTAATGCTGAATGAGACTGTGGGGAAGATCAGTGTACAGTAACACCGTAAATATATTAAAACCTGACACATGCTGAGAGGTTGACACTCCAGCAAAATTAAAATTTTCATTTTATTAGTGTATTCAGTGTAATTATAATGCAAGATTCGGAAATGGAATAGCAGCTGCAGAATGGAGGAGTGGTTGTTAATTATAATAATGACAAAGAGTGGATAGGGCATTGGGCAAACTGCATTTCTGTAAACAGTCATGAAATTATTATTCCATTAAGGAAGTGATTAGAGTCAGCTGGCTGTGCCTTTTGCCAGGCAAAAGATTTGGAATTTAATATTTAGCAGCCGAACGACATTCAGTGAGCTCTCTCTCTCTCTCTCTCTCTCTCTCTCTCTCTCTCTCTGTGTGTGTGTGTGTGTGTGTGTGTGGTGTGTGTGTGTGTGTGTGTGTGTGTGTGTTCTTAGGGTACAAATCCACATGGTGGTGAAAGAGTGTTGGTGATATGCACCTTTACTGCTGAATTCAGAAAGCGAGTCAGTGTGCGTTTGTGTTTACAGAAATCTATACAAGGCTGACAACTGAGAACTGAAATGCAAGACTGTGTACGTCCATCTTTACAGAGATGGTGGCGGGTCTCAGCTGTTCGGCACAGGATGTCAAAGCAACCACCTTTCAGCCGTCTAGCTTCCAAACCCATTTTATTTGGCTACCTGTTTCGGCGATTTGCTATGCCATCTTCAGGCCCCTGACCGACGTGTAGGAAGATTTCACCTCGGTTCTGGTCAAAACAGGGGCCAGAAATACTGGTATCATTAGATTTCTGCTTGCAATAGCGATCTCTTAATCGCTGTTTTGACCAAAATAGGGGCCAGAAATACTGTTATCATTAGATTTCAGCTTGCTATAGCGATCTCTTAACCGCCAGCCGGAGTGGCCGAGCGGTTCTACGCGCTCCAGTCCGGAATCGCGCGACTGCTACGGTCGCAGGTTCGAATTCTTCCTCGGGCATGGCTGTGTGTGTTGTCCCTAGGTTAGTTAGGTTTAAGTAGTTCTAAGTTCTAGGGAACTGATGACCTCAGATGTTAAGTCCCATAGTGCTCAGAGCCATTTGAACCATTTGATCTCTTAATCGTTGTTTTGACCAGAACCGAGGTGGAATCTTCCTACACGTCGGTAGAGGCCCGAAGACGGCATAGCAAATCGCCGAAACTCGCAGCCAAATAAAATAAGTTTGGAAACTAGACGGCTGAAAGGTGGTTGATTTGACATCCCGAATTGCAAGAGACTAGGTTTAAGAAATAATAGTTATTAGTAAAAGTAGA
The DNA here is from genome assembly GCF_023898315.1 of Schistocerca nitens. Taxonomy (NCBI): domain Eukaryota; kingdom Metazoa; phylum Arthropoda; class Insecta; order Orthoptera; family Acrididae; genus Schistocerca; species Schistocerca nitens. The sequence continues at coordinate 598,921,900 of NC_064620.1, read as the reverse complement.
TTAGGTTCTGCTCGGACCGGTGTGCTGCTTCATGGTGGAAACTTCCCGGTACCGCCAGACGGCTGCTCGTGACGTCATACACAGCAGGCGGGGCGCAAGAGTCTGTGCAACAGTGCGGCGTGCCATGGAGCTCCATCCACGGCGAAGTTCAGTGACCGTCGGACTTGGTAACTAGGGAGATCTTACTCAGAACCGAATATTGACACACAAGCGTAATGACATGATTTGTGATTGGGAGATTACGAACCTACTAGCGCCTGTAACTACGTAATAGTAGTCATTTCACAAGAAAAGAAGGGTGGAAGGCGGGCTCCCTCCGAAACGAGTGGAAGGATGGCGACAAGAAGAAGAAATTCTCGCACGTGGCCGTCGTGGATTTGTGAACCTACGAACATTAACAGAGACGAAAAAAAAATAAAAATTCCAAACACGTGCGCAACGTGCGACGTTTCATGCAAGTAAACAAGACGGAATAATCAGTCACACGATATCCGCTGCGTGTAAAATTCACGGAAAATACCTGTGTATAAATACTTGGTGCTAATCCGCAAACTCCAATTACAACTGCACTGATAAAAATGGACATCGATAAGCTAATACAGTGTGTTCAATTAGGATACAAGAAACAGTAAGAATCACACTAAGGTTTCAGCTGAATGTGTTTTATTATATTATACAGCAGAATATCAATATTTACCAGTGAAAACTATAATTTTCGACATTCAAGAACAATTTAACCGCAGTAACAAGAATCAATGACGTGTTTCCCCCTATACAAATTAGCGGTAACGAGTTGATTCGTCGACAATGTCACACGTTGTAACCGGTTCACATCAACGGATTTCTAAATATGAATCAAGCAATACTTCATTACGTTTTCAACATGCCGAATTAAAGCTACGAAGAGTCGCTGAGAACGGGTACATCAGCTGTCCGCTTCAGCACGCAGCATCGTGACCACGCGGCAGTGTGCACGCATTCCAGCCCTCCAAGTTGACACAACGCGGTAGCGCGGCGCGTCGTTTAAGGGTGTACATCTCTAGCTAGTAGTAACGGCCAGGTCCAAAACGAGATATGTTTATTTGTTTGTATAATTATAAATGCTGCGCTGAACGTATTCGGTGTATAACTGGCAATCAGTGACACCTCTGATCTTTAAAGTTCTATTAAAGTCAAGGTCATACTTGTGATTCTTCAACTTCTCCCGGCGTATTTCTTGCTCGAACAGTCCACGGGTCTACTGGCGGTCCATAGTGTTCAACGGGCACAATATTTCGGCGATCAGACATGTCGCCATCGTCAGGTGCGCTGACGAACTGAGCTCCTGAGGGCTGGTGGCCCTCCTAAACCCCCTCCCCCCGCGAGGCGTTTTCTCCGCGGTCCGCGTCCGCGCGTCGGCGGTCGCTGAGACGCTGGCCGCGGCGTCTGTGGTGGCGTCGGTGTAACTGCCTCGCCCGCCCTGGTCGCTCGTTCGTTTTCTTTGCTGAGCGTCTTTTTAATTAGACTCAGTGCTGGTTCCCATGCCTTGCTGAGGTTATAGCCGCAATCTCGGTTCTTGAGTCTATCCCTGGTACGAATTTCGATAGCCTCTCTAACGACGCTGTCCCAGTATTTAGATGTCTGTGCCAAGACCCTGATATGTTGGTAGTTCATTTCGTGATTTTCGGACAAACAGCGCTCAGCGACAGCCGACTTGTTGGGGTACTTAAGTCGACTGTCACTCTGATGTTCTCGGCAACGATCTTCGATGGTGCGCACTGTCTGTCCAATGTAAGTCTTCGCACACTCACAGGGAATCCGGTATATGCCGGCCTTCTGCAAAGCGAGATCGTCTTTGACACTTCCCAATAATGCTCGTGTTTTATTGGACGGGCAAAAGTTCCTACTCGGTGTTTCCTCAATATTCGTCCTATTTTCCCCGATAGTGCGCCAGTATACATTATATAGGCGGTGGCTATCTCTTCCTCCGTGACTTCTTCCATCTCCACACACTGTACTGTAGAGGTGCGACTGAGAGCGCGTCTGATCTGCCATTCTGAGTACCCGTTTTTCCGAATTACAGTTTTGAGGTGTTCCAGCTCAAGGGGCAGACTCTCTGCGTCCTAGATGGTGCGCGCCCTGTGCACCAGTGTTTTTAGTACCCAACTCCTCTGCGAAGGGTGGTGGCAGCTATTTGCATGCAAATACAGGTCGGTGTGCGTTTTCTTCCTGTATACCCCATGGCCCAGGGTGCCATCCGCTCTTCTTTTGACCACGACGTCCAGGAATGGTAAACTTCCTTCTGCTTCGGTCTCCATGGTGAATTTGATGTTCGGATGTATGGAGTTCAGGTGTGTAAGGAAGTCTAGGAGCTTATCCCTTCCATGGGGCCATATCACGAACGTGTCACCGACATTGGGAACCAGCACTGACTCTAATTAAAACGACGCTCAGCAAAGAAAACGAACGAGCGACCAGGGCGGGCGAGGCAGTTACACCGACGCCACCACAGACGCCGACGCCAGCCTCTCAGCGACCGCCGACGCGCGGACGCGGGCGCGGACCGCGGGGGGGACGCCTCGTGGGGGGAGGGGGTTTAGGACGGCCGCCCGCCCTCAGGAGCTCAGTTCGTCAGCGCACCTGACGATGGCGACGTGTCTGATCGCCGAAATATTGTGCCCGTTGGACACTATGGACCGGCAGTACACCCGTGGACTGTTCGATCAAGGTCATACTTGTTTGATACGATAGTATAGTGCAGTCTCGATGTACAGAATAGTCAGGACGCAAGTTTAAGAACCGTGGCTTTCACAGGATATTACCAAACAGTCGAAGCGTTACTGCATGCATTCATGCAACAGATCAACGAAAAGTTTTCACAGATAGAATCGGGATTTGCACGGATTAAATCGCCATTTTCACAGGTGGAATCGCGTTGTCATCACGTTACAGAAACATTGATAGGTCAAATGAATAACAGTTCTACCAATTTCATTCAAGGTTAAAGCAAATCGATACTAGATTACAACAGATGGAGTTAAATGTCAATAATCTTAGGATGTAGAACAATGGGAGAATCGATACACTGGAAACTAAACTCGACCTTATGTTCAGACACGTAGAAGAAATAGACATATAGTTGGAATTATTAGGCGACGAGGCACAGGGTCAGTTACAACACATATTTCGTTCAGACAACCCAAGATACGATAATTAAACGGCTCCATACAGTGGAAACCGGGTTACTAGAGGCTACAACGAATGTGGAAAACTTGACGAATAGATACACAGAAACAGTATCCTTCTTAATTAATGAAAATGACGATCGTTTACAAAAGTTGGAAAGCCGTAATGAGCACTAAGAAACCACATTACATTCACAGCCGAATAAAATCTCAAACACACAGTGATGAACTGTAATATGAGCTGAATGCTGTGGCAACTATGAAAGTCTTGGATCATATCAATCTCTGAGGTACCTGGTAAAGGAAAAATGTATTAACTTTACAGGTACTAACAGAAATACTTATTAAGTGTCCAGTGGGTTGCTGTTCTAAGATCTAAAGTTTCTGCATGAACAGATATATTACTTAAGATTACATTGCCTATTCAGTCAATGTATATTAAGCATACATGGTATTGGCATCAAATGTTACATGTGAAGGAACGCTTAGTGGGTAAGAAGGCATAATCCAAGTCAGACAATCAGGAATATCTCGTGGTTTCTACCTGGAAGAGAATGTAGGCCTCTATGGCATGGTTAAAACTTCATGCACATAACTTTTTTGATTAGAACAATAATGGTAATAAATGTGATTAACATAAGGGAGGCCGGCCGGTGTGGCCGAGCAGTTATAGGCGCTTCAGTCTGGAACCTCGCGACCGCTACGGTCGCAGGTTCAAATCCTGCCTCGGGCATGGATGTGTGTGAAGTCCTTAGGATGGTTAGGTTTAAGTAGTTCTAAGTTCTAGGGGACTGATGACCTCAGATGTTAAGTCCTATGGTGCTCAGAGCCTTTTGAACCATCACGTAACAGATGTAATAATATTCTAAAAATAGAGCAAGAGCTTCAGGAACTTTTTCATGATGCGTCACTGCCAAGTAACATACCTCGATTAAATGAGCGACTGGAAAAAAGTGCCGGTGACTCATGTATATAAGAATGGACCTGCAAAATTACATACCAGTATCCTTAACATCAGTTCGTTGTAGAATTTTTGAACGTATTCTCAGTTCGAATATAATATATTTCCTTGAGATGAAAAAGCTTCTGTCCACAAATCAGCACAATTTTGGAAAGCACCATTCACGTGAAACTCAGTCTGGTCTTTTCTCGCATGATACCCTCCGAAATACGGATGAAGGAGAATAAGCAGAGTCCATATTCCTTGATTTCCAAAAGGCATGTGACACGGTGCCCCTCGGCTGATTGATAATTGTAAGAGCATACGGAGTAGGTTCCCACATATGTGTTCGCTCGAAGACTTCTTAAGTAACAGAACCCAGCAAGTTGTCCTCGATGGCGACTGTTCATCAGAGAGACAAGCGTATCGTCAGGAGTGCCCCAGGGATGTGAGATAGGACTGTTGTAATTCTCTACATACATAAATGATCTGCTAGACTGGGTGGGCAGATATCTGCGCGCGTTTGCTGCTGGTACTGTGGTGTGTGGAAAGGTGTCATCGTTAAGTGACTATAGTAGGATACAAGATGACTTAGATAGAATTTCTAGCTAGTGTGGTGAATGGCAACTTGCTCTAAATGTAGAAAAATGTAAAAACATACTTGTAATGTTTCAATATGGCATTAGTAGTGTCCTGCTTGATACAGTCATGTCATTTAAATATCTGGGGGTAACGTTGCAAAGCGATATAAAATGGAATGAGCATGGAAGGATTGCAGCAGGGATGGCGAATAGTCGACTTCGGTTTATTGGGAGAATTTTGGGAAAGTGTGTTAAGGAGACGACAAATTGGACACTAGTGTGACCCATTGTTGAGTACTGTTGGAATGTTTTGGATCCACACCAGGTCGGATTAAAGGAAGACATCAAAGCAATTCAGAGGCGGGCTGCTAGATTTCTTACCAGCACGTGCAAACAACATGCAAGTATTATGGGGACACTTTGGGAATTTAAATCGGAATCCCCGAGGAAAGGCGACTTTCTTTCCAAGGAACACTACTGGGGAAAGAACCACAAAGATAAGAGAGATTAGGGTTCATACAGAGGCACATAAACAGTCGTTGTTTCCCTTACTCTGTTTGCAAGTGAAGCAGGAAGCTAAATGACTAATAGTGGTATAGTGCACCATCCACCATGCACTGTTCGGTTGCTTGCGGATTATGCATGCAGATGCAGACCCAGAACTAGGACCATCCACAGAGGAACTTGTTACAGCGCACTAAGCAAGGTAACATAGAAAAATGCAATGAGGCGAATATAATTGATAGTTTTATTCAAAGAAAATAGCTAGTTTGAAGTACCCATTCCAGTTGCAGTGGCGCTCCCCCATTCCCCCTATGTGCGCCTCTTCAGGGGTGCATGGGCCATGACTCAATGTTTCTGGATGACATTGCATGACTGCACCGAATAGCACATATCGAGGAGCACTTGTAATGTGAGGATATTTGGCAAATGGACTCATCTGCCTGTCTCCTTAATTAAATCCCATCGAGCGTGTGTGGGAAGTATCAAGAAGACATATTGCAGCATCTCCACGTGCAGCGACGAACATCCAGCAGTTGTCAACCACACTTTTGGAGGAACGTAAAGCATTACCACAACAACTCTTTACCAATCCTGAGGGCAGCACAGGAGCATGTTACACAGCATGCGTTGCTGTCCGTGGTGGTCAGGTAGCCCATTAACAACCATCTTCCGTCCTTCGTAATGTCCACAGGACATTAAAATCACTGAAATTACAGTGTAATTATTGTCATTGAATAAAAGTGTCATTATTGTTCGCCTCAATACATGCTTCTTTCAGTTACCTTCTGTACTACAGTGTAGCAGTTCTCTCAATGAATGGTCACAGTTTCACCAAGAATGTCACTTGTGAGTGACACATGCAACACTTACTTTCATCCTTAAGTTTTGCACACTTGTGTACTTGCCATATGTACAGCGAGACAGCATGTAACTGTGGACAGTTAGATACAAGCGACATCACCTTACTGAGGAAAGAAACTTTGTAGCATCTAATGGATTGTCTTTAGTAACGCCATAGAGAACTACAGGCTAGACAGAAGGGAAGAGACACCTTCTCTTCCAGGGTACAATATAGTATGTTCATGAGTTTTGAAAAGGATCTTATCAAAGTACTGCTGAACAGAGAAGAGAAGGGAATGTGAGGGAAAGTCACAACATGTTGTGAGACCATCTGAAGCTTCTATGTTGTTGTGTGGACTGCTTTGCTGTCTTGTGAGGTTGGTTCAAATGGTTCAAATGGCTCTGAGCACTATGGGACTTAACTTCTGAGGTCATCAGCCCCTTAGAACTTAGAACTACTTAAACCTAACTAACCTAAGGACATCACACACATCCACGCCCGAGGCAGGATTCGAACCTGCGACCGTAGCAGTCGCGCGGTTCCGGACTGAGCGCCTTAACCGCGAGACCACCGCGGCCGGCTGTGAGGTTGGCACAAGATGTGTGAGAAGAAAACAGCTATACCCTACAGCCACTGTCCTTAAGACTTCTTGTTTACTGTATGTCTTGCATACACAACCAGAATGGGAACAGCACCCTTAGGTTCATCGTGTAATTAGTTTCATGTGCCATAAAAGAAATCCCAGATACCCTAGTGATGCTTGGGAGTAATAAAATAATTTTGCTATTGAAATTATTGGCGTATTGCAAACTTGTATTTAAAAAATGGAAGAAAAAACACTCGAAGCTGTGGGTCTCGTCTGTACAGTGGCAGATTCACGAAGTGGCATAATGAAAGGAATGCCAGTACTGGAGCACTGGGGCTTTGAGGACACTTTTGATATGAAATTGATATTAAATTAATTATACAATTGCTCAATTAATGACTCCCACCCCCTGATAAAGTCATGAGTTTCCCCAATGGTAATGTGGGTCCCATTACCCCCCCGTCCCCCCCACTTCCCACCTCCATCCACACCCAAACCTGGAAATGGTGGTAAATTCAAGAAATTGTGGTAACTTCAAATTATTGGCAGGAATATCAAATTTTGTGTTTGGAGATCAATTGTCTAGTTCACAACACAACCACCAGAGGGTGTTCTTGGCCCTCCCTACTCTCCTTTCCAGTCACCTTTCTTCCCCACTGCATGATGTAAGTCTGTACACTGTGTGATATATTGTTTGTTTAAACAATATGAGTTGCCATTGATCCAACACTAGAGAGCTGCTCCAGCTAGTCTAGCCAATAATCCTATATGGGAAGGATACGAGGTAACAAGATGAGAGTTATTAATAATAGGACAGCTAGCTATCACTGTAGAATATGGGACTAGCACCCTGCCGATCTACAGCTGACTAGCTGCTGCTGGGAGGGTAATATAATATTGGAACAGTAACCTACTGGGCCATTGCTCCTGTAACATCCTGCCCCTGTATACAGAATTCCTATAACAACATCAATGGGAATGAAACACACTTATACCTATTTACAAGTTGCATCCTAAACAACAGAAACATAGGAGATACAGAGTATACGGTGCAACATTTTTTTACGTATGTAGTGCTCATTATCGCCGGCCGCGGCGGCCGAGCGGTTCTAGGCGCTCAGTCCGGAACCGCGCGACTGCTACGGTCGCAGGTTCGAATCCTGCCTCGGGCATGGATGTGTGTGATGTCCTTAGGTTAGTTAGGTTTAAGTAGTTCTAAGTTCTAGGGGACTGATGACCACAGATGTTAAGTCCCATAGTGCTCAGAGCCATTTGAATCTTTTTTTTTTTTTTTTTTTGCTCATTATCTTACTTGAACACGGCGTCTCAAGACGGAAAAGAAAAACGACCAGTCACCTCTAGTCTAGTCCTGCACCATCTACTGAATACATTGTGTACCTGAAAAGCTGGGAAGCTGCCGCCCGTCACACTCCAACCTAATTTGCGTACTACTTTTGTCTGACATCATCCAACCAGTTCAACCTCAATATAGACCCCACACTTTAAAAAATCAGAGTCAGGGATGTTGTTGACTATACACCTCGAATTTCTCGTTACTTCTTGTGAAAATCCTGTACAACACTATGGCATAGGCTATAGCTTCTCTAAGTATTCCTCACCAGGTAGAAAAATCTGTTCTTATCTGTTACGCCATGCATCACAGGACAAGAATATTTCACTCATTTCTGACTCATAACGGAGTGCTAAAAAGATCTACACTGTCACAGGATGCCATGTCACTTTTGAACCCTCTTCAAGTATCCAATTGCATCTCCAGATACGAACCCTCTTAAGGTAACAGCACAAAGAAGTTGTAAATATAAGGTTTATACCACACATCACTTTATAAGTTCGGTAATACATCTGATTCTATTATGATTGTCATCTCTCCCAGCGTAGGTGAGAGACTGAAATTTCGTTACAAGATCTCGCCTGTCATCTCTCCCAGCGTAGGTGAGAGACTGAAATTTCGTTACAAGATCTCGCCGCAACGAAATAACTCCTGATTACTGCTCCACCTCTAGAATAATATCTGTGGTACTCCCACCCTGGCTTCCACACATCCGGCAGCACGTCATTCATATCAAATTGATAAACGAATTAATTAAATTGATCATGATAGTCCCTTTGCATGGTGAGTAATTTTTTCCAGAAGTAGGATTACACTGACCAGGCGACCGTTACAGACACTTCCATGACACGTCCGGAGGCTTCCCACAGGCTATGTAGTCACTTCCTGCGATACCAAAATGGGTGGTAACCATCGTCAGATACCTGAAGACACCCAGCGCTAATTGTGTTCTGTCTCTCTGTTGTCTTGTCATGCTAGTGGAAGTAAGTTATTTAGAACTCTGGTACACTGCTCCCGAACCAGTCCTGCTGAGACCTGTCCATCTGTGGAGGCAGTAGGATGTTTCACTGTCTTCTTCACCCTCTTGATACCTCTGCCACCCTATAGCATGTGAACAGCCGCCACCACCGGCACTGGGTCGCGAACCCCGCCCATGCGCCAGTGGTGCAGCGCACCCGGCCGACAACCCACCGCTCGCTGTACCAGACAGCTGATAATGACTCAAGACTCGCTACAGTTGTCCTGTCTGTCTCAGGACTGTGCGCTTAAATGTCGCTGCGGTAACTGAATGGATTTTGAACAATATACTTCCCGTCATCCCTCCTGCAATCAGAAATGATCTCATATGTGTTTTCGAAATATCCTGGAAAGGCTAACACAGTGAGCAATAACAAAATACCTGTCTACTGACCGCCACGTTCCAAACATTTGCGAGACTCCACACCTCAGTTTCTCTGAGCATACTGCAATACTGACATCGCCAAATTAGTAGACGGATGTTTCGAGAACTCAAATGGGAATCCCTGGAGAAAAGACAATGTTCTTTTAGCGGAACACTATTCAGAACTGACATTTAAAGCTGACTGCCGCCAGTATCCATTTTGCATAAGAACTACGAACATAAGATACGAGAAATTAGCGTTCATAGGAGGACATATAGGTAATATTTTTCATTTGCTCTATTTGCGAGCGGAATAGGAAAGGGAATGATTAGTAGCGGTATAGGATACCCTCCACCACACACCATACGATGGCTTGCGAAGCAACCACATACACTGAGGCGTCGAAGAAACTGGTATAGGCATGCATACTCAAATACAGAGATACGTAAACAGGCCGAATACGACGCTGAGGTCGGCAACGCCTATATAAAGACAAGTGTCTGCCGCAGTTGTTAGATCCGTTATTGCTCCTACAATGGCAGGCTATCAAGAATTAAGTGAGTTGGAACGTGGCGTTATAGTCGGCGCACGAGCGATGTGACACAGCATCTCCGACGTAGCGATGAAGTAGGGATTTTGCCATACGACCATTTCACGAGTGTATCATGAATATCAGGAATCTGGTGAAACATAAAATCTCTGACATCACTGTGGCCGGAAAAAAATCCTGCAAAACGGCACCAAAGACGTCTGAAGAGAATCGTTCAACGTGGCAAAAGTGCAACCCTTCCAGAATTTGCTGCAGATTTCAATGCTGGGCCATCAACAAGTGTCAGCGTGCAAACCATTCAACGAAAAATCATCGACACGGACATTTGGAGCCAAAGGCACACTCGTGTACACTTGATGACTCCACGACGCGAAGCTTTACGCGTCGCCTGGGCCTGACAACGCCGACATTGGACTGTTAATGACTGCAAACATGTTACCTGGTCGTACGAGATTCGTGTACGGGTATGGAGACAACATCATCAATCCATGGGCCCTGCATGTCAACAGGGGACTATTCAAGTTGGTAGAGGCTCTGTAATGGTGTGGTGCGTGTGCAGTTGGAGTGATATGGGTCCCCTGAAACGTCTAGATACGATTATGTCAGGTGACACGTACGTAAGCTTCCTGTCTGATCACCTGCGTCGAGTCATGTCCATCGTGCGTTCCGACGGACGTCGGCATTTCCGGCAGGATAATTGGACACCCCACACGTCCAGAACTGCTAGAGTGGCTCCAGGAACACTCTTGTGAGTTTAAAGACTTCCGGTGGCGACCAAACTCCCGAGACATGAACATTACTGAGCATATCTGGGATGCCTTGCAACGTAGTGTTTAGAAGAGATCTCTACCTAATCACACTCTTACGGATTTATGGACAGCCCTGCAGGATTCATGGTGTCAGTTACCTCCAGCACTAATTCAGACATTAGTCGAGCCCATGCCACTTCGTGTTGCGGCACTTCCGCGTGCTCGCAGGGGACCCTACACGATATTATGCAGGTGTACCAGTTTCTTTGGCTCTTCAGTGTAGATCTATATGTAAATTCAGTGTACCTATTAATATTTCAAACCATCCATGTATCGGGACACAAAACTCACGGAAGGGTGTTGTCTCTTATTTATCGAGAACACAAAAGACGGAACTTCTGCTGCTGATTGTCCCTCTGTAGAAAACCTTCGCATGAGTCTCCATGTTTCACACTGCAGCCACCTCGCAAGACTTGAGCGAGAGGTTGTAGTAGGGTTGTCCACAATGCTTAGAGGAAACGGTATAGAGCTCACATCTAAACTCCCCTTTCATCGGAGTATCGCTTATCTGCCGTATTCTCACGAATCTTTGAGTCTTCGATGTAAAGCATTTCAATCCACCTCATTTTGACGAGTAAGAGATGCCTCATGCCAAGTTACAGATCCATGCTAATTCCCTCGAAATCTCAGAACGCTCCAACAGCACTATTCTATTACTTCGAAGGCTGACAGGTAGAGAGCTTTCATAACGAGAAAAATAGCACATTAACGCACAGGAGGAAATTCACAACCATGAAAGTATACATGGACTGCACAAACAAATTCACAAACATGGCACCTACAATTCACTGATATCGTGTTACGGTCACAGATATCACTCTGTACATGTCCTAATCTCCTTTATCGTGTTTCTATGAATGCGATGCTAGATATACGACAGTGTAAGGGTGACCGAGTCTTCTCTGACAGCACAGTGTGTGACTCTCTTTCTCTCTCTCTCTGTCTCTTATCGTTATTTTTTTGTAACATCCAATGGAGTTAACTTCGCAAGCATCACATGGTAGAGAACTCAATAAGATTTTACCCCATCTCTCTCTTCTGATATGTCGGGGAACAAACACTTTCTGTGCATTGAAATCGACCATATGTGAAAATCCCATTAAATATACATGTATTGGTCCACTGGAGCAGGTGACCAGTGATCGAAATCGCTTTCAAGGAACCGGTCTAGCCGGCCGGTGTGACCGAGCAGTTCTAGGCGCTTCAGTCCGGAACCGAGCGACCGCTACGGTCGCAGGTTCGAATCCTGCCTCGGGCATGGATGTGTGTGATGTCCTTAGGTTAGTTAGGTTTAAGTAGTTCTAAGTTCTAGGGGACTGATGACCACAGATGTTAAGTCCCATAGTGCTCAGAGCCATTTGAACCATTTGAACCTGCCTCGGGCATGGGTGTGTGTGATGTCCTTAGGTTAGTTAGGTTTAAGTAGTTCTAAGTTCTAGGGGACTGATGACCGCAGATGTTAAGTTCCGTAGTGCTCAAAGCCATTTGAACGGACCTGTCTACAGTTTTGTCGCTTTTACTGGAGGAAGACCATATCGACTATGCGTCACAAGGAGAGGGTTCTTCTGACGTTATTTCATAAGCAGTTTGTTACATTATTTTTTGCTGTAACAGATCGAAGCAGTGTATGATGGTAGCTGTGTACGCAATCATACATTTCTTTCTTCTGCCATGACTGTGGGTGTGTGCCAGGTGCCAAACCGACCTTAACATGTTTCAATCCATTAGCTCTCACAACGAGCTGGACATTGCATCATGTAAACTATGCTGCTCCCACGACACACAGTGTGGTTGAAATAAAAGACGTAGGCGGTGTTCTTATCAACAGAAATGTGGAAAAGCAACATATGCAAATTGGTTGTGAGTATTTCTGAACAGCTGTCCGAACCTGATGACCTCTACATTTAATCACACCTTCCAGACTGTCAGTGTAGTAGATGTCTCAGTGTTCTGTTTCGAAGGGACCAAGAGCATTGATTCCTCATATTGCAGCCATGCACTCCATCCCTCTTTCACTGCTGGCCATCCCCAAAACGTATTGCTCCCACCAAGACTCTCTCCATCTCAAACATATGGTATCAGTTGATCATTATGTGGTAATCAACAGTGCGCCAGTGGGCGGATGAGATGGAAAAACAGTGTCGATAATGGTGGATGTGCTGTAATAAGCACCGCAGTTGATAGTGGAATCAATTTTAGTAGTTTTGCCAGTTTTTCCGGAATTTCAACGACAACCAATGACACGGCTGAATGATTCCCAATTTCTGTATCATCGCTAAACCATTAGTCCACTACTTTGCGAGTACTGTATGCTAGATTGAAAATGTAGATAGATGGCTGTGCAGTATGTCCGTTCATGGTTAATTCCCAGACATACACAACAAAGTATACCAGAGAGCGTTCTGTTGTTGTTGTGGTCTTCAGTCCTGAGACTGGTTTGATGCAACTCTCCATGCTAATCTATCCTGTGCAAGCTTCTTCATCTCCCAGTACCTACTGCAACCTACATCCTTCTGAATCTGCTTAGTGTATTCATCTCTTGGTCTCCCTCTACGATTTTTATCCTCCACGCTGCCCTCCAATACTAAATTGGTGATCGAGAGCGTTCTATACTGATGCAATTAGGTTGTCTACATAATTCAAGCATTTGGATCATAGTGCGGAATTTGCGATTACGATTGGCCATCTTATTCTACATGGATGGGAGTCACTGAGTGTTCTCGCATTCACAGGATAAATTTGGAGATTGAAAGATCTTCCTGGACTGCGTTTGACCAAGCCTCCCTGCAACACTGTTGTCGATTTAATTTGCAACTGACCAGAAGTAGGAGGGTACTATAACCACTACACTCCAAGTCTCGTGAAGTTACTGAGCGATTTGAGCCCGTAACTGCTGGTAACACCAATGCTACTCATGGCAGCTATCCTAATGCACAAGATCTCTCCAGATCCTGCATGTTTTGGAGTTTAACACCTCTTTCGGTATACAGTGTATATGCGACTGTTGTGGTGTTGTAACAGAACGTTGAGAAGAAATGTATGATTTATTTATGATGGAGCTCCAGATGGATGGAGTTTGAAGCATTTTATGTAAATCGACTGTATGATCAATTCTAAGGTATTGTTATAGTTTCTGGGGTCAGTACTAAGAAAGTTTGGCAAGAGAGATATAATCTTAAAACATAAACATATGCACTCATAAAGCCACATGGTTTTGCACTAACACACTATAATGTTTAAGCCAGGCAGTTTCCGAAATAATAATCTTGCAGGTGGATCCATCTTTGGACATAGAACACATATCTGGATGTAAGGCATGTTGGACCACCTTCGAACCCAATCCCACACGTAGAGCGTTGTTGGTCCACTGTTCGAGATATAACCCGTGCTGGATGTAACAAATTGTGGATCTGCCTTCGAAGATCGCTCCAGATATAACACATGGTGGATCCACACTTGACACTAACTTGGGTCTACTCTGGGTCATGTGAGCCATTTGCGGCACAGACATACAGAAAATAGAGCAAATGCATTGCAGCTGTAGAATATGTGATCGAAGTGACTGGATGTATTCGAGTGCAGTGCCATACTATACCGTGGGACTAATGTGCTGTTCTATCTCGTACATAAGAATGATATTCACGAGGACTGACTACCTCTGTCTACTGGACATCAAGCACGCAAAATAGCGTGATTGGGGTGATGATGTGCCGTCATTGTGGATCTGTAGAGTATAGAAAGACGTGTGATAGGTGCAATGGAATGCTTTGGATGTTTGTTATTACTGGAGGATCTAGACAATTTTGTTACAAATATTAGTAATATAAATTATATCGAAGATATTATGCTCTGTAGCATAATGAAATTAAATGTGCTTTCACCCACTGGAGAACCATTTTGCAAAGAGTATTTCACTATTTGCAGAGCTTTGGCGCTGTTGAAAATAACGTACAAATGGTTGAAATCGAGACTTCGCGGTTTGTAATATGCATGCAGAGTCTCTCTATGTGTATGTGTGTAAAGTTGTCAGTGGTGGATGGTTGCTGTTCCTTACTCATAACTGGCTGACAGTTCATCTATAAATGACGCTGCTCGGGAGATGCACTCTGTAGTTAGAGAGAGAGAGGAGGGAAACTCCTATGGCCCAGGATGATAGCTGTAGTCGACACACTGTCAGCTACCGAATAACTTATTACTGGGGTAATAAAAATAAATACCCAAAAGATACAGTCTGTAGATGCCCTGACAATGAGTTGGAAGGTATAAACAGAAATAACCAAGCAGGTCAGATAAACAATAAAGACATACACTTACAGTGAAGAATATCTGAGCACCACAAGAAATCAACTCTGTACAGATATCAACTCCCTGTTGCAGACCCCTACACGATGGAGTGGAAGTCGAATGAACATGTGAAACTGTTTCCAGACTTTGAGCTTCCATCAGGTGGAGCACTACGTGACTCTTCAGACAGGCTCTCTGATGCGTCAGAGTATTATACGACATTGTTACCGGACTTCGAGTTACCAACACATCCATCATTTGCACCACTTGTTGAGTCTCATATAAGTACGAAGCAACTGATACTATACCTTTTATGATCGTCCTATCCAAAATGCATGCATGTGGATTATCAGGGAGAGGGAAATATTAGGATTTTTAGTAGGTTAGTGTATTATCATAGAGCATCAGACCACACTTAGGTATGTCAGCAATATTTATTTATTTTTATTTATTTATTTATTTATTTAACCTGGCAAGATTAGGGCCATCAGGCCCTCTCTTACATCTAACCAGGCATTCTACTTATTTTACATTCATATGTTTTAGTAGGCATGTTAAGCTACATCTAGTACAAAAAGTGAAATAAACAATTTGAAAGGTACACCTGGAAAAATACATACATATAGAGTTTATATTCTTAGATCACAGGTACTGTTATAATTAGACATTATTGAAGAGACAGATTTGAGATAGGGTGCTGGCAGCAGGGAGTATGAGGGAGACTCGTGGTGAAGGGAGGAGAAGAATAGAGAGACATGATGAAACATAATTAAGGAAATATAAAGGAAAAGAAGATTGCGTGGCTAACAGAGATAGATGAAGAGGAAGGCATCTCAGGAGCAAGATAGGAGACGCTAGCTTTGCTATTTGACAGATGAGGGGATTGCCCTTGTACATTAATTTTGTGGAGAACTTTATGAGGATGATAGTAGGAAATGCTTCAACTTCTTCTTAAAAGCAGCAGGAGATTGAATTTTGTGCAAGGTAAGGGGCAGTTTGTTCCAGAGGCGGACAGCGGCAACTGAGAAGGAGTTTGCAAAAGTTTTGTTTTGTGAGTGGGCACAGTTAGGATACCAAATAAGAGTGACCTCGTGTTTAGATTATGATGACATGACAGGTTTTTAATCTCTGAAGCAAGGTACTGGGGTGCTTGCGCGACGAGGAGTCGGTGGAGTAGACATAGAGTGTGGTAATCACGCAATTTGTCCGGCCGCAGCCACCCTAGCTCGGAGTATGAAGCACTAACATGATCATATCGGCGAATGTTGCAGGTGTAACGCACACAGGCATTCATGGTTAGCTCTAGCCGTCTTTTGTTTTCACTACTCGTGCCTTGTTGAATCACATCACAATAGTGGAGGTTCGGTAGAACGAGTGCTTGCACGAGCTGGCGTTTCAAGTCCTGTGGAAATATGTTCCGAAACTTTTTGAGAGCATAGAGACAAGCAGACGTCTTTCGGCACACTACGACTGTATTCTCTGCCCAGTTGAGATGCTCATCCAAAGCTACACCCAAGTTCTTCACTGTTTTCTGATATGGTATTGCAGTACCGTCAAGCAGAATAGGAGGTAGCCGTTCGCGGAAATCTGAACTTATTAATTTCTGATGGGCTATTAAGATTACTTGCGTCTTTTTTGCATTTAGTTTAAGCACCAGGTTTTTCGCCCATGTCACTACTGAAGACAAATCATCATTCATCTGAGCGATTGCAGTGTTTACATCTTCAGGTCTGACGCTTAGGTCGAGCTGGAGGTCGTCGGCATAGAAATGATATTTACAGGAGGACAGAACCGACGAAATATCGTTGACATATAAAGAAAACAAAAGTGGTCCTAAGACTGATGCTTGTGGCACTCCCGAGGAAACATGTTTCCGGGAAGATTTTTCATTTACGCAGACAATACATTGCTGTCTGTCTTTTAAGTAGCTTTCAAACCACCTCATTGCACTATCAGAGAAATTAAGCTGTTGCATTTTTCTGAGCAATATGTCAAAGTTAACAGTGTCAAAAGCTTTGCTGAAGTCCAGTAGCGTCAATATTGTTGCCTTTAGATTGTCGATGGCATATTTCAGGTCATCAGTTACTTTAATTAGAGCAGTGTTTGTGCTGTGATGTTTACGGAAACCGGATTGAAATTTGTCATATAGGCTGAATTCATGCAAGTGTTCAGTGATTTGGTCATGAACAATATATTCAAGTGCTTTGGAAACAGCAGGCAGTATGCTAATTGGTCGATAATCACTAGGCAGTTGCGGGTTTTCTATCTTAGGGATGGGTCGAATTAGGCTTCTTTTCCATGCAGTGGGATATATTCCGTTCACGAGGGAAAAATTAAATATGTCAGTTATGACAGGTACTAAGATATCGGCAACATTCTTAATCATGGTTATACCGATACTGTCGTTGCCTATTGCATCAGAAGAGATTCTCATTATTGCTTTTCTTGCCGTATTTGTTGTTGCATGTTTTAGATGGAAGGTATCGTTGTTAGTTATCCTGTTTGGGGATTCTTGTGGACGGTAATTATCAGCCGTGCTGGTATTCAGAGGTGCAGAGAAGAATTCATTTAATTCGTTAGCTGACACATGAAAAGTAGTTTCCGATTTTGCCTTTCCGACCCCCAAGCTACAGAGATTCTTCCATAGAGTCGTGGGCGTCAGATCGCTGCATACAAGGGAGCGAGCGTGCCTGATTTTAGCATTGCGAATGCATTGTTTCACTCTGTTCCGTAGCTTTCTATATTCTTCGAAACGCTCGGGTTTCGGATCTGCCTTGAAACGCCTGTGGGCAGCATCCCTATTAGTCATCATTTGACGTAATTCAGCTGTCAGCCATGGAGCAGGAGATTTTCTTACACGGATTGTGCGCACAGGTGCATGTTTGTCATAGGGGGCAGTGAGTTTATCACCAAGTTCATTAATTTGGCCGTCGATTGTGGGTTTTCTGATTATTTGATGCCATGAGATTTCTGAGCAATCGGCTGTTAGAGCGTCAAGGTCAATACGTTTCATGTTCCTACAAGTTATGTAACGCGATTTGATCCTTGGGGGCTGCACAGAGTAGGCCAGGAATATTACATCATGTGCTGAGAGGCCAGGGGCCGATGTTTGACCAACATCTCTTACTTTGTCAGTCTGTTTCGTTGCGATTACGTCTATAAGAGTATGACTGTGCGCCGTATGGTGTGTAGGTTGTAATGGAAGAATGTTCATGCTATTGCAACTAAACAGTCTTCTTAGGTTTATTGCGGAGTGTATCTTAGCAGGTCTATGTTCAAGTCACCCATTACGATGACATGTTCGTATTGACACTGAAGTGAATGTAATTCCGACTGGAAGGAACTCATTGAGCTTATTTTTGGCGGCTTGTACACGACGCCAGTCAAGAATTTCCGACTTTCTATATTTATTTCAATGAACATGAATTCAGCCTCTTTTTCTTCAGCAGGATTTGACGTACATAAGACTTTCGCTTTGAGATCTGTTCGTATATACGCGCCGACCCCGCCACCTCGCTTTTTTGATCTGTCTGCCCTAAGAAATGTGTACCCTGGGAGATGAAAAGATGCAGAGGATATGTGTGGTTTCAACCACGTTTCGGATAAGAGGATTACGTGGTTCAAATGGTTCAAATGGCTCTGAGCACTATGGGACTCAACTGCTGAGGTCATTAGTCCCCTAGAACTTAGAACTAGTTAAACCTAACTAACCTAAGGACATCACAAATATCCATGCCCGAGGCAGGATTCGAACCTGCGACCGTAGCGGCCTTGCGGTTCCAGACTGCAGCGCCTTTAACCGCACGGCCACTTCGGCCGGCGATTACGTGGTAGTTTAGTTGGTTCAAGAGGAGGCTAAGTTCTTCGTAATGTGCAGGTAAAGAGTGGATGTTGCAGTGAGCTGCTAAAAGCTCTGACGCGTTCCGCTGAGCAGCCTGGAGTATGGTGGCAGACTGGTTTGTCTCTTTGTTACGCACTACCTGCCGCGAGGGGCACTGGCCGCTGCTTCCGCCAAGTGACATAACACAGGGGTGTCCGAGATTTTGCGCGCCCTGTTTGTGACACCGCGAGTGCCGAAAGAAAGGCGACTGCTAGAGATTTCCTGAGGTTGCGGGAGTATAGAAAATGGATTAGTGGTATTCGGTGCAAGGAGAATATGACCAAAATAGTGACGGCTGTGTGTCTCTGTGTATCCTCTGTTGTAAGAGGAGAAATGTAATTAGCGTATTTGAAACAGCTTAGGGTGGAAATAAGGGAAAGATTTAAGAGGCCGATGCTGCCAGCAGAGAGAAGTAAGCTTAATAATTAATAGATTATCGTAGGAAGCTAGAATTAAATTGAAATTTACTAAGGTGATACTGGTAGTGATTATCGTAGGAAGCTACAATTAGTTTGAAATTTGTTAAAGTGATACTGATAGTGATTTTTGTTATGAACAATTTAAACCGAAGAGATGGGTGATCAATGAACTAAAGGAGAGACAAATAATTACAATAGAACTATTTCAGAACGGAAGAGAATAAACTGAGAAAATGAAAAAAGTATTAGCAGTAACTAAAATTAAGTAATGGTTAGAGCTACAGACACAAAAAAAAATAGTGAAAAGTTAATACAGTTACAAAAACAATTAGTTGAAGGTACAAATATGGGTATAATTAAAAAATTAATACAATTACAAGACTATATCTGAGTATAGGGCTGTTACAATTTTCAAATGGTGTTAAGTTTGCACTTTTGGCTCGAGTAGCTTCACTTAATACTATTCAGTTCTGTCATGTTTGTGACTGTCTTCTTTCCAGCTGCTGTCTTAATGATTACTCTGCCATCCTGAGTCCACACATTCTGAAGACCGAAATGGGATATGGCACTGTTTAAAATCTTTAGCCGTTCGTGTGTCAGATCTTCCCTTATTGTAAGCCCTGTCCTTGCTAACTTCTTCTTCTGGGTAAAGATCTCTGCCCTTTTTCGGTACGAGACAAATTTAATTATTATTGGACGAGGTTTGGTGGCACCTGGTAGTTTTCGTCCCACCCGATGGCTCCTGTCAATGTCTGCCTTGGTCACTTCAACGCCTAATTTTTCACGCGCAACCTGTATAAGCAGGTTGTCCGTGTCTTCTTCCTTATTTTCTACTACTCCAAACAGTCGTAGACTATTTCGCCTTTGGTACTGTTCTAGTTCGTCAGTTGCGGCAGATAGTTTCACTTCCAACTCTCGTGCCTTTTTCTCGTATTCAGACACAGACTTTTTTAGTGCTGTAATTTAGGCACTATTGGCCTCAACAGTTTCACGCATTTTGGCCAATACTGCTGCCGTTACAGTATCTGATATAGTGCCTGCTATCAGATCGAGATTGTTTTTATCGCGAAGCGCAGCGTTTACCTCAGAGCGGACCAGCTCCGCCATGCCGGGAGCCGCGGCCGCACCTTCCGCCAAGAGCGGGCCCGCCGCACCTGCTGCTTCCCCGCTGCTGGACGCGCTGCTGTTGACTCTTCTGTTTACCATTTTCTCGAAGATATTGGCGGAGCACAGAAATAAAAAAATTGCACTACTGCGCAGAACACTGTTGTTTTCACGATTTCCACTTGTACTAGACAACACCACCTGCGAGAACACCTTCGAATTCAACTAAATTTCGCGAGCCGAACTTACCACGTGTTACACTGCAGCCGCCACGACAGTTTTAGCAATATGACCATATACATATGGAAACCTGTCGAAGGAATATGAACAAACGTCATAAAATCAGTAAAATTCATGGAAAACCTGGTATAATCACGAAAAATTGACGTGAAATACGTAAAAATTGAAGTAATATGGTAAATTCACTAAAACTAGTAAAATTACGGAAACTCGCTGAGATTATATGAAATCAGAGAAAAAATACCATGATAGGAGAACTGACGGAAATCAATAAAATTGTGTGTTCTGGAGAAGAGTGGATTCATGCTACATATACACACCTTAATACTGCGAAGAGGAGCCACTCTGGAGACGCGGTGTCAAGGCGTAACAAGCATATTATCTGCGCGTGAGGACTGCAACCTAACATCGGACCATGACCTCTGTGTACAAGAGGAAGATTACCAGGCGAAGTGGTAAACCGCGATAAGACTGTTTCATCTCCTCTGGCTACTGATCGTGGCGTTTACTTCCTCGTAAGATGTCGCAGATTCTTCGTATGCATTTTCAGCTGCTGACGATCATACTAGAGGACGGTTGCGAACATATCATAATTTCCGAACTGTAATCCAGCTTGAATTTCTTGGTGTGGTCACTGACAGAGGTTTATGAGGTACTGCAAACGCTTTGTGTGTAAATTTGCGTGAAACTTCCCTGTTTACAGAGCTAGTGCAGCATGGTGGGATGTTTTACATGTCAAACACTGCTGCTACGGATTTGTCTGTTTCTTCGTAAGTTGTATTTTCCGTTGCTGCCGGTCGTTTTGTAGGACTGATGCGAGTATAGCCTAATTTCTGAACCGTAATCGGATGTGATCACTGGGCGCTTTATGCCTTCAAAAAGTACATTGTGCATGTATCACAACGGACCCATATATTTCTTGGTGTAGAAGAGAATAGTTTTATCATCTTTGTCATCGTAGAGTGGTACAGAAAACTTGCAGAGTGGATGTATGATAGATACTGAACATATATGTCCTTCATTGCAGTATTAAGAGCGTTGCATTCCGCATGACTAATATTTAGGAAACCACATGGCTTTAAAATTATAGCGTGTTTAAGACCAGAACTGAATAGCCATAGAAGTGCATTTGTCTATGTTCTATGATCATTTCTCTCCTGCCAATACGTTCTTAGTACCGATCCCAGAAACTAGAACAATATTTCAGACTTTATAGCACAGATTTTTTTCGCATAAAATCCTTCAAACTCCATCCGTCTGGAACTCCATCACAAATAAACCACACATTTATTAATAACATTCTGTTATATCGCCATAACAATCTTGTATATACTCTATGTCGGTACGGAGTGCTAACCTCTTCAGCATGCATGGTGTGGAGAGGCCTTGTGCACTTGGATAGGTGCCATGAGTAGGACTGGTGTGGAGCAGTCTTCGCTGGACAGCAGTTATGGGCTCAAATCACCCTTCACGATACCTCGAATCTAGTGGTTATAGTACCCTCCTACTTCTGGTCAGTAGCAAATTAAATTGGCGACAGGGAGGACTGGTCAAAGACAGTGTGAGAAGATCTTTCAGTCTCCAACTTTATCCTAAGAGTGCATGAATACTCTGTGACTTCCATCCACATAGCAAAGGATGACCATTTGTAATCGTAAATTCCACATTGTGATCGAAGTGCTAGAAATATATATACACTCCTGGAAATTGAAATAAGAACACCGTGAATTCATTGTCCCAGGAAGGGGAAACTTTATTGACACATTCCTGGGGTCAGATACATCACATGATCACACTGACAGAACCACAGGCACATAGACACAGGCAACAGAGCATGCACAATGTCGGCACTAGTACAGTGTATATCCACCTTTCGCAGCAATGCAGGCTGCTATTCTCCCATGGAGACGATCGTAGAGATGCTGGATGTAGTCCTGTGGAACGGCTTGCCATGCCATTTCCACCTGGCGCCTCAGTTGGACCAGCGTTCGTGCTGGACGTGCAGACCGCGTGAGACGACGCTTCATCCAGTCCCAAACATGCTCAATGGGGGACAGATCCGGAGATCTTGCTGGCCAGGGTAGTTGACTTACACCTTCTAGAGCACGTTGGGTGGCACGGGATACATGCGGACGTGCATTGTCCTGTTGGAACAGCAAGTTCCCTTGCCGGTCGAGGAATGGTAGAACGATGGGTTCGATGACGGTTTGGATGTACCGTGCACTATTCAGTGTCCCCTCGACGATCACCAGTGGTGTACGGCCAGTGTAGGAGATCGCTCCCCACACCATGATGCCGGGTGTTGGCCCTGTGTGCCTCGGTCGTATGCAGTCCTGATTGTGGCGCTCACCTGCACGGCGCCAAACACGCATACGACCATCATTGGCGCCAAGGCAGAAGCGACTCTCATCGCTGAAGACGACACGTCTCCATTCGTCCCTCCATTCACGCCTGTCGCGACACCACTGGAGGCGGGCTGCACGATGTTGGGGCGTGAGCGGAAGACGGCCTAACGGTGTGCGGGACCGTAGCCCAGCTTCATGGAGACGGTTGCGAATGGTCCTCGCCGATACCCCAGGAGCAACAGTGTCCCTAATTTGCTGGGAAGTGGCGGTGCGGTCCCCTACGGCACTGCGTAGGATCCTACGGTCTTGGCGTGCATCCGTGCGTCGCTGCGGTCCGGTCCCAGGTCGACGGGCACGTGCACCTTCCGCCGACCACTGGCGACAACATCGATGTACTGTGGAGACCTCACGCCCCACGTGTTGAGCAATTCGGCGGTACGTCCACCCGGCCTCCCGCATGCCCACTATACGCCCTCGCTCAAAGTCCGTCAACTGCACATACGGTTCACGTCCACGATGTCGCGGCATGCTACCAGTGTTAAAGACTGCGATGGAGCTCCGTATGCCACGGCAAACTGGCTGACACTGACGGCGGCGGTGCACAAATGCTGCGCAGCTAGCGCCATTCGACGGCCAACACCGCGGTTCCTGGTGTGTCCGCTGCGCCGTGCGTGTGATCATTGCTTGTACAGCCCTCTCGCAGTGCCCGGAGCAAGTATGGTGGGTCTGACACACCGGTGTCAATGTGTTCTTTTTTCCATTTCCAGGAGTGTAGATGACGTAACTGCATCAGTGTAGGACCCTGTCTGGTGTACTTTGGTGTATATGTCCGAGAATTAACCTTGAATGAACGTACTGCTCACTAATCAATCTACATTCGCAGTCTAGCATACGGTACTCGCAAGGTAGTGGACCGTTGGTTTAGTGATGATACAGGAATTGGGAAGCATGCTTCCGTGTCACTGGTAGGTGTTGAAATTACGTAAAAACTGGTAAAATTACTAAAATTGATCCCTCTATCAAATTTGGTGCATACTACAGTCTCCACCCATATCTAAACTGTCTTTCCACCCCATCCTCCCAGCGGATCGCTGTTGGTTAGCACGTAATAATTGACTGACATCACTTCTTTGAGATGGAGAGAGTCTTGGTGGGACCGACATTTTCCGAGGATGGCCAGCACCGAAACAGTGATCGCGTACATGGCTGCAAATGAGGAATCAATGCTCTTGGTCTCTTTGAAACGGAATACCGAGACATCTGCTACCTTGTCACTGTGGAGAATGAGATTGGATGTCGAGGTCATCTTTGGGCAGCTGTTTCGAAAAGCTTCATACTGCTGCAAACTCTTCATTTCCATATGTTGCGACGTTTTCCACATTTTTGTCAATAAGAAACACCGCCTATGTCTTTTATTTCAACCAGCCTTTATGTTGGTGGAGCAGCATAGTTAACACTATGTGATGTCCAGCTTTCTGTGAGAGAGAATGGATCGAAATATGTTAATGTCGGATTAGCACCTGACACAGACTTCGAAGGTATGGTAGAAAAACAAAATGTATGGCTGTGTAGTCATATTCTGCTTCTATGTGGTGCAGCAAAGAAAAAGCAATGTGTCAAATCGCTTATGAGACAGCAACACAAGAAGCCTCCTCTTGTGACATAGTCGGTATAGTCTTCCTACAGTACAGGCAACAAAAGTTTAGACAGGTCTGTGGAAGCGACTTCGATGACTGGTCGTCTGCTCCAGTGGACCAATACATGTATGTTTAATGGGATTGTCACATATGGTCGATGTCAGCATGCAGTCGGTATCTGTTTCCTGATGTATCGTAAGAGAGAGATGCAGTAAAATCTTGTTGAGGCTTCTTGAACCATGCTGCGACTCAGATTGGTGCTGTTTGTAGCTTTACGCTCTCTGTTGGATGCCAGACGGTTGCTGTTGTTTGTCTTCTTCTCGTGTTGACTGGTGCCACTCGGTTTCGCAAGCGTTGCTTGTCCGCTAGTGGCAGCAGCGGCGTTTATCAATATGTAGTAACTGTTGTACTATCTTTCGGGCAACGTCGTTGTCTTTCCGGGTCGTGTGAGTGGGCCAGTTCGGTTGGGGATTGAGGAGGAGCCAGGTCCGCGCAGTGCCATAACACGCCGGGACCGCTGGAGGCACGCATGGACTGCCGGATGGAAGGGCTGTGGTCACGATGGTGCACGACCTCGTCTAAACCGGATCCAGCAACCTTTAAGATGAGTGCATTTCAATCCCAGTAGGGAAGCCTCCACCATTATGATATCTCACGATTCTCCAGTGACTTGCGTTCGTGTTGCTGCTCGTAGTGTCGCCGAGGCGAAGAGCATGGGTGATTCCTCTACTCTGGTGGTAATGATTCCTTTCTCGTTCCGGGCGCTCTAAACACAGTATTCTCGATGTAGGGCAGACCGCCGGTTACGGCTTTGGCGTATTGTTCCGTCGTTGCATTTGCCAGACCTTCTCAGAGGTTGATTCCTGGAGCACCGTCTGGATCAGTTGCTTGTTTTTTTAATTAACTTTTGCTATCGTATTTGCTATTTTACAGCAGGTTTGAATTTTTTTTATATTATTGGGTTCCTGGCGTGTAAGGCCTTCAGTCATGATTGTGATCACTTGCATTAAAATTCTAATTTGGTATTTGTATTTTAGCAGTAAGCCTTTAAAACCTTATTTACTGCCATTCCTGCCGTCTGATGCCGTATACTGTGTTTGTGGTGACTTGCCTTTAATATTTCAGTACCTGTAATTTGTAAGTTGCAGCGAGTTTTAAACAATTCTTAATTTATTGCCATTCCTGGCGTCTAAGGCCTTCTGCCCAGATCTCAGTGGCTTGCTTTTAAAAGATTATCTGTTGTTATCTGTATTTAATGGTGATTTGCTAAACTGTAATTCACTGAAAACACTACCGCTTACACTGTTGTTTATTCCTTCATTAATAACGTGTGGTATTTTTTTATCTATTGTTGAGTCTGGAATTATTGATTTAAAATAAATTGTGTGTAATTGTAAAAGGCAACCGATAGTAATTGATTACGGTCTCGTCCACAATCGTAACCGAATCCTGCCTTCCCTTGACTACCAGGTTTTATTTCTACCAGATGATGTTACAAAAAATAACAATTAGATAAAGGGACAGACACTGTTATGTCAACGAAGACTCAGTCACCATTACACTGTCGTATTTCTAGCATGGTAATCACAGGAAGACAAAGAAACAGATTAGGGCACATACAGTGTGATATTTATAGAATGTCACTAGACATCGATGAACTTTAGGTGTCATGCTTGTGAATTTCTTTGTGCAGTCCATATACACTCTGCATGTTTGTGAATTTCCTCCTGTACGTTGATGTGCTATTTTTCTCGTTATGAAAGCTCTCTACCTGTCAGCCTTCTGATACAATAGTGCTGTTGGAACGTGCTGGGATTTCGAGGGAATTTGCATGGGTCTGTAACTTGGCATGAGACATCTCTTACTCGTCAAAATGAGGTGGATTCAAATGCTCTACATTTAAGACTCAAAGATTCCTCAGAATACGGCAGATAAGCGATACTCTGATGAAAGGGGAGTTTAGATGTGAGCTCTATACCGTTTCCTCTAAGCATTGTGGACAAACCTGTTACAACCTCTCACACAAGTCTTGGGAGGTGGCTGCAGTGTGAGACAATCAGCAGCAGAAGTTCCGTCTTTCGTTTTCTCGATAAATAAGAGCCAACACCCTTCCGTGAATTTTGTGTCCCTATACATGGATGCTTTGAAATCTTAACAGGTAAACTAAATTTACATTTAAATCTACACTGAAGAGCCAAAGAAACCGGTACACCTGCCTAATATCGTGTAGCGCCCCCTGCGAACATGCAGAAGTGCCGCAATACGAAGTGGCATGCACTCGACTAAACGTCTGAATTAGTGCTGGAGGGAATTGATACCATGAATCCTGCAGGGCTGTCCATAAATCCGACCGAGCGAGGTGGCGCAGTGGTTAGCACACTGGACTCGCATTCGGGAGGACGACGGTTCAATCCCGTCTCCGGCCATCCTGATTTAGTTTTTCCTTGATTTCCCTAAATCGTTTCAGCCAAATGCCGGGATGGTTCCTTTGAAAGGGCACGGCCGATTTCCTTCCACATCCTTCCGTAACCCGAGCTTGCGCTCCGTCTGTAATGACCTCGTTGTTGACGGGACGTTAAACACTAATCACCACCACCACCATAAATCCGTAAGAGGGGGTAGATATCTCTTCTGAACACCACGTTGCAAGGCATCCCAGATACGCTCAATAATGTTCATGTCTGGGGATTTTGGTAGCCACCGTAAGTCTTTAAACTCAGAAGAGTGTTCCTGGACCTACTATGCACGTGTGGGGTGCCCAATTATACTGCTGGAATTGCCCAAGTCTGTCGCAATGCTCAATGGACATGACTGGACGCAGGTGATCAGACATGATGCTTACGTACGTGTCACCTGTTGTAGTCGTATCTAGACGTTTCAGGGGACCCATATCACTCCAAATGCATACACACCACACCATTACAGAGCCTCTGCCAGCTTCAACAGTACCCTGTTGACATGCAGGACCCATGGATTCATGTTGTTATCTCCATACCCGTACACGTCCATCCGCTCGATACAATTTGGAACGAGACCCGTGCGACCAGGCAACATGTTTGTAGTCATGATCAGTCCACTGTCGGTGTCGTGGAGTCATCAAGGGTACACGAGTGTGCCTTCGGCTCCAAATGCCCATGTCGGCGATGTTTCGTTGAATGGTTTGCACGCTGACACTTGTTGATGGCCCAGCATTGAAATCTGCAGCAATTTGTGGCAAGGTTGCACTTCTGCCACGCTGAACGATTCTCTTCAGTCGTCGTTGGCGCCATTTTTTAGGCTCTTTTCCCGGCCACAGCGATGTCAGAGATTTTATGTTTTACCCGATTCCTGATATTTATGGTACACCCGTGAAGTGGTCGTGTGGCAAAATCCCTACTTCATTACTATCTCGTAAATGCTGTGTCCCATCGCTCGTGAGTCGACTTTAACGCCAGGTTCAAACTCACTTAATTCTTCATAGCCTGCTATTGTAGAAGCAGTAACCGATCTAACAACTGCGGCAGACACTTGTCTTTATATATGCGTTGCCGACCTCAGCGCCGTATTCTGCCTGTTTACGTATCTCTGTGTTTGAATATGCATGCCCATACCAGTTTCCTTGTCGCTTCACTGTATGTGGTTACTTCGCAAGCCATCGTATGGTGTGTGGTGGAGGGTTATCCTGTACCGCTACTAGTCATTCCTATTCCGCTCGCAAATAGAGCGAGTGAAAAAGATTACCTATGTGCTTCCCCATGTGCGATGGTTTCTCGTATCTTATCCTCAAGGGTCATATGCAAAATGTATGTTGGCGACAGTCAGTTTCAAATGTCGGTTCTTAATAGTGTTTCTCCAAAAACACATTGTCTTACCTCTGGGGATTACCACTTGAGTTCTCGAATCATCCGCCCACTAATTTGAAGCTAGCCAAAAGGAACACTTCTACAGGGCCATATAATGAGGGAAACCTAGGTCTGCAGACGCACACACATTTGGAATGTGGCGGTCAGTTGACAGGTATGAACATTTCGGTTTGCAGGAGGGATGAGGAGAAGCATATTGTTCAGCATCCTGGTGTTTATCCCAGCAATATTTAAATCATGTGGAAATTCTAAGATGGATAGGACAAGTTTAGGGACTCTGGAATCAATAACAGCTCTCTGGCACGGCGAGGTGTTACAGCCCTGATGGAGGGGTGAGGTTTGCAAAAAAAAAACGATTCAAATGGCTCTCAGCACTATGGGACTTAACATCTGAGGTCATCAGTCCCCTAGAACTTAGAACTACTTAAACCTAACTAACCTAAGGGCATCACACACATGCATGCCCGAGGCAGGATTCGAACCTGCGACCGTAGCGGTAGCGCGGTTCCAGACTGTAGCGCCTAGAACCGCTCGGCCACTCCGGCCAGCTGAAGTTTGCAACACGGTTCAGTAGGGGCAGCTATTCCCATGCAATCCGGAGGCGGAGGCGTTGTTGCAAGGATGGAGATGGAGAATTTGAGTGAAACATGCTAATGCCCCCACGGCAGGATTAGTTCGGAAGCAGTATACCAGAATTATAAGTGACTTTCTTCCACCAGCATGACAACACAATGAAGAGAAAAAACGCCATTCGGATAGGATATCTTCAGCTATTTGACGACCATTACCACCCACTTCAGAGATAACACGGAAGCGTCTCTAACGGTTACCTGGGGAGTATAATCTGACTGCAAGAAAACATTACTCACCGTGTGAATGGCCTCACGTGGTCAGTTTAATTAATTAGCCTATCAAGTTGATATGAATGACGTGCCGCCAGGCGTGTGGAATCGGGAGTGAGACTACCACAGATATCATCTGAGAGTTGGACCGGTAATCAGGAGTTTTACCGTTGCGGCCAAATTTTTTAACGAAATTTCAGTCTCTCACCTACACAGAAAGAGATGACCATCATAAAAAAATCAGATATATTTCCAAATTTATAAAGTGATGCTGGGGAAAACCCGTGACGTCATTAGGGGGTGTGATAATTAACTGATCAATTTGCATAATTTGATGTCAGTTTCACAACAAAATTTTCCTCGGAGCTCCATTGCCCCCCTACTAAGGCCAGCTCTCGAATACGCTGACGGATACGTTCCCAATCCTGGTTGGGCAGCTTATGCTTGTGAGATGCTGAGTTTTAATATCTTTCAGTGCACATATTTTCAGTACTGCAAGTCGGCCATATGTGTTGTCACGTCATTGGTTGTTTGTGAAATCTGGGACTGTCAGCTACTAAGCTGCCGACGTGTACAGAGGTCCGCCTGTCAGGTATAGGGTGTCGTCTTGCATACTAAATGTGTGGCTGATGTTGGAGTGGCCATATACTTTACTACATCTTGACGTTGCAACCAGTGAGCGTTTAAAGCCTAGCGACATGAGAAATGGGAAACTGTGAATACGTTGCTACCCTCACTGACTCATCTTGCAGCATACTAAAATGATCTTTTACTGTTAAAGAAAGATACACAAAGCCCTCTTCTTGAACTTCCTTTTATGGAGCATGGTGCCACTTGTAGCTTCCTTAATGTCAACAGAAGTAAGAGCGACAGAAAAAAACTAAATTGTTCTTATTGTAAAGGAGTTTAAAGTGAGTTTTGGATCGAGCAGAACAAATCCAGAGAACGTTACTGCTTCTATGCTGAGCATCACATCTTTGTTCCCAAAGCAAGAATGCCGCCTGGGTGTAGAGTATCACAGTTTAATTTTTTCGGAAGCTTGATGCCAAATTTAAGGAACAATGTGTCGTCCACATGCAGTGTAACAGAACTAATTGCTGCAAATAAGTGTGGAAAGTTTCAAGTCAAACCAACTTTTAAAGCTTCAAAAAACTTGGCTGTTCCATGACTTCTGCTAGTTAACTTGTCTGGTAATAAACACAGGTCAATTTAGAGATCGACTGAATCTGTCATGAGAAGGCAATGAAAGCTTTGTGAACTAGCAGCACGTTACTTTTCAAGCCATCAACAAAGGTGCATCTCACAGCACAGACACACCGGTCGTGTTAGGAAACACAGTTGAGCGCCCCGTCTCGTGCTTACCTGGTTTCTGCAGGTGGGTCAGCAAGCAGCCGACTCACTACGATTAAGTCTTCAGGCTGGCTGCGCATCGCATCTGCCCATCCCTGCGTGGCCATTACCTGGAAGTTGTGGGCCCCTATGAAGGCGACTGTGGCCGCCGTCAGGCTCGCGCAGGAATGCCTCACCGCAAACACCGCCGTGGCCGCTGCGTTCTCCACGGTGAGCTGAGTGATCACTTGCTGCTCGCAGGCAGCCTTCAACCCGGACACGCCGTACTTGTCAGCGGCAGTTAGCAGCTTAAGTGCCGTGTCGGGCAGCTGGGGGGCCTGGAGGGTGTACACGTAGCCCAGCAGCTCCCTCACCACCGGGCCCTCCACGTCTGTGACGACGACGTGGCCGCTGCTGGCCTCCAGCGTGTCGTGTTGGAACATTGCCTGGAAGACGGGGCTCCTCTCTTCCAGGACCGCCCGGTGCGCCGCCAGCCGCGTCTCGCCCGCTACCAGCGTCACGATGGTGGTGGTTAGTGTTTGACGTCCCGTCGACAACGAGGTCATTAGAGACGGAGCGCAAGCTCGGGTGAGGGAAGGATTGGGAAGGAATTCGGCCGTGCCCTTTCAAAGGAACCATCCCGGCATTTGCCTGACACGATTTAGGGAAATCACGGAAAACCTAAATCAGGATGGCCGGAGACGGGATGGAACCGTCGTCCTCCCGAATGCGAGTCCAGTGTGCTAACCACTGCGCCACCTCGCTCGGTCAGCGTCACGAATGCGCCTTCCCCCGCGTCAAGACGGGCGCCCGCGTTCACGGCTGCGGTCTCTCGAACCTCTTCAACTGCTGCCATTGCGGATGACTCTGAAACATAACGCCACTGAGCAACCCTTTGCCCCTAGATAGCATCTTCAGCACTTGTGTGAGGCATAGAGACCTGTGGTGAGGGGCAACAGTTATTACAAATTGTCCGTTACAAGTCAAATACAACACTATGATATCGTTACTTTGTCAAACTGATGCTGGAGGTCAATAGCTGCAAATCTTCACCAAACCCAATAGCAGTATCTCTTCAACACCCATTATACTGCACATGTCCACGGAAGCGGTGGAGACCTCATTTGTCTAATTCCTAGCTGCAGTGCAGTTTCTTCGTGAGGTCTTTCAAAATACAAATCTAGCACAAATCGGTAACAAGGTAACAAGGACGTATAGCGGCGCTTCCCTAAACGTTTGACCGTCCTAGTCTCTATGGGTATTCCCCCTATGGGTATTCCCCAACTATATTTTTTGACTTGAATCTGAATTAATCTGCTCTTAACAGCTAGTCCTGTATGTTGCTATGCAGGAACTGGTTCATCCAGTGAATTCCTTGCCTGTTACTAAAGTCTGGAGTGTCTCACTGAGAAGTTTTACCTCAGGGAAACTTTCAGAGACGGACTCCAACTGCTTCTCAACTCGCCTGGCATATGCCAACATGACAGTGTCCAACCATGCGTAGGGCGATATGTTGAGCTAGTTGAGCCAGTAATAGAGAATATGCCATCAATTCAGCTAAAATACGTGCTACCGTTTTCGATGTAATCTCACGTTAGCACACCACTGGAGATAATACTGATAAGTGGACAGTATTCATTGGCATTATGAAGCAGTACTGAGAGAATGCTGCTTTGTGTGCCAATGATCTCTGAGTGTCACTAGACTGATTGCTGTGGTACTGTGTGGCGTAATAGAATTTTTCTCTGTTTAATACTCATGAAATATGGCCTTTGCACATGAGAATGAACCCATCTTTGATTTATTGTAATGTGTCACACTTCACATTTTGTGTCTATTCCCTTCCATTTGTGTCTGACTGCATGAAATTTGGATGTGGTGGGATATGGAAAGTTGAGGTACTAACCAAAATTGCTGATGGGTAGTGGGTTTGCCAAAGTATAACCTATGGAGAAAGTTAAGCAAAGAGATTGCCTGACAGCTTAGTAAAACATAGGCATCATTGACTGCAGAGGATGTCAGGCGGCTACAGCTGACAGCAGACGTTCCCCTCCAAGTGCTTTGAGCAACGAGGCGCTCTTGTGCAGCTCTTGCTGCTAAGGCGGAAAATAAGTCATCAGTTCCATCATCGCCGACAATATCTGCAATGTGTCGTTTACAGCCGATGTGGACAGGGACGTGTCATAATTTTGATGGTACAGAGTAATAGGCAAAACTCACGTTGTGACCATTGAGACTGAGTGTTGGCCATCACCTCTGCAATCTATTTTGTGAATAATGGCGGGTGAAAGTTGTTCATTTGAGAGAACGTTTGAGACTCCTGCATTTTAACTGTAGTTTTTGTGGGATAAAGTTGAATGTTATGCAAGTTTCTTTGTAACGGGGCCATGAGCACATGTTCGAGCCATTTCTGGGAGTGGAGATAAACGAGTAGAAATTCAAACTTCCGTGGATGTTTAATCTTGTTAAATGTTTGCTGAAGTTAACAGAAACGGGTCAGAGTATTTTGCCAAGTGAGTCTGAACATCTGTGTAACAGCAGTTCATGTAGCAAATAAATCGAGAGTAATTCAGGTGTTGTTTAACATCCTGTAGTTTCATATAATGACTTTGATGACCTTCAGCCAAATCTTACGTAATAATTTGATAATTTTCGGTGAGTTATCTTTGTGAGTTCTAACGGATTCCGTGTGTTCCTGCCATTGTGTTACTTCCGCTGTGCTTGTTCAAGTAATTTGTTTCAGTCCTTTAGAATGAAATAATGGCAACTAAAGCTAAATTCATCCAAGTACTTCAGATTTTAAACTCAACATTCAATTTTATTTGTGGAGCCAATCCACTTCACTTTCTTTACGAGGACAATATCAAATATGTTGGCCCATCATAGTAGTGTGCAACACAATTTCGGTACTCGCCGTCGTGCAGTTGCGTGAAACCCCTCAGGAAGTCCTGTTTTGCTCCGTTTTCCTACAGTGTAAGTTAATGCAATTAGTCGGAACACCAATCACGCGCACCCCCCACCCTACTCCCTCCTGTAGTTTTTATGCGTCGATGTGCTGTGAATGTTATTTTGCGTGCTGCTAGGCTGAAAGATATTATAGTTAATCCATACCCATATCGTATAGTGTGCCCGAAGTTTCTTTTGTACGAACGAGACGAAATAAGGGAAGAAATTTAACTGTTTTCATTATTTGACATGTGGCTCCCACATCGTGAATACATACTGTTGGAGCTGTGGTAATTACTGTACCAACAATCTATATTATACAGGGTGAAGCGAAAGTTGCTCACTCGGGCTTCGCAGCGCGATTCCTCACATGCCAGCGATAAAAAAATGTCTCTCACAAAATTTCGTCCGGCGAGTACATCTGGAAGAAAAAGGACATTAAAGAGTGGTAATGTGGCAACACTGTAAGTACATGTATGGTAAGTACCTCTGTCAGCACCTATTATCCGTGATGTACATTTGGTGCGAAAGAAGCCCTTTCCACGTAGTGGGCGTGAAATTATTCGCACCAATTCATCTACTATATGCGAAACCTGTTTTGTTTGTACCCTCCTCTAATGGTCCCATAGATTACTACAAACTATTATTCTTGCCTCGTTCAGGTCCATTACATTCCGTTAGGGCCTTACACTACCAGTAGGACTAGCAACGAGCCGATCGGTCTTAGGCGCTACGGCCATGGACTGTGCGGCTGGTCGCGGCGGAGGTTCGAGTCCTTAGGATAATTTAGGTTAACTAGTGTGTAAGCTTAGGGATTGATGACATTAGCAGTTAAGTCCCATAAGCTTTCACACATATTTGATGATTTTTGACTAGCAACGTGCTTTGCGAATAATGTCCAAACTCCGCTACTATTTGTATGTGTTAGCCCACTAATTATGCCTTTCAGTACTGAGTCTCGTAATCGCACGCTGTTCAGTACATATCTCAATGCATTATTATTGTTATTATTATTTTCTATCGATGGGATTGTGGAAACATCACGTCTATTACCGTTAGGGAAACATTGTAATTCGGAACTGAACATTTCACAATTAGCGGTGTCGGGATGAATCATGCAGAACAATATCTGTCAGAGGGGTAATGCGCGTTACGTGGAACATCATGCAGGACTGACGGCATATTTACACTGTACGCGCTGTCCACCAGACAGGGACTAGTTGCGACTGGAGTAACACGCCCGTGACAGACTCCAATGTACATGCGTATACGTACCGAATTTTCTCACTGCAAAACTCTAAACCAGTGTGGCAGTAAGACATACACAAACGATGAATATGTGGATATGCTTCTGGTCCTTGGTGCATCTGATAACCGGTCTGGTGTTGCCGCTCATGAATATGCTGCTAGATATCCTCGTCGACGCCATCCAGATAAAAATGTTTTTCGTCGTCCGGAGCTGCGCCTTCAGGAGTCAGGTTCTCTCCTTCCACCATCTCGTGACAGAGTTCGTCCACGGAGTCGCCATGTTCCAGCTACTGAGGAAGCTGTTCTGGAGGTCATACACCAAGAACCTCAGCGAAGTACACGTGGCGTAGCAAGGCAGCTGCGTGCCTCGCAACGCATCGTAGTTAACGTGCTGCACGAGCGTGAACTGCACACCTGTCATTATGCTTTCATGCAAAATCTGCATCCTGCAGGTCGCCATCAGCGGATGCAATTCAGTGAATGGTTCCAACAACAACAGGAAGACAACGATGACTTCGTGAACAGTGTAATATTGTCGGATGAAGCAGCATTCATTCGTGAGGGTGTCTTCAATATGCACAATGCCCACGATTGGTGCGAGGTTAACACGCATATCACCCGCGACTGTGGATATCGAGTTCACTTTGGTATCAACGTCTGGGCAGGAATATTGGGCAACAGGTCCCTGCATGTTGCCTGGCCGGTTGAGTGCATGCAGGTATCACGCATTCCTCTCAAACTACGTGCCTGATGCGCTGGAAGATGTTCCACTACATGTTCGGCAGAGGATATGGTTCCAACGTGATGGTGCACCTCCACATTCTGGAATTAATGAGCGACAGTATTTGGACACAACATTTCCAGGTAAATCGCTCAGACGTGGAGGTTTAGTTCTGTGGCCACTGCGTTCACCTGACCTAAATCCGCTGGATTTCTTCCTGAGGGGACGCTGAAGGAACACGCGTACTCTACTTAGCCGACGAATGTGGAAGAATTGGTAGTGCGTGTTCATGCTGCTTTTGTTACTGTGGTCGCACCTTTGCTGCGAAGGGTCCAGAGCTGTGTGATTCCGTGAGTTGCTCAATGTTTGGACGGTGCAGGCAGGTCGCTTTGAGCATTTTTTGTTCTGACAACGTATTCTATTGTGAAGGTCAAGCAGTCATTAATATGGGCATTATTATTGTCACTGGTTGCTAATGTGAGACATCTGAGCGCTCATATTACATGTAGTATAAATGACAAGTAGATGTTGTGTTATTGTACTGTGCTATCATCTTTAGCATCTCGAAATTAATATTGTTTATGTAGTTATTCTGTCCTATGACAGGTTATTTGTTTCAACTCCCTATTTTTTTTGTCGAATCAAGTATTTGTTATGTTCAGTGTTACAAAATGTTGCAAATTTAGGCTACATGTGAACTAAGAAACGGTATATATTACAGTATGAAATGTCAGAATAAAATTAGCAAATAAAAAAATACACCCTCGACCTCCTGTATGCTACCCGAAAACTCTGTCCACTGCACCAACTTTTTCTGTTATTTTTTCACATTTATGCCCATCACACATAAAAACAATATAATAATCATTAGACAATTTGTGAAATACTTGAGGATGGAGGAAAGCAGATATTATAAAGTTGACTAGCCTTTCAGCTACACTGTCGCGACATTAATTGAATATTATGTATCTGAAGTGATCACATCTATATAATAAGTCTTTTACTGTAAAAGTGCCTTACACATCACAAAAATGAACAGGGCAATGTGCAGCCATTGAATATTACATTATATCAGATAGAATCTTATAATTTTAACCAATCGATAAGGACATTTCCATAAAAACTGTCAATTTCCAGATTACTAATATAAACAAATAATGCAGCTTTAATGTTTTGTTATGTACTAATGCGTGCTTTCGCGGCGATATCCGTTGATAAAACATTCTCGGGTTTCAAGCCGCTTCTCTTTTATAGCCCTTGACTCTTAAAACTGCCGTCTTGTATCCGTACAAGTTGTAAACAGTCTTTCGCTCCATGTATTTTACTCTTGCTACCTTCATAATTTCAAAAAGGGTTTACCAGTCAACATCGTCAGAAGGTTTCTCTACGTCTACAATGGCGGTAGGCATGGGCTTGCCTTCACTTAACCCATCTTCTAAGAAAAGTCGTAGAATCAGTACTGCGTCGCGTATTCCTACATTTCTCCGGAATCTAAACTGACCATCTCTCAGGTTAGTTTCTCCCAGTTTTTCCATTTTTCTGTAAGGAATTAGTGTCAGTATTTTGCAGCTGTGACTTATTAAACTGCCGACCGATGTGGCCGAGCGGTTCTAGGCGCTTCAGTCCGGAACCGCGCGGCTGCTACAGTCGCAGGTTCGAATCCTGCCTCGGGCATGAATGTCTGTGATGTCCTTAGGTTAGTTAGGTTTAAGTAGTTCTAAGTCTAGGGGACTGATGACCTCAGATGTTAAGTCCCAAGTGCTTAGAGCCATTTGAACATTTTTTTGAACTTTCTAAACTGTTTTTAACTGTGCGCCACACGCATTAACATCGGAAGCTGAGAAGAACAGACGACACTATTTCCTGTTTTATTTGCTTTGCTCCCAGACAAAAGTCAAAATACAGACAAAACTCTCTTCTCTGGAATGCCCGCATCTCGTGGTCGTGCGGTAGCGTTCTCGCTTCCCACGCCCGGGTTCCCGGGTTCAATTCCCGGCGGGGTCAGGGATTTTCTCTGCCTCGTGATGGCTGGGTGTTGTGTGCTGTCCTTAGGTTAGTTAGGTTTAAGTAGTTCTAAGTTCTAGGGGACTGATGACCGTAGATGTTAAGTCCCATAGTGCTCAGGGCCATTTGAACCATTTTCTCTGGAATGAAAATACAACAGGCTTGGGTGGTCACGGAAGGTTGGAGTGACACATTTTGAAATGGCTACAATTAAAGTTGTTTTCGTTGTGTTCCCTGAAACATCGCATTCCAATTGCAATTTTCACTTCAGCAAATGTCTACGGATGAAAACACATGAACCCGGATTAACAGAGGAGAACAGATTAGAGAAGAAGTGTGACTGTTTTGCAGCATATGTGCTGCAGTGTCACATTTTCCACCAAACAGTGTTGTTGATGCGTGCACGCTAATAATAGAGGAAATGACCAGTGGAGAAAGGTCACGCAGTTCTCAGACTATATTGTCAAACAATAGAGGGGAAGTCTTAGTGCAGGAATTGAAGATTGAAATGTTTTTAAGCACCGGAACAGGACCACGGATGCTGTCGAAGGCTGCCGTACGAAACTAAGCACGTCTTTAAATGAGAAACATACAACCATATACTTTCTGATAAATAGGCTGAAGGAAGGTAAACGATATATTTGAAATTAAAAATATCGTTCCATTCGCCTGTCCCTACAAATAAGAAAGAAATGTACGGAGACATCGACAAAAGTTTAAAAGCCGTAATACCAATACACAGTGATCAGCCAGGACATTTTGGACACCGTCCTACTATCGATATAAACTCGTCCAGGCGACAGCAGCGTCACCTGGCGAGGAATGACTGCCAGTCAGACACACCTACGGCGCAGGTGCATGTAATGTTGGTGAGATTGCTGTCCGTGTGTGTGGGGAAAGGCGCCCGAACTATCTGAGTTTGACCGACGGCAGATTGTGATGTCCCAGAAGCTACGCACGAGCATTTCGGAAACTGCATAACTTCTCGGATGTTCGAGGAGATCTGTCGTGAGT
Organism: Schistocerca nitens; assembly: GCF_023898315.1. Lineage (NCBI taxonomy): Eukaryota > Metazoa > Arthropoda > Insecta > Orthoptera > Acrididae > Schistocerca > Schistocerca nitens. The sequence goes on along the minus strand of NC_064620.1, from coordinate 598,883,337 downwards.
GTCTTCAAGACGTGGCGAAACCGAGATGAAACCACGTGCAGACGTTGTCGGGTTGGACGGCCACCCTTCATTGCAAGTGTCGGATGTCGTAGGCTGAGCAGACTGGTAAAACAGGACAGGCGCCCATCTTTGGTGGAACTTCCATCAGACTTTAAGGCTGGGCAGAGTACAAGTGTGTGTCGACATACAGTGCATCGAACACTCCTAACGACGGGCTTCCGCAGCCTATGACCCGGGCATGTGCCAATGTTAACACCACGACACCGGCAACTACCACTGAAATTGTAACGGGTCCATATGAGCCACTACATGGCTTGTTACAAGAGTCACATGCTCAAAACACACCTGGGTGCCCTTACGACACTCAGGGAATTTTAATCCAGAATTATGTTATATTATCACTCTTAGTATATTCTGCAAATGTAAACGAGGGTCGTCTGCTGACGTATGCGTGGGCTATCTGCTGTGGGTTCTCTGAATGTGGAGATGCAGTTCAGCCAACCATTGTATCAAGTAGAGTGCGACTGCACTTGACCAGAGACGCGTAAGTTCCCCGCGCGTTAGCAGGCCCCGTTAGGTTGGCAAATAGCCACTGTGCAGACTCTCTGAGCCCTTCCGGCCACCGTGTGTGGAGCCCGGGCGAGGGCAGACGGTTAGGCATTCCCTGCTGAGACTCTGGTGAGTATAGACGCTCTGCGTGATGGCTGCTATAATCATCTTTGTTAAGGACGTATAGTCAGGTTGCATAAAATTGCTGGTGTTTTTTTTTAAGGGTATGACTGATGACGGGCCAGCACTTCATATAACCGTACCATTAAGTATAGTGAGTGATCAAGCAGTTATTTTCATAATTAAGTAAAATGTTGTTGTTATATAAAGTTCTTTGTTTCACAGCAACGTCTTATTTCCGTTACCATTCCAGTTAAGTTATTCAAACTTTCAACTTAAAGTCAGCCAATAACCAGAAATGTTGTAGTGATATTTGCTCATGCAAACGGTCGTAGGCGTCTCGCCACAACTGAACCCGGTCGAACATATCCGGGATGTGACTGAACATGGCGTCATAGCGCATCGCTCCCTTCCCTGGAATTTACAGGAACCAGGTGACTTGTGTGTGCAGATGTGGTGCCAACTACACCCAGCGACCTACCAAAGGCGCATTGCTTCCATGTCATGACGTGTTGCTCTTATGCGAGCCAAAGGTTGCCCGAGAGATTCAAGAAGGTGTTTAAAAGTCTGGCTTTGTTACAAAAAAATCGAGTAAGAAATTAAAACTTATAACGAATGGCAAGAAGTTTAATCATTTGCAGCAAAAATATTGCAGAACAAAGGGTAAAAGTAGAAAACATTTAAAGGTGGCCCTGTACTGGGTACATAGGCAGTCCTAAGCCTAGATGAAATGTGGAGAGGTGTTATTACGAAACGGTCGGCGGAGCCTCCTCCACTGCTGCGGCTTCCTCTGACGGCAGGAAAGGCGATGGGTAAAATATTTGCGGTCGCATACGCTGCGCTGACGTTACGAGTCGCAGAAATCACGGTCGCAAAGCCCACGTCAAACCGCACAGCCTTCTTCTCTGGAACAGCACGGACGGCGCCGCCGAGATTAAATTCACCGTCCAGCGTAAGTCTCACCATCAACAGCGCCACATACAGTCACTTCACAAGAGACTGCGGAGAGACGTGCTGGGCAGTGCAGGACACTGGCACACGCACTGGCGGTCGGTTACTTCAGGCCATCATCTCTGCTCCCCATGCCGGCCAAATTCCGGGAATGAAAAATTCATCCACCACCTGTATTCGAACCGGCTTACGCAGAAGTCGAGCGACACTTCACAGCCGTGCATTACTGGCTTCTTACCTAGTTTTGTTCTCGCACTTTGGTATGGGCGGGAGTCACATGACACCGCTTCTCGTTCATCGCTGAATATTCGCCAGCTGTAATTTTTTATTATCTTCATCTTTTTAAAACAAATTCTGTAGGCTGAAGAGCGGCGTAGTAAGCTGCTGCCAGCCCGCCCCCTTCAGGGGGAATCGAAACTCAATAAAGGAAAAAAAAATCGCTGAATACTTCACTTGGTAATTTTTATTACAGAGGTCACCCAGACGTCTGAAGGAAGATTCTAGCTGCAGTGACAGCTTCTTTTTTTACTTTTTATATATACATCTTTTATTACGGCTCCACCATGGAGCGGAGAGGCTCTCGGGCGAAAGTCATTGAAAACCGGCGCCGTGGGTCAGGTGCGCACATCACCTATGGAATCAGCAAGTATTACCCAGGCCAGACAGCAAACGTCAGGTTTCCTCTTCCTCTCTTTTTTTCCTTCACAACGGCGCAACCGAAGAAAAAGAGAAAAATCGTCGTCACTGGAGCTGCACGTATTCGGAGCACCTATACGAGAATGCTCCGACTGTGAGGACGTGACATAGGTTTGCCGGCAGCTGCTCGTGCGGCCGCACTAGCGAGAGGCAGTGTTCCGTGTAAGCTTATTTGTCCGTCGCTGACATAGAAGATCGCAAACCTTCTTTCCTTCCCGTCTGGGCAAGGAGTGCAGTGACTAGGGTACATGTAAAGCTTGCTGGGGCAGGTTAAATGCTAGCTACAATGAAGTCGAAAATTCGATTGTAATACTGGCATTTAATTTTGATATTCCCACATTTGACAGAAATTACAAAAATGCGAATTTTCTTTGACCACCCACACACTCCTGAGAATGGAACATTCACTAATTTGCAATTACGCACCCCAATTACTGGTAGCTACGCTGATGAATACTCGGCACCTCGCAAGGATAACTGCAGGATCAAGAATACTATATAAGTTGTTAGACGTGGTTAAGCGCTGGTCAAAATCTCGCTTCCGAGCACATAAAGAGCTCTAAGCGCAGAACTCTGCATGGAACACGCGTTGGTGCAATGGTGCGATACAGACCGTTTATCTCCCGCACTGTTCATCGTCGTGTAGACCTAAAAAAAATGCGAAATCCTACACCTATAGTGAAGGCAATCACTCTGACTGGCCCTATGGTGAAGATACCGAGGATTCGGATGGCTCTGCCGTCTCCGAATCACAGCACTCCCAGTCTGAGGTAATCTCAATTGAAAGTTGCTTCTCAAATTTCCACCCCACAGGACAGCACGAATAATGCAGGTTAGAAATCAGATGCCAACTTTCTTTTGACAAAACCCGTAACCCGAATACGAGAAAAATCCCTCTCTGCACTATTCTGCACAGAGGAAAAATTCGCCTCTTAGATCTCGCGGGATGCGTACTAACTCGCCGACGTCCAAGTCGAAGTCCCCTCCCTTCGAAGACGATGGCCAAGACGCCGTCTCCAAGTCCGTACCACTCGATGGCTCAAGGCGAAGACCCCTCTCACCACAATTCTCCCGTCTTCGACGCGTACGAAAACGGGGCGGAAGAATACTCAGTTTCGGCCAATGTCGAACGCTCTAACATCGCCGAAATCCCTCCAACGCCATTTTTGAGATTCGGTCATACCGCCTCTAGGCAAACGATATTCCCGTCTTCGCCACGTGCTGCCCAGCGCAGGTGGCTCCGGAGGCCGGACTACCCACAAAAGCGCCGTATTGTCCCGCGTTTCCGGTGACCGCTACCTGCCGGCCACGGCGGCCCGGCGAGCTACGGCCAGCTGCAGACTTCATAGTCTACAATTCTCAACTTTGACAATTTTCACCAGCGGTTTAAGTTAGTAACTTAATCATGCAGACATGCAGGGAATACTCTTACTACTCGAGAGTGCCGTAAATAAAGTCATGACCTGATGCCCTTGCCAGTCCCTTCATTATTAATACTAACTTTGGCAAGCTAACGTGTAAGTGCCCAAATCCTGACACCCTACATCCGTTCGCCATTGCGTCAGCCTCGCTGCCCGCTCCCTGCGTCGCTCCCTCCCCCTTTCCAGTCCCGCAGCCAAACAGAACAAGAAGTCCTGTCAGGAAGGCCGCACTGCGTCACGTCCGGACGCCTGTTTCCTGCTGACATCACAGCAGTCTCGGAACGCCACACATTTATTTACTTGGTGGGAGCCGTTACGCCGTGTGATCCACTACAGAGCTGTCGATTCATTACGAGATGGTAACATTCTGGCCGAATACTGCGCAAGGAAACAGTAACGGAACCCGAGGATGTGCTGAAAAGTAATACCTCCGATTTTTTTAAGTGAAATCCCTTAAAGCTTTGTCAATAAAACAAACTCTATGGACATTCTACACTACTAGCTATTAAAATTGCTACACCACGAAGATGACGTGCTACAGACGCGAAATTTAACCGACAGGAAGAAGATGCAGTGATATGCAAATGATTATCTTTTCAGGGCATTCACACAAGGTTGGAGCCCATGGCGACACCTACAACGTGCTCACATGAGTAAAGTTTCCAACCGATTTCTCATACACAAACAGCAGTTGACCGGCGTTGCCTGGTGACACGTTGTTGTGATGCCTCGTGTAACGAGGAGAAATGTGTACCATCACGTTCCCGACTTTGATAAAGGTCGGATTGTGCGTATCGCGATTGCGGTTTATCGTATCGGGACATTGCTGCTCGCGTTGGTCGAGATCCAATGACTGTTAGCAGAATATGGAATCGTTGGGTTCAGGAGGGTAATACGGAACGCTGTGCTGAATCCCAACGGTCTCGTATCACTAGCAGTCGAGATGACAGGCATCTTACCCGGATGGCTGTAACGGATCGTGCAGCCACGTCTCGATCCCTGAGTCAACAGATGGGGACTTTTGCAAGACAACAACCATCTGCACGAAGAGTTCGACGACGTTTGCAGCAGCATGGACTATCAGCTCGGAGACCATGGCTGCGGTTACCCTTGACGTTGCATCATAGACAGGAGCGCCTGCGATAGTGTACTCAACGACGAATCTGGGTGCACGAATGGCAAAACGTCATTTTTTCGGATGAATCCAGGTTCTGTATACAGCATCATGATGGTCGCATCCGTGTTTGGCGACATCGCGGTGAACGCACATTGGAAGCGTGTATTCGTCATCGCCATACTGGCGTATCACCCGGCGTGATGGTATGGCGTGCCATTGGTTACATGTCTCGGTCACCTCTTGTTCGCATTGACGGCACTTCGAACAGTGGACGTTACATTTCAAATGTGTTACGACCCGTGGCTCTACCCTTCATTCTATCCCTGCGAAACCCTACATTTCACCAGGATAATGCACGACCGCATGTTGCAGGTCCTGTACGGACCTTTCTGGAGACAGAAAATATTCGACTGCTGTTCAAATGGTTCAAATGGCTCTGAGCACTATGCGACTTAACGTCTGAGGTCATCAGTCGCCTAGAACTTAGAACTAATTAAACCTAACTAACCTAAGGACATCACACACATCCATGCCCAAGGCAGGATTCGAACTTGCGACCGTAGCGGTCGCTCGGCTCCAGACTGTAGCGCCTAGAACCGCACGGCCACTCTGGCCGGCTCGACTGCTGTCCTGGCCAGCACATTGTCCAGATCTCTCACCAATTGAAAACGTCTGGTCAATGGTGGCAGAGCAACTGGCTCGTCACAATACGCCAGTCACTACTCTTGATGAACTGTGGCATCGTGTTGAAGCTGCATGGGCAGCTGTACCTGTACACGCCATCCAAGCTCTGTTTGACTAAATTGCCCGGGCGTATCAAGGCCGTTATTACGGTCAGAGGGGGTTGTTCTGGGTACTGATTTCTGGGGATCTTTGCACGCAAATTGCGTGAAAATGTGTAATGACATGTCAGTTCTAGTATAATATATTTGTCCAATGAATACCCGTTTATCATCTGCATTTCTTCTTGTTGTAGCAATTTTAATGGTCAGTAGTGTACTTGGTGGGAGCCGTTACGTCGTATGATCCACTGCAGAGCTGTCGATTCATTAGGGGATGGTAACATTCTGGCCGAATACTGCGCCAGGAAACAGTGACGGAACCCGAGGGTGCGCTGAAAAGTAATACCTCCGATTTTTTTATGTGGAAACCCTTAAAAGTTTGTCAATAAAACAAACTCTATGAACATTCTACATTTTTATTCTTCATGTCCACATATTTATTTCTCAACATACCCATACTGACGACGAACAGATTTCTCGCAATAAGAGACCAGTTTCTTGAAACTGTCACTGTAGAATAGCTTTCTAGACGGAGCCACAAGCTCACCTCTGATTGCACTGCTTCATTAGTACCAAACTGAAGTCCCAGAATGTGTTCTTCATCTTACCGGCCGGAGTGGCCGAGCGGTTCTACGCGCTTCAGTCCGGAACCGCGCTGTTGCTACGGTCGCAGTTTCGAATCCTGCCTCGGGCATGGATGTGTGTGATGTCCTTAGGTGTAGGTAGTTCTAAAGTCTAGGGGACTGATGACCTCAGATGTTAATTCCCATAGTGCTTAGAGTCATTCAAACCATTTTGTTCCTCATCTTTTAGAAACAGACGGAAATCGGATGGTGCCAAGTCGGGACTGTACGGAGGATGACCGAGGACAGAGAACCCGAGGCGTCTGATTGCCGCAGATGCCGCAATGATCGTGTGCGGTCCGGCATTGTCATGATGAAGGACAGGATGCTCCACGTGTGGACGAACTCTCCGAATTCGAATCTCGATTGCAGCACGGTGTTTCTCACGCACCGACATAGTTACGTTACCGACATAGTTACGTTACACACCGCTCGTTGCACGCTACAATTCGGAGCGTTCAAGCAGCAGCGGGTTGCAGCTAGCGTCGGCGAAGCGGAAAAGTCGTCCGAATGATATGCGTGATGTAATACCTCAACCAGCATTAAGAACAGAATAAAAAATTCAGGGGCATTACTTTTCAGCCCGTTTCGTAATATCGTCACCATGTCTTTGGTCGGCATCGTCTAACACGACGTTTAGCTACTTTAGCTTAAGAGCAAGTAAATGAACAGCAGTAGGAGCAGTGTTCGCCTCCGTTGGATACATTTCCGAACGGCTCAGGCCGGTTGCACACACGGCGGATTTTTTCCGCCGCGGTCAGTTGAACGTCGCTGCTCGCAGAACTCTAGCGTTTACACACACGGCGGTAAAATCTCCGTCGTCAGCAGCTTACTGTGTTGCAAGCTATTCGCTTTGCGGTGCGTTTGGGCATATAAACGAGTCAGGCAGTTCTTTACTGGCAGTGCACGTTCATGATCAAACCAGTTCACACAAGTTTACAACTTTATTTGAAGTATTTGTTGCTTTTAAGCACACGGTGTCGTCTGAAATGAACAGACTGCGAATTATAAGTTTATTGTTATTACGTCGACGAATGAAAAGGAGAAGAAATAATAGAGTAATTTGGGTTCATCCAATTAATGAAAGAAGAAGGGAGGCTGGAGCTTTCTACACGTTGTTTGAAGAGTTGAGCCAGGATGACACGAAATTCTTGAATTATTTCAGAATGTCGGTGTCTGCCTTTGACAGGCTCCAGGGGCGGTTGAAAGATACTATTCAGCGGAAAAATACCAAAATGAGGAATTGTATTCAGTCTGTAGAAATGCTGGCAATAACACTGAGGTAGGTTTGGGATAATCATTCTCAAACTAGTTTTAAAGTAACGGTATTTACTGATAAAATTGCGAAGAAAGATACAAAATACCTACATTACCAAAACTTTAAATAAATAAACACACATTAGTACAAAATATAGTATTAGAAATGTATGTCCATTGTAGTGGACGAATTCGAATTTACTCAAGAACCACTTTCAAAATCTCCTTCAACACTCACAGAGAACAGATAACTGTGGAATAGACAGCCTTCACATTGAACACAAGTATTCCAGTACACGACTTATTTTTCGTTATTGTATTACTACAAGTAAGTTGCAAAAATAATAATACTTTTTAAAAATGTGATATTGTTACTGTTTTTCAATAATGTTCGTTTTTATAAAATAAAACATTTTTTAATAATAGCCCACTATGGTTGTCACGATAATAAAAAAATAAATAAATAATTAAGTCAGGAAACGCCTGCAACGTGAAGTGAAGATCCTGTTCCACTGCAAAGAGTGAGTGCTATCGCTTCTAGAATCTATCAATCGAGTTTCTTCTAGTACATATATCTGAAAAAGCATGTACTTAGCAAAATCGCTCCTCTCCCGTTCGTCCAACACATCGAAGTCGCTACGAATTCCCTTGCAAACTTCATGCTTGGCATGGTAGCATCTCGGACTTTGTGTATGTCGAGGGTTTTGTCCCGCAGAACAGGCCTTTCTTGAATTAATGAAATTAAAATTTCGTTATTTGTGTCTAGATTACTCATGTCTGAAAGAAGAAACCATTTAACAACGGTGAACACCACGACTCGACTCTGTTCACACTGAACAAAACAGCTGTCGACGGTAGAAAAACCGCTACGTGTGTATGCGTGCATTTGGTCAAGTGCGCCACTACTTTGGCCGTGGCGGTAGAATTACCGTCGGCGTTAGAGGCAGCTGGCGGTCACACAGCTACCGCCGACGGCAGATTTACCGCTCGTTTTCTCTTCCGCTTAATGAGCAAGCTCTGACTTACTGCTGTGCACCGCTGCGGGAAAGGCGGCGACGGTCAATTGACCGCTGCGGAAAAATCCGCCGTGCGTGCAACCGGCCTCAGGGTTGGTTTCCCTGGCGCCTGGCCCGCCGCTTCAGTTTCACTTACAGTGGGGTCTGGCAATGCACAGCTGTACAGTTAATGTTAATGGAAAGCCGCTCCAGTTGCTTCACGAAAAATTTTGGCTTTTATACTTGGTCATTATCAAGTGTATCCTAAAACTACTAAACGTTAATACTTAATGTCATCGCCATATACATGTTTTTATTTTCTTACTGCTGGAGATGAGAGACAATACGTATAAGTGTACCATTAAAATGTAGAAATAATATACAGCTTACGTTATGCTGTAGGGAACTAACGTACACTGATAAAACAAAGATAGAAGTCAAGTGGATTTTTAAAAAGTTTTGCGCCCAATGACGTAATGAGAAAAGTGGGCGAATCATAATCATAAAAATGTACAACCCGAAAAATTCTTACCATGTTTTAGCTTAAATAATTATATTCTGACATGTTTCAGAATTAGAACTGCATGTTTTTGAAATAACAGTTTAAAAGTAATTATTTGGAATTATTAAAAATGTAAAATAGTTGCAATGAACGAGTCGTCCCTGTCGAGGGTAGAGATATGACCTCTAACGAGTAAAATTTCAAACACCGGAAGTTGTTGATGTCTCCTCAGGCGGTCAACAGGGTTTCCAGTCAGCCAGCGAGGCACGTTCAGCCGTGGCAGTCTCGTCCCGCCAGGCGGCTAGGCGGCTGCTGGAGGAAGCTCTCCTGCTGTGTGTGGCCTCGGTGTCTGGCAGCTCGGTTACATAGCGTGCAGGTTTAGCTTTACAGTTTTTGAGATGGATTAAGCTGGTTGAAAACAAATTTACTGCAACAGTAACTGACTTTCATCTCAACAGGACGCCTGAACCATTTTTGTGTTAATCACCGCCAGAAAAAGGATCTTTTTTCTGTAGAATATCTAATTTGCACGAATTTTCTCTCACCAGAAGGACTAAAGTCATCGAGGACTAGAGTCATCCACCAACATTTCACAACCAAAGCACTAATTTGGAGTTTCATGTTCTAAGATCATCTATGATTCACTACCAGTCTCCGACTTTTTTCGTTTTTGATAATCCTCGTTAAGAAATGCATTATAGCATGATCCATGCACAGATTCAGATTTTGTCAGAAAAATGGCATCTTGATGCAGTCGACTTGTTGGGTCACTCCTGAACATCAGCTCAGGACGGGTCAATAACTGGACCTTTTATTCAGGAGAAAAGCCTCCAAATTTTTCCGTCTTTAGCTGGAATTGCTGATGATATAACGGAAATCAGAAGCACGATACTAGTAGAAGTACGTTTCGGCAACACACTATTAATATTAGCACTATTCATGTGTGTATATATATCTTGTAATCTGACTTGTTCCACATCATATCGATAAAATAATCGGGAAAATGATCTACGGTACATCACATAACTAAAACTAAAACTTTCTGAATCCATCATATTTTAAAAGCAACAATTTGGAACGTCGCATGCAACGTTGAAATCTGATGTCAAATTCTAATAGCCAATTAGTTTTTTGTTGTGTAAGATGATTCAAAAATGTTGAAAAATTACTGGACAATAGGCATTTATGATTTTTAATTCAGGCCGTAGTGAAATCGCGAGTGCATTTATTAGTGCTTCGAACGCGATGATTTGGAATGGTGATCGGCATGGAGGAAAAAAACAAAAAAAAAAAGGCTGTGAGCACTATGGGACTTAACTTCTCAGGTCATCAGTCCCCTAGAACTTAGAACTACTTAAACCTAACTAACCTAAGGACATCACACACATCCATGCCCGAGGCAGGATTCGAACCTGCGACCGTAGCGGTCGCGCGGTTCCAAACTGTAGCGCCCAGAACCGCTCGGTCACTCCGGCCGGCGGAAAAAAACAGTTCTGGAAATTTGATATATTGTAAACAAGTCACTTTTTCTGCAGCAGATTTTTTCGGCTACCTGAAGCCCCATGTATACTTCAAAAACCGAAACTTGATAAAAGTAGCGTGTTTTATAAACAGGCCATCAGACAAAAATGTCAAAAAAGGAGAGTGATGTAATCTTAACACGTGGAGGAAATTTTGTCGCGTAAAATTTAATGATGAGTCCGTTAGGAACAGAAGCGGTAAATCAAATGACATCAGAATTACAGGTTGTGCACAATGTAAATAGCCAAATATCTAGCCAAGTTTTAGAATTTTACCACAAATATTCACTGAAGTAGAGCACTTAAAACTTGAAATGTAAAATGAAGGGGGTACTGCTGTCAGCTGCTGCGGAACATCACGTGGAATCAGAGGCGACGAGTGGAAAAGTACACCGGACCGGGATTAGAACGCCGCATCTCCTGCTTACTAGGCAGACACCGCGCATTCATATAACTTTAAACTTCGTCACAATTTTTGTAGATGTCGGCGCTACTTTTTGTCACTCTTCAGGTAAGTGTTTCCTCCTCACAACGTAATTAAAATTTGCGGGCTAGAAATTAGTACATCCTCCTTTGATTGTTTAGAAAACGCGCAGACGAAATTTGGACAAAATTTGATACGGCATTGACGGGTCGGTAGACGAGACCACTTATCCAATCATCCTGTGTGTATTTACTGACGCTGTAAGAATGCCAAACAGCAGAGCTCTTGCCGCAGTCAAGACTTTTGTGACGGACAAGTTTTCGGAGCGGTCCTCTAGCAAGTAGACTGGGAGAGTAACGTCTTACACGTCTGACCATCCATTAAACGTTGCTTGGTCAGGTTGTGAAAGCTACTGTATACTGTGAAACTGCGTCTAACTTTGCGACGTAAGAATTACTCACGTTCCGACATGGGAGTGTAAGACTGCAGATATACATTTCAAGGCCTGTAGTCAGTGGTATACATGCAGCTGCTCTAATTCAGCCATCTAGCGAACCCTTGCAAGCTGACGAGACATCTGAAGCCCCCTTTACACAAGAGCGAATGCAAGTGAACACAACCGAACGCGCTCTCGCAGACAATTCGCCAATGTTCATTACCATTCGCTTGTACCTGTGAACAAGCGTTTACCGTAGACGGTACGGAAGAGAACACGGGATATCGAGTACTGCTTATGAACGCTAAGTTATTGCTTTTTGGTGCTGACAGTCGGCAGGAGGAATACAACACTATACAGGTTAAAAGAGGCATCTAAGGCAGGCCACTCAGGCATGCCCAGAACGATTAAACATATCGAGGTGTACTTTTCGCCAAGCTATAGCGAACAATAGTAGCGAATTTACCGACGTTCGCAACTAAATTTTATCGTTTATAGTAGCCGAATTGCGACGCCGACTTTTTTCTTCCCTGCCATTTGAAAGAAACTTCTAAGAGATCTTGAACAACATAACATGTATGGCACTTCATCTCATAGTATCAAGACAACAGGGCCGCAAACCACTGTCCCCGTCTTCGGGAGAAGAGGTTCCTCAAACGTCTGTCCTAATGCACCGAATTTAACCAAACACTTAACGCGACGTTACCTTGATACTGTTTGATCAAGTCCCATACATTCCATGTTATGTTGTCAAAGTTCCCTTAGAAGCTTCTTTCTAATGCGGAAAGAAAAACAAAGTCGGTGTCGCAATTCGGCGACTGTAAACGATAGCAATTACTCGCGAACGTCGAGAAATTCGCCGTAATGTCCGTTATAGGTTGGCAGAAACCGCAGCTCTATCTATTTAATCATTCTGGACACATTTGAAGGGCTTATTTCAATAGTGGTACAAGTCCATTACCTCCACTTTTCTGATTATAGTGCTTCTGACATTAATGATCCAAACAAACAGAAAGAAAGGTTCATCTCTAGCAAGAAACCATATGCTTGAATATTTCTGGTATCTCAACTGCAGATTTTTCAGCGGTCATTTAACTTTAGGAGCCTGTATCTTAAAATGAACAAAAACGGACTTGTACCACTACTGAAATAAGCCCTTCATTTGTGGTAGCTTGTCGTAGTTGCCTCACGCTGTATCGTTAGAGGCACGACGCAAAACGTTTGAAATTCAAGAGAGGATTATTTTGCGTGACGAGTGCACTGTTTTTGACGAAGTAAGCACAGTGGGTAGCAAAGGAAAATTTAGGTGTCTCATTTGTTACGTAAACATGGAACGCCTGGAGGTGGTGCTGCAATCGACACTGAACTGCAACTCCTGCTTTAGTTAGCATCAGTTCAAAACTTTGCACGTATATAGGTTGCCACTTTTCGCTAGCTTCGAATTGCAATGGAGGAGGAAATTTAAAAACAGAACACTAATTACCGACGAACACCATAAAATGAAGAAAGGCTAACATTGACACTCTGGTTATTAGGACTGGTTACGTGTACGTTAGAGACTGTCAATTCAGTAGCTGTTATTTGCTTTCCGGTGTCTGCAGTGCCGTGTGCAAAGCATTTCCTGCTTTTTATTAAAGTAAGTATAAGGAAAGGAATCTCAATAAAAAAAAGATAATGAAACGTAAAATACCAGGTGTAGAAGTATAAAACCGGAATTTGGTTGCAATAACTACACGTCTGTGTTTGAAACTGATAAACAATATTTTATTCAAAATAATCTCCATTCCTATTTGTACATTTCTCCCACCTCTCCGGCAGGCTATGAATTCCACGCCAAAAGTTCGTTTTTTGAAGCGAGGCATTTTCGTACATTTTCATACAAATTGAAGCGTTGTTCAGCCAAATCGTGTCCCAGTGATGCAAATAGAGGATAATCGGACGGAGCCAAGCCTGGAAAATAAGCGACATTCCGTAATATTTCCTAACCGAACGTCTCGATCGTTTCCGTGACCCGTTTTGCTGTGTGTGATGGGGCGTTATCATGAAGCAATGTGACTCTGTTGCCTTTTTCCATATTCCGGTCGTTTTTGACGTAACGCTCGATTTAAATCGATCATTTGCTGTTGGTAGCGATCAGTGTTAACGGTTTCAGTTGGTTTTAACAGCTCATAATAGATGACACCCTTCTGATGCCACCAAACACAGAGCATTGTGTTCTTTCCAAAGCGATATGGTCTTCCAGTGAATGTATGTGGTTTGCCTGGATTCACCCATGATTTACGATGCTTAGGATTCTCAAAATATATCCATTTTTCATCACTTCTCACTACTCGGCGAAAAAACGGCTTTCTTTTGTATCTGCGGAGCAGCATTTCACAAGTGGTCTTCCGACTTGCTTGCTGTCTTTCATTCAGTTCATGCGAAACCCATTTTCCCACTTTCTGCACCTTTCCCTATAGCTTTCAACCGAAGACAAACGGCTTTGTGCGTCTCATTCAATTGTTGGCTCTGAGCACGATGGGACTCAACTGCTGTGGTCATAAGTCCCCTAGAACTTAGAACTACTTAAACCTAACTAACCTAAGGACAGCACACAACACCCAGCCATCACGAGGCAGAGAAAATCCCTGACCCCGCCGGGAATCAAACCCGGGAACCCGGGCGTGGGAAGCGAGAACGCTACCGCACGACCACGAGATGCGGGCCCATTCAATTGTTCCGCGAGTTGCTGTTGAGTTTGAGTATCATATTCATCCAATAAGGCCTGCAATTCGTTGTCTTCGAACTTTTTCGGTGGTTTCCCGCACTCGTCGTTTCTCATGTCAAAATCAGCGTTTTTAAATTGTTTGAACCACTCGAAATACTGTGTTGAGTATGTTCGTCGAAAGCTTCGACAAGCATTCGATGCGATTCTGCAGCAGTTTTCTTCAAATGGTAACAGAAAACCAGTGCTGTCAGCAAATCGTAGTTAATAGATCCAAAACTCGACATCTTTACCGGTTTTCAACAGATACCGATGTTTGGAACCTGGGTTACTCTGTCTTGACTTTCGTCGCCAGCAGTTGCAGGAAGCAGATAGCGCTGCAGAAGCGGTCTCGCGGGCCCTGTACTGACGGCTAGCACCATCTATAGGGTAATTCCGGTTACATACTTCTACACCTGGTGTACATACGACGTGTCGCATAAGCCGCTTGATAACACCTGCTATACACTTTGTAAGAGGCCAGAATACGAGATCCCATAAAAACCATTATTATTTGTCATCAAAATTCTCGAACAGAACAGTGATTCATGAGGTATGTAATTACAGCTGCCACGAATGTTAGCAGCGACAATGATCATGTTTTTCGTACATTTTTAATATTCATCAGCATAAAAGATATGGATTCGCACTTGCTTACTTGCGAAGAAATTATTCTGCTTTTCGTTTTGACTAAAAATAACTGCAAAGCTTATGCTTATTTGCTCCGTTCCGGCCTGATGCAAGTATCTACTGAATTTGTTGTCTTTCTCACATCTCTGGTATGCCTAATATCTGGTGGATCCGAGAAGCTATATCTACATTATTCTGCGATCAGCATTATATTCTGTTCGAACCACTCCATTGCTCACACAACTTATGTCAACAACAAAAGAAGACGGTGATGATGTTTGGTTTGCTGGGCCCTCAACTGCGCAGTCATCAGCGTCCGTACAAAAGTCCCAGTTCTTTCACAGTCCAATTTTTTTTCACAGTCCAATCTAGCCACAGTCAGGAATGATGAGGATGATGATGAAATGATAAGGACAACACAAAAACGCAATCCCCGGGCAGAGAAAACCCCAACCCCTGGGAGAATCGAACCCAGGACCCCGGGATTCAGAGGTAGCATTGGTAGGCACTAGACCACGAGCTGTGGACACAACAAAAGAAGACTTGACTGTACTGCTAGCGTAAAGTGGAGAGGACACAAACTTTTATTTTATTATTATTGACTTTCGGTACGTGCGCAGACAGCCATTTCAATAGGGAAAACTTAATTACGGCAATAAAAACGAAAAGACAACACAACTCCCAAACTCTGCGCGGAGGAAATCTCCGACCTTGCCTGGGATCGAACCCTGGGCCTTTCGATCGGGAATTTGCCGCGCTGACCGGGCACCTGCCGAGGCAGTCAAGGACGCAAACCTTCGTTTGGTGGTTGACCGAAAAACTGACACAGTCAGTGGGACACGAGCGGATATGAACCAATGAACCAACCACGACCGAATGCCATTTGCCGAGAGGCTCTTGGCAATGCTACGGCTATAAACGGCGTCAGAGGTTGGCCAGTGGTGGTCGGTGACGCCACTCAGGAAGAAAGGACTCCGCGGAGGCAAAGCACCACTTCGAAACGACATTCTAAAGTTGCTGGAGATAACCAACTTACTTATGAGGAAATTAACGCGGCAGCACAGCAACGAGTGCTTCAAAATGGTTCAAATGGCTCTAAGCACCATGGGACTTAACATTTGTGGTCATCAGTCCCCTAGATTTAGAACTACTTAAACCTAACTGACCTAAGGACATCACACACATCCATGCTCGAGGCAGGATTCGAACCTGCGGCCGTAGCAGCCGCGCCGTTCCGGACTGAAGCGTCTAGAACTGCTCGGTCACAAAGGACCGGTTGCAACGAGTGCAGTTATCTTTAATTCTGTCAGCAACAGAGCAACATCCGTTGACCGTCACGTGACCAGCAAAGGCCGAGCTACCGAACTGCGCCTAAAGCCGGTGCATTCCGCCGACAACCGACACCGGTCGGAGACGGCCGATCTTTTCAAATCAGTATGCCACTACGTGCGCGGTCATACTATAGCCGTTGCTATCTCCCGAGCGTACTGACTTCGGACGATAATCGGTGAAATTCAAATCAGTTTGTTTTCTTCGGTCAAATCGACTGACGTTCTCGCACACGAAATGCAGTGTGTGAAAAACTCGTTAAGTTTAGTCCAAGAAAGAATGAGTTTAAGGCATCCTGAGGATGAAAATATCATAATCGGGATATCGTCCGGAATCTACGGACTGAAATGACAGCTTTATTCGAAACCTCAAATAGGCAAACACTTTACTGGAAATTTTAGGCATGTATTACAATCACAAAAATTAATTTGTTCACGTGAAGAGGGTGACGTATTTCATATGCTTATAGCTACTGTACTGGATCTACAAATTATTATTACTGCCTACCGGTGTTTTATGCCAGGAGGGTAGTGATACGGTTAATATGAAGTGGTTTGCAAATGTCCTTGAGCACATTGGGTGTCTATAACTCACTTTTCAAGGTCACCACAAATTATCTCAAGTATGTAACGGAACGTTTCTTCTGTCATGCCATATATTGGTAGAACTTGTCTAGTTATTCCGGTAACTGAGGACACAGTGTATAATACTCGCCACGTTCTTTGCGAGACAGGAAAGCTCATTCGCATGCATTCAGCGTCTCTGCAATAGCAGAAGCCCCTTATGCAGCACTCGTATCCACACACAGAGGAGTCGTATCCAACCATACTAGTAGGTTAAAATCTAACCTACTTCATTAATAGAATACATTCTAACCTAACCTAACCTCTTGACCCTGCCAAAAACTGACGGAGGAGACAACTGATCTGCATTTGAAAACCTTTTGTCAGATGATTTATTGAAAGTAGGTGTTCTTGAATCAATTTTTTACGTTGATTCTAGAAATAACTACCGTGTTTGTCTATCACTTCAGGTTTTTACACAAAATAAGAAGTAATATTTTGACGATTTTGACTTCTGAGCCCACAAATATATTCTAACACCATTTCACACAATGTGACCTTTTATGAAAACACGTTTAAAAAAATTAAATACATTTCAAAAATACTCCTCAGACCTCCCCTAATGCCGGCCGCTGTGGCCGAGCGGTTCTAGGCGCTTTAGTCCGGAACCGCGCTGCTGCTGCGGTTGCAGGTTCGAATCCTGCCCGGGACATGGATGTGTGTGATCTCCATAGGTTAGTTACGTTTAAATAGTTCTAAGGGGACTGATGACCTCAGATGTTAAGATGAACTCCCCTAATTTGTTTCTTGACTACCTTGTATAAACACAAGAAGTCAACAGTGTTCCATAAATTTTTAAACTTTCTCTTGTTTGACTTCCTTGCAGATCCTTATATATGATGACTGTCCCTCCCCAACAACCGAAAGTAGTCGGCCAACACAGCTGTTGTCAAGTGCCGCTGGTACCTCCTCTTAATATCTCTGTGAAAACGTTCACCCTGCTCTTCAATAGAACGTCCCAAATTTCCGGGAAGTAGTTGATATTTGTGAGTATAGAAAGCGGAGTTTCACACTCACTTAAAAACCCATCTTCTTGAAATTTTACAACTTTCTTCGATAATGGACGTGTAATACGGATCTTTGTTATACCGTACAAAGTTCTCAGCAACTGATCCGAAGACGGTCATGCATCTTTTTCTCTTTTCTTCCTTGTCTTCTGAGAATCTTCATTCTTCGTCAATATCTTTATATGAGACTAAAAAAAAATTCCAGCTTTCAACCTGTGTCGTGTGGTGAAGGGAAATTCCTTGGAAAGGTACTTGATGCAGGATCCATCCTGTGGTAGAGCCTTTACAAATTACTTCATCAAGCCCAATTTTATTTGTAGAGGTGGAAGCAAGACTTTTCTTTGTTCAACAAGGGTTCGTGCTGGGTACTTTTAGTTACAGATGCAAACTTTCATTTTAAAATAAGCATGATAAGCCTTTCACACAAGATCTGTTTAGCCACTGTGTAATTCTCAAAATGTAACAGAAAAAAATTAGATTCTTCACACTTGCGTGTTGACATAGTAGTAACTATCAACACTAGGCGAAGTGTTTTATTAGTACTTTCTGAAATAAACAGAATAATCACAATATAGCACTGGTAATCCAAGCCTGTGAGACAAGCAACACATTCGGCGTAACACAACAACAACTAGCAGCAACAGGTGTAATAACATCCTAAAGGTATTCAGGGCAGTACTGACAAGGGGAGGACGCCAATCGGGACACGCCGATTTCGCCCAAACTGCGTGTGTAGAAGGAGGTGGGTCTCCACATCACGTGCCTTAAATATTTCGCCTGAGTGGGCCTTAGGAAAGGAGAAAATGCTGTCGAAAGTTTTTCGGATGACAGTATATACCTTATTTAACGCTCTGTTCGTGGTTCACGCCGAAGCGTGTGAACAGGGAAGCGGACGCGTTATCTGAAATTACGTGTGAAGAGCTGGAGGAAGCGATTACACGAGGTGCCTGCAACAAGTCCCCACGTCCAAACGGATTCCCGTTGGAATTTTACTGTGCCTTTGTGACCATTATGACACCGATGTGGCTATGCATGTTTAATGAGCTTCTGCGGCAAGAAGTACCGGTTCACATTCAATTCACGGAAGGGCTCATGATACCGATACCAAAGCCCCATGGTGGCAAACGGCCTTGTGATTATCGCCCCTTGACCCTCCTTAATAGTGACTACAAGATCTTCATGCGCATCCTGGGCAGTCGTATCAAAAAGTTGCTGGAGAATCGAATACATGCCGATCAGACTTGTCTTGGCGGCATCAGTAATATCCACACCGCCTTGGGAGACTATCGTGACGTCGTCGGCCTCACGGCTGCATGCCGTCTCCGGGGTGCGATGGTTGCAGTAGATTTCGATCATGCTTTTGATCGCGTGGATCATGTGTACCTCGCGGCGGTGATGAACAGGATGGGTGTCTCGCCATTATTGACCACTGCTGTGATGCGGCTGTTGCCTGGCGCCAGATCAGCGATGGTGGTCAACGGAGGGAGAACGGAGTATTTTAAGATCTTAAGATCAGTGAGACAGGATTGCCCCTTGTCGATCCTCCTTTATGCGATCGCCTTACAACCGTGCCTCGCAGGCCTTCGCCGCCGTCTTACCGGGATCTCCCTACGTCATTTATAATTCAAATGCAGAGCATACGCGGATGACATTGTGTTCCTCGTGCGGAATGAGGGGGAGACTCAAACAGCACTGGATTGGCTACAGACGTATGGGAGGACAGCTGGAAGTGTAGTCAACTACCGAAAATCACAATTCATGCATGTGGGGCGTGGACTAGAACCAGGAACGGAAGGACCCTTACCTGCGGTGCAAACTCTCCGCTGTTTGGGTATCACCTTTCATAAGGAGACAGCGGGAACGGCTGCGGACAACTACCGAAGGCTTCTGCTCAGAGTCCGCACGGCAGTACGACTAAACGCCCTACGGTCAATGGATATGCTGCAGCGAGTGTTACTCGTCAACATTTATCTCGCGCCCATGATGTGCCACCTGACACACCTTCTCCCCTTGACGCGCGCGATGGCTATGAGGATTCAGGCAGCTTTTGGGTACTATGTATGCCTGGGACAGCTCTTTAAGATACAGTACAACACGCTTACCCTCCCAGCGCGAGAGGGTGGGCGTGGGTTTAGTGAACGTGCACGAGAAGGTGCGTGCCATGTATATTACTACTATGCTCAAACGGTGGCGCAACAGGAATCACTGCCTTACGGGGACGATCATCGAAGAACTCGTACCAACATCGCATCTTCCTCCAGTCAGTGTCGGCCATATATCGCCACCTTTAACGTATGTGCGCACGTTCATCGTGGAACACAGTTACGTTCGAGAGCGTTTACCGACGACCCGACAGTCGACATCGAAGGACGTGTACCATCTGCTTCTTCGACAGATCGCCCGGAATAGGGTGGAACGGAAACATCTAGCTGTTAATTGGCACGAGGTGTGGCGCGCGGTCCACCACCCCCACCTACCTACATCAGTCAGATCAACATGGTACATCGTCGTAAACCGAAAATACCCTACAAATGATAAAAAATACGCAATACATTTGGCGGATTCGCCCTTGTGTCAGCAATGCGGCGTGCTGGATACGGACGACCATCGGCTGGTCTGCGGAGAGGCATTGGCTGGCTGGACTCTCGCACGAAAGATAATAGCGTTCATGCGGCGCACTATCTATACAGCAGTCTCTCCTGACATAGTATTTTTTCCAGAGGAAACGTATTCTCCGCGTCATAAGACAAACGCAGTGGCGTGGATCACAGGTATGACGGTCCATTACATCTATAGAGACACACGTCAGAACGTACTGAACGTCCTGGATTGCTGGCAATACTTGCAAGATGGACACACAAAA
Organism: Schistocerca nitens; assembly: GCF_023898315.1. NCBI lineage: Eukaryota > Metazoa > Arthropoda > Insecta > Orthoptera > Acrididae > Schistocerca > Schistocerca nitens. The sequence continues at coordinate 598,862,749 of NC_064620.1, read as the reverse complement.
CTAATACGGCTACACAAGTACAAGGATTGGTATGCCAATTTCCTAGTCACGGTTTTTGCGGACCCCCCATATGCTTGGAGTGTGCCGGGTGCGCAAAGATTAGAGGCGGTGCTGTCGTTGTGAAACCGACCAAGTAAAGTGATCAGCTAAGGACACTATGCGAGTATGCGACCTAGGAAAACTAACGCTTACACAGTTAGCAAATGGATGTACTTCAAATTTTGTTTTCATATCTATAAATACTTTTCTTTAGGGTGCCGGAGGTGGCCCCACTTTAATTTTGTTGTTATTTCATGCTGCATGGTAGGACGGCAGCGAGGTTCCTTCCAGAACAGTTATCATGTGTCGGGACGTACTATGTTTATTTTGTGAATAATAAAGGTTTCTGTTTCTCCTACCTTCCTTAATAAAAAAAAAACCTCATTCCTGGCAAAATAAAGTGGTTCCCGTGTAAAAAAAAAGTGCAGTGGAAAAAAAAGCGTAATGGTAAAGTGCATTGCTTACGAAACAAGCGACCTGAGATCAATACCCGGAGCTTCCTATTTTTTTCTGTTTTTCTCATTGTTATTTTACTTTGTTTCTTCAGATTGTTCAACTATTTACAGTAGAATTTAAACACATTCAAGCTTTCGAATCAAACATAAAACAATCATATCGTAAATGACATACAAAAAGGTTAGAAAATATAGTATTATTCTTATTATGTATATGACGCTAACAGACGTTACCCATGCTGACCACTGGAATCGCAAAGCGTTGCGTCGGCTATCAGACGGTAATGTATTTCTCACCAGTGAGTGTCGCGACTGTATGTACGTATTAGACTGTGCTTCTATTGTCAGCTCGCAACGATTCGTGGAGCCGTGAGTATCGTCGCGCCAAAATCAAACATGGCAACCCAACAAAAAGTGACTGATAATGTCCAAACGTTTGATGAAGATTTCAAAGCAAACTTCACCAGTGCTCTTTCCAAAGCTTTTTCAATTTATCATGAAAAAGGGATGATCACTGACAATCCTCCTGTTTCCTTCAATCCTACAGTAATATCCATAGGTGAAGCAATTGCAGAGGCTGTTATCGACGTTATGAATACGCATTTCACAGAGCACGACGAAGATCTTATACTATTCACAGAGCCTGATGAACAAAATATTTATGAAGAGGTATATGGAACATCTCATTTTCTCTCTCTCTCTCTCTCTCTCTCTCTCTCTCTCTCTCACATACTCACTCACACACACACACACACACACACACACACACACACACACACACGCGCGCGTTTATAATATGTAGTCTCTTTTTATCTGTCACAGGTGACTTCTTCAAGTACAGATAAGGATTATACTCCTGAAAATTTCTCCATGAGTTCCTCACGTACATCAGCAACAATGGCTCACAAGAAGAAGGTCCTGGAATTTGCTGACGCTCATCCGAAATGGAAATTTGCAACATTGCAGTCTAGATTCCCAATCCTGAAGGAAAGGAATTATCTTAAAATTTGGAGAAAAGAAGTGCACCAAGGTGGCACTAGACTTGAAAAGTTGTCCTTAATTGACTCGGAAACATGGGAAAAATTTCAAGATGCACGACGCTGCTATGAACAGGTGGCGACTAGAACCCTACAGAAGTGGGCAATGACCGCTGCATTCCTGTATTTTTCGGAGAGTTTTCACTTCCGTGCTTCTAAAACTTGGGCAAAATCCTTCAAGAAAAAATATTCGATAAGGCAGCGAAAAATAACGAAATTCGTCGGCAAAAATGATGTTGCAACTTTGGACGAAACAGTGGCAGCAGCAGAGAAGTTTCGTATGCAGATGAGACATTTAATGCCACATTTCAACATCGACTATATAATTAACACCCACCAGACCAGATGCCAGTATGAGTCAACGTACAATAGGTCTCTGGATGTCAAAGGTGCAAAGACTGTTATGGTGAAGAAATTCAATCTGTCGAAGACCACCCACTCTTACACAGCACAATACCGTTTAACCACTCCAGGGAAACTTTTACCCTTGTGTTTTTATGTTTGCAAAAGCCTGCGAATAATTTCGGTCCTCGGGTTGCCGGCACCGTCAAAAAATTAGAAGACGAGTACGAAAAGGTTGTCGTTACTTGTTCCATGTCAGGGAAACTAACAAAAGAGCTTTATGCAACATTCTTGGAAACAACATTGAAGCCATACGTCGCAGACAATAGATTTCTTCTGTTGGTGGATTCTTGGAGCGGCCAAACAGATTCAACATTGTATGATGAGACACTTACGAAAAAGCTAGGCGAGGCAATGTGTACCATGAAGGTCATTCCACCAAAATGTACACCGCTGGTTCAACCGTGTGATGTATATTTCTATCGCCAAGTCAAAATTCTAATTAAAAGACTACAAAGTGCCCCTGAATTGCTCCGACAACAGTGAGAAATATCATCAAGAGAAGATGCAATTAAAATACATTCGATCGTGCATCATCAATTCAGTGCTCCTGTGTTCACCCCCTATGATCCAGTACGCTTGGTTTACATCCAAATTGATAGCGGACAAACCGTCGTTTCAAAACTTGAGTGAAATGTCCTTTCCAACGACGCATGTTTCGGCAAAATGTAACTGCTCAAACAACGCTTTCATAAAATGTGCCTGGGGTGAAACATATATATGTTTCACATGTTTCTATGATAGATGTCACCATAAGAATTGCAAACTTTCTACTGTGATAGGGAATAAAAAGTAGCGCACGTAATCACAAGAATCTTTGGAAACTTTATTTTCATTAACAAAAAAATGGTTCAAATGGCTCTGAGCACTATGGGACTCAACTGCTGAGGTCATAAGTCCCCTAGAACTTAGAACTACTTAAACCTAACTAACCTAAGGACAACACACACATCCATGCCCGAGGCAGGATTCGAACCTGCGACCGTAGCGGTCGCGCGGTTCCAGACTGTAGCGCCAGAACCGCTCGGCCACCAGCGGCCGGCTTTTCATTAACACTTTCGCCTAGTTATATAAATATACTGCTTGAATGTGTTTAATTTCTACGGTAAATAGTTGAACAATCGGAAGAAACGAAGTAAAATTAACATGATAAAAATCAGTAGGTACCTGGGATTCGTGCCATGTCGTCTGTTTTGTAAACAATGCGCTTTACCATTACGCTACGCCGTTCACGACGAAGGTAATGGTGAATAAGGTATATACGGCCATCAGAAAAACTTTCGAGAGAATTTTCTCCTTTCCTAAGGCCCACTCAGGAGAAATATTCAAGGCACGTGACGTGGAGAGACACGCAATTTGGGCGAAATCGCTGTGTCCCGATTGGCGACCTCTCCTTGTGAGAATTTTCTCTCCAACAATGCGCATAACCTATTGACACTGCAATATATCTTTGAAGTCAAATCAAATAGCGGTGAAACTGTACGTGATAGGAAAACACTGAAAACAGATTTGGAATCAGAGTAAGAGACTGAGGTAGTACCACACATTATTTTTCAGTTACCTGATACCACGCAGGCTAGTGAGATCGGACGCACTATGACCATGCTGTCGGCCGATGTTATCGGGCGACCGCTGTCGGTACCATTGTGAGCGCGGCCTAAGCGACAAGACCTACGACCCTTCTACAAGAAAATCTGCATTTCCGGCTCATTCAACATCTTGTAATTGTCTATTTAATACAGGTTTACGAACTGAGTATTCTATTAGATGTGCAAATTCGTACCAAGATAAATTTTCAAATAAATAATGCTTTAAAATAGCTTGTGCCTACGTGCAGTTTACTGTTGTGTTGGGACACTGGATCAACTACGACAATATATTCCAAGCGTTGATATTTGGTGAAGTTCCTTATCCTTCCACTCTGTGGTACTTGTGAACACTAGCGAAATATATAATCAGCAAATTTTCTGTTACTACGTTTCAGTTTTTGTGTTGAAGGACAAGATACATTTAAAAACGTAGATGCAGAATTAGTAATAAAGTCTGTACCGTACGTTTGCCGTCCGATCCAAACCCTGCGCATGCGCACTATCGTCTGTAGCAGCTGTATATAGAGCTGACGCAACTTGCTGTCGCAGCGGTAGCAGTCGCTTCACTGTCATCCTTGTAGTACCCTTCCACGCCTCCTTGCCCCGCCCCCCCCCCCCCCCCGTCACCCCTCTCAGCTCCCACCACAAGCTCATCGAGCACGGCCGCGCGGTGTAGCCGCGCGGTCTAGGGAGTCGTGTCACGGTCCGTGTGGCTCCCCACGTCGGGGATTCGAGTCCTCCCTGGGGCATGGGTGTGTGTGTGTGTAGTCCATAGCGTAAGTTAGTTTGAGTTAGATTAAGTAGTGTGTAAGCTTAGGGGCCGATGACCTCTGCAGTTTGGTCCAATAAGACCATACCACAGATTTCCAAAAAATTTCATCGAGCACGTCTCTCCAGCTGCGGCGCTATGCTGACTCTCGCGGAACTGCCGACCTCCTTGCCATGAGAATCTACATCTACATCTACATTTATTCTCCGCAAGCCACCCAACAGTGTGTGTCGGAGGGCACTTTACGTGCCACTGTCATTACCTCCCTTTTCTGTTCCAGTCGCGTATGGTTCGCGGGAAGAACGACTGTCCGAAAGCCTCCGTGCGCGCTCTAATCTCTCTAATTTTACATTAGTGATCTCCTCGGGAGGTATAACTAGGGGGAAGCAATATATTCGATACCTCGTCCAGAAACGCACCCTCTCGAAACCTGGTGAGCAAGCTACACCGCGATGCAGAGCGCCTCTCTTGCAGAGTCTGCTAAACATCTCCATAACGCTATCACGCTTACCAAATAACCCTGTGACGAAACGCGTCGCTCTTCTTTTGATCTCCTCTATTTACTCTGTCAACCCGACCTGGTACGGATCCCACACTGATGAGCAATACTCAAGTATAGGTCGACACCTCCTTTGTTGATGGACTACATTTTCTAAGGACTCTCCCAATGAATCTCAACCTGGCACCCGCCTTACCAACAATTAATTTTATATGATCATTCCACTTCAAATCGTTCCGCACGCATACTCCCACATATTTTACAGAAGTAACTGCTACCGCTATACTGTTGCACGAACACCGCTACAACACGGCCCGCTGCTTCGCCTGACAGGGCAGCACGTTAATAAATGTCGACCTCGGGAGTGGCTGAATCACGGCTCTGAATGACGCCGCACACGCGACGCTCACACTCACTCAGCCTGGGGCCACTCCAGGTGGGGTGTTGCCGCGGCGGGAGTTTTTCAGTAAATCGTTCAGTTTTTGCGTAAATAAAAAACCGCCGTTCTTCGATTCGCGTGTGATCTGCGCTATAAAATCTCCTGAGGAAACCACTCGGGAATTCTTTTTCAAAAATTCTTTCGCATCTTACAGTCCCACATCGTAGCTCAATAATGAACTGGCTCACTTCTCGTTATTTCTCGGAGTTACTGTGGCAGCATATTCTACGGCAGTGTGTCGCCGAAATAATGTTGCCGTCAATACTGCAGCAATGTGGCTACAATTTACGGCAGAACTGGCCAAAGACTGCACATCATTGCTGATGAAGTAGATTGTTGCAGATAGTTCCCCAGGTGTAGTCGAGGTGTTCACGGTCTTGTCCACCTGGGAGAGGGGAATATTTCGTACGGTCGGGCCATACCTACCTGTGTCCTGACTCCCTCAGCCTTGCCTAGTGCTTGTGATGCAGTCTCCAGTCACGAAATCTGGCCGAAATATTTGACGAGTCATGTAACGTTTATCGAAAAGACTGGATGGGCGCCATAGCAGGGGAGTATTCACTGCAGTCGGCAAGAACATTGTGTCTATCGAGGTTGAATTTGAGTATGACTACGAGGTCATCTGGAAGTGCGTATCAAGCAGCTGAAGTTTTTACCGGACACCTAGTTCCGTCGTAACAACTATAGAACCATTTACAGAAAGAGTACGCTCAGTGGCGCGGAAATACTTCGGTAATACGATATTAGTCGGTAGAGACATTAACCTACATAGTATAGTCTGGAACTTCTATGGTTTCACTGCAGGTGCCCCAGAGACAGTGTTGTGAAGTAGGCCTGAATAGGTTTTCGGAAAACTGTCCTGACTAAGTAGTTCGACAACTGGCACGCAGTGCAATTACTTTAGATCTCTCAGATACAAACAGGCTTGACCTTATCGACAGTAACAGTGTAGAGACAGGGATCAGTGATCATGATATCATAGCGATGATGGCTACTACTGTTAATAAATCTATCACGAAGGCTAGCAGAGTTCTTTTGTCGTAAAGATCACATGAGCAGTTGTTACCGCGTTAGACAATGAATGGGTATCATAAAGCTCCAATTTGATGGACGTAGAGGAATTATCAGCAAAGTTTAAACTGATTTTAAATGTCGCTCTGGAGAAAATATCCCGAGGTAGTGGGTTAAAGACGGTAAAGACCCACAAATTTACAAACTTCGAAAAATGCCAAGGAAGGAGAGACTGTTGCACTTCCGGTTCAAAAAAGAGCGCAGTAAATGTCAGCAGCGAAAAGTGAGTAGAAATTTCTGTGTCTATAAAATCATCGATGCGCGAAGCATACAACTTTATCCGTCATACGTTAGTGAAAGACCCTGCGGAGAAGCCAAGAGAATTATGCTGCCACGTTAACATTGCTAAGCGCGTCTACCACTTCTATTCCTTCACTCGTCGACCATGCTTGGCACGGCAACAGAAGACAGCAAAAGGAGTTTTAAATATTGCGTTTAAAAAAATAGTTCAGGCGGGAGATTGGTACAGACATACCGTCGTTGCACATCGCACGCTTTCCCCTGCGGAGGACACAGAAGTACCTGGCGATGAGAACGAACTTGAAGCGTTGAGAAACAAGTTAAGTCGCCAGGTCGGGATGGAACCACAGTTCGGCATTGGCCCCTTTCTCACCTTGCGAATCTCTGGCAAAGTCCCGAGAGACTCGAGAAAAAGCGCTGGTGTCTCCCGTTTATTTATTTATTTATTTATTCATTTACTTATTTTTTGAGTCATCAGTCTCCAGACTGGTTTCTCGCGGCTCGCCACGAATTCTCTTCTGTGCCAACCTCTTTATCTCAGAGTAGCACTTGCAACCCATGCCCTCAGTTACTTTCGGGTGTATTCCAATCTCTGTCTTCCTCTACCGTTTTTATCCTCCACAGCCCCCTCTGCTACCAACGAAGCCATTTCCCGGATATCTGTACAGATGTCCTATCATCCGGTTCCTTCTCCTTGTCAGTATTTTCCACATATTCCTTTCCTCTCCGATCCTGCGCATAACCTCTTCATTCCTTACTTTATTAGTCCACCAATTTTTCAACATTCGTTGTAGCACAACATCTCAAATGGTCAGATTCTCTTTTGTTCCGGTTTCCCCACAGTCCACTTTCACTACCATAATATGCTGTGCTCCAAACGTACATTCTTAGAAACTTCTTTCTCAAATTATGGGCTTTGTTTGATTGTTTGATACTAGTAAATTTCTCTTGGCCAGGAATGCTCTTTTTGCCAGTGCTAGTCTGCTTTTGATGTACTCCTTGCTCTGTCCGTCATTGGTTATTTTGTTGCCTAGGTAGTAGAATTCCTTAACTTCACCTACTTCGTGACCATCAATCCTGATGTTAATTTTCTCGCTGTTTTCATTTGTGCTACTTCTCATTACTTTAGTCTTTCTTCAATTTACTCTCAAAATATTCTGTACGCATTAGACTGTTCATTCCATTTTGCAGATCAAGTAATTCTTCTTCACTTTCACTCACGATAACAATCTCATCAGCGTGCCTTATCTTTGATATCTTTCACATTTAATTTTGACCCCGCTCTTGAATCTTTCTTTTATTTATCATTGCTTCTTCGATGTACAGATTGAACAGTAGGGGCGAAAGCCTATATCCCTGTCTTACACCTTTTTAATCCGAGCGCTTTGTTCTTAGTCGTCCACTCTTATTATTCCCTCTTGATTCTTGTACATATTGTATATTACCCGCCTTTCCCTATACCTTACCCCAATTTGCTCTGAATTTCGAACATCTTGCGCGATTTTACATTGTCGAACATTTTTTACTTGTCGACAAATACTAGGAACGTGTCTTGATTTTTCTTTAGTCTTGCTTCCATTATCAACCGCAACGTTAGAATTGCCTCTCTTGTGTCTTTACCTTTCCTGAAGCCAAACTGATTGTCGTCTAACATATCTTTTCCATTCTCATGCATATTATTCTTGTGAGCAACTTGGATGCATGAGCTGTTAAGATGACTGTGCCATAATTTTCGCACTTGTTAGTTCTTGGAGTCTTCGGAATTGTGTGGATGATTTTTTTCCGAAAGTTAGATGGTGTGTCGCCAGACTCATATATTCTACACACCAACGTGAATAGTCATTTTGTTGCCACTTGTCCCACTGATCTCAGAAATTCTTATGGAATGTTATCTATCCCCTCTGCCTTACTTGATCTTAAGTCCTCCAAAGCTTACTTGAATTCTGACTCTAATACGGTATTTTCTATCTCTTCTAAGTCGATTCCTTTTTCTTCTTCTATCACATCAGACAAATGTTCCCCCTCATAGAGGCCTTCAGTGTACGCTTTCAACGTTCCTGCTCTCTCCTCTACATTTAACAGTGGAATTCCTGATGCACTCTTAATGTTAGCAACCCTGCTATTAATTTCGCCGAAGGTTGTTTTGATTTTCCTATATGCTGTATCAGCCCATTCGACAATCATTTCTATTTCGACTTCACATTTTTCATGCAGCCATTTCGTCTTAGCTCCCTGTACTTCCTATTTATTTCATTCCTCAGCAGCTTGTATTTCTGTATTCCTGAATTTCCCCTTAACATTTTTCTACTTTATTCTTCCGTCAATCAAAAGTATTTCTTCTGTTACCCATGGTTTCTTCGCAGTTACTCTCTTTGTTCCTAAGTTTCTTCTTCCCAGTTTCTGTGATTGCCCTTTTTAGAGATGTCTATTCCTCTTCAACTGTACTGCGTACCAAGCTATTCCTTATTGCTGTATCTCTAGCCTTAGAGAACTACGATCGTATCTCGTCACTCCTTACAAGGGAACCTCCCCATCGCAGCCCCCTCAGATTTAGTTATAAGTTGGCACAGTGGATAGGCCTTGAAAAACTGAACACAGATCAATCGAGAAAACAGGAAGAAGTTGTGTGGAACTATCAAAAAAAAATTAAGCAAAATATACAAACATGAGTAGTCCATGTGCAAGATAGGCCACATCAAGGACAAAGTAGACTCAGGTGCGCCGTGGTCCCGTGGTTAGCATGAGCAGCTCCGGGACGAGAGGTCCTTGGTTCAATTCTTCCCTCGAGTGAAAAGTTTACTATCTTTATTTTCGCAAAGTTATGATCTGTCCGTTCGTTCACTGACGTCTCTGTTCACTGTAATAAGTTTAATGTATCTGTTTTGCGATCGCACCGCAAAACCCCACGGAATACATCTCACGGATTTAATGCAGTCTCGTCCAAAGTAGCGAACAGTCAATAGCCAGCCAGGGAGCCACGTTAGCAGGAATACTCTCTCTTCCGTGCGCTGTAGTCCACTAACGTCGTGTGTTTCGATGTTTGTTTGGTGTACCGTCCCCATACTACGGCGCAGTTACCTCGCATCGGACGGACGGACGGACAGATAATAATTGTCTGAAAATAAAGAATTAAACTTTTCACTTGAGGGAAGACTTGAACCAAGGACCTCTCGTCCCGGAGCTGCTCATGCTAACCACGGCACCACGGCGCACCTGAGTCTACTTTGTCCTTGATGTGGCCCGTCTTGCACATGGACTACTCATGTTTGTATATTTTGCTTATTGTTTTTGATAGCTCCACACAACTTCTTCCTGTTTTCTCGATTGATCTGTGTTCAGTTTTTCAAGGCCTATCCACTGTGCCAACTTATAACTAAATCTGAGGGGTGTGCGATGGGGAAGTTCCCTTGTTAGTACTTCCGTATCCCCCTTCTTTTCGTACTGATTTATCGAATGTCCTGCACGTGGTACAAAGGTGACAAATTCACATTTCTCCTTGAGTCTTGCTTGTAAACCAGTATACTTCCCTGACATACACTACGTCATCAAAAGTATCCGGACACCCCCAAAAACATATTTTTTTCATATTCGGTGCACTGTGCTGCCACCTACTGCCATGTAATCCATATCGGCGACCTCAGTAGTCATTAGACATCGTGACAGAGCAGAATAGGGCGCTCCGCGGAACTCACGGACTTCGAACGTGGTCAGGTTACTGGGTGTCACTTGTGGCATACGTCTGTACGCGAGATTTCCACACTTCTAAACATCCCTAGGTCCAAGGTTTTCTATGTGATAGTGAAGTGGAAACGTGATGGGAAACATACAGCACAAAAGCGTAAAGGCCGACCTCGTCTGTTGACTGACAGTTGAAGTGGGTCGCAATGAGAAGTAGGCAGACATTTATTCAGACCACCACACAGGAATTCCAAACTGCATCAGGATCCACTGCAAGTACTATGACAGTTAGGCGGAAGGCGAGAAAACTTGCATTTCATGGTCGGGCGTCTGTTCATAAACCACACATCAGGCCGGTAAAATACCAAATGACGTCTCGCTTGGTGTGAGGAAACATGGGACGATTAAACAGTGGAAAAACGTTGTGTGGAGTGATGAATCACGGTACACAAAGTGGTCCTATGGCAGTGTGTGGGTGAGACGAACGCCCCGTGCCAGCGTGTCTAGTGCGAACAGTAGCCGGCCGCTGTGGCCGAACGGTTCTAGGCGCTTCAGTCCGGAACCACGCGGCTGCTACGGTCGCAGATTCGAATCCTGCCTCGGTTATGGATGTGTGTGATGCCGTTAGCTTAGTTATGTTCACGTAGTTCTAAGTCTAGGGGACTGATGACCTCAGATGATAAGTCCCATAGTGCTTAGAGCCATTTGAACCATCTGAGCCAACAGTAAAATTCGGAGGTGGTGGTGTTATGGTGTGGTCGTGTTTTTCATGGAGAGGGCTTGCACCCCTTCTTGTTTTCCGTGGCACTAACACAACAAGCCTACATGGATGTTTTAAGCACCTTCTTGCTT